>NC_133757.1:88990587-89610472 GCF_036562045.2 Rhinolophus sinicus | reverse complement strand
CAAACTGCCTTCCTCACAGGAGTTCAGAATCGTCAGCTCTTTGAAATGAACCTGAGAGGTCATCTAGCCCAAGCATGGCGCTACGGCTTGCAGGTTCCTTCAGTTATCTATCTGCCCGGCATTCCCCCACCTCCTCTGTGTGCCAGGCCTGGGCCAGGTGCTGGGGAAGCCGGGTGATGGCGGAATAAGTCTTGCCTGGAAAGAGCTCACATCTAATATAGGAGACAGAAACACACTAACTATAGTGCAATGTGCAAGTTGAAAGCAGGTATGAAGGGGTTACCACTGAAGGAGCCAAGCAAGGGCATCAGCAAAGCTTCCTGTAATCTTTTAGTAATTGATTATCTCAAGTTAAGGGGAACTCACGACCTCCCAAAGTCTCATCTCTTTCTGAGTCTTGACACACATACTTCTTTCTGTGGGTATGCCCCTATTGCCTGCAATTGGTAATCTAAAAATTCTGTGAAAAACGACATTAGCTTTGAATGAGCAATGCCTCTGCCTCAACACCAGCATCTGTACAAAGAAGAGAAGCAAACTCAGTGATTTCTACAACCACCAAATCCTGTGGGTCCTACTGCACATTGTTCTCAAACAGGCCTCTCCTCTCGATCCTCATTGCCATTTTCTAAAGATGCCCCTTATCACTTTGCTTTTCAGCAGCCTCTGGTCACTTCCTCATTGAGCCCACCTCCATACTCCTGTCTTATCTCCCTTATAATCCTACTAATCATGCCATCCTGGCTGCCTATTGCTTTTAGGCTAAAAGGTACACTACCCAGCTTCAGACACATTCAGAGTTTTTACAATCTGGCCCCAACATACCTTCTCCCTGCCCTCTGCCACCATGAACTGTTTCTGCCCAATGAACTTCTCATAATTCCCCAGACATAAAGGTGCATGTGAAAACTCTGTGCCTGTGGATGCACTTTCCCCTCAATTTGAAGCACGGTCACCCATCTCTATCAACCAACGAACTCCAATTGAGACTCAAAACCTAGTTCAAAGCCGACGTTTATGTTCAAAGCCTGTTCTCCTGAAGCACATTGTTCATACCCTCATACTGATGGTGGTAGCTTCTCTCCAAGTCGATCTGCAGTCAGCCTCATGTTCTGGGTTCATGCTCTTCTATGACCCCATCTGCATTGAACAGGGCTGTCCTGTGTAGCCAGTAGGATGCAATGCGACACCGTGACTTCCCAAGCTAGCTTCTAAAAGACACTGAAACTTCAATTTGCCTTCCCCTTGATTGCTCACTAGGGGAAGCCAGCAATTGTATGAGGCCTGCAAGCATCCTGTTGAGAGGCCCCAGAGGGCAAAAGCAGAGGCCTCCTTCCAACACCCAAGATGACTTACCAACCTGCAAGTGAGCTCTTCACCCAGGGGACTCCTTCAGCCCCAGTCAAACCATCATGACTGGAGCCTGAGACACCCCGAGCGAGCACCACCCAGCTAATCCACTCCCATTCCTGACCCACAGAAACTGAGAGGTGATAAATGTTCATCCATATTTTAAGCCACTAGGTTTGGGGGCTCTTTAATACTGTCATGCAGGGTGTCATGGGGGGTCTCTGCTCCCGCTCCCTGCACAAGAACACAGATGTCATGCGGGGCGGCCTGCGGGGTCTCTGCTCCCGCTCCCCACATAAGAATGCAGGATATGGCCAGGCCCAAAAGGAACACCCACAGAGCCATAGGTAGGGAAGTGATACCACTGTGGTCTCACTGGAGGCTGGATTCACACGACGTGCGACCTGCTGTCCGCTTATCTGCCAACCGACCGACGACTCTCCTCCACTCTCCTTGACTCTGCTCTTCTCCCCTCCGTAGCCGCAGCAGTTATATTAGTGGCTAATGGCTCAATGTTTACAACTGACGGCCAACTTGCCACAGCTGACGGCCATCTACCACCCGAGCCAGCACCCTTCCATATGAAGATGAGAGCCTGGAAACTGCTCTCTGGGGCTCTGTCCCCACAAATACTCAGCATTGGGTAACACATACAACAGTGTTTACCCCATTGCACTAAAATGGATCTTGTTACAGGCCTCTCTGTTCAGTCATACAGCATCTTTGAGAACAGGGCCACGGGTCTTTCTTTTCTAGATCTATAGTGCCTAGCAAACTGTGAGATGCAAGAAATAGGCTATAAATAAATCCTTGTCTAATTAATTAAGTAATTGCTAATTAAAATTTTAAACCCTAAAGATCAAGTCTACCTTGTTCTTGTTCAACTTCTTGATACTTCAATTTGTCTCTTCTCCAGGGCCAATCTGCCCCATCTCCACCGCCATACACTATAGGGCTTGCATCATGCTTGCGGTTTATAAAAAGATCTTTTATTGCTGGCTCATTCCTACAATGAGCTTCTGAGGTCGGTAAAGAAGGTATTGTTGTTAGGCATGTTTTACATAAAACTAACAGGAAGCATAAACAGGTTCAGTGGCTTGCCCCAGTTGGTAAATGATAGAGTCCCAGTTTTCCTGACCAGGAGCCCAACTCAGGGTCCATTACACTCTCCCATCTCCAAGAGTGAGCTGGACACTGGCGGTGCCTCTGCAGCTTCCGCTAACAACCCAGTGTGGGGTTCCCTGAAGGAGCCCATCCCCTGTTCCTAGATGAAGGTGCAGGAGACCCTTCATGCTTAGAAGGGCCTCCTGCCTGGCTGTCCTCTCTTTCTCAGGCCAGAAGCCCAGCCACCGAGGTTTTGGTGACACAGTCTGTGGCCTGGGCTCTGACCTGGCATCCTGGCTTCTCATTACCACCAGCTCTAGTCCCTGGAGCCCATCAGCGAGCACACACACGGCAGGCTTCCTGCAAGGGCTGCGTCGTGTGTGTTTGCAGAGATTACCTGGAAAGCGACCTCTCTCCCAGGCCTTCAGAAACAGTTCTTGATGTTATCTTAAAAAAAAATTTTGGAAGCAAAATTTAGAAGACAGCTGACAACCACCAAACCCAGAGGGTAAGGGGGGTGGGGAGTGGGGGGTGGGAGATGAGGGTAAGGGGCATCGAATATATGGTGATGGAAGGAGAACTGACTCTGGGTGATGAACACACAATGGGATTTATAGATGATGTAATACAGAATTGTACACCTGAAATCTATGTAATTTTACTAACAATTGTCACCCCAATAAATTTAATAAAATAAAATTAAAAAAAAAAAAAAAGAAGACAGCTGAGTGCCAGTACGGGCTGTGAAGACAGGAGTGAGTCTCAACTCTACATGCCTAAATTACTGCTTCCATGGGAAACCTGGAAGGATTTCTAGGGAAGCAAGTGTCACGTGTTACTGAGAGCATGTGGAGCTGAATGGCCCAGGCCTAACAGGCAGAAGACCTTGTTTGCAAGTCCTGGCTCTGGCCACCAGTACAGTGTGATGACGTGTGAGGCACTCCACCTCTCTGAGCCACGGTGTTTTTTACTGGTGGATTGGCAGGCATCCTACTCTCCAAGCTCAAGCACAAGATTAGCGAGAGGCTGAGTAAGAATAATACTCCTCAGGTACCACACGTCTAATACGTGTCACACACTACATTAGGCACTTTGCACACCCTAACTCATTCAAATCCCACAGCCCTGTGGGAAGTAGGCATTTCACTGCTTAATCACTAAACAGAAACCTGGAGTGGTGACGAAAGCAGCTCACCACTCAGCAAATCAATGCTGAGCGGAGCTGCAAACCTCAGGTCTTTCCACTGTACCAAGATGTCAAGTAAGAGAATATAGTATAGCCTAACATGCTTTAAACATTCTCTTAAACATTCTTTTAAAATAAATGAGATGACATACGCTGTACACCTGAAACTAATATAAAATAATATTGAATGTCAACTATAATTTTAAAAAGTGATGGAGATAGCATAGGGAATATAGTCAATAATATTATAATAACTACGTACAGTGCCAGATGGGTAACAGACATATTGGGGTTATCACTTTGTGAGATATATAAATGTCTAATCACTACGTTGTTTTGTACACCGGAAACTAACCAAGAAAGAAAAAAAAAATTTTTAATGAGATGATGTAAAAACAAAGAATCTCATCATTTGAAGGAGCCCAGCGTTTGGAATCAGGCCCTGCCATCCATGCCATTCTCCTTAGTTCTTCTCTTTCAACACCCCTGGGCAAACACTACAGCCTGGGGAGGGGAGGGGAAAACCCCCCATCATCCTGCCCTTCGGAGGAGGAGGGCGAGTGGCCAGACCCCTCATGCCCTCTGAAGACCAGCAGAAGCCCTCTCTCACCTGTCAGTCTGCAACTTGACCTGGACCCTGTACTACAAGGTGAACGGCCGAGAACCTGGCCCCTCTGGGAAGCTACAGAGGGCTCCTTTCTGCAATTCTTCCCATTTCTTAAAAGTACTGTGCATGAATTTTTAAAAGTAAAATGGACTTATATGGAGTCTATTTAAATTTTCTTTTAAGTTTCACAATGCCTCTTAAGAGCACTACAGTCTCTATGTATGTTCACAATGGACTTGGAATGTGGGATGGAACACACGTATCACTCATTGTAGGTCATCACAAAGATGGCTCTTTCCAACTCTAAAATTCTATGTCCTGGCAATTCCCCTCTCTCCTCTTGTGAACTCTGAGACGGGCACCGAGGCCCAAACCACAGCTACTTAGTACTCGGAACAAAACCCACTATGCAACTTTTCACCTGCTTGACATTTTTCTCCCAACCCAGATTTCAGATCATTGGTCCCTCAGTTTGTCCACAGCTCCCCAGATAGGGAACAAGCTCTCTTCTTACCCCTGCCACCATTTGGCTGTGTCACTTTCAGCATGTCTCTGAGTTCTCTCTGTCCTTCCCACAGCTGTTGTGACAATGATATTGAACAGGCCACACAATAGGCCCCACCATCCTAGCCTCTTGTGGTCACTGTGCTGAGAGGGGCACTCGGGACTAGACTCTTCTCCATCCCCCAAAAGCTAAGCCATGGGGAGAGACTCAGTTGACCCCTTCCCTCTCCGTGCCTAGATGGCCATGCCCTCATCCCCCGTCCCAGCTCCATCCTTCCCCTGGTTAACTCACATGCCTCATATCCTGGTCTACTGCACTTGCCCCTTCTTCTGGGGACCTTCCCTGGTCACACCCAGACTGGGTTAGGTGCCCCCCTGAGTCACACAGCCTCTTATCACAACCATCAAACTGGGGCGTAACTGTTTATCTATCAGTCTCATGCCCTGAAATTGAAGCTTTGTGAGGGCCCAGAGCACGTGTGCCGTGTTCAACATTGTACATGCAGACCTAGCAGAATGGCTGGCACATCGTCAGTCCAGAAAATACACTAAATACACCTGCTGGTTGTGCCACCTTCAACGGGCTGTGAAGACAGGAGTGAGTCTCTCGCAAGCTACTTCGTGTCTCTTGGCTTCAATGTCCTCATAGGTTGAACTAGAAGTTCTCTCCTGCATGATAATCTATAATTCTGTGGTTCTAAATCAGGGAATGCAGTGAGAGAATGTGGAGAGCTGTCTGTTGCACCTGAACCAACATAAGGATTATGGTAAACGTTCCCCTTATTAGCCCTTATGGTTTTTTTGAGCTGTGCATCCTGGCAGCTCACCCTCAGAGGAGACGTAGACTTCCTCCAACAGCCCAAAGACTGGCCCTGCCCATGCATGCCCACAGGACAACAGCGGCACTGCAATGGGGCATCTGTGGGTCCACCCTCTGCCTTCCTCTTTCCCCAGAAGAGGCTTGGGAGATTTGTGACAACTCCTTTTTCTGATAACTGAATACCACCTGGTCTGAGTGGATCAGACCTTGCCTTTTCAGACGGCCTGAGAAGACCTCATTACATTTCTAATCTGGCCTGTTGGTTTGGCAGATCTCTTTCTTTTTGCAACAGCCATATGAAAAGGAAAAATAAAACAAAATCAATCATGGAAAAAAAAAAAAATATTGAAGGAGAAGACACACCAGCCAGTCAAGTGGGCCTAAAGTTTAAATTAGAATACAATGATTTAATGCTCCCGAAGACCAGACCATTGTTTCTTATCAAATTTCCCCTTGAAAGAGCAATTGTGAAGCCAGCTTGTCCAGAGAAATGAGTTGTCATTCCACTAGATGAACAAACACCATTGATTTTAATGC
This sequence comes from Rhinolophus sinicus, assembly GCF_036562045.2. NCBI lineage: Eukaryota > Metazoa > Chordata > Mammalia > Chiroptera > Rhinolophidae > Rhinolophus > Rhinolophus sinicus. The sequence goes on along the minus strand of NC_133757.1, from coordinate 89,604,364 downwards.
ATGTGTTGGAAACAACGCTGCGCTCTCCCTCCACACACCCTGCGCCTGGACACTACTCACTGGAAAATGACAACCCGTTTTGTTAAGTCTCCCAGTGAAAGCATTAAGCAGGAAGTGGCAGGGGAGGGTCCAGCCCTGGATGGAACCCTGGGAGCCTCGGGATGCAGGGAAAATGTGGAGTCATGGACCATGGGTGGTGGGATGGGTATCCAAGGGTGGGAAGGACTGTGGAAGGGGTCCTGTTCCTATGGGGATTTGGAAAGGAAGCCCGAACGCACAATTGCCTGGAAGTCAGCAGACAGCCACCAGCTGGGAGATCGGCAGTGACCAGGGCAGGCAGAGGGCGATCATAGGCCCAGCATCATGGGCAGGACCTGCTTCATGGGCCTAGAAATCAATGCTCGACCTCAACTGCCTCCATCTAGGAGAACCACCTTGAAGAGTCTGCCTCGGGGGTTTGGCTAGTACACAGTCTGTTATGAGAAACAAGAGGCCTACTGAGCAGAGAGATAAAGGCAATTCCCTAACAATCGAAGAGCTTCCCCCAGAGTCCCCCCAAAAGATTCTGTGGCCCGCCATAATTAGTAGTTTTTGCTGACCAAACACTCAGCGATTTTCTCTTCAAAGACCATGACCTCAGGTCTGAGCCTTCTCTGTGTCCCTGGTTAATTAGTGAGCATCAAATAAATATTTATACAACTCACTGACCAAATGAGGAGAAGACAGCTGAAATAAACCCACTGCCATAACACTGGAGACAAGCATCCATTAACAGCGGTCAAGAGATCGGTTACGTCGGGAGCCTACCTGAGCCTGAATAACATCTAGACTGAGCACATTGGACACTGATGGTCCAATAAGTGTTCCTTGTGCTTCCTTAGTGAGTTTGCTGCCCTGCACCGGGGAGGGAAGAGTGGTTTGTAGTGAGGAAGTCTCCAGTGGGGAAGCCGAGATCTGAGGCCTGGCTTTACTATCAACAACATATAATGAGGACACGCCTCCATGTTTGAATAACCAGGATGCTTCTGATAGCTTTTGCATCTACACGTGTCATCGACAAGGGGTTGACAGTGAGAGGTTGGGAGCCCCAAAGTTGATGCTGAGGGAATACAGTTGTCCTCTGAGAGTTAAACCTAGTAAAATCCACACACAATGGAAATGATTAGGTAACTGTGCAAGTAAATGCAGAGATTATCTGTAATTGTGTGGCTGACGTATTTCAGAACCCCCAAAACTCCAGTCAAGGTGGCCTGTGAGCAATCTCAGGGAGATGAAATTGGAGTGAGATTGTAATTTATGAAGAAGAAACCTAATCAATTGTATTGTGCCTTCCTAGGAGAAGGGCCTCTTCAAAGACTGTCAGGCTGGTAAGAGTGTCCGTCCATCTGACAGGCAAATACCTGCTGGGGAGACACGTGTCATGCTGTCCAAGCCAGTAAACATTAGAGTCATAGAATTATTTTCCCTGGTTCTGATTCCATGATCCTCAAACATCCTTTTGATAATTACTTTTGCCCATAGAACTTGTTTGCAGAGAAAGAATGGGCTGGAGAAGCTAGAGCAACTGTAAGGCATTCATTTTGTAGAACAATTTCTACAAATGCCTTTTGAGACGTCTGTTGGTCTGAATCAGTTGCCTCGAGTTCAGTTGACAGGGCTGATGGGGTCCAGAACACAGAAAGGGGAAGGATTTGCAGGGGAAAATGGCAGCTTTCACAGACCACACACCCAGGGAAAGATAGGTGCTGAATCGACCTCTTCTTTCGAAAAGGCAGCAATCAGCCATTTAATCCCCACGTGTATGACAGGGGTTCTATTATTACCTGTCCTATCTATCAATGAAAAACTAAGCTCAGAATGCCTCAAGGTCGCATAGCATGTGGTGTTTTGACTTTAAACAACCCTGAAGCTCCCTTTGTGCAGACAGAGCTTCATATTATTAAAACAAACAAACAAAAAATGCCACATATTATTTCCAAAGATCCCTAGGAAAGTTTTTAACAAGTCCAGGCAATTGCTCCCCACAATCTTATTCAAAAAGGGTGACCAAAATGGGGGAACCTCCTCAGTAAGAGTTTCTTTGTACAGACAGAGGTCAAAAGGAGGTACCCCTTGCTGCCTGCCGTTCCACCCCCCTGGCTGCTGTGACCTCTGGCCTCCTCGGGTTCACTCCTGAGACCCTTGGCAATTGGGTTCCTCTTGTTGAGGGTTAGGAAGTGTGGCCAGCAGGAACCCGTAAGCTCCCTCTGAGGTGGCCCCCATCAGCATTCATTGTCACCTATAGACCTGGAGCCCACAGCATACGGACTGGTCCTGAACCATGATGGAGAAGCCGCAGGAAAGGAGAGAACAGCCAGTGGCTTCCAGGCACTTTGAAGTGACCAAAGGAGCAGCTTCTCTGTCCTCCTCCTCCCTTCCTCTGTCCATGCCCAGTCTTGGCTAAGGGACACCCACTGGCAAATGTCTCAGGGAGATGTCACACAGGGCCACATCTTTCCACAATCTCCGTAGCTGTTCTCTTGGATCATACCCAAAGTCCAGGTTTTCTGAGGGCTAAGGGACATCTTTAATTTGCCTGTGGGGAGAGCACAGGCTTTGGATTTTACACAGTTAGATTTAGAGTTGTATCTTAAAGCTTCTCCCTCTTGGTCCAGATCCCTACCAAACCCTAAATCAAGCCAGCACGCTTGCTTATCTCCCCTCAATTTTCTCTCCCCCAGAAGAGTCTCAAAAGTCCTTTTCTTCCATCTGAGCAACATTTCCCAGTCTATCCCCTCCCTTCGTCTCGCTCCCTCTGGGGTGATTTCCCCCTCTCTGATGTCTATCACTAGCATGGAATGTCTGTCGCTACTTCCATTTCCCCTAAAGCCCAGAGCAGGTCCATAAATCAAAACCCCAGCCAACCAATGTCTCTGCTCCCTATGCTCCTTCTTCCTTCCCCTCCTGGTCTTAGCATTCGCTCCACCACCTCTTAAAGCATTTGAGCTTGACCTGCAGGAGAGCTTCCCCATGCTTTATTTATTTATTTCTAAGAAATGAGGTTCCAATTATGGCACATCCGTACAGCAGAATGCTATGTAGCCATTTCAAATGATGGGGTAGAAGAAAATTTAATGAGGTGGAAAAATGTTCACAATATATTCAGTGGAAAAAAAAAGAGGCTGCAAAACACTGTACAGAGTGCATGCATTTTGGAAAAAAAAAAATATTCCTGTGAATTTATACAACCATGACTAAAAATATATGAGCCTAAATGTTCTCAGTGGACATCTGGGCATCTGGGCAGTGTGATGTTTGCAAATGATGTTATTTGTGCTTTTCCGTAATTTCCAATTGGTTTTACAACGAGGAAATATTACTTTTGTAACACGAAAGAAATATAATAAATGTGTGGTTTTGTTTGTTTGTTTTTTTCCTTGAGATACCAGTAAAATGTATTTCCATCCCCTATCTCTTCTGTGGCCTTTCTGTTTTTATCCACACTGGCGTGTGTGCTTGTTATTCTCAGCAAATGAGCCAACTGAAATAAGAATCAATGTATGTGGTGCAGACTGTGGCCGTCGGGAGTCCAAAAAATGGTGTTGACACCAGGTAATGGTTCTTTCAATGGCCTGGAATGCTCTGTCTTCTCCAGTCTGGCTTGCTCTGCAGTTGGGTCTGCTCAGCCGTTCAATGTTGCCATCAAAATTCTTACGTGTGACTGGAATCGTCTCTTGGCCTCAGAGAGGCAACATTGTAGAGGGGTTACCGGTGTTGATTTTTTTATTTTTAAATTGACACCTTGGCTTTGTAAGCTCTGCCGCTTACTGACTATGACTATTGACGTTCTGTGCATTGGTTTCCCCGTCTGGAAATTGATAATAATGGCCACCCCCATTTATAGGGCTGTTGTGTAGACTAAACAAATAAATATAATCAAGTGTGTAGCACAGTGCTCGGCATAGAGTAAGTACTGAACAGGGTCATGATGAACCCCTGAACCATCTTATTCCTTGAAGGGACAGCACTTCGAATTGTTTTTAGTTTCACACGCTGGAGTTTGAGGAAAAGACATCAGAGCAGAGTTTGACAGCTTACAGAGGACAAAGCTGAGATGGGTTGAAGTGGAGGGCTCCGCTCTGTTGCTTCCATTTCAGAAATATTTACAGACACAGGGGCACAGCACATCAGCACTTTCCTGCAAAAGAGACCTTCTTTAAAAGATCACCCTTGACAAGTCTAACTTTGCTGGCCCTGAGCAGGAGACCACATCCCAATAAGAACCTGCTTAAAATCAACAGAAATTCTGGCCTTTGGTTCAGGGGAACAGAATCTGAGGGTTGAAAGAAGCTTTAATCCTCACCTAGTGCAACCTCCAACATGATGGCTGCTTCACTCTTTCCTAAACTATTCACACTATAACACCATCAAATCTATGCTTAACAACTCATGCCGTGGAAGCACACTCCAAAAGTTCACTGACTACAAGTTCTTCCTTATATGAAACACAAATCTATTTCTCTATAGCTTTCAACTTGGTGTTTCTAACCCTAGGGAGGAAAAGAAAAGGCTAATTCCTTTCCCTTACGGCACCCTTTCAAATATTTGCAGCCAGGGACTATGTGTTCCTCTCAGCTTTATCTTCTCCAGGATAGATATCGCCAGTTGCCAAGATAACTGCCTACATGTAAGACTCTGTGGACTTTCACCATGCTGGTCCCTCGCCTCTGAACTTGGCTTAGCAAAGTGTGGTGTCCCACACATACCCCCACGTGTAATTTCACTTACGCGGAATGTAACAAAATGGTCACCTCTGTCGCTTCGGACACTGCAGTTTTGTTCACATAGCCAAGAGTGCATTTGCTTTTAGATGATCCCAATAAGTTTAACCTCAGCGAAATCCCAGGTGTTGCTTATTTTCCGGCACAACTACTGCATTCTAATGACCTCATCTTATGACTGAGGAGTGGGTTTTCTAAATCCAGCATTGGATGTTATAGTCCCTTTAGTTAAATTCTATCCTTTGGGGTTCATTCTGGTCTTTCAATTTGTCAAGAACCTCTGGGGACCTGATTGTGTCACCCAACATATTTGCTAACTACCCCCAAATTCATGTCATCCATAAATTGGATGACTATAGCTTTTATCTTCAGAGACGGCATTGAGTCACATTTGCACTAACACTGAGCTGAAGTCAAAGCCCTGGGGAAAGTCACTAGAAACTTCTCTCCAGTCTACCACTGATCCAAATCTTTGGGTCCTTCATTAAGTTATTATCTGCTTAAAATCTTTTTATCCTTTCTTAGTATATCTTAGGATAGGATAGGGTAGGATAGGATAGGATGTGATAATTTTTTTCAGAATGTCTTATTGAAATCCAGAAACACATTTTCCTGATCTACTAATCTAACATTCTTACTTATAAAAGGATAAAAACAAAATAGACAAGTCTGGTATGCTAGGCTCCTAGAGAACTCACTCTGAATCTTAGGAACCTCTACTTTCTTTCCTGGATATTCTCAAACTACCTTTTCCTGTAATCAATTTTGGAGTTTTATTTCTTATTCCCTTGTTGGAAATTGGCCTGACCCTGGTCTTCTGGTCTCCTGGCAATTCTCTGTTCTCCCAAATTCCTTAAAATTCACAGTAACATGAAAATGTGAGATAATCAATTATGTAGTATAAAATGCTGAATCCAAGAGGCTTAAATATGTTTAGATCAGTCAGACTTTTGTCATAATTTGTTTATTTATAATGAGTTTACCCATTAAGGAATGAGAAAAGTAAATATATATATAAAAAAATAGAAAAAATGTTGGACAATAAATCTGTTACCTTGTGTTTCTTAACTGCAATCCCAAAGGCACTAAAACCAGAACCTGAAAAACTGACAGACATTACTACTAGATCAAAATTAATTGGGGACAACTGTGAAGGGCCATCCCAGCTCCAGGCTTCTGCTGAAGCTACATCACAGTTCCGCTGCCCGCTCTGCCCAGTCCTGCGTCCCTCACTCCCTTACAGGTGCGGTTCCTGAGAGCACTTCCTGTAAACCTTCTAAATGCAAATCTCCATCTCAAAGTCTGCTTTCAGGGAACCTGACCTGAGACAGTTGGTATCTAGAAGCAGACCGGAAGATGGTGTTTTGGAGTCATAGCTCAATAGATTCAGCTGTAATGAGGCCTGACATTGATAGCTGGAGTCCTGAAAGCCCCTGTCATGCTGTAGTGCGACAGTTCCTAAAATTTTTATTGGTGATGAACTCGGATGAGATACCAGTAGAAGGGGAAATGCTGGAGGGTGAAATATCCCAGGCATTAGAGAAGGATCAGGGAATAGTAAGTTTCAGGCCTATGGGATTGAAAGGCTGTGGCTGAGTGTTGTTATTGGTGCAGTGGAGAAAGACAACAGAGGTCGAGGGTGATTAAGCATCAATTTAAGGCAAACTGAGAAAGTCAGAGGGCCTCCTTAGCAACACATAGAGAGTCTCCTCTCTATCAAGCAGGAGGCAGAAAAGGCTGAGGACCAGGCCAAAAGCTTACTTATAAGGGTAGCAAAGCATTAGAGAGCTTTGAATGTTCATCTTCAGCAAGTCTGCTAGACCAAGGTCAGGGATGTAATTGGAAGCAATATGATTAGGAATCTGAGTATTGAGATGGGGACATTTGTGCTGAAAAACTCAAGAACCTTGAAACCTCAGATCACCCCGGACTCAACAGACATGGTAAACTCGTCCCTATTAGGAGCTGATGCTCTCCCTCCTCTCTCTTAAGGGTTGCAGAGGCCTCATATTAGCCAAACACACAATAACTTCAGGACATAACCCCACGTCGCTTGTGCAGTGTAAGACTCAAAGTCAGGGTCACATCTCAGCATAAGCCAATTGGGGAAGTGCTGAGCCTACTGAGGGAGAAAAATAGACCATATGTCAAAGGAGTTGTGGGATCTAGTCTACATCCTGCAGCTGGAGCTGGGAGAGTATGTATGGAAGTGGGTCCTGAGTGTTGGGTCAAGGGTGGCAGAATACAGAGTTGGATAAGAGAGCGTTTACTGATATGGGGGCATGCTTCCAGGACGTGGGATTCAGCATCCTGGCCAGTTTCATGGGAAACAGTGCTAATATGCTAACAGGATGTCTCTTACAAGCTTGGAAAAAGGGACTGCCCACATTAAATGAAGTAGAAATGCCAAAACGGTAGTGGCAGATGATGGAAGAAGCTCAGAGAAGTGGCTAGAATAGATATGCTACAAACGGCCAGAGAAAGCCATCAGCTAACTATGTTCCATCAGACGGCCTGAGGACACTTCACTAATTTATCAAAACATTAAAGGAATGCACAGGTGAGAGAGTGCTGAGGACTGAACTGTGTCCCTACAAAATTCATCTGTTAAAGCCCCCACCCACAATGTGACTATTTAGAGATGGGGCCTTTAGGAGGTAATTTAGGTTAACTGAGGTCGCAAGAGTGGGACTCTAACCCTATAGGATTAGTGTTCTTATAAGAAGAAACAATAGAGTGCTTCCCCCTCCCCCCAAAACCCTCATGGGCATGCACTGGGAAAGGACGTGTGAGGTTATAGCGAGAAAGTAGCCATCAGCAAACCAGAAAGAGAACTTTCACCAGAAACCAAATTGGCCAGAACCTTGGTTTTGGTCTTCTAGCCTCCAGAACTGTGAAAAAAATAAATTTCTGTTTAAGCCACCCAGTCAATGGTATTTTGTCATGGTAAATGGGAGCTAACAAATACAGAAAGCTACCCAAATCCTTGAAAAGTTCAAGCCTGGTTGTCCTCTGCAAGCTAGAGCAGAGGATGCTGTTCCACTGAATTCCCTAGTGGTAACGGGGATGACAGAACCATTCAATACTAGAGGCCAAGGTGTGGCATTTTACCATCCAAAGCGAGATGGATGCACTGTCGTAATGATTAGCAAGGGAAGTGTGGCAGCCAAGTGGAAGTCTCACCTACAGAAAGCTATGAAGATTAAGGGACTTGTTCACTATAGTGAAAATGTTAGGGGTCCCGTGTCTGGGAGCATGCCAGGACATTTCCTTCCAAAGTAAAGAGCTAACTATTGTTTTGCCCATATTCCAACAATAAGAAGGAAGCACAGTGCTTAATAGGCCCCTGCTGGTGCTGATGGAAGCATATACCACACTTGGGAATTGTGTGCTAATCCATTATCATGGCTGAAGTGAAGGGCTTCCAGCTTTGAATGGGGCGTAGAGCAAGAAAAGACTCTGTAGCAGGTCTGGCTGGTGTGCCCTCAGCCTTAAGGCTTGGGCGATAGACCTGGGAAATCCTATTGTACAGAAGGTATCTATGGAGAGAAAAGATATGTGTTGTTCACAGTAGGTTCTCATAAGAGAATCATAGCGTAGACGTCCAGGATTCTACAGCAAAGCCATGCCATCTACAGCAGAGACTATACACCACTCAAAAAGAAGCTACTCGCAGGTTCACCAAGTAACACATCCAGACGGGCTCAGCAACAGCCTACTGAGAGTTTGAAGTAACCCCAGGACAGGCTCAAGCAGGGCCAGAGGATGCAAATAAGTTGCAGGTGCAGGTGGGCCACACCCCTGATTTCCATCACTATTACATTAGCATCTCTTGCAACTCACACCTGCACAGTGGTCAAGCTGATAGAGGAAAAAGAAAAGATTGAGCTTGGGCATGGATAGGTTCATTTGGTGTATGACTGGAGACTGAAAATGAACTTTTGCTGCGCGATAGCCCCACTCAGGGGTGGTCCTGAAAGATGGCAATGAGGGAAAATCCTACCAGCAGGCGGAGGTTCAAATGACACACCTGGATATTTACCTTGAGTGGAAAGAGAGGTGACTTCAAGACTATATATGGTCTCATGGACAGTGATGGATGGCTTGGCCATTCGGTCAAGCGCTCCTAAAAAGACAGATTGGAAGATTGGGACAAGAAAAGATGGAGAAGCTTGTGGACTGACCAAAGTGTGAAGATCTTTGTCATATGTTAATACCCTCCAGAGAGCACCAGAATAACTGAGCCAGTTGAAGACAGCCAGGCTTCAGTAACAACATCCCGACGTACACAATGGGTTCACAAGTGAAGGAACCATGGTGGCAGGAATGGATGCTATGTGTGGGCTCAACAGCATGGGTTCCACTTACCAAGAATGATTTGATTCTCAAAGCTGACAAATGCCCGAGCTACTCACAACAGAGACAAATGCAGAGTCTCCAATATGGCCTCATCCCTAGAAGAAACTAAGCTGACACTTGGTGGCAAATGGGTTACACTGCACCCCTTCTCCACTGGCAGGAGCAGCGATTTATCTTGATGCTTTTAACATCTGTTCCAGGTGTGGGTTTGCCTTTCCTGACCAGAGGCCCTCACCAGCACGCTTTCAAAAGGCTCACTGAGTGTTTAATCCACTGATATGGGATCCTGCACAACATCTTATCAGACCAGGAGACCGACTTTACAGCAAAGGAGGGAAAGCAGGGGAGACGTGACCATGAGATTTACTCATCCTATTACTTATTATACTCCAGAAATTGCCATCCTCTTAGAGCAACTGTTTGGCCTTTTGAGGATAAAGGTGAGGTGCCAGCTTTGATATGATAGTCTGAAAGAATGAGGGACCATTTTCCAGGGCAAAATATACTTTTATACTGCTTAAATCAATGGATATATATATATATATATATATATATATATATATACACAAATATATATATATACACATATGTATATATTCAAAAAAATAATCCACATTTTAAGAAAAAAACTATTAAAATTGTAACACTACATACTAATAACAAAAGATGAACACAAGTCATGTTTGACTTCTACAATTACAAGAGGTGTTCAAAGTGTAATTTTAATACATTTTTTGTATTAAAATTTTTTGCATCAATGTAATTTTTTGTATTAAAATTTTTTGCATCAATGTAATTTTTTGTATTAAAATTTTTTGCATTCATGTAACTTTAATACAATTTTTTTCCTTTCTTAAAATGCATATATATTTTTGGCACACACAGGGTGCCAAAAAAATGTATACACATTTAAGAAAGGACAAATTGTATTTAAATATATATGTATGTTTATATATATAATATATTTTATATATGTATATGTGTGTGTGTGTATATATATATATATATATATATATATATATAATTTTTATCTATAGGGATTTCGTTAAAATTTATTTCATTAAAAGTTATTCCTTATGACCACTTTGTGCTCAGCAGGCGAAGAAAGTAGTCACCACCTCGGCAGGTTCATTAACCCTAACGATCAAGAGGAAATAGGGCTAGTCTACACAACCTGGTTGGGAGAAGTACATTTGTCACTCTAGTGAGCCACAGGAGTGTTTCTTGGTACTTTTCTATACATTGGGCTGTAAATGGATATGTGCATCAGCGACAGCCCAAGAAGAGTTAGTGATCAGAAGTTTAGATCCCTCTAGGGTCTTTCCTGGAGAAATGCAAGCAGCCAGAGTCATGGAGAACACAAATCCCATCTCAGAATCAGTTTCCAGTGAACTTGACCTAAGCTAGTGTTCATCATTTCATGGTGGTATCAATCTACCTATTTCTATTATTTTCTCTGACTATGCTCTGCTGTTCAGGTGCAGAGAAGGTGGGTTGTTTCCTTCCAGACGAAGGTTTTTCAAGGTAAGTGACACGGAAAAAGGAAGGAACGATTGATTTGAAGTTATTTTGAAAATTGATTGATTGAATTGATGTAATAAGAAAACTAAGGTGGATAAAGTGGAAAGTGAAACTAGGAGGGAACTGATAGGTAGAAGTGAAGTTCAATGAACTGAACTTTTTGAGGGCAGAATACCCAAGCAGTGGAAGTATTTGGACAAGGACAGTGGACGGATAGCAGGTTTTAGTACAAAGCAAACGTTCAAGTTCGTGATTTTGGAGGCAAAGTTTCTGGTGATGACGTGGTCCAGCATCTGATCATGGAGCAAGTGGTAGCTGAAGTGGAGAAGGTCACTGGACATGAGAAATTCGAGAAATCAAGAGACCAGGTGTCTAATGTGTGGTCCACCTGGATGTTGACATTGCCTAGGACAGTGGAGGTGGTGAATCAAGTGTTAAATCTTACTAAATAAAGATGCACGATAAGGAACTCCTCAAAGGATTATCAGCAGAAGGACAAGAAAGTGGTGCGATCACAGACTCGAGACTTAAAGGTTATAGGCTTTTACAAGAGGGGCAGAGAAATGGACTGGGAGCCAAAGAGGAGTTACCAAACCTCCCAACTCTGAGATACAGAGGTCTGAGGTAAAAGATGTCCATTTGATAAAAGTCAGTTACGTTTTGGTTAGAGCAGGAGAAAAGCACTGAAGCATGGAGGTTAACATCACTTATCCAGAATCACACAGAACGTAAGTGATAGAATCAGGCAGAGCTCACACTCTTAACCTCTGAGCCAGAGTGTCTCCCAATAGATTTGTCATAGAAGGAAAATTTAAAGAAAACGTATAAATTATATCTTGAATTCCTGTTGATGTTACATCAATTAACGACCCCTTGATTCATGGATGGGGGGCAAATACATTTGAGAAATGTTGATATAAGCTATCATGTCATGGAATCAGTATAAGACACCCACAATGTAGGTGATGGAGAGTTTGGCATCACAGAGAAGATGGATCAAATACAAAATAATTATGTACTACAGGTAAAGGCCGCAAGCTCAAAGACATGTGTGAGTTTGCTGTTGGCAAACTCAGACTTCTCTTTGCATTTTCTACTACCACTCTCGAGGGGCTGAGAGCCCTTAAATGGCTGGCCTGGGTCATCCACTCCTGTCTCCACTCCAATGACCCCTCCTCTCCAATGCACCTGATTTCCATTCCTTCAACAGTTACCTGGTCAAAGTGCATGCTCTCAAGGTGCTGCCAGGGGAGCAGCCTGCCAATATTTTAATAACCGTTTTTTCTTAAGATGGAAGAGAAACTATATTATACGCAAAGTACACAACAGTTGTAAAACACATCTGATTTATGAAACTTCAACACATGCAGATTATTTTTTAATATGAGGAAGTAAAACACGGTATTTAACAAATGTAATCTTTTCTTTTTTATACATTGAAACTTACTGATATACCTCTTGGGATGTTTTAATATGAAAATAAATATCATGTATAAACAAAGGACGATGTGGATATTAAATGACATTGTTAACTAATAACAGACAAGAAAAAATAATATGTAGGATACTTTAAATGACTTAACGTGTTTTTCTACCTGGAAGAACTTAAAAAGAGGTCACCTGTCATCTGGTGACCAAAATGTAATTTTTCAGAGCAATGGTTGTGAGATAGTGGGAATTTTAGGGTCCACTCCACGACATAGAGGATTTATGTTTTAGCGCGTCAGACATTTATTGTTGCCTTGAAACCTTACCAAGGAGATATTAGCCACTCATCTGCATCTGCTTTTGAAACCCGCTCTGCTTGTCACTTTTCTACAGTCACTCTATTCCTTAAGATGACATAAACGACTGCTCAGGGCTGCAGAAATTAGGTTCCAACTGGAGTCACTTTTGTTGTTTGTTTCTTTATGCTCAGGACACGCTCAGGGCACTGCTAGGTCCTGTCATGGGGTGAAAGCCAAGGTTTCAGCATTCTTCCATCGGTGTTATTTCTTTGATCAGCAGAAGCCTCAAACAGCACACACTACCATCCCTCCTGCATGGCCAGCTGCAGCCTCCACACGCCATCTCACCAAGGAGCCTGTGGCTGGGAGAGGGGGCTGTGTGTGCGGCTGTACAGATTGATAGGCTGTTAATGAAGTGGGACAGTTGCATTGTCTCATCCTGACAATGCTGCCATTGAACATCCTCATGGGCGGGCACCGTGACCCAGCCACACAGCTAATGAGGCTTGGCCCGCCCAGCTCAGCCTCCTCTCTGAATATTAGTTAACTTCAACATCTGCAAGCACAAATACTCAGCACACCCACGATGGTGCACAATGATTTACAGTGGCTCCTGAATACAGCAGTGGGGTCAGTGCAGCCTCTGACCTTTCGGAGAGACATCCATGCGAGGCACCGGGGTGAGGAGAGGGGGCAGAGAGATGAACGCGTTTTCCCCATCCTTTCTTCATCCAGACTTCGGCATCAAGGTCCTAGAAGGGACCTCATAGCACATTTTATCAGCCCTCAAGCCCGGGACCGGGGCATGGGTGACTTCGTTAAAACTAATGTAGAGATAAAACTCCACCCCAAGTCTTCTGGACCCCGCTTCATTGCCTCTTCCCAAACAGGACAGTCTTCCACCTGGAGCCTATTCCAAAATGTGGAGACCTTGCTTCTACCCAGGTTTAACCCGAGGCGTCATCCTGGAGTCCTCCCCAACTCCTTTGCCCTCCACACGCATGCAGTCGCTGCCTCCTGAATTGGGCCCCTCTCAGCCTCTCCTTTGCTTTCCCACCTTCTTCTTGCCTGAGTGCTCACGACCTCACTCCTTCATCGTGACAACAGCTTCCCAAATTGTCTCTCTTCCCCCGGGATCTGCTCTACCACTTTCTCTGCCTGTCCCTCCTAGATTCAGTGTCTGAGAACTGCTTTCCTTCTTTACGGTCTTCCTCTGCTCAAGAACCTGTGAACTACGAAGTGTGAGAACCTACTAGGGCTCGCCATGCCCGTTGGAATAAGGTTCCCACTCTCAGTTAGCATTTGCGGCCTGATCCCTTTTTCTATCAAATCCTCAACCACTTCCTATATGCTTCCAATCGATACGGGCACCTCATCATCCCCCAAATACGGTTAGCATCCTCACCTCCTCCCTTAAGTAGTTCCTCCTCCTGCCGTTTAGAAGTTCTTCTCCAATTCTTTCTTCCCAGGCAAACATTACGCTCTTTCAAGGCAGATCAAGCTTCCCTCTTTACTGAAGGTTGCCCGAGTGCTGCAGCCGCTCAACCTCTCACTCCTCTTGCCTCTGACCGCCTGGAGCTCCTACTGTCTCTACTGTTCATCTGAGCCTTTGTTATAACTTACTTGCATTAGTATGTGTAGTTGTGCAACTGTATCCTGTGTTTTTTAAAGCAATTTGCATATTGCTTAAGGAAAGCGAGTATGGTTTCACTTTGGTCTCCCTTAGCGCCCACACATAATAGAGGACCAGACCACAACAGGTGACAATACACCCCATTCAATAGAATTGTATGCCAACTTCAGGTCTAACTTTTCTCTCAGGCCAGCATTTATTGGTACATTCTCTATACATCCCCCAAAAGTTGGCACTGACTCTACAGGAAAACAGTCTATAATTCCTAAAATCAATGATAGGTACCATGTCCCTATCAATCATAAAACTATTCAATGTCTATTTATTTCAAACTACATGAGGTTCGATCAAAATCTAAAGGGGAATCAAGACAATTGTCTAGAATCTATCAAAATGAGATGGACACACGTGGGGAAACACTTCATGATATTGTTGAATAAACCTCAAGTTGGCTGGCTCTCAGCCCTGCACTAAATGATATAACGTTTCTGAGCCTCAATTTGCTGCTGATCTTTAACATTTGATAGCATCCTGCCACTAACAGAGTGGAGGATGAAATCTATTGGCCGACGATCGTATGTGAGTGTACTTAGCATGATACCTGGGGTACAGTAGGTGCTTAGTACAGTTTTTGTTTTCTCCTTTGTGACTGGTCACCCAGCTGAGCACACCAGGAAATAGTTCCATGTATCCTCAGTGGCTGTCCCCTGTGGTGCGGTAGGGTGGGGGTAATGAATAAGCACCTGAGTCTTTTCAGAAGGGATCACTAGCCTGGAAATGTTTTAATTGATTACAGCACAGAGTGGGCCCTACAGAAAAAGCTCTTTCCCCAAGCCCATGTCCACCCATCTGACCCTTGCCTCTACTTTCTGGAATCAGGTTGACGATCCTTCCCTCACTGGCAGCCAACTATCTGTAGCTTCTCAGGTCCTCTCCTTGTTAAGCTTGTTTCCCTGCTGCAGAGTCTGGGGTGGGACGGGCAGGCTGCCAGACAGAGCGCTTGAATATCATTTCCCACCCTGTGCCCCTTTGAAGGCAGGACTCCGTGTCTACACTAAATGGGTCTTGGAGATCATGTCCTGTTAATTCATGGCTTATTTCTGAAGCTGTCCCTAAGGAGAAAAACTAAAGTGGACAGAGGCAATTTAATGTTTACAGAAAAAAAGGAGGAGAGACTATGTTAGTTTTTCACTTCAGTGCAGCCAAGTGTTTTTCCAGGGACACCAAGACCCCAGGTGGTAGCCGCCTTGTGGGGAGCTTTATAAAATGGCTTTTTCTTCTCCATCTGCAAAAAGGCAGGATGAGCACAAACCATGTCTGAACCATTCACATCGTTGCCCCTGGCATCTCACAGATTTTCTTCTTTCTGTGAGAAAGATGGTATTTCAGACTTGACAGCTTCTCTCTCAAGCTATGTGCCTGCTTTGATAGGTGATAAAGTCAGGGTCCCCTCCAGGATGGGTCACGACAAGCAAGGACTCTTCAAGATAAACCAGGGGGAGCTGGGGGAGAGGGGTAGATTGGGGGGACTGTTTGGCCCACTTTCTACCAGACAATCCCTGCTAGGAGAATTGTGCGGAGAAGACCCCTGTGGAGGAAGGAAGCCAAGGGGTGCACATTACGGACTGCAGGGGGAGTGTCAGAGTTTACACCAAGTCTTTCAGAACAAAAAGCATCCCTGTCCCGTAGGCTGTAAAACAGGGCTTCTTGGCTGTTGCCCACTTCTGCTCTCGAGACCACCACATAAAGTTATACGTTTATAGAAAGAAAATGCTCTCTCTCTGCTCCTATGGAAACTAGGAGAGGAAACTAGGAAGTCAGGCACAGAAGCCTGACTTCCACAGCAGGTGTAACTACACCCCAGCTGCTGAGGGTAGGGGGTGAGAAATGGAAGCAGATTCCAGTAACATTTAGGCAAAACCCAAAGGATGGCAGTTGTCTAATAAAGGAGCCAACTGTCCACTAAGGTGGTGAGGTCCCTATCAACGGAGCTGTCCAAGAGGGGTCTGGCGGGGTCATTGGTGAGAGCATTCCCCACTGGGAGGGAGGGGGCCTTGCTGGTTTCCACTCTCAGACATTTCCTAATCGTAATCTTCTAGGGCAGGAAATCTTCCCAGAGAAGGTGATACGAGGGGATAGCACGCATTGTTCTCAACTGCTGTGCTGTCCTCAGGTCTGGTGTTTCGCTGGCACAGGTCTTAGAGCTGCAGGCTCTGTGCCCCACCTCCCTCCACTTCTCTTCAGGGATGGTTATGCTAAAGGTTTCCTTCCGGGAGGCCGTTCCCATGGACCTCCATCCTGTGGTTACTTGAAATCCAGAACCTAGACAGCAAGAGAGCAGAGGGGACAAATCGTGCTGAGTCCAGCCCCCCCACTGCCATTTCCCTCGTGGCTTCTGCTGGAATCTGAGGGACTTTTAGGGAGATGCATGATTATTCTCCCACAGACCCCTACCTGAGGGACCCCAGACTTATCCCTTAGAGAAATGGCGGAGAATAGAGGTTACCACTGAGGTTTGAAGTCAGAAAAACATGGGCTTGGTTCCTGGCATCACTTCATTACCAACTGCCAGCCATAGTGTGATTGCGAGTAAGTTATACCACCCTCCGTGCCTGTTTCATCATCTGTAGCATATGGAAGGTAATACCCATCTCCGCGGTATTTTTGTGAATTCCTCGTATATATTAAGTGATTATGATTATACCACATTGCGCTCACCAGCAGCATCTGTCTCTGCATGCTCTGTTGTCCTGTCTGTCACCTGAATCTGTGTCCCCATCTACAGCGAGTCCCTGCACTTCACTCCCCTCTTGTGTATTCAAGGTCATTACTTAAGCAATTCTTCCCCTGTCCTCTCTTGCATCACTGAGTTTCTTCATTTTCTACCAAGAGTTTTATCGGTATACAAAAATATTGCTATTTTGCTACATCTCTCATCTTAAAAAAAAACAAAAACAAAAACACCTTCTTCTGATTCTCACCTCCCCATCAGCAACTAACCTATTTCTTTGCTCCATTTTGCTACAAAACACTTGAATGTGTTCTCTCTACTTACTGTCCTCAAGCCCCCTTTTACCAGTCTCTCCTAAACTCATTCCAATCAATCCTTTGGCCACAGCAGCCCATTGAAACTACCCTTGTCAAGGTCACCAAGGACTTCTGTGTTGCTAGATCTGTCGTCATCCAAAACTGACCTTTCAGTAGCTTTGACCCATCTGACAACACCCCCCTCATTTATACCTTTTCTGTACTTGAATCTCAGGGCATTACTCTTTCCTGATTTTCTGTCTGCCTCACCAGCCACACCTCAGTTTCCTTTGCTGGTCCCTTCTCCTGACCTCTACCCACTCATGATCGAGGGTCACAGGACTGTTCTTGGGCCTCCTTGCTTCTACCTGCTCTCATCTTTTGTGGCCTATAGTCTGATGGGTTTAAGTAGTACCTATATTGCAATGGCTCTCAAGTTTGCATTTCCCTTCCAGATCTCCCTTGTAAACAATTTAACTAACAGAGCATTTCACCAGCAGACTAATATCCAAGCTCCACTTGGATATCTGATGGAAATGTAAAAGTATCATGTGCAAAACGAAACCCTTATCTTCCCAAGTAGGAAGTACCCAAATCGGTACTTCCCAAAGTCTTTTTCAGCGCAATAAGGGCCAACTCCTTTAATGTACACAGGCCAAAATCCTGATGTCATCCTTGACTTCACTCTTTCACATCCTATACCCAAACCATCAGGGAATACTGTATGTTCTACCTTTAAAAACTATTTCTAGAATCGGGCCACTTGTCTCCACTTTTATAGCTATTACTGGCCCTGGTCTGAGCTACCATCCCCTCTCACCTCGATTACTTTCATAGGCTCCGAGCTTGTCTCCTATCTTCCACCATTACCTCCTTCTATCTAATCTTAACAAAGCAGCAGAATAACTCTCTCAAAAGCAAATTAGGCCATGTCACTCTTGTGCTCACTTTCCTCCAGTAGTTCCCATCCTACTAGGGGTAAACCCGAAGTCCTACATTATTTTACAGTCATATGTGAGCTGGATCCCTGTTGGTGCGCTCATATCATTTCTTACCGTCCTCTCCCTCCTCAATCTATGCCACGCACATTGCCTTCTCGCTGCTCCCCAAGACTTCCCAGTACATTTCTGCTTCAGGACGTTTGCCCCGGCTCTGCCTGGAAATGATGGGAGCACATCTAACTCCCTCAGTTCATTACAGTCTTTGTTCAAATGTCTTTTCTCAACGAGACCCTCCCCAATCTCCTTATGTACAAATGCAACACGCTCTGGTCTTGCAGCACTTCCAACACTCCTTACTTTGTCTGCCTTTTTATTTTGCTATAGCACTTACCTCTTTCTAACATACTATATAATCTACCTATTTTTGCGTCTAGCGTTTCATGTTTGCCTTCCTCCCCTTCCTCCCCACCCTGCTTGCATGTAAACAACATCAGGGCAGCAATCTCTGTTTTGTTTACTGATATACTACAAAAACATAAAACAGTGCTTGGCTCTGAGTAAACACTCAGCAAGTCTCCTTTGAATACAAGAATTAATTACTATTGAATCATTTCTATTCTTCACACAGGAACACATTTCGGCACATAGAACTACATGCAAGAGTCCACTTCCTCAAAGATCCTTGCAGCCAGGATAAATCAGGGAATCAATGCTGTTGTGTCATCAGCAAGTCTGCAGGGTCAGCTGCACCAGCCAATATACTAGAAGGGCCTGGGTCATCCTCCTGCTCGGGATGGCTTCTCGATCAATCTGTGTAGCAACTGGACTACTCACTATGAGAAGACAGGAGACGTTAACACAAGGTCCCTGCCCAAAAGGCAATGCTTAGCCACATAAAACAATAAACAGACAACACCAGGAAGTACATCATGCAGCAGTAAATTGGGGGTTATTGAGTCTGAGTGCTGTTAGAGCTCAGAGGAGGGAGAAATCAATGTGCACTGAGGTTGTGCACAGAACTCTGGGTCATCACCCTCGAGTTCCTCGAGGGCAGGGCCTATGTCATCGTTTCATTTTCTTTCTATGTCTTGGTTTTTATTCCTTGCTTGTCTCCTTGCCTGCCTCCGTTCTTTCTTTATCTTCCCTTCCATGGACCTAGCAAGTAATGTGCCCATAATATGCATAGCAACTGCTTTCCATATAGTTTCCCTAACTTCTTTAAAGAGAAAGACTTCAACTGGCTTATAGGGATAGGAAATAAATAAATGAGCAAGCTTCAAAAAAGGTAGGAAAGAGAAAGCAAAACAAGGGGAGAGACGTAAAGTGGACCAAGGATTTAGGAAAATACTGTGGTAAAATACAAGCCACAAAGGACCATGCATTTGCAATACATGAACCACACAGTGGGCTCCAAGCTCTCAAAGGGGCCATTCGAAAAGGAAAACCTGATTAATTATGCAATTCATACTGTTCTTGTGACAAAAACAGACCAGTTGTTCAGCAGATACTGAACTATTTCAGCTACTTAAGCCTTCCCTGTATTTCTCCCTGGCGTCCTCATGATGCAGACACGTTATCATATAATGGAGTTTCCTCAACTCAAGGAGCTTCTTATCTGAGACGCAACTGTGAGTTTCACACGGCTGTTGAGCCCGCACTTATTTGCAACTGTGGGAGTATTCCTATTTTGTTAAACTCGAGGGTTATGGGACAACCCGTACCTTTAACTGTGGCCTGGATTTATAAATTTAACAAGGTAAAAGTGAGTAGGACAAATTTAAGAAGGGAGCTGTTCTTAGAACATTTTAGGGTATAAACACCCTACACACACACACACACACACACACACACACACACACACACACAGGCTTTGACCGAGCTGGAAATAATCGTATCATCTCCTGCACACACTACATTTTATGCTTCACAGTTTTGTAGTGATGTCTGTACTTCATTGATTTCTCTTGCGAGATTTTAAATTCATCAAGGCCAAGTATGAAATGGCGTCCGGTGTATCTTTTTATCCCTCATAGCATCAGGCAACACGTCTTGCTCCAAGTCACAGATATTTATTGCTTTCTTATTAAGTGCTAGGTACTTTTTAAATAATGAACAAAACAGACAAAATTCCTCATTCTCAGTGGAATTTTAGGACAGAGATTGATATACTATGGATAATAACTACAATAAATAAGTAAATTGTATAGTATATAAGAAGGTATAATTTGCGATTGAAAAATAGTAATAGAGCAGGACAAGCAGGATTTGGAGTGTGTGTGTGTGTGTGTGTGTGTGTGTGTGCATGTGTACACACATGGAGTGCAGTTTGTAGTATTCACTAGCACAGTCAGGGCAGCCCTCATTGAGAAGATGAGATTTAAACAAAGAGTTACGGAAGATAAGGAAGTTAGCCAAGTGGATATCTGAGGACAGAACACTTTAGGCAGAGGAAAAAACTAAGGGTCAGAGGCAGGACATACGATATAATAGGATATAAAATAATACAATTATCATATATTTTCACAATTATTATATTGTGAAATATATTATATTGTGATATATATATATAGTGAAATACATTATATTGTGATATATATATGCATATATATGTATATATATGTATATATATATATATATATATATATATATATATATATATATATAATGACCCAACTCCCAAATAATTGTGACTTATTGGAATTAGCATTAGGGATAACCATTTAGAAAAAGGTATAAGGCATACAGGAAGACAAATGTGGAATAATAAAAATGCCTACACTCTCAGTTTTAACAATGAGTTGTTTCAAATGTAGAACTGTACATTTTCAATGAAGAATAATATTGTTTGTTCATTTATTCTGTTCTTTAGATTTCACATGTAAGTGAGATCGTGTGGTATTTGTCTTTCCTAACCACTATGCTATACACTAGAAACTAATATAAAATAATATTGAACGTCAACTATAATTAGAAATATATAAAGTAATGGAATGTAAAGTACAGCCTAGGGCATATAGTCAATGGTAATATAATAGCTGTGTACAGCGTCAGATAGGTAGTAGACTTGTTGGGGTGATCACTGTATGAGGGGTGTAAATATCTAATCACTATGTTGTTTTGTACAGCTGAAACTGTACAAATGATTTTTTAAATAAAAGAATAACATTGCTATGACACCCAGCTTGGAAGGAAAATCTCATAGTCAATAGGCTATGGAAGGCTGCAGTAACAAACCAACCCCGAAATCTCGTTTGCTTAATGCAAAAGAAGTATTTCTTCTTCATGCAAAGGGGATGCTTCCATTTCTCCAGGACAGCTCCCTTCAAGTAATGGCTGAGCCATCAGGCCGTTTCCATTCTATGGCTCTGCCATCTTGATATAGAGCATCCAAGATAAGCAGAGCAGGGGAAGAGAGAGTACATGGAAACTCACAGTTTTCTTAACCTTTGTATTTGAAGTGACTCATGTCACTTGTGCTTAAGCTCATTGGCCAGAACTAGTCATATGCTCTGATCTAACTGCAAGGGATGCTGAGAAATGCAGTCTTTCTGTGGGCTCGGGAAAAGGAAAATGAAAGGGACAGCACTGTCTCTAATACAGAGAACAGTCAGACCGTATTTGAGTTTGTGGCTGAATGGTTAACCTTGATTTAGGTGCCATTCTGAAATGAGTATTCTGATGGCAGTTCTCAGAGGGGAAAACCTGGTCAATATCATAATCAATGTCTGGAGGGCTTTGTTAGTTAATATAGTGATTATTAGACAATGATTAAACTCATTCTCTACAATAAGAACTATGTATACATTACCTCCATTTATTTAATAAAATTATACGAAACAAAGTACATATATCCTACAGGGGATTTCTGTATGTTCTGCTGTTGGAGATGTGCTGACACAGACTTTTAATATTTTATCCCTAAGGAATCATTGACAATTTTTATCAATATGTACTTGAGGGAAAATCTCTACCCTGTAAAACTTTTCTTCCCTTCAATGCCCTCTGGAATTTCTGTGATCTACCTGCAGGTGACTTACATGGGTCTTAGCCACTGTGTTTAATTATTTTTATCAGATTTCTTTTTGCTAAATTCATATATCTTTTAGCCTCTGTGCTTGCTTTGCTCAAGGCTTGGACAGTAAATTATAGAGTGAAATTATGTGTTTGGAGTAAGTTATACAAAGATGCTATGGACTGTTGCATTTTACTTTGCTTTTCTTATTACTCGATATTGACTTCATATTCTGCTTGTGTGGTTTTCTAGATTTCCATATTTGTGTACTCTCTGCCTGTTTCTTCTGGTCTCTAGTCCTGTATAATATACCCAACTGCATGCATCAGGGACAGAAAGAGGATTAAAAGCTTGGGGAGAATCCAAGATTAAGGACCAGACTCACCCATTGGAATAAAAACATGGTTTTGGTCTCTCGTCGAGTTCAAGATTCCTCTCCACTTGTGTTTTTTAAATACTCCAGAGTTGTGTTTTTTAAATACTGCTTTTAGAATAATACAGCTTTAAAAAAAACTAAAAGAATAATACAGTTTGGGAAATACTAAAATAGCTACGTTAGTTTCAGAAGGTTGCCTGGGCTTCATTCAGCTTATGGAGAATGAACCCCAGATGGCCAAGAATGAGATAAAGAAGAAGAAACAGAATCAAAGAGAATTTGGTCCATATATAATGAGACAATAAGATAATTTCTGAAAGTAATTTAAATTTCATTCATTTGTTCTAATCAACCTACGAAGGTTGATTTTTCTTTCTGAGTTCATTTTGACCAGTGCATTTTACCAGAAGTCCTTCTTTTTCAGCAAGATTTTCTAACTAGATCACATAGATTTGAAAACTGTATCTTTTTGAGTTTCCAAAAATATTCTTAGGATTTCATGCTCTATCTTGTGTGTGTTTGTGTTTAATCTCACTTTTTGTTGTTGTTTATTATACTTGCCAGATGTTTAAATGGCTCTTGGATTTTTTTTTCTGAGTTCTATTGTTTTTATTTTCTAATTCATTAAGTTCTGTTCTATCATTATTGTTTCCAAATTCTTATTATTTTTCCATAGGTTTTCTTCTGATTTCTGAATTTTTCAATTTTATTTTTTTACATTTTCTTTCTTATTTAATAAAAGCAATGAGATTTGAACTTACCCTTACCATTTGGCAATTAGAAAATATGGCCATAAAATGTCTACTTTGGGGAAGTCATTGCAGTTTTCTTTGAGACCTAGAGTGTGATCACTTTTTATAAATGTGTCATGGTTATTTGAAAAAAATATATATATTCACTTAAGTCACACATTTTGATATACATCTATAACATTAACCTTGTTAAATTATCAATCATCTCTAAAACCATTTATTCTAGTCAATTTGATCTAGCAAAGACTAAGAGTGCTACATTAAAGTCTCCCTTTTTGTATGATAACTTTATTCACGTACTCCAAAGTCATTTTTTAAAGTTTTCAGTATTATGATACTTAAAGCATACATATTAATGGCAATTATACCTGTATCATGAAGAATGAGCTCATTAACCTGTTAACTGTTTTTTGTCTTGAATCCCACTTTATCTGTCATTAATAACATCTTTTCCTCATTTGTATTTACGAGTACTTGATGTATCATTACATGTGCTTTTATTTTTTAATTTTATATGTAATTTTATTGTAGTTATTTCTATTGTGTGGCACATAGTTGGGCTCTACAGTTTCGTATTTTGTGGTATTTTAACACAATTTAACAATCCTTGTATTTTAATGCGGACATTTAACCTCCTCATTCTTCTTAAAAATAATCTTTCTATTTTAAAATCATGTTGGACTTACAGAAACGTTGTGAAGATAGTACAGAGTTCCATTTTCCCTACACTCAGTTTCCCCTAGTAACATCTTACATTAGTACAGTACAATTGTCAAAACTAATGAACCAATATTGATACATTACTAACCAAAGTCTGTATTTTTCTCAGATTTCCTTAGTTTTACTTACTGACTTCTTTTCTGTTCCAGATCTCCTCCAGGCTACCACATTATATTAAATTGTCATGTCCCTTCAGCTGTGACCGTGTCTCAGAATTCCTTTGTTTTCGGTGGCATGGACAGTTTTGAGAAGCCCTGGTCAGGTATATTGTAGAATGTCCCTCAAGTAGGATTTGTTTGATTTTTTTTTTTAACATAGATTATGGGTTTAGGGGAGGAAGACCGCAGAAGTAAAATGCCATCCTCATCACATCATATCAAGGGTTCATCCTATCAACATGACTTACCATGTTGGGATTAGCCTCGTCACCTGGTGGTGGTAATATGGTCAGGTTTCTCCACTGCAATATTTTACCCCCCTTTCCATTTTATTCTCTCTGGAAGGAAGTCGCTAAATGCAACCCCCACTTAAGGAGTGAGGAGCTATTCTTGAAGGTAGAGTATCTGCATAAATTATTTGGAATTCTTCTGCATTAGTGATCTGTTTACTTATTTGTTCAGTCATCTCTTTGTGCAGTACGGACTCATGAGCTATTTATTTTATAATTTGGGTTCAATGTTGTATTATTTTATTTGTTTTGTTGCTATAATTTTTCCAGCTTTGTCTACTTAGAGCTCTTTCAGTTGGCTCATGTGTCCCTTTGACACAGCCCTAGTATTGTTGCGTTTATTGATTAGTTTAACACTTCCTCCCTCTCTGGCCCTATAAAACGCTCTTAAAACAGAAATCTGGCCCTATCCCCTTTCTATTAATGACAGAAATCATTTTTATGAATGAAGCTTTGCTCCCATGACTTCTCCTGAAATTTTTCCCCTCAATCACTTGACTCCTAGAGTAGTCTTCAAACTTCATAGCTCCAACAGCTCCCTTTGTCAACAAAAATGGGGTAAGCCTGGTAGTCAATGGCTCAAGCTTGAATCATTTCAGAAACTACCGCTAATTAAATTACCTGACCCAAAAGTAATTGGTCAAAAATTCAAACCTTTTCATCTAGTTGACCATGACAATGTCCTACTATATTTTCAGTCTGAGAAGAGTACTGGCAGGTAAAATTAAGAATTACTGTAGCTCTAAGAAAGTATAAAATGAGTCTAGAGCAAATGAAAAAAACAATCAGCCTGTTGGTTGTACTGATTACTGATACTATTTAAAATTCTAGTGTATGTTAATATATGTTTACTCTATTTATCCATGTTTTATTTTATATGTTTGAAGTGTTTCCATGAGTCCGTCATATAAATACACAATTACCATTTCAATTATTAAAATGGATTTAGTTTTGTAGCCAATGTTTAACCCTTTAAGAAAAATTGTATTTTTAAGTCTTGTTTGAGAGAGAAATGTTCCAGACTCACCTCATATATTTCCTGCCTTAGTCCTAAAGCCAACCATTTCTCCAAGAGTCCTGGTTCCTTTGACTGGAGAGTGGTATTACAGCCGAAGATCTATGCACTGAGTATGCTCTCAACACTGGGCTGTCATTGCTTCTAGACCCTCTGAGATAACTAGTAAGGAAATAGATGTCACTTACTCTTAACTTCTTTAAAATTCTAAAAGGATTATACGTTCACAGGATTGGCAAAAATAGTACATAGAGTCCCTTGATTTCTCCATGAGCACGCTTCAACTTCTATAACTGTCAACTTCTATAACTGTATTCAAATCAAACCCAGAAAATTGGCATTTGGTATAATACTATTAACTAGACCAGAAACCACATAAAGAGTTTACCAGCGTGTTACAGGTACTCATTTGCATGTGTTTGTATACACAATTCTATGCAATTGAATCTCATACGTAGATTTGTGAAACCCCCACCACAATCAGGATACAGACGTGTTCCATCACCCACAGGAATTCCCTTATATTATTCCATTGTAGTCTCATCCACAACCCCAACCTCATCAGTGGTTTTTTTCCCCTGAAAACCACAGATCTGTTCTCCATTTCTATTAGCATTTTCATTTTGAGGATGTTATATTTAGAATTACACTATGTACCCTTTTAAAATTGGCTTTTTTCACTAAGCATAACACCTTTAAGATCCAGCCATGTTGTGTGTATCATTTGCTTGTTCCTGTTTATTGCCAAGTAATATTCCACGGCATAGTTGTACCAGAGTTTATTTAATCATTCACTCACCAAAGGACATTGGGTTGTTGCAATTTGGGGGCTATTTCAAATAAAGCTGCTATGCAAATTCATGTACAAATTGTTGTGAGCATAAATTTTCAGTTCTCGGGATAAATGCCTAAGAGTGCAATGCCGGAGTCTTATTATAATAAGTGCATATTTAGTTTTACAAGTAACTAACAAACTATGTTTTAGTTGGTTGTGTCAGTTTACATTTCCACCAGCAATTCCCACCATTCTATCTTTTCTATAGCCTTTTCAACATTTGGTCTAATTTTTTAAATAGGTGTGGTTTTCATTTGTATTTCTCTAATGGTTAATGATGTTGAACATCTTTTCATGTGCCTGTCATCCATATCTCTTCTTTAACTGTGGTTTTTTTGTTGTTGTTGTTTTTTAACTGTTGAGTTTTCAGACTTCTTCATATGTATTCTAAATATAAGTCCATCGTCACTTGAATGGTTTGGTAATATTTTTTTTCCAGTCTTTAGTTTGTATTTTTATCCTCTTAACAGTGTATTTCATGGAGCAAAAGTTTTTAATTTGAAGAAGTCTAATTTGTCAATAATTATTCGAGTAATATTTAAGAATTCTTCACCTAATGCTCTATCTTGAAGATTGTGTCCTCTGCTTTATTCTAATAATTTTATGGTTTTATGTCTTACATGTAAATTTGTGATTGCTGATGTTTATTTTGAAGATTCATAAATTTTATAAGTCTTCCGTCGTCTTGCTTCATGCTTTATTGTGTTGAATTCCTGACGGTTTCCTTTGATTTTTCTCCCTCTTTTTCCCCTTCCTATGATTTGACTAATATGCATATTACATTTAGGCTACAGAATTTCAATGTTTAAAAATAATTGACTGTGATTTTTCTCATTATCAATATTAATAATGAAACTAAATCAAATAATTTTATTCTATATAAAATTTGGCCTGCTCTTAATTTTTTTCTCACAAAATTATTACTCATATTGTATATCTTCTCTTGTAAAAATGCACTTTTTGACACTTGTGTTACATTTTATAACTATAACAATTAATTAGCTAATTCTATACTTAGTTACAGTGATCAATGGTAATTCTATTTTAAACAACTATCATTATTTTTAATTGTTTAATTTATTTCCATCATTATTATTCATTGTTTCCTCAATTTGTTAAGTAATTTTAATTCATAAGATAACAGTTAGTGGTTAAGTTTTCGAACCGCATCTAAGCATAACTTTTTCTGACTCTCACAGATGAATGCTAACTCTTGGAGATATGAAATTCTTAGGTCTCTATTGTTTCTTTTGTTTTGTTCTTGATTTTTTAAAAATTAAAATGTATTGGAGTGGCAGTGGTTAGTAAAATTACATAGGTTTCAAGTGTACAGTTCTGTAATACATCATCTATATATTACATTGTGTGTTCACCACCCAGAGTCAGTTCTCCTTGATTTTAACATTCTGTAGACATTCTACAATTTTTTGATATTTGGTGATGTGGAAATAAAACTGATATGGGGCGAGTGTCAGATGAGAATTCTTAAGTAAACAAGAAAACCAAGGGCCCTGAAAGGAAAGGAAGCAATGAGTTTCAAGGAGGAAAACTAAATCAATAATGAAATGTTGTCCCAAAGGTCAAGTAGGTTGATCACTGAGAAAAGTTATTGGATTTGCAATTAGAAAATAATTATGACCTTTGAAAGAGCAACTTCAGGGAAATGGTGATGGTGGAGTCTGTTTCCGAGCCCTGGAGCCCTGGGAAGAGCCTGGAGGTTATCTAATCTAATGTCTTCATGTTAATGCCCAGGAAGTCAGGGAAGTGACTTGTCCAAGGTCATTAATAGACACCAGGGTCCTGACTCTTGCTTCATTGCTCTTTTTATCTATAGTAAGACTGGAAGTGAAGAAATGAAGCCTATGGCCTATGGAGAAGAGGCAGACAGAGTGATCCAGGGGAGGGAAGGAAGCAGCAACAGAGAGCAGTTGAAAGGGTAAATCCAATAGGCATGAATCTCTGAAGTAGATGGGTGAGGCAAATGAGAGAGAGAGAGAAAGAGAGAGAGAGAACTGGGAAGCTGAACATATCCTTAAATCAGAGGCAAAAAAAAAAAAGAAAGAAAAAAAAAGAAAGGACCCAAAGTACTTTACTCCCCAGGGTCAAAGTGGAGGCTAACACAATTGCTTTACCAGGACTAGAAGGCAAGAAAAGAACATGAAAACAAGCTGCATCTGGAAAAGACCACTTAATACTTTAAATGTATGCCCCTACTATGGAAGCAGAGGTGCCACTGAAACGTTTCAACCAGAGCTGAGCTGATGGAATGTCTTCATTATATTCATTGCATCCCTTTATCGCACGTGGCATGTATCCTGAAAACCCTTTGCCCAGCATCAAAGCCAAGCAATGAACCTAAATTCTGTGGATTGGACCACAGTGAGACATACAGAGGAAAGGGAGTTCTACTAAAGTAATGAGAGTGAAAATAGGGCCAAAATATAGAGAAGCAGCCTTCTGTACTATAGTTGTTTGTTTATATGCAATGAAACACAGAGCTAAACTCACCACCAACTCGAGTAGATAACTTAGGTATCTGGCAATGTCTCTTTCACCATTCTTTTGCTATTTTACTGTTTAATTTTCTCATTTTTATATCATACTTAATTGTATATAACATCTTAAACCCCACTGAAAGTAGAAAAGCTGTATCTCTCTCTCTTTCTCTCTCTCTTTTTCTCTCTCTCTCAATCTCTCACTCTCTCTCTCTCACACACACACACATCAATAAAAGTGAAAGCTTAAAAGTATATCAAACAAAAGGAACGTGTCTCTTATCATCTCTGGGCCTTTGACAGAGATGAATCTAGGGCTGCCCTACAGGCCACGAAGGGACAGGGGTCAGTGGTCTTCTGTGCAGGGTCCCCAGCAGCTTCAGGCTTGAGCTGCTCTAAGCCAGCTCGTGAGCACACCGGGACTGTCATCTATTAACATTTTTCAGTCTTCTGCTGCGTACTGTAATTTATCCCTGTCATTTAGACCCAGGCAGAGGTCTTTAGCTTATTTCTGAGCTCTTATTACATTTTTTATTCACAGAGAAGTAAGATTTAGGTATCGAAGATCAATAGCAGCCTCCATCATGCTTACATTATTAATAAGAAAGATGTTGTATGAAGACAGACTGGTGTATTGGATTTGCTCAGCTGCTGGGCTCATTTCAGACAGGTAAGACTTGGCTTGTATTTCACTCTGTGGATAGTCTCCTCGAGCTGCCGTGCCCTATTCACCCCTTTTGGGAGTGTGGTCTCTGGCACCGACATATCATTGTGCACCGTGGTTTGGCCCAGCCAGGCTTCAGAGAGAGGAAAAAGGTCTAATTATTGGAAGATGTCTTGAGAAGCAGAGCGGTCCAGGCTTTCTTTGACACCCTGGGTTCCTGTTGTGGTGCAGGCTATTGAGGCTCAGTCAACATCAGCAATATCAACAAGGACAGAGACAAGTTGAATGCTTTTCTACTCACAAAGCTCTTTTTCCCCCGTTCATCGAAGGTCAGGATTTCTTCTCCCAAACCCCAGTGACAGTCTAGCGCCAACAGTTACAGCTTGATATCCATGTTTCTCTCATGCTTCAACTCTAAGTTGTCCTAACGCAATAATTACTCCAGGGTTCTGACCAAGATTTCGTTACCTCTCTTCCTCTAGCACTTTCCAGAGGATGTACAGGAACATCTCAGAGGTTGAGAGTAGTCAGTGCTCTCTGAGTAAGAAGGGCAAGGATCAAGGAGCTTCTAAATATGCTGTCAAGCCGCAGGGCTGACTCTGCTATTGTCGCGGGAGGACCTGAATGAAATCTTCCAAAGGCGTCTACAAATCTCTCATTGACCCGGGACCAGGCAAGGCCAGGGAGCCACTTTCTCAGTCTTGCCAGTGGCTTCAGAAATCTCTGTTTGACCTTCTAGTTCTCTGATCCAATTTTCTTAGTCGTGTTTTCTCATACCTTCTCTTCTGCCCCCATCATTTAATAGTTGAGCTTTTTAAATGTTCATTCTTGGCCTTTTCATCAATGTACATGCTCTTACTAGGAGGTTTTGTCCTTTCTATGGTTTCGACTCCCAAATCATGAACTTTAACTCTGACCACTACTTGAGAGTCCAGACTCCAGATGTCAGTCTCTACTTGACATTCCCATCTGGAAAGCTCAGAGGAATTTCAAAGCCAACATTTCGAGAACCACTCAATGTTCTCCTCAAAACTCTACTTCTCCCCCTGTTTTTAAGCGATTGGCAGTACCTCAGGCAATCAAGTCAGTGCAACTAATATACATTCTCTCCCTGACCCTCATTTTCAGCCTGGGCCTCCCTCCCATCTATCGTATTTGCACCACCCTTGCCCCACCCCAGGCTTCAGCTTTCTCTCATCTTCACTGATGTAGGAATTTTGTACCTTGTCTTCCTACTTCCCAACTGGCCTTCCGGACTGATTGGACCAGAACACAAATATAACCCTGATGTTGCTATAATTAGAAACTGTTGGTGTGTTCCTGATACTTTTAAGAGAAATTAACCGGTATGGTTCCCAACCTCTCTCCAATTTACTTAGATGTCCCTTCCTTCTCTTTCAATATTATATCTTGAACTCCAATCATGCCAACCAGTTTGCAATTCCCCTACTCTGCCTTGCTTTTTTCTTATACCCTTGAGACTTTACTTTTGCTTTTTCCTCTGCTAACCATGACTTCCCATTGGCCACATTCCCTCCCTGCCCACTTGGAGCGAGAATACGTCCTCACCTTCAAGAGTCAGCTAATGGTCACCTCTCTGTTGAATCCTTTCCTGACAATACCACTTCCTCCTCACACTCAAGGTACAAGAATGCATTTCTCCTTTGGAAGTCCAGCAACCCTGTGTAGACTTCTTCTATTATAGTGCTTGAAGCATTTTATGACACTTTTTTGTTTACAGAATCACATCTTAATTTTCCTTGTATCCCGAGAAAGTGTGATTATAGTAGTACATATTTATCAAACACCGTGTCCCAGGTACTGTTTTTTACATTACATTAATCTTTATGTGCATTAACTCAATGAATCATCACAACAGCCCTGTGAAGTAGGTACTATGTTAGCCTGATTTTAAAGATGAGGAAACTAAGTCACAGAGTGTTTCCATCCCTTGGCTCAAGGTCACACAAATAGTCAGTGACAGAGACGGTCTTTAGACCCATTTGGTCTGACTCCAAAGCCTGTGAGTTTAACCACTACATTTCACTGCCAACGCCTAGCATATAATAGGCATTTAATGAGTGTTTACTGGATGAATTAATGAGATTAGATGCTTGGGAAAGAGTGAAGCGGATGCCAAAACCAATGAAGGGAAATACAACTCTGGGCCAGTCAGGGTCATATACGCCATCAGGAGCATCAATCTGGGCTGGGCAATTGCAAGAATCAGAGCCTGCAGATGTATCCTGAGACCCAAATCAGGGATTTGGCAGGAAGGGATGACACAGGTTCTAGGACAAGCTCACAGCAGACCAGATGATCTCAGGGGGTCCCGAGTTAGTACCACTGCAGCTCCTTTGAAGAACTGGGGCCAGTCTGTGACGGGGCAGTCCCCTGACCACGTGCCTGGACAGTGCAGCAAGCAGCCAGCAAGCCTGCTCCTTGACTCTGTGGACCCCAATGAGGGGAGGCTGGGCTCTTGCTAAACTATGAGCCGTGAGAGCAGGGAGGAGTTCTTATAAAGCTCTGAACCTTTCAAGTCTAGCAAATGACACATGGTCAACACCCACTAGGTGTTTGTCGAATGACTTGAATGACAACAACAAACATAAGTGCAGGACAGAGACCAAGCCACCCTGTGCTTGTCACTCTCCTCTACAAAGCCTATCACAGTGCTAGACACGTAGATGTTCTGTGAATAATAGCTCCTAAATAGTATCCCTTTTTTAACTTAAAATTTATTGGGGTGACAATGGTTAGTAAAGTTACATAGGTTTCAAGTATACAATTCTATAACACATCATCTATATATCACATTTTAGTGACTTTCGTCCTCCCATCACACCGGTAGGGAAGCTTCTCTTTCTCCTATAATCCCTTCCTCCCTTCCTAGAGTCCAAAACACAAGAACAATGCAATAGCTTTGTGGCTGCCAGAGGCCAATCCTGGTAACACTGTCTGGTTCCAACACAACTTTTTCTAACTTTTTCTAACTGGACCACTCTTTCCTCTTGACGGAGGAAACACAACTCTAGGATGTCTAAATAGCAATTCCCATCTTGCATTGTCTACATTTTTTTTTCCTATTTCCCAACTCCTCCCCCCTCCAACATTCTTTTCTCTAAAGTTTCCTCACATTTAGATATTGCAATTTCTGTTCTTCCCTCAATCTCCAAAGATTTATTAAGCATAATAAATCTATGTCCTCAGCGTTGAACTAAATTGGAGAGAAGAGATGTCAGATATGAGTCCTACTCACAGCTTCACTTGGAGGTATTACTATTATTATAATTATTATTATTATTATTATTTCAAAGGGATAAAGATGACAAAACAGGCTTGCAGCATTAAGTAATTCATCTAAGGTCACACAGCTAACAATAGTAGAATGGGCAGATTTTGCTAACTCTTAATCCCATGTTCTGAATGAAGTTACTCTATGCTGATAATGGAATTCAAAGCAGAGAGATAGTCACTGAAATTAGAATAGTCAGGGAAGGCTTTGTGGAGGAGGTGGGGTCATGAGCTGGGTCCTGAATATCTTGGGGTATTAATTTGGTAGAAAGATAGGAGGAAAGCATTTCCGGGGGAGGGAATAGCACGGGCAAATGTATATAGTTAGGAATGTGCACAATGTTTATAGGGAAAAATGAACCAATGAGAGTTAACAGTAAGCAAAGGTCAGACAGGTACAGAAAAGTAGCCCAGGGAAGGCGGGGTCATGCCCAGTGACACTTCTTCCTTCTGTGGTTGAGACAGTACCGCGCTCTTGCTTCTGTGCCTGCCCAAGTCTGGACAGATTAAGCCCTGGCATTTCCCCCACTTCTTCCCACCCTCTCTCTTTTTCCTGAATCCCCACCAATGGGTAGCCCAAACACATTTCTCAAAGTCTAATTAGCATCAACAATAGTTCAAGCTAATCGCCATAATTAATGGAGAGACAAGGCTATGACTGGGAGAATTATAAATGGGAATAATCAAATGTGATTGAGTGTGGAGCAGCCTCTATTCAGGAAAGCTGGAGGGGGAACAAATCGACTCATCCTCTGTTCCTTTCATTTCTGCTAACTGGGTTCTCCCTCCATCCTGGCCCCCCATTAGGCAGCATGAATACAAGAAGCATCAGTCTCATCAAATCAGATTCCATGCACAATGCAGGCAGTGACCTCTCCCAGTGAATTACTCTTATTAGACTTGATTATATAATAATAGTTGCACAACGGTCTGGACCCCCCTCCTCCTCTCTAACAACGCCTGCACACCCACAGGGACCACATTCTTAGAATGGAACCGCGTTTTCTCTCTGCCCTTCCTTTTTTCCTCTTCTTGAAATCATATTTCTTTTTTTTTACTTCCTTTCTTTATTGTTCTTGATTTTCCTGTTTCTCTCTTGTCGCTTCACCCTGCCTCTTGTTCTCCTTCCCCCTTTCCATCTTCTCTTTTCACTTCTACTTTCTCTGTCTCCTTCTTTTAGTTTCTCTCTTCTCCCTCTCTTTTGCAATTCTTACGTAAAGGCCTGTCTTCAGACATCTGGTCTTTTACTCCTACCTCCCTTTATGCACCTAAGCAGAAGAAAAACCTGTGGTGATGGTGTCCTCATCTGTGGGACTTTCTTTCTTTTTGACACCACTTACTGCTTTAACCTAACATGACATCTCCAAGTCTTCATTAAATGATGTTTCCTTCCTTCCTTCCTTCCTTCCTTCCTTCCTTCCTTCCTTCCTTCCTTCCTTCCTTCTTTGTTCTTTCTTCCTTCCTTCCCTCCCTCCTTCTTTTCCTTTCAACTAAATCTCTAAAATAGACCAGACACACAGAAGTATGAAAATAGAAAACCATGGAGCTAAAGCAGGTCTATTTCACTTCTGAACTTATTATCTCTTTGTTAAACTGGCTGCTTCCAACTAGACCATTCGGTAAGTGGTTCTGACATCCTGACATCCTTTGCATGTTGAGGTCTTTTATTCTTCTTTCTTTCTTTTCTTTTTTTATTCTTCTTTCTTATTTCCTAGATGGAAATTGTTTATTTGCGAGGCTACGGTATTTTTCCCCATTTGAAACCCTCCTACTCTTCACACCCTCTCTAACCTCACTTCCGCCAACTATGCCTATCTCCAGTCTACCAACAGGTTCCTGGAGACCAGAGGCCCAAATTCCAGCATCACCATGACAGCCAAAGCAGGGCTGAGTTCTAGACTCTAATAGGATAAGACTTCTTTGTGCCCAGTGAGGTGAGCTAAACAATAGCCTCCCCACCCCGTTACTTTGAAGAAAAATCCAGAACAGTGCAAATGTAATTATGCAAAGCCAATGGCATAATCTTAAGTGAAATATTTTTCAGTCTACAGCACCAACAGAGAAAATGTGGATTATAATCTGGCCCCAGTTTTGGACCTGTACCCAGACATGTCCTGAGGACCTGAGGAGAATTTCGTAAGTAATATCAGGGCTACAATTGGTGGAGCAGAAAGAGGTCCTATGTTAATAGAAAAGTCAGAGAGAAAAGGCCAGTTTTCACTTTTATGTAAAAGGTATTAACTCCGTAAAGCAATGGAGGAGCAGAAAGAACAGAGAAAAAAGAGGGGTGAAGTTTGGCCAATACAAGGGTTAATCTGTGAGACCGTGTTGGCACTTCATTAAGATGAGTAAATATAGGGAGTTTGGAGCTTTCCTAGGAGAAAGGATGATTTATTTCCCTTTTCATTTATATATGCAACCCAAGGGTCAGCAAGATTCTTGGAATTCACATTACATCCACTTCTAGATATTTCAACAATAATCTTTAAACACCACACCTCTGCTAGCACATATTTATAAGAGTCAGAATGGAACTGTGCAAAGAGCACAGAATTTAAACTCCAAAGACCTGGCTTCATGACATTGCTACGTATTTGCTGTGTGACCTTGAGCAAGACACTTAATGCCTCTGTGCCTCCTGAGTCTCCCTGTAAATGAAGATTAAAATAACATACACAATTACATTCACATTTATACTTATATTTTGCCTGATGGTACAGGTTTGTTGTGAGAATCACAAAATACATGAGAAAGGGTTCTGAAAACTATTCGATATTATTTACATGGGTTATTATTTCATATCCTCTACAAAGCTCAGCTTTCCAGGTGCTGGGTACATGTTAAGCACATAGCAGTACATATGTGTGGACCAAATGATATCTGCTTTTCTCATTTAATATAGAAGATAATGATTATGGATTAAGAAACTAGTCTCATGAAGGTCCTATCACATCCTCCCAGCAGTGTGGCCGTAAGAAAACCCGTGTCCAGTCCAGCAGGAGGGTTATGGCTGGGCATGCCTCTGCCTATAGCAATCCCAAACGTGACCTATCTCCTTTAGCTAAAATTTCCTCCCTTCACATCCAGAGACACATACCTGTCACTTTTGAAAGCCCGTGTCTCGGTTTGATTTAGCTCTTGGAAGGCACACACCTTCCTCTGCAGTGTTATAGTCTCCTGTGTACTGTCTGGAAGAGGCACACGACACACAAAACAGCAGAGTCTTGTTCGTCTTTGGACTGACTCCATGTCTGGCCCGGCGTCTGGCACAGCACAGGGACCCAGTTCATAAGCCTTACAAGGAGTTACATAACAGGCAGCTTGGCAATAAAGTTTGCTAAGCAAGCTGTGAAGAGAGGTGGAGACGCTTCCTTCCCCTGAGAGCTGGAGCGATTGTCCTTCAGAGCAGTGAGTTCAGATGTGACAGTCTATAGCTCCTTTTCATGGCCCACCTGTTACCACCTCCGGGAAGCCTGAGTGCTGGTTACCCCTTCCTCGGCACCCTTATTACACTTTGTTCTACCTTCCAATTTTGGGCCACCACACTGTACTGCTTACACACATACCACCCCTTAGGCTATGGTGGCTTGAGGGGCAGGGATGGGACTGCTTCATCCTCAAGGCCCCTGGTCCAGTCCTCTTCTTACAGATGAGATTCCTACCTGCACATGCTCCCAGAACTATATCTATCTTCAAGGCTCAAAGGATATTTAAAAGTTGCTTAAGATCCTCTTGTCTCCAAGATCTCCCCAGAGCTGCCTGACAGCCCACTTTTCATGATGTACTCCTTTAGGAAGAGCATTGTCTCTCCAAATTCCATAAGGAAAGGGAGTGGAAAATACCAAGGTGGCGGGAAGAGACTAAAGGGGTAGTCAGCTCCTGATCTATGCTGGCACTCAGCAAACTACTTTATAAAATCTCCTCAAATTCTTAGAACAAAACTGAGGGGGTTGATGTTATGCCCATTCTACAGATGAGATGACTAAGGACTAGAGCGGTCATGTAGCCAGAGAGTAGTGGAATCAGGACTGGAGACCATCAGAGTTCCTATCCTTCGAGCCGTCCCCGTGCGCTCTCTCACGGAAGGCTCAGAGCTCTCCCCCAGCAAGGCTGTGGCGTTGAGCCCCACCCGGGCCGGAGCACACGAGCAGAACACAGTTGGTCTGTCTCATTGGAAACCTGCGCAACATTCACCCTGGAATCTTCTCCTGGAAGAACCCACATTCGGTCCCAATTGTGTCTCAGAATGTTAAATTGTTGATACACTTTTGTCCTTCACTAGAAATAAACTGAGTTTCTGATGGGAA
The DNA here is from genome assembly GCF_036562045.2 of Rhinolophus sinicus. Classification (NCBI taxonomy): domain Eukaryota; kingdom Metazoa; phylum Chordata; class Mammalia; order Chiroptera; family Rhinolophidae; genus Rhinolophus; species Rhinolophus sinicus. Next base: position 89,567,478 of record NC_133757.1, on the reverse strand, counting down.
TGAAATAGAAAATTGAGAAATGTTAAGTATTTTAAAATACACTCTTTATTATATCATGCATTGTATTTTGTTACTGAGATTCTTCTGTCATTATGTGATTTTGGAGAGGGTTGGGTTCTTTTTACATGTCTGCCCACCCCCCCGCCCAGTCTCCAGGGAGCTTGTAGTACTTAAAACTGTGCTGTATAATAGACAGTATAATCACAGCAAATTAAATGTGCCTCTGCCGAGTTGTGTTTTATGTTAATTCTATTGTGTGGTGGCAGCTGCTTGGGAAGGAGGCTATAGATTGGCAAGGGACGTGGGTTTCCACCTCAGCCAAGTTTCTACAGCTACAGGTTCTGCGCCACAAGTGATGCATTGGTCCAGGAGGGAGCTAGTGCTTTGGACGGATGGGATAAATGCACCAAGAACTGGGCTGGGACAGAGTCACATCAAGTCCCAGGACAATAGCCAAGAGATCTATCCTAAGAACCACTGGAAAATAGGGTTGGGGAAGGACCTTGGTTTAGTCGAGCCCAGACCCGTAACTCTGAGAGTGAAGTGACTTCCCTAGTATGTGACAGGAGTATTATCCATTTCCAGCTACTCTAAAGCAATCAGTCGCCAAATCCTCAACAACAAAACGGGCCAGTGAATTTGTTTAGAGAACTGTAAAAAAATCCGTAAGGAGGCCACCCCTCTCTGCTAGACAGCCCTGGAGGTTGAAACACCCCAGAGGGCAGAGAGAGCCACAGCAGCCAAGGGGAAACAAGCTTGGTCGGACCAAGAAAGGAGCATGCCGACCCAGCCCTCACCCAGGAAGGAGAAAGAAGAAATGGGCTCAACCACAGGCTCAGCCACCCAGGGCTCCAGGTGGCGCTCTGTGCACGATGGACCCCAGGCCACTAAAGACGCTCCTGTGCAGAGGACTCTCGGGGGAACAAAACCTACTTCTGCTTGAATTGAGCATTTATTTACCAGCCACCATGCAGATACATATTTTCCTATATAGTTCTCACCTTATTCATAGAATGTCAACATTATTAGCCTGTTTCATAGGCAGAGAAACTGAGTTTTGGGGAGATTAACTTGGCAAAGTCACATAACAAAGCATTGGCTGTGCCAAAATCCCGTCTGTAGTTTCCACGTCACCTCCGGTGGAAAGTTGTGTTAGGTGGAGAGGGCGGTAGCCAGGCAGAGAAATAGAAAAGTGAAGAAGAGGCCCAGAGATTCCTAGGTGTAGAAACGGTGTGACAAAGTTAGTTCCTTCTATAATACTGCAACAGTGTGTGTGCTAGAGAGATGTATATGATACATTAAAGCCGAAAATGAGGGCAAAAGTAACAGAATTCCATGTAGAGTACATGCATTAGTCTGCTTGGGATGCCATACCAAGATACTGTACATTTAGTGGCTTAAACAACAGATACTTTCTTTCTCACAGTTCTGGAAGCTGGGAGTCCCAGCTGAAGCTGCCAGCCTTTCTGGTTCCTGGTAAGAGTTCTCATCCTGGCATGTAGACGGCCGGCCACCCTCTTGCTGTGTCCTCATTTTGGGGAGAAAGAGGGAGCTTGCTCATATGCCTTCTTATAAGGACACTAGCCCTATTGGATCAGAGTCCCACCCACATGACCTCATTTAACTCACGTGACCTCCTTAAAGGCTCATCGCTAAACATAGTCACGTGAGATTAGGGCTTCAACATAGGAATTTAGGGAGGATACAAACATTCAGTCCATAGCAGGATGGTTTCATTTTTATTAGAAGTGCATACATATATAGACATTATATATATTTACCCTTGGAAGGATAGGCCACAAAATATATATCTTATAAATACTTATTCTCTTTGCTCATCAGTATTAGCCAATTTATCCGCAGTAAGTATATTTTAGCTGTCTATTAAAAGACAAAGTCAAAAATCATTTGAGCCCATTGGCCTCAGGGCCCTGGTGCCTGGCAAAGGCTGTGTGAACAGTGACTGCCCTCTGCCCATCTGCTCTGCCCAGCCAGCTAGTTCCAGCAGCTCCCACCCAGGAATTGGGGGTGGGGAGAGGCAGAGGAGGGAAACACCCCAATGCCTGCCTGCTCCTGCTAGTTGTCCCTGACATTTTGGGGCCCTCCCTCCTCCCATGCCCTTCTCAGACTTTGATGCCACATGGAGACCAGAGGCAGCTGCCGAAAGGGCGGGCGGAGATAAGCAACAGGCTGCCGAGGAATTGATATGCAAGAAAGAGCAGCAGCAACCTTTGTATCAGAGCCACACAAAAGCAATTCTCTGCAGTTGATATAAAAAGGTGTCAGTTCTGGTTTAAGTACTGTATTACCAGCAAAGATTTATCTGCCTCAAAGCCGGGCCTCACGCCGCCGAGGGAATAAACAGCTCTTCTGCTTATCTATTTCACAGAGCACAATATTTCTCCGGTCGTCTCTGCCTCCAAAAGGACTTTTTCTTTGCCTTCCCCAGTTGTCTCCAGCAATTTGCAAACACAGATTCCTCAGGCCCAATGATGATGAGAGCTGCCCCCTCACCTAGTCTCCGGAGAGGCCGCACACATAGAAGACAGATAGGAGGGCAGTCTTTTCAACTGGGAGCAAGTGGGACTATCAGAGTCTGCTGCCCTAAATACTTGGTAAGAGATTGCTGTTTGGGGGGAAAATATCCTTTAGAATTGGCTGACCACTGCAACCAGCAATATCCCAGCATCCTTTACGGATCCGAGATATTGGGTGTCCTGGTACACCAGGATACAGTATGGTATGCTGGCCTGGTATCCTAGACACCAGGGTCTGGCACAGAGCAGGGGTCGGTCCCAGGGTCATTTGTCACTTAGAAGCACCTGGCTACAGGATGGATCTTCGGGGATATTTTCCATCTAGTGACAACGGGACTCTCTTCCCAGTAGGGTCATACCCACTTAAAATCCCAAAACTACAGGTTCTTTTTCTGCAAAATGAAGATGCCAAGAATGTCTCCTCTAGCTCAGGCAGGTGTCGTGAGGATCAAAGACTATAAAGCATCAGGGTTTAAATGTAGCAGATATGTGCCTATGTGTGTGCTTGTAGGGCAGATCTACCTACTCACTGATGCTTGAAACTTTAACAGGAAATAATGTCTTTGATTCTACAAATCATAGCTGGTTTAATTGGTAAGTATTCCTGTGAGATGTAATAGAGAGGCTTAAATTTGTGCTCAGGTGTGACTGACAAAGATCAGATCCTTTCCTGAAAGCAGTGGGCTGGTGAGAGGGGAGGAGGCAGAGTTTCAGGAGAGAGAAAGAGTACTGATACGGCAGGTGTGGCCAGCGCATCTGCAGACAAAATTCCCTGCCTGACTGGTTTTCAGATTTTCCAAACCACATTAGCCAGGCACAGGGCCCTGGAGAAGCTGGCGGAGGGAGTATGGGCTATAAACCTTCAAGTTCCCACCATGGGCACAACTAACTAACAAAGGAAAAGTGGTCCCAACCGTTCTGTTCTATGTAAGCTGCAATGGCTTTTGCAGTGTGTTTTATTGGTACAAACATCCCTGTCACAGGAGCCATGGGGACTGGCATGGCCTGGGGACATCGTACAAATTGAAGACAGCCACCCGAGGGCAGAGTAGCTGCCCAGGTGCCTTTTGCCTGACCTGGAGGAACTCTGACCACTCTGGGTGAATAAATAAAAGTGGGCCACTCCTCAGGGTGCCTGCAGAGCTACTGAGTGACTTTCTCACCGTCTCCCATTTCAGCGTATCCCTCTCCAGTTAGGGGCTCAGCCTCCCAGCCATAAGGAGCCACACAGACGTGTACACAGTGGAGCATCTTTCCCAGAAACTGGGGCAGAATCCAGCCCCGCATCAAGGCAGCGCCTCATCTTAAGTACCACCATCGTAGCATTAATCCTGCTCCAGAAAAATCCACTTCTTTTCATAAGTTCCTTTATTGCTAGAACATTCCATGGCTTATGTCAATTGAGTGCAGCAGGTAGCAGGGTTTTCTCAAGGATTCTGCCCTCAGGGTATATTGGTGAGTGTGACCTTCGTGAGGGAAAAATCGCCTTGCTAGGCCATCTTCTGGCCTATCTTCCACTGATAAGCTTCCTTCCAAATACTATCTGTTCCACATACTATGTTGTTTCTGAGATGGGCTGTGAAAAAACTGGGCATCTTTCCTGTATTGCGCATGGGGAGAAGACTGACTCTGCAACAGAGGAGGCATTGCCTGATCACCTATAGTTATCTGTATCAAACCTGTTCACTCAGTCTTTGATCCAAGATGCACTTATTGAAACCTATGGTATGCTGACACTGCACTAAGTATGGGACACATCGAAGCTGGCGGTTTCTCTGTCCTCAGAGCAAACACAGGGCATGAACAGTAAAGAATGCAATGGAGCCAAGCTGGAATGATGGACACTGAACAAGCCATGATGTTCGCCCCCCACCCAGGTCAGATCGCTGATACAATGTCAGCAGATAACAAAAGGAAGTACCAGATCCCAGGTTTAGAGAACAGCATGAGAAAAAAAGGAATGTAATTAGCTTGCTGTGGTTGGAATAGAGAGGAAAGAGATTTCAAGGATGACGCCCTCTGAGCATGAGTGTAGAGAGGGAAAGGGGTTGATGGAGACACTGAGTCACAGGCAGGCAAAGGGAAAAGAGCAGGCTTTGTAATCATTATTTCCATTAGCCACCATTATTATTGCTGTTGTTGTTATTATCAGGACTTTCAGCTCTATGCTGTCATCTCCATGAAAGGTCAATACAGAGGCTACGTTCGAGGGCCTTCCCAGTTGTTGTCCTTATTCGCAGGCGGGGGGAAGAAAAGGAGGAAAAAGAAAGCTCTCTGTGTTGCTGTTGTTGAGCCTAAAAAGTGTGAGAGCCGGGGGTTGTACCTGTCCCCACCTCATATATCTGCCCCGTCCCATATATTTTACATGCCTGCACAATGCCTTTTATGAGGCATAGAAAAGTCAGATGGGGATTATCTCCTTCCCTTGCATGGCTGTCTTTTTTGGGGGAAAAGATAACAGAGACCTATTTCATTTTGCTGCTTGCTACTGGATGTTCTGCCATAAATTGAGAAAAGAAGCTCTTTTTGAAAAATGCTTTCTTTGACCCCATTGTCACTGGAAAACTGCAATGAGAGAAATACCATTCTTTGTAGGATCTCAGTTCAGAGCACAGTGAGTCAGGAGAAGCAGTGCTTTTTTTCCCTTTCTCTCCTTGCCTCCCTCTGCATTTGTTTGGGGGAAGCAGTGCAGGTCTCTCGCTTAGAGAAAGGGCTGTCAAACGGACATGAAGAACCCAAGGAAGCAATGTCCTGGCTTTTTGAAGCCCCCGCCCCCTGCTCTGGGCAGACTGAGTGCAGACTTCTACAGGAATGCATTCATTCAGCCAGAGCTGTGTGCCAGGCATGCTTGGCACGTTATTAAATATGCACCACCAATATTTCATTATCGGCCTCCTATGCAGCCCAGTCCACGCCTGGATGAGCCTAGAAATTAAACCGTACTGTCACCTCCAAGAGTGTTGTTCCTGCCAGTGCTGAAGGGGAGAGATTGCCAAGCCTGTGATGAAGTGATGTGAATGGAGAACCTGGTGTGGGGAGCAAAAGCGCTTCCACTGGGGCTGGTAGGTCACCCATCCTACCTACTTAGGTCATATGCTTTGTCTCTGGTAATGTAGCATGGATGAATTTTTAATAGCTTCCTTTTGTAAAGGAAGGCATCTCAAACTGTTCAAGGACACTGCATATTTGAAGGGGATGGGTGACTACTGACAAGAAAACACACACACGAACAAACAAAAAATGAGATAGGAAACACACCGAGTTAGCATCATGGTTTTCCTGGGCCTGCCCTTCTCCACTGAGCATCATTTTTGTACCAGGCAGACCACTGCAGTGCCAGAACAACGAGAGGGCAGGGGGTGTGTGTAAAGGGGCTCCTGCCCTCCATGAGTCAGCCAGAGTTAAAAAGGGCTGGGAAGGGGACAAAGGGAAAAGGACCTGAGTTCTTTCCAAAGTCTAAGTCTGATCAGGTCACTCACTCATCTGCTCAAAATCTTTGAATGGTTTCCAGCTACTTAGAATCCAACCCCAAGCTGTCCATGGCTTGGTTCCTGGTAACTAACTCCCTTATCTACTGCCTCCAACCTCACTGGTCTCTTTGATGTGACTAGGATGAGAGCCCCTCTCAGGGATGACGGCAGAAGCAATGCTACATGCTTGCCATGTGGCTTCCACTTCATGAGTACACAGGAAGATGCTCTGGAAGATGACCTTTGCCAATCTTGTGTGCATTAGATGGAAAGCCAGATGGGAAGGATGAGTCTTGGTTCTTTGACTGGTGATTGAGAGTACTGAGATCAGAAACTCAGTGCCATGAGGCCGTGTCTAAACCTTGCCCACAAAAGCCTGGGAGGCACAAATGGATAATGGAAGGGAAAGTGTTATTAAATTCTTTACTTTGGGATTGCTGATGGAAGGTTGCAAGTGCCTGATATCACATTAAGGTGAAACCCTTCAAGGAGTGTCTGTATGTGTGATATGTAGCCTTGCTTTTATACATGAGCACTGTACATGAGGTTGTTTTAAGAAAGAAAAAGAATGCAAGTCATCATAAAGTTTCCATTTGATCAGGCCTTGTAATGAGGTTTTGGTCATGGACATTGTATTTTTACTAATGTTAATAGATAAATATAAGGGAGATCCAAGATGGTGGAGTAGACAAATACTGTGCTAGCTTCCATCCATGAACAAATTAAAATTACAACTAAATTATAGAACACTCAACCTGGAGAACTATCGGGAGTCTGACTGAACAGAAGTTTTATAACTAAGGATATAAAGAAGAAGCCATGACGAGACTGGTAGGAAGGACAGAGACATGTAACTGGCTGACCCCAAACCTCCGTGGGGCAGTTAAGAACCAGGAAGGATATTGGCCACGGAGATACCCCCCAAAGGAGCAAGGGACTGTAGCCCCACATGAGCCTCCCTAGCCCAGAGTAGTGGTGCCGGGGAGAATAGTCCCCATGACATCTGGCTATGAAAAACTGTGGGGGTTCTGACCATTTGGCTGAGACAGAGGGCTGCAGGAAACCCAGACATCCTCTTAAAGGACCCACGCACAGACTCACTCACTCCCAGGCACTCACCTTGGGCTCCAGCGGAGGGACAGTAACTTGGGGGGTGACAGAGACATACCCGGGGCAGACGGAATTGTGTGGCTGTGAGATGAGGTCTGGAGGACAGTTGGCATTTTCCCTGAGAGGGTTCCTCTTCCCGTGCAGCAAGCAGGTGGGCACCATCTTTCCTGTGTTGAACCCTCCCCCTATGTTTACAGCCAAATCAGACTCTGGTTGGCCTGGTGAGCTCCACCCTGCTGACTCACCGGGACACTACCATGCTCAACCTCCCCAATAACAGAAGCAGTTTCTCCAAGAGCAGCCAGCCCCACCTGCATTGCACCCTTGGAAAAATATCAGAGTCTGACAGACCCTAGGTGGAAGGCGACTGGCCTCTGTGTGCTCTGAGACTTGCTGAGGAGCTTCAGGCTCAGCACTGGCACCAAACCAGAATTTACATTAACCTGGTGACGGCAACTCTTTGCACTCTAATGACTCTCTGACACCCTGCCTCACCCAACTTGTATACCACATGAGGCTTTATCAGTGGTTAATCCTTCAGGGAGCTGGCAGGTGGCAGAGGCCTTGAGGTGTCCTGGCATTTTCTGGAGGTACCCCAGGCCCAGTATTGGTGACATGTCCACTTTGCAGGGTGGCCTCTTTCATGCACCTCCACGGTTAGCACAGGCAGTGAACAACTGCAGATTGCTTTGTAGCTTTTACCAGGTAGTTGCTGGTTGGTCACAGACATTAGTTGACCTGGGCCTGCACCAGAGCTTCTCGCAAGAGGCCGCAGAACCAACGTACTTGGACATTCGATTCAGACCACAGTAGAGCACTGCCCAATTAGCCCCACAAGTGGCACACCCAAAAGGCAGTCTCAATAGGCACCAGAGCCCACTGGGGTGAATCCTGCTCAGTGAGGTAAGCCCCCAGCATAGCAGCCCATAAGCTGTGGATGTGGCCAAACCCCACAGCCAGTCAGCCTGAGGGTCAATCCCACAAACTGACAATAGCAATCAAGGCTCAACTATAACAGAAGGGTACATGAAACCAACACAAGGGTCACTCCTGGAGCAAGTGACCAGGGAGACTATGCCAGGGCCCCACAGGGCACCTACTACATAAGGCTTCTCAGCCAAGACTGGGAGATATAACAGATCCACCTAATACAAAGAAACAAACACAGAGAGGCAACCAAAAGGAGGAAACAAAGAAATATACCCTAAATGAAAGAACAGGAGAAAACTCCAGAAAAAGAACTAAACAAAATGGAAGCAAGAAACCCACCAGAGACAGAGTTCAAAACAATGGCTGTAAGGATGCTCAAGGAACTTAGTGAGAACTTTAATTAAGAGATGGCAAGTATAAAAAAGTACACAGAAACCATAAAAAAGAACCTGTTAGAAGTGAAGAATGTAATAACTGAAATGAAGAATGCACTGGAAGGAATCACCAGCAGACGAGATGAAGCAGAAAATCGAATCAGTGACTTGGAAGACAAGGTAGCATAAAACACTAGAACAGTAAAAAGAAAAAAGTAATTAAAAAACAATGAGGATAGGTTAAGAGACCTCTGGACAACATCAAGTGTAACAACATTCGCATCATAGGGGTACCAGAAGGAGAAGAGAGAAAGCAAGGGATTGAGAACCTATTTGAAGAAATAATGACTGAAAACTTTCCTAACCTGGTGAAGGAAATAGACATACAAGCTCACGAAGCACAGAGAGTCTCAAACAAGAGGAACCCAAAGAGGCCCACACCAAAACACATTATAATTAAAATGGGAAAGGTTACAAACAAAGAGAGAATCCTGAAACAGAAAGAGAAAAGCAACTAATAACTTATAAGGGAGCTCCCATAAGATTGTCTGCTGATTTCTCAACAGAAATTTTGCAGGCCAGAAGGGATTGGCACAAAATATTTAACGTGATGAAAGGGAAGGAACTACAACCAAGATTACATTACCCAGCAAAGCTATCATTTAGAATCGAAGGACAGATGAAAAGCTCCCCAGACAAGAAAAAGCTAACGGAGTTCATCATTACCAAACCAGTGTTACAAAGACAGTTAGAGGGACTTCTTTAAGATGGGGGGGGAATATCAAAGTTATGAATAATAAAATGGCAGTAGCTACACATCTGACAACAATTACTTTCAATGTAAATGGATTAAATGTTCCAATCAAAGACATAGGGTGGCTGAATGGATAAGAAAAGAAGACCCTTACATATACTGCATACAAGAGACTCACTTCAGATTTAAAGACACACACGGACTGAAAATAAAAGGATCGAAAAAGATATTTCATGAAAATGGAAGTGAAAAACACAACAAAAAGGTGGGGCAGCAATACTTATACCAGAGAAAATAGACTTTAAAACAAAGGCTATAACAGGAGATAAAGAAGGACTCGGTAATATCACTCACAGGTATTTATCTGAAGAAACCCAAATGCTAATCCATGGGATGTGTGCATCCATATGTTCATTGCTGCATTGTTTACAATGGCCAAGATGTGGAGGCAGCCTGGGTATTTGTCAGTAGAAGAATGGATAAACAGGAGGTGGTACATATATACAATGGAATATTGCCCGGCCAGGGAAGGGAATGCGTTCCTGCCATCTACAGTGGTATGGATGGACCTGGAAGGAATTATGCTGAGTAGAGTGTCAGCAGAGAAAGACAAATGCAATGAGATTTTGCTTATATGTGGAATCTGAAGAACAAGAAACAAACAAAACAGAAACAAACTCATGAATAGAGAAAACATTGTGATTGTTGCTAGATGGGAGAGGGTGGGGCAGGGAAATGATAAAAAGATGAAGGGATTAAGAAGTACACGTTGGCTGTTGCACAGTAGTCATGGGGATGTAGGGTATTTCATAAGGAATATAGTCAATAATATTGTAATTACTATGTATAACGTCAAATGGGTACTAGATTTGTTGGGGTGATAGATGGGAGGGGGTTGGGGAACAGGGTGTCAGAGGTGAAGAGAGTAAGAAGTATAAACTGATAGTTACAAAATAGTCATGGGGATGTAAAGTAAAACATAGGAAATACAGTGAATGATATGGTAATAACTATGTATAGTGCCAGGTGGGTACTAGACTAGTCAGGGGATCGATCACTTCTTAAATTATATAAATGTCTAACCATATGCTGTACACCTGGAAATTAATATAAAATAATATCAAATGTCAACTTTAATTGAAAAATTTTAAAAATGGGGAAAGGTGAAGGGAAATAAGAGGTCCAAATTTCCAGGTATAAAACAAATAAGTCATCCGGACGTAATGTACAGCATAGGAAATATACCATGTTTCCCCAAAAAATAAGACCAGGTCTAATATTAATTTTTGTTCCATTAGGACTTGTTTTCAGGGGATGTCTTATTTTTTCATGTACAACAATCTACATTTATTCAAATACAGTCATGTCGTCTTCTTCTGGAACATCATCATAATGTACTAAATGCATCCGTCTGGCTGATGCTCTTAACTGGGGCTTATTTTCGGAGTAGGTCTTATTTTCGGGGAAACACGGTAGTCAATAATATTGTGATCGCATGGTGTGGTGTCAAATGGTTGCTGGACTTATCATGGTGATCACTTCTTTAGGTATATAAATGTTCAATAACTATGGTGTACACCTTAAACTAATATAATGTTGTATGTTAGCGATATTTTAATAAAATCTTACAAAAATAAAATCAGTTGAAAAAATAGACAAATGCAGAGTTAGACAAAGAGACATTGTTATATAGATAGATGATAGATAGACAGACAGACAGACAGACAGACAGACAGACAGATAGATAGATAGATACAGATAGACAGAAGGATGGAATATCGATGACTCCCAGCCATATTTATGCATTCAGTCTCCCAACTCCATTTAACAGAAGCAAGTCTGCTCTCTGAGCAATTATACATGCAGACACAAACCGCTGCAGTGGATGCTGGAAGGACATCGTGTCCCACCTGAATACAGATGAGATCTGGAGTCCAAAGGAGCCCCATTCGCCTGTGTCCACAGAGGACAGACAGGCACTGTTGCACCCTCAGATGCAGAACTCTTGGCCAAAGATCTGAATATGCTGAGCTGCTCAGAGGCAAAGAATGCTAGAGGCCAGGATCTCATTAAACAGTTCCTACCCATAGAGCCTTAAAAAGCAGGACGTTGTTGCCTCCAGCCCTGGAGGGTGCTATGATCCCATGTGTTTATTGACAGAAGCCCGATATCTGTGCTGACACTTATCCTGGCTTTCTCAGATCTCCCAGCCAGTCTCCGCCAGCCTGAAGGGAAATGGCTCGGTTTTCCAGGCTCTGAGAGTCTACGTGGGAAGATGAAAACCCAAGGCTTTCTCAAAGATGGCTGGTGGTGTGGTTCCCCTCCCTCCTACCTCCTGGAACTGTGAAGATCATGACGGAGTGAGGAGAAGTGAGAAAAGCAAGAAGGAACAAGTTCTCAAGCCAGATGAAGAATTTGTCCAATGGCTAGCAAAGACAAGAGGATAGTTTAGAAGAAGGAGAATTTATTCATGGACACCTGTCAGAGACTGGCATTACTCCGGCTGAACTAGAGTTTGAAGCTTCGTGTGACGTAAATCAGCTCCTCCTGGACATAATAACTCTTCTTTATAGGTTTCTTTCCACTCATAAATAAACCTCATTCCATATGTATAACCTATTTGATTTGTAGTCCTGTTCATTGGGAGAGGTAGGTGCCAGCCCCATTTTACATAGGGGTTTTTCTATGGTCACACCCTCCAAGGAGAGCCCTCTTTTCCCTGGGGTAAAGTCAACCTCAGAGATGTCCTCATTCGGTGCACGGGGTCAGTCTGTCTGTCAAAGACGGAGAAGGCCATGGAGAGAGGGCATTTCCTTCCAAAGAGCCGAGGGTAACCTTCAGGATGGCTCCAAATGCAGCAGAGCTGGAGGAGCAGATTCAAGGTGATTTGTGCCTCTCCTTGCTGGGGGACATCGGGCGTAGGCATCATGTGCCCCGTCAGCTTTGCTGGCAGATTCATGAGGGTGCAGATTCCGAAGAGACGGGCCAGCGACCTGTACTGAGAGCCCAGGGGTGCTTTGGAACTCTGCTACAGACCCGAGGCTGGGGCATCCCTTACCCTCTCCACTCCTCCAGCCCCCACAGAGCAGTGGCCCTCAGCATTTTGGCTGGAAACATCCCATCTTGGTTAGATTTTTGGACACCAGCTCCCATACTCCTCTAATGTGGCAAGATCGCAAAATCTACTTTTTAAATTATCCATTACGATATTCTCGGGGTTTTGAACATTTTCCAAAAGTCCTCTATAAATATTCCAATTCTAATTTTAAAATGTAGTTGGAAAGGACATGAGCAACCATTCTTTCCAATATCTCACCCAAGGAAGTAGATGCCTCCACAGCAGCCCTGGCAGATGGGCACTAGGGCCTCCCTTGTCGGCCTAGCATGAGAATTACAAAGAGATTTGGCTGTTATTTCTACTGCAATTCTCAAACTTTAAGGTAACTTACAATGCACTTTGTTTAAACAATATTTTGGAGTTTTATGGTCATTGAGATTAATGAACGTTCCCTGCGAATTCCGACTTTTAGGACAAAATATATCCAGAAAACATTTAATGATATGGATCCTGTGCCTTGAATTGTGCTGGGTACTGTAATTACAAAAATCAAACGTGTGAAAAATGTAAGATAAATCCTGTAATCTCCTAAGTCAGAGCACTGAAAGTCAAAAATCTGTGTTAACCAAAAGAATGGAAAATAAGTGTTGGCAAGGATGTGGAGAAATTGAAACCCTCATATGTTGTTGGTAGGAACGTCAAAAGACACCAACTGGGGAAAAGGCTGGAGGTTCTGCAAGAAGTTAAATGTATAATATTATGATTCACCAATTCCACACCTAAGATATGCCCAAAGAATTAAAAATAGGGACTTAAATACATCTGTATACGTGTAAATAGCAGCACTATCCACAACAGCTAAAAGGTGGAAACAGACCAAATTCCATCAACAGATGAATGGATAAACTGTGTTATATACATACAGTGAAATGTTTTTCAGCCATAAAAGGAACGGAGTATCGATACATGCTGCAGTGTGGATGAATGCCAGACACATTATGCTAAGTGAAAAAGTGAAAGAAGCCAGGCACAAAAAGATTATGCATTGTATGACTTCTTTTATGTGAAATATCTAGGATAGATAAATCCATAGAAACAGAAAGCAGAGCACTGGTTGCCAGGGGCTGGGGTGAGGGCAGAATGAGGAATGACTGCTTGATGGAGACGGAGCTTCCTTTGGGGGTGACAAAAATGTTTCAGACGTTGCTAGAGGTGGTGGTCGCACAACCTTGTGAATGTACTAAAGGCACTGTTCACTCTAAAATGCTTAATTTTATGTTTCGTGAACTTCACTTCAATGAAAACATTTTTAAAAAGAAAAAACGATCTGTGTTTAAGTCTCATCTCTAAGACTACTATTTCATGTGTCTGAGCAATTTGCTTCCCTTCTCTGGGCCTAAGTCTCCCATCCTTGTAGCCCAGGTAAAGCTGAGGTGCCTGTAGCCAGTGGTCACGTGTCATATCTAGAACCACAGGACTCATATCCCAAAAGAACTGAAAAATACTTAAGTGTTTTCGGGTTAAAATGATCACTAGAAACTGCATCTAAGAATTTCTCTCTCCTACTACCCAACAAAATAATTTTTAAAAGAAAAATATTCTCTCTCCCCCACCCCTCACAAAAAATATTACTAGCAGACACCAAACGAGAGATAGACTCATAACTGGCCTACGACCCTTTTTGGTAAATAAAGTTTTATTGGAACACACACAACACCTATCCGTTGATGTGTTCTCTGAGGCTTCTTTCACGCTACCATGGCAGAGTTGAGTAGGAACAGTTACAACTGCGGCTCGCAAAGCCTAAAATTGTACTACCTGGCCTGTTACATGGAAAGTATGCCAACCCCTGTTATAGGATAACCTAAGAAGAAATTGTCAGCAAAACAGAAACTTGTGGCTGAGATAATAAAACAACAAAATGACATAGAATGTGAGATTGAAGCCCTAAGGAAAAGAAACAAACTAGGGGCTAAAACATCCTTTGTAACCAATAAATACATTTGAAAAACAAGGAACATAAAAGGCACCCTAGAAACCAAACTACTGCAAAGGGAAGTAGCCTGCCTATATAATAAAACTATGCATGTCAAAATTTACTGTGCTTTATTAAACAACATAGTATAAAGGTCTGACTCAACAAAAACATCCGAGAGTGATGATAAAAAAATATATATGTGGAAGTCAAAAAAAAAGGAAAGAAAAGCAGCCTAAATCTTGTGATACAAAGGACCGAAAAATTAAATCAAATTTTAAAAAGAGAGATAGATTAAATGGGCACTTAAAAATCATAACTCTCACCTCTTAATGTTTTAAATCTTTTTTAAACTTAAAGGGATTCTTTTAAGAAAAGCTGTTCCTTGTGGTGACAACACAATCATTTGAAGTTCAGAGATTCTTACAATTGGATATCAGGTTCTTTTGCTTCTTTTAAGTTCAAGTAAGAACAAGACAAACAAATGAGAAACAGAAACTCATAGACACAGACAATGGTTTGGTGGTTGCCAGAGGGTAAGGGGGGTGGGGGGTGGGGGGTGGGAGATGAGGGTAAGGGGGATCGAATATATGGTGATGGAAGGAGAACTGACTCTGGGTGATGAACACACAATGGGATTTATAGATGATGTAATACAGAATTGTACACCTGAAATCTATGTAATTTTACTAACAATTGTCACCCCAATAAATTTAATAAAATAAAATTTTAAAAAAATTAAATTCTTTTTTTTAAAAAAAATAGGATCTATTATGTAACCCTGTTTCCCTAAAAGTACACCCCACCTTTCCCCCCTTCTATCTGTATAGTTGCAGAAAAAGATGTCCAGAATTATGCTCACCTAGTTTAATGGTGATTATTTCTGGGTGGTATGATTTAGGGCAGATTTTTACTGTCATCTTTGTATTTTCCCATATTGGTTTAAAAACTTATATCAGTCATTTATTATTATTTTTTGTATATAAAAAAGTAATTTCTCTTTAGAAAAGGAAGACAAAGCAAATAGCTAAAGGGTTATCTTTTAGGGAGTGGCATATGGATGATTGTCACCTTCTTCCTTGCCACTTTGTATATTTTTAAATGTCCCTAATTTGTAAGCAATACTTTAAGTACTATGTTTATTGATTTGCTTTTTGCAATCGCTCACAGTACCTACTGTAAGCAAGGCACATAATCCATGTTCATTAAAAATTTTATTGATACAGTTTTGCTAAAATTTCCCAGGGAATGTTTACTGTTCTCGATGACAATAAGACTTTAAAATATGCTTGACATGAAGTTACTTGTAATTTATTTTTCATTTTATTAATTGAAGTTGAAACACAACTGAATCCCTTTGTAATCACAACAAAAGAGAAGAACAGTTTAAATAGTTCAAGATGTCCCCCAAGGCTTTGCCTTTTCTGACTAAACTTAAACACCCAAGTCATTTCTACCCTTTCTTCACCCCAGTCCTCAGCAGCAGCAGTAGCTACCCGCCAAATGTGCTCCCCCAAACCTTCAAAACCTCTGGCAAAGTTAACCCAGGCTGTTCTTTTCTCTCTTGAGTAGTGCTTAGCCTTTTCCAATCAAAACGTCTTGAACTTTCTAGGATTTGACATTCTTCTTTCTACCAATTACCTAGATCAACACAAGAGAAGGGCAGACCTGCGGGTGTAGGGGAAAGGAGAGAACTGCAGACACTCAGAAAGGAGGGCAAACTCATAGACACAGACAATAGAATGGTCGCTACCAGAAGGGAAGGAGGTTGGGGGAAAGATGAAGAGGGAAAGACAAACATATGGTGACAGAGGGAGACTAGACTTTGGGCGGTGAGCACGCACTAGAGTGTATAGATGCTGCATTATAAAGTTGTACATCTGAAACTCATACAATGTCATTAACCGATATTACCTCAATAAATTTAATTTAAAAAAAAAAGGAAACAAGGCCCAGAGGTCTTCCAGCTCTAAATTTTAGTTAGGAGTATGCTGTTTCCCAAGGAGATGGCACTGTATTGAAATCATTAAGAAACAATATAAGACATATTAATTAAGTCCTCAAATACATATGCTATTCATTCGGTGAAAGGTGATCGATTGAGTGGGCTGGAATAATTGGGTAAGGTGGACTGGAGAAGTCGAGGCTTGTGCTGGACCCCAAAAGAACATAAGACTTACTTAAAAGAGAGGGAAAAGGAGGAAGGACACTCCCAGAAGAAAAATGTCATTAGCAAAGTGCAGAAATGGACATGGGCAAACCAGGCTCTGGACCCAGGGGTGGGAACCACATGGTCGCAGGGAGCACAGAAAACGAGCTGAACTGGGTAGAGCGAGAAAAGAATCAAGAGGTCTAGTGTACATAATCCTATGTGGTACCATGATATTAATAAGTATTCAGAAATATGTACTGATTGATGCATCTGCATTTAGCCAGAGGCAGTTTTCTGTAGAGGATCATCTTTTTTCATCTACCTTGCCTTAGGGCCTCTGCTCATTTCTTGGCTGTTGTATCAACCCCTCCCGCTCATCTTTTACTCCACCAAGATAGATAGAGAGAAGGATTGAGTGGAGTGGGCAGCATTGGCAAGGCCGATTAGAGTAAGGGGATACTGGAGAGCAGAAGGAAAGAGCTAAATAGGAAAAGGAGAAGAAATAAGAGGGAAGAAATCTGCCCTCGTCTTTCTCAACATTTCCCCACACCTTGGAGCTCCCCATTGTCCACAGAAGACTCCAGCATCACCAAACAGTGCATGTGGAGATACAGCCATCCATCCTGAATCTGGCTGCCCTCCTGGGCTCCAGGTTGCCCACTTTGGCAACCTCCCTTAAATGTCTCATAGGATTAAATGTCAAGTTCAACATGGCCAAGATGGAGCCCATCTTCTCCCTCATCATCTGCTTCTTCCCTTGTGTACATTGTCGCACCACCGTCCTTCTAGTTATCCAAGTTGGTCCCCTCTCTCTCCCTCAGTCCCACGTCCAAGTGACTGCCAGGTTAGTTATGGTAATTTCACCTTTAGAGCATATCTCGATTCCATCCCATCTTTTCATCACACTGTCATTGCCCATTTTGGTCCCTTTCTCCCTCCATGACAGCTGTCTTTGAACTGCTCTTCCTGTGGTCATCCTCACGCCTACTGCCTTTACCTCTTCCTTGATGTCATATCAAGGGCTGACTTTCTAATTCTGCAAGTATTATCATGTCATGTCTTTGTTTAAAAAACCCACCTGGATCCCCATTGCCTGCAGCAGAATGCCTAGGTTCCTTGGTATGCTACATCAGGTCCTCTGAATGCTGACCTAGCCAGTTTGGGCCTCACCTCTCACTACTTCCTCACATTGGTCCTGTTTAACCATGAACTTACTGTTTCAACTATTTCCTTAGCCTTTATTAGTGGTGTTTCTATAGCTACAATATATGTACTATCTTTCCTCTAGATCTCTCTCTACAAAGATATTCCGTTTCCTTTCAGGCTCAGTTCAAGCCTCTCATCCTCCTTCAGACCATGCTGGATCCCTCAGCTAGAATGTGCCTAGAACACAGAAAACCACATGCATCTGGTGAATAAGTGAATGATTCAATCAATGAATAAAGAGATTAATAAAAGATGGACTTCTTGCCTGTCTTTGAAATCTTCTCTTGCATTCTAAGCCATTTTTTTTTTCTTGGCCAGGCTGAGCTTCCCCAGAGACTGTCTGTTCTCATCGATCCACACAACCTACTAAACTATGAATGATGCACCAGTTAAGTCTAGGATTTGACTAGTTTTCGTTGTAGGCCCTTCCGCTCAGGGTATGTAAAAACAGATGCAGGTTGGACTTCAGCACTATGCTTTGAGCCTTCAGTTTGACGTTCCAGGTATGAGGAAACACTAGCAAGTTCAAAGGCAGACCAGACCTGAATGCAATATTTAGAGGGCTGCCCTAAGACTATGCTTCTGGACCAAACTGCTTAATACACATGGGCAGCTCCCTTGGCTCTCCATCGAGGGCAGGTGCTGGGAGACGAATTCCAACACAGATGAGCTTTGTAGATTCTTCACTTTCTGTTCCCTCCCATTTAACCTGACCTGCAGGCTTGGAGGGCTTGAGGAGCAATGACCTTAGGCCCCCGGCCAGAAATTCCCACACTAGAGATCCATTCCTCCATAGTATTCCATACTATGAAGTAGCACATAAACCAAGGGTGACAATTATGTCACTACTGCCATACCCTGAAACCATCTTTACCTTGGAAGGCTGAGGATATCACTAATCCTAAGGAAATAAACAGAATAAAAATGTTTGAATTTGGGCACAGAGGATATGAACAGATCACAAAGAACTTCACCATAAGGCACTCTGGGAACAGCTTAGGCAGGAGGCTGGGAGACTCTAGGACAGGAAAGTTGATGGGACAGGGGAGATGAGGAAAGGGAAGTAAGAAATTGCCACAGAGGTGAATAAAGCAGGTATAATCTTTCATTTCATAGATGGGGAAAATTAGGTGCAGTGGAGTCTGGTGATTTACACTGGGTTGACC
Organism: Rhinolophus sinicus; assembly: GCF_036562045.2. Lineage (NCBI taxonomy): Eukaryota > Metazoa > Chordata > Mammalia > Chiroptera > Rhinolophidae > Rhinolophus > Rhinolophus sinicus. The sequence continues at coordinate 89,548,746 of NC_133757.1, read as the reverse complement.
AGCTATTCCATTGGGTGGTTCAGGATTTCAAAACAGTCTTCTGACCTCTAGTTGAGATATCTTACGACCACACCACCTGCCGCTAAATGTATCTTTCCAGTAGCAAAGTATATCTAGCATACATCCTATAAATCTAGCATCTAACTAGCTTTTTACAAACAATGTTTACCAAGTCTGGGGACTTGCGGGGGACTCCTGGGGACCTGGGGACATTATCCTGGTCCACCCCCTGGTATCTCAATTGACAAGATATCAAACATGCTCAGAATGTGATTAATTTTACTAATCTTGGTGGACTTCAGGCACCCAGGTCAAAAAAAAAAAAAAGTAGTTTCTTGATATATCTATATGCCAGCCAGCACCCTGTGTTAAAATTGAACTCCAGTGTATTAAAATGGCTGCCGTGAGCACCTGCCTGCTCCTCCTGCAGCCATATTGAACGATTCAAAATGATATACTGGTGTGTGGCAGTAACTCAGAATGAACAGGTCCATCACTCACGGAGGGGTGGCGCAGTCCCGAGGGTTCCTGTGTCTTTTGCGAGAGCCAGCATTTCTTCTTGAAGCCTTTCCTCATCCTCTGCACAATTTATTTCTCCAGAGTGCCCTTCATACAGATCAGCACTGCTCACTTTATCCAGAGGTTTAATCACCAGTTGCCAAGAGAAAGAGAAGGTTCCTTGGGGGAGATTTAAAGGGAGGTTTAGACTGAAGATCTGGAGTGGATGGTAGTGACGGCAAGAGAAAGAAGGGGTAACATTGGAATGAGAGAGAAGACAGTGGTTGGACTCTGAGATGGCACACAGATAGACAGAGTTGAGGGAAGCAGAGTGATATTTGACATAGATGTAGAGAGAATAGAGAGCTGGGCCAATCCAGCCCCCACCCCACTGCACCAAGCAGCTGTCTGCATTTGGACTTCAGTTTGTAGAGGATTTAAAGTCCTATTGCCCAGGAGTGGAAACGACTGAATACCACTTCCAGAAATTCAGAAAGCAAAGAGTTCTGGGATGGCTCTTACTAACAATCAAAAATGACAAAGGTTGGGGCTGAGGGGATTCAATTAGTAGCATCCTTTTCTTCCAACTGAATTCAGAACCAAATGAGAGAGAGTTTCAGGAATCAGATAAAGATCTATCAGAACAGTGATCTTATTGATGACGAAGGCCAGGCTGGAGACTGGCTCTTAATCAGGTTAGACCAGTTGGCTGGATATCCCTCTACCTTCGGCGTTGATTATCTGCCTAGACTCAGGTAGCTCTAGACATCAGGCCTGGCCCTGGAACACACACTGAGAGGAGGAGCTAGAAGCAGGTGCTTTTATGGGCAGGCTGGCTAGAGACAGAGGATGCAAGAGGAAAGATCCACACATGCTCTACTCCTATTCCCAAACTCACCAATTAGAGCACTCAGAGTACGGGGACAGAGGCCCAAAAGTCTCCCCCAATGGAAGAGCCTCCACGTGGAACAAGTAGAGGCTAAAGTAGAGAATGAAGTAGAGGATAAGCATCCTGTCCCCAGCACTTGACATTTTTGTGTCCTTCACTAGTTATAAAACACTGCAGTCCACTCGGAAGACAGGTCTTTATAATACCCCACCATGTGATCTACAGTATGATTTTCATATCTACTTCATCAGTGAGAAAAATGACGTTCACAATAGCAGGTGAATTGACCCTTATCATCCCGTCAGTACATCGTAGAGCTGGAATCCAAATCAGACTTCCGACAAATTTTTCAAACTTGGTTTCAAAAACTGTAACAAACAGGTTGGGCAAAATATTCTCACAGCCAGAGCTGTTAACAACTTCACAGAAGTGAACAGGCAGACTGATTGAGTTTGTGTGGGTCGCTGAAGGCCGGGGAGCACTTTTTCATTGAACAAATATGGACCCACTGTGTGCTGAATGCTGTGCTGTGCACTGAGGAGGGAGCTACGAACAAGACAGACCGATCCCTGCCTGTGGAGCTTGAGTGGAATAGGGAGGGGTCTAGGGTTCAAAGTCGCCCTTCAGGGGGGCATCAGCTCACAAGGGAAGCATCTGCAGCCTGGTGCTCAGGGCGATGCCACGTCCCAAGAGCCCACTGCAGATTCAGAATCATCCCCAACTGAAATTGGCCCTGGGTGTGGGATTTGAGAGGTCGGGTCTAGTCTTGGGGTCCAATGAAATTGAATGAAGTAGTTAGACTCTGGATGACCATTAAACTAGGGCCAGTACGGCCTCAGTACAATGAGATAAAACTCCCTGCTCTGGTATTTCATCACTTCTTTGTGTTCACATTTTTTTTTCCCCTGTCTGGCTTATTTTATTTTTCTCTGTATCCCTTAATGAAGTTTCTTTCCCAAAACCCAAAACAGTATAGGATGAACCAAAATAAAGGAGAATTACCCATCGTAAAGTTAGGACTGCTAGGAAGGGCCTGAGAAATGAGATGTGACAGTGACCAGCCAAACCCTGGAGACTCTGGGAGGACCTGTGGACAAATGGTGTGATAAAAACCCACAAAGCAGGGATCTAGGACAGCTCTCATGGTTTGATTGCCTGTTGCTTGGTTTGAAAACCCCCCTAAACCCAGAGCACTGGAACACAGTTTCCTTTTTCCTGGGCAGTCCACGTCTTCCCTTTTTCAGGTGTGCTGCAAAGGAAACAGTGACCGATGGCTGAAAATGTCCTTCTGATGTCCAGGAGTGGAGGACTACTGAGTGGTTTCTGCCAGCATTTATCACCTTGTGCCATTTTAGGGGGGAGCGTCATCCCTGAATCATGTTTTTCTTGAGCTATGTGGCTTCCCCAGAGGCCAGAAAGAGCCTGCACTTCCTCTAAGTGTGACGATACTCCTCCAGTCTAAGTGGGTCTGCACAGCCATTTCCTTACATGCGCTTTCGGGGGTCTAGCCTGTGGATAGAAGGCCACTCAGAGAGAGCAAGGCTGGGTTTAGCTCACGCTCAATGCAGAGGAGTATTTGGATTTGATGTCTTTTCAAAGAGTGATATTCCTCACTCTTTTCAAGTCTTCCCAACTTGCCAAATCTAACTTAGACTTGACAATGATCATCTGTGACTCCTGTTATTCTGGCATCTCACATTGAAGGCTGTCTGGTTTTTTCTCCCTACAAGATGTTTAATTTATGGACAATGAATGCATTCACTCTACAGGATTTTTTTTTTTTTTTGTAACGGATCAGGTTCTTGTTACTTATTTAATACGAATTAAATAAATATCATGTGAAGTGAGTCAACAAGTATGGACTTCCCTAAATAGAGTATCTCTCTGGATGTTCAGTATAATTAGCCTTCTGTCTTTGCTATCAATTAATCAAAACCTATCTATTATTTTATTTTTTGTTTCTTCAACAGTTTTACTGAGGTAACATTGACGTGCAATAAACTGTACATATTTAAGCACAATTTGATAAATTTGGACATACAGTATACCCATGAAACTTCACCATAAACAACATAATGAACAAAAATACCACCCCCAAAATTTTCCTCATGCCACTCTTCCTCCTTCCTGCTCTCCTCACTTCACCACCACTACCCCCACTATTCCCAAGGACCCCACGATCTGTCATTACAGATGACGTTGTATATTCTATGATTTTATGCAGATGGGATCATACTCTCTTTTGGTATGGTTCTTTTCACTTAGCATAATTATTTCCAGATTCATCCATGTCAATGTTTGGATCAACAATTCATTCCTTGTTATAGCCCAGTAGTGTTCTACTGTGTGAATACACCACAGTTGAATTATCCCTTCACTGTTAGTGAATATTTAGATAGTTACTAGTTTAGGGGTATTACACATAGACCTGCTGTGAACACTTATGTATAAATCTTTGTAGGGACTTATGTTTTCCTTTCTCGTGGGTAAATACCTAGGACTGAAATACCTACATCATATGGCACGTTTATGTTCAATATTTTTTAAAGCTACTCAACAATTTTCCAAGTTGGTTGTAACCATTTTATATTACTGACAACAATTTATGAGAGTTTCAGTTTCTGCATATCCTCTCCAATATTTGGCAAGATCAATCTTTTCAATTTAGCCATTTTAATAAGTATGTAGTGACTTCTCATTGTGCTTTTAATTTGCATTTCCCTAATGATTAATATTGCTCAGCAATTTTTCAGTTGCTTTTTTTGCCATCTGCATATCTATTTGGTAAGGTATCTGTTCAAATCTCTTGCCGATTTTTAAAAAAAGGGCTATTTGTTTTCTTACTACTTAATTTGGAAAGTACTTTATACATTCTAAATACAAATCCCTTATCAGATATATACTGTGCAAATATTTTCTCAGACTGTGTGGTCTGTTTATTGTTTTTTGTGGTGTGTTTTTTTAACAGTGTCTTTCAAAGAATAGAAAATTTTAATTTTAATGAAGTCTAGTTTATCAGTTTGTTATTTTATGGAACAAGTTTTTTTGTCATACCTAAGAAGTCTTTGCTTAACTTTAAGCCACAAAGATTTTCCCTGTATTTTCTTCTAGAAATTTAACAGTTTTAAGTTTTACTTTTAGGTCTATCATCCATTTTGTGTTAATTTGTTAACATGGTGAGGGGCATGGATCAAATTTTATTTTCTTGCATATGGATGTTAAACTGTTCCAGCACTATTTGTGGAAAAGACTATCCTTTTTACACAGAATTCCCTTTGCACCTTTGTAAAATCAATGATCCATGTTTGCAAGGGTCTATTTATAAACTCTCTATTCTATCCAATTGAACTGTTTGTCTATCTTTATACCAAGACCACACTGTGTTTATTACTGAAATTTTATAGTAAGTCTTGAAGTTAGATAGTGTTAGTTCTTCAGCTTTTTCAAAGTTATTTTGACTATTCTAGACACTCTACAATTTGTAACTGAATTTTAGAATTGGCTTTTCAATTTCTGCCTAAAAAGTTGTCAGGATATTTTTGAGATTTCAGGGAAACTATAGATCAATTTTGGAGAGAGCTAACATCTTAACAATATTGATTTGCCAAGTTATGAACATGGTATGTTTCTCATTTATTTAGGATTTATTGAATTTCTCTCAGCAATGTTTTTCAGTTTTCAGTGTATGAGAAATAGTTTGTCAAGTATTTTATATATTTGATGATATTATAAGTGTATTTTAAATTTTTTTAATTTTTGATTTTTACTTGCTAATATATAAGAATATAGTTGTACATAGATGTTATATCCTGCAATTTGCTAAACTCACTATATATGTATGTATGCGTGTATATACATACTCACTATATATGTATGTATGTATGTATGTATATATATATATATATACTCACTATATAGGTATATATATATATACACACATACCTATATAGTGAGTTTAGCAAATTACAGGATATAACATCTATTGTAACAGTATTTTATATATATACACACATATATATAAATACTGTTAAAATTCCTTTATAGACATTCATGTTGACATAGACACTTATGTTGTCTGCATATAAAGACAGTTTTTCTTCTTCCTTTTTTTCTTTCCAATTATTTTCCTTGCCTTATTGCACTGGCTACCACTTCCAGTACAATGTTGAATAGAAGTGGTGAGAGTGGACATTCCTGATCTTAGGGGAAAAGTATTAGGTACAATGTTGGCTGTAGAATTTTGTAGATTCCCATCATTAGGTTGAAGATATTCCCTTTTATTCTTAGTTTGCTGAAAGATTTTTATCAAAAATATATTTTGGGTTTTGTCAAATAAAGTATTATCATAATTGGTCAAAATGAGTGATAAAGATTAATATCTTAAAAATAGCCTGAGAAAAAGACACATTTATGTACAGAGAAATCAAGATAAGGATAGCAGCAGATTTCCTATCAGAAACAAGGTAAGGAAAGACGATAGTGGAGTAACATCTTTTAAGTACCAAAAGAATAAAACTACCTACTTAGCATTCTGTATCAAGTAAAATTATCTTTCAAAAATGAGGGCAAAATAAAGACTTCTTCAGACTTGCAAAATCTGAAAAAATTCAGCACCAGCAGACTGGCACCATAAGAAATGTAAAAAGAAAGAGATGCTGAATATAAATAAATATTAACATCAAAAAGTGAAGAGTACAAAAAATGGTAACTATGTGAGTAAACATATATGTACATGATTTTTCTTTTTATTTAAATCATTTAAAAAGATAATTGATTAAAGCAAAAATATTAATGTCACGTGATATATATAACATGTCGAAAGAAGTATCTGACAACAATGGAACAAAGGAGATATGAACATGTAGTATTGCAAGGTTCTTATACTGTACATGAAATGGTATAATATCACTCGAAAGTAGACTGTGATAAGTTAAAGAGGTACCTATAAATCCTAAAGCAACTATTAAAATAATACAATGAAGAGTTATAGCTAACAAGTCAACAAAGAAGTTAAAATGGAACAATAAATATTAATCAATACAAAAGAAGATATGAAAAGAAAAGATGGGGCAAATGGAAAAACAATGGAATGATGATAGATTTAAATGTGATCATGTCAGTAAGTGCATGAGTTGCATGCTGCCTCAGGTTAAGACTGTGACTTCTCATTTTCTCCCATGGCATCTAGAACAGGTACATACATGGACCTGCTGAATATATCACTGTCTCATTTGGACTTCACAACAAAAAAATCATCATCCCAATTTTACTGGAGACTGAGGCATGAAATTAAGTTACTCACCAAGCTCATGCAGAAAGCGGTAAACTGTTTACGACTTTAACTCCTTGTCTAGATTCCAAATCTGAACTGTTTCTGTACGCACCAAACACTCCCTGTTGAGAGTAGCAGGAGGGCTGGGGGAAATAGGATCGTGAAGACAGAAGTACCATGGCTGCAGAGGTGGCAGGCCCAAGGGGAGAAGCAGTCTCTTTGAACTTCCTTCCTTTGGCCTACCTGCTCCTTCACCTATATTCAATACTCTGGCCTTCTCTCTGTGCTCAGGAGCCTACCTACCTCTGCTCGTGCAGGCCTTCTACACAAGGGACCGGGTCAGCTGAAAGCCTCCCACATCCGCTTGCCAAGCTATGCTTCCTGGTACAGGTCTGAGTGCACCTGAAGACTGGGTGCATAATTTGTCCAGAAATGTCCTGTGGGCCAGCTTTGGCTCTCCTTTCTCCCCTGGCCCACTACTCAACTGGGAATTCCTTGAAAGGAGGAACTGCTCAAGTCTCATTTGTACTGTCACAGAGGTCCGCCTCATAGTCCCGAATCCTTGCTGAATGGCCCCAGACATACCCCAGCGCTAGTGAGGCTGTCTTGTGCTTCTCCTCTTCCCGACCTGGGTGCATGTACATGAGCCGCTGTCACCCAAGATAATGGCCGCGCTGCCTCTAGGAATCAGGCTGTTTTAATCATTCACTGAGTTTCCCTGTCTTTTAAGGTCCTCCCTCCTCCTGGGGTGGAGGGGCATCTGGTTTCATCATCTCTAGTCTTGAATGGCAATCAGTGCTCCACCAGACGTGGCTGCTCGTATCCCTGACTTTATCTTAATAAATAATCCAACATATTTAGCAGAAATCATTGCATCTTTGTTTAGGGATTAGGGCTGGAGATATATTTAAACGGCACTGAGCACTGGTAATCCTGAAAGGGCTGTAGCAATCCTGGTAGCACAATGGAGCCACAGCAGCTAGTTCGCTCGCTCAGCTGCAGCTGTTATTAAAGCAGCTATCTGTTCAGTGCAGAGCAGATAAGGGAAAAATCAGTATGCGTGTGCACATATGTACACAAGCGCACTCTGGTGTGCATGGGCGCATGCAAATACACATGCCTGCACACTTCAAATGCATGAACTCGTAATTATGCTTGCAAGTGCAAGCAAACTCATATGAGCTCACGTGCACACAGGCATATGTGGAACATATATGTTCATGCCTATGTAAGCATATATGCCCACTCATTCATTTCGCACATGCACACGTGACACCTTCCTACACTTCTGGTGGTACAAATATGCAAACAAACAGCTACTCTGTAACCCTCTGGAACAAGGCACAGTGTTGAGGGCGTGAGTCCCTGAGCTACAGTGTCTGGAGGTGTCATAGCTGTTTCTCCCTGCATTTGTGTACAACAGTCTCTAAGTCCTGGGAGTTTGAGCAGAACCTCCCTTGGCTGTCTTATCATGCCAGGGATTGCTTGGAAACCCTCCTAGAGCCTGATCAATTCAGTTTCCCTTTGCCCTAGGAGTTAGGACACCAGGAGCTAGATGCATGAAAGCATCTCAGCTACCTGCCCACAGTCTGCACGGAGGCCACTGCTCCAACCATTGGTGGCCTTAATATTTCTTTCATGTATTCATTCATTCATTCTCTCAACAGGTATTTCTTGGGCTTCTGCTGGGTGTCCTGCGCAACCCTAACCCTAACCCTAACCATGAGTTGCATGGTATAGAAGTACTTACAAGGTGTATTTCTTTCCCTTCTCTTTCTTTCTTTCTTTCTTTCTTTCTTTCTTTCTTTCTTTCTTTCTTTCTTTCTTTCTTTCTTTCTTTCTTTCCTTCCTTCCTTCCTTCCTTCCTTCCTTCCTTCCTTCCTTCCTTCCTTCCTTCCTTCCTTCCTTCCTTCCTGTCTTTTCTATTATAAAAGTTTATTTGAGCCAATGTGATGACATGTGCTGGGAAACAAGGTCTCAAATGCTCTCAAGTACTTTTTTTTTTTTGAACTAAGTGCAAATATGTGATAGATAGGAGTTTGTCACCTTTGTGGGGACATTTTGTTACCCTCTCTTAACTCTTAACCATCTCCTTTTAGAAATCTAGTTCCACATTATTCCACTGTCCACTAAAAAGTCATTAAAAACCTCATTCCATCTGTTTCAAATATATCCCCGTAGAAGGTATATTTCTGTCTTTCAGGATCTTCAGGGAGGGGATACCAGGCTTACATACAAGAATCAGTGATGTAACACTAAAAGGCAGTTACATATTCCAAACAAGTACACCTCTAGGGTCCCCAAAACCACGTTTGCAGATTCACTAGAACGACTCATAGGACTCAGCCTATATTCCCTCACAGCTAATATTACAAGGATGAAGTAAGGATACATGGCTGGGTCAGAAGAGAAACAAAGCACAGGCAGAGTCTGGAGGGGATCCACGTACAGGTTTCTCATGCTCCCTCCTTCCCAAGACGGAGCACACAGAGCACACTCTTCCTCCAGGAATAAAAACACAGCAACACACATGCTTCTGCCCGGGGAAGCCCATCAGAAACTTAGTGCCCAAGATTATTACTGGGTGGTCACATAGACACACACCTGTGCATGTGCCCAGCATATGCCGAGGCTCTCGCCTCCTAGAAGAAAAACATGTATTCAGCACAAACACAGTCTAGGCAGAGCGAGTCACTCTTACCATTTAAGGAAAGTTGTATATATGACTGTGGGGACCTGCTTAGCAGCCATATTCCCAGACGCCAGCTGACGGCCAACCTTGCAAGGAGAGCATCAGGCCTGCTCTGCCAACTCTTTTCTTCACAGAGCAGTAAGGCACATTGAGCAGTTCTAGGGACAGAAATATGACTATGAGTTGGGACGCTTAATGGAGCCGAACGTTCTTGAACCGGGTCTTAAAGGCTGACTGGGATTTGAGCAGGCAGAGAGGACTGGAGGTGGAGAAGACTAAACAGCTCAGTCACAGAGAAGATAGCAAGGCAGACAACAGGGTAGATAATGGGAGGGACAGGCTTCCTGACCTATACAACAAACTGGGGCATCTGCCATGAGCTGAAACCCTGACTAAATCTGCTGGGATTTAGATCTGGTCCTTAAGCGCTATAAGCTAAGAAAGGAAATAGACAAGCAGCCCAGCCACTAAGCAGCAGGATCAGAGGAGGGGAACCCAGTTATGTCTTAGGACGTCCTTGAACAGTCAACTCTAGCTGGGCCCTGAAGGACGGGTAAGGAGTGTGCCAGGTGCAGATGGATGAGAGGCAGAACAGTGTTACATGATTGCACGTGCAAAGGCCTGGGGCAAAGAGAACATGGTGCATCCACAAGTCGACACCAAATTATTATCCCTTGGCAGGCGGGGGCACGACAGGTGTGTTTTGTGCTTGTTTCTTTTGTGACCAAACTATGATCCCAATCATCAGGGCCAGTGATACGGCTCTTATATTGTTTAATGCCCACCACACGTGTAACCACTTTACAGGGGAGGCACCGGAGGTTACGACAGTTAGGGGCCTTTCTCGTGGTTACCCCGATGCTTCTTTTCTTTAATGCACCTCTAATCCACCAGTGCGTCCTATTGTCCTTACTCCAAACACAGCCCCATGCAGAGCATCTCTTGCCATCTGCAGTGCTGCTCCTGGAGTCCAAGGCACCATCATCCCTCCCGATTTCCCTGTAGCAACCAGAATGCCCCTTTCAACTGTCACTCAGATTATATTTCTCTCCTGCCTAAACTCTTCCATGCGTATCGTTGCATTTGGTATCAAGCTCAAAGTGCTTCCCATGGCTTCATGCCCCAGTCGTCTTGCTTTGCCTACCCCTCGACCCTCGGGGCATCACCAGGCTCCATGACAGTCACCGGACTGGACGTACGATGGCCTTCTTTCGGTCCCTGGAACACACCAAGCTCATTGTTGCCCCAGGACCTTTGCACTTGACGTTTCCTCTGCCTGGAACTCTCTCTTCTCAGATCACTACTTGTCTGGCTCCTTCTTATGATACAGGTCTCTGATGAGTAGGGCCTCCTCCGAGAGAACTCACCCAATTCCTTTATTGCAAGTTTCCCTTCATCATCACCCCCACCTCAATGACTTACTGTTTGCTTATCCAGGTTATTTTCTTTATATAACCATTTATCACAATTTGGATTTTTTTCTTATTCAGATTTGTGGTCCATCTCCCCTCAATTTCAGTGCAAATTCCATGATGGCAAGGCCCTGCTTACCTTGTTTATCCAGCACTTAAAAATATGCCTGGCATCATGGTCAACAAACATTTGTGGAAATGAATAACTTGTCACTCAGCTAGTAAGTGCCAGGACTGAGGCATCTATAGAGTCTTGGACTCTATCTTCTATCTGTGTTGGGACGTAGAACATTCTAATCACTCCAGAAGGGGAAAATACATGGAGAACATGCTACAGAGAGGAAACCTAGGCAGCCAGAGGACAGCAAGACGGGGCTGAAGAGGCATCTGTGGCAGTCCCTCTATAGACAGTGCACAGGAGCCCAAATGGTCAAGCTAAGAGCCTTAAGCAAAAGGAGACAGAAGTTATGTGGAGTACAGATAGGTGGTCAGAAAGGTCATCCAGGACAACAGAACATTTTTATTGACCTGGGAGGAATGCAGCAAAAAGGGAAACTGAGGCGGGCAGTCAATGCCACCTGTGATAGCTGGGCACTAGCTGCTAGTCTGGAGTTTAGGGTCAGAAGTCTCTTCCCTGGGAGGACAAGCAAGAGTCAGGATGCCAATCCTGGAGGAACTAAGGGCATTCTCCCCCACCCCCCAGAGCAGCAATTCAGAAACCTCTGTCTGCAAGGGGCACAGTTGGTGGAATTTCGGGCATGGTGGAAGTTGGGGTGTTTAAGCTGGGCATGAAGGCAGAGGGTCAGGAGCAGAGGTGGACGTGACTTGGAGCCACTCCTTTCCTCCTGAGGGTGAAGCCCAGGGTCAGTGTCAGAGGCCTGGGCAGCAGAAGCCTGCATGCAGTGGTCACGTGGTCTCAGCTGTAACTTCTGGGAGGCGGTGTAGCAGGAGCAGGCAGCCAGAGGCCATCACCCCAGGAGCCAAGGTCAGACTTTGCTCTTTCACATTTTTGCCATGGCCAGCCCTGAATGGACTCTTCTGGAACGAGCAAGAACAGAGGCTGGAAGAGGGCTTTGGAAGCAGATGTCTTCCACAGGAGAGAGCTATGACGGTAGCCCTTCCCCCCCGCCATCCAGCCAAGCCAGCCCCATTGAGGACGGGAGCTTGGAACAGCAGAGGCTTGAACCAGAGCTCTGCTTCATTTCTGCTCAGAGTTGGCAGAAGCTAAGATGATGTTTTTCTACATTATATGGCAAACCACAGCCTTTCTCCAGCTCCAGAGGGTTAGTTGGGGGAAAGAAATGGGGGGAGAGTGTCCAGGGTCTATGAGTGCTGCCTCTTCCCCATGTGCACTAAAATATGATGGAAGAGCTGTCCCCTACGCACCTCTCCCTGAAAGGACTAGCACCGCTCTCCTTGCACGGATGCAGCTCCCCAGCAGATGGTTGATCAGAGCTCCATGTCTCTGTGTGTTCTTTGCACATTTTATTTGTTGATAATGAATTTACAAAGCCTTTAAGTACAGAAAACAGAACCTGCCCGTGAGCAGAACAGGTGGGACAGAAGGCTTTCTAAAGGCTTTTCAAAATGGCCTTTCCCCCCTCACCTCCTACTGATCCTCCTCCTCTTTCTCTTCTCTTCTCTTCTCTTCTCTTCTCTTCTCTTCTCTTCTCTTCTCTTCTCTTCTCTTCTCTTCTCTTCTCTTCTCTTCCTTCTCCTCCTCCTCTTTCTTCCTGTTTTTTGTTTGTTTGTTTGTTTTGTTTTTTTTGTTTGTTTTTTAACAGGGGCATTTCCATGTTAAATAGATCTTTATTCGTTTTGAATCCTTCTGCTCTTGTAAACTCTTCTCCTGAAACATCGAATCTCCAGCTTGACAAACCACCGTTGATTGCAGGGGAAAGACCGTGATGTCGCCGGTGGGTGTTATGACTTCAGAGGGTAAGTAAGACAGCAAGACAGACTTTTACAAGAGACCAAGATTGTTTTATTTTTCGGGGTGTCTCTAGGAATCAGAAGGGGATAGAAAGGCCAAACCTATAGAAAATGACAGCAGCGTTGTAGCTAAATGAAACGTTTTTCAAACTTATCCTGGCGTTGTCACTTTCCTTTTACAGTGTTTCTGAGAAATGCTATGGCATAGGATGTTTGTGATTGTGAATCTCCCTGTCCTCGGTGCCTGAGAAGTGCTTAGCCCTGGGGTAACTGAAAGCATAATCAGGCCACAGTTCTGTCATGTTTTGCCTACAGTGTACACTGGTTGTCCAGGGCCCCTTCGTTATAGTCTTCCTTTGGGCAACCGGAAGCGCTCTCCTCCAATCCATTTCGCCAGTGAAATCGTTTGGTTCCGAGATGCATTTTTTCCTTTTAAAAGATTTTAACTACAAACTCAATTTCGATAATAGATGGAATCCATTCAAGTAATATTTTTCTTTTTGAGCGAGTTTGGGTAGTTGTGGCTTTAATGAACTGGTTCATTTCATCAGAGTCACTGATTGAATTTATTAGGTTGGTGCAAAAGTCATTGCGGTTTTTGCAATTATTTTTAACCTTTGAAACCACAATTGATTTTGCACCAACCTAATATGAATGTGGTATTGATCATGGTGTCCTATTACTATCCTTTAATGTCTGTAGGATCAGGAGTGAGGTTGCTGCTTTTATCCTGACATTGGTAAGATGTGTCTTCTCTATTTTTTCTTGATTGTACTGGCTAAAGATTAATCAATTGTATTGTTCGTTTCAAATAAATGGCTTTTTCTTTATTGGTTATCTGATGTTAGACCTTTCTTCTTTTCTAACATACATACATAAAGCCATAAGTTTCCTGCTAACTAAATGTTGATAATCTTTTTTTTTTTTAATTTATTTTTTAAATTTATTGGGGTGACAATTGTTAGTAAAATTACATAGATTTCAGGTGTACAATTCTGTATTACATCATCTATAAATCCCATTGTGTGTTCACCACCCAGAGTCAGCTTTATTTCAGTTTTTATTTAATTCAAATCAAAAGATTTAAGAACATTTTTTCCTTTGATATTTTCTCTTTGTGCCATTTGTGGCTATTTAGTAGTGTGTTGTTTAATTTATAAGTATTTGGAGATTTTATAGATATATTTCTGTTATTGATTTCTAATTTAATTATGTTATATTCTGAGAAAATACTTTGTATTATTTTCATTTTTAAAATTTTGTTAGGTTATCTTGGTTGATGCTCCCTGGTCACTTATTCCTTCTTTGATGTCTGTCCTTTTTTCCTTTATATAGATCTGAGTGTCCCATCTACATTATTTTCCTTCTCTCTAAAACACTTCTTGTATCATTTCTCGCAGTGCCATTCTATTGGCAGCAAATTCTCTCAATTATTGTTTCTCTGAGTGTCTATTTCTCCTTCACTTTTAAAGGATAATTTTATATAGTACAGAATACTAGATTGATGTGGTTTCTCTCTCAACACTGTAAATATTTCATGCCACTTATTGCTTGAATGTTTTCTGAGAAGTTAGATGTAATTCTTATCTTTGTTCCCTTATAGGTAAGACGTTTTTGTTTGTTTGTTTTTTGTCTATCTTTTTTTCTTTATCTTTTTAGCTTGAAAACGATATGCCTCCATATGTTTTTGGATTTTTTTTTTTCTTGGTGTTCTCTGATTTTTCTGGATCTGTGGTTTGATATCTGACTTCAATTTGGGGAAATTTCAGTCATTATTTGTTTCAAATATTTCTTCTGTTCCTTTCTCTCTTTCTTCTTCTATTACCATTGTACATGTGCTTCACTTTTTATATTTGCCCCACAGTCTTCGGATATTTTGTTCTTTTTTTTTTTTTTTTTTTCCAGTCTGTTTTCTTTGCTTTTTGGTTTTTGAGGATTCTGTTGATACATTCTTTAGATCAGAGATTCTTTCTTCAGTCATGTCCATTCTATTAATAAGTCTGTCAAAGTCATTCTTCATTTCTGTTACAGTGTTTTTCTCTTTTAGCATCCCTTTTTAGTTCTTTTTTGTTTCCATCTTTCTGCTTACATTGCCATTAAATTTCTTGCACAGTGTCTACTTTATTCAGTAGAACCCTAGCATATTAATTAGAGTTATTCTAAATTCGCAGTCTGATAATTCCTTCATCTCTGTCATGTCTGGTTCTGATTCTTGCTCTGTCTCTTCAGATTGTGTGTATGGGGGGTTGCTTGTAATTTGTTGTTGTTTTTTTGATAGCCAGACATGATCTATCAGTTGAAAGAACTGCTGTCAGTAGACCTGTAGTAGTGTATTGGTGAAGTGTGGGAGGAAGGGAAGCCTTCTACAGTCCTATGAGTAGGTCTCAGCCTTTTCGTGAGCTGTGCCTCTAACTGTGACTCTCACAAGTGTTTATCAATTATCTCCCCCCTTTAAGTGGGGTAAGATGGCTAGAGTGTGGTAGAGTTGGGTATTTCCATTTTCCCACATGGTACACAATGCTGGCTGGAGTTCAATATTTCCCTTTCCCCAGGAAAAAAATCAGTAGGAAATACTTCTTAGGGACTGATATTGAGAACATGGGACAAGGGAGAGTCGATGACAGCTGCCTACAATAGGGCATGGGCTAGCCCAGTGGTGGTGCCCTAGAGGAAAGGGGTGGGGGGAATCACCAGCTTGTGCATCTGGGGCTTTGATGGTTGATACACAACTTGCTTCCCATCAACCTGGCTGAATGCTGAGAGGAAGTACTCTGAGAAGT
Source organism: Rhinolophus sinicus (assembly GCF_036562045.2). Taxonomy (NCBI): domain Eukaryota; kingdom Metazoa; phylum Chordata; class Mammalia; order Chiroptera; family Rhinolophidae; genus Rhinolophus; species Rhinolophus sinicus. The sequence goes on along the minus strand of NC_133757.1, from coordinate 89,533,271 downwards.
GTCACTTAGTTCTCAGTTCTACAATTTTTTATTGTAACATTTCAAAATGACCCTGTAACCAGGCAGATCCCAGCCAAGGCAATGCTAGTAATACTAACCAAGAGATCCATCCAGGAAGAGTCAGCGTTGGCACACACTGAGGGAACAGCACAGGCTGGGTGGAGCACGGCTAGCCTGAGCCTCCCTGGTCTAAACACGTGAAGACCTCTAAAGTCCTCTCCCAAACACAGGGACCCTGCATTTGTCCACAGGAGTAGACACGGAAGGGAATTCCCTTTCTAGTGTTTTCTCCAACCTTTTACCTGACTTACCACCTTGCTGAACCAGCTGTGGGTTCCTTCTTAGAACTCCAGTCTAATAAATGCTTCTGGCAGCACCATGGCCTACAGTTGAATTTCTCAAAATGCAATTTGCACACAAACTCAACATGTAGAACCCCACAACAATTGAAGTCTTCTCTGTCCAAAATCAATTGTAAAAGTGCATGCAAAATGACAATAGTTCTAAACTCCCCGTAATGAGGTGATTGTGCTAAGTGAGCACCTGATTTAAGAAGTAGCTGGTGGTACAGGGCCACGTCACCCATCTAACCAGGCTGCAGCTGGAAATGCGCTGGCTTCCAGGGGCACAGACAGGGTTGTGGGCACCAAAGAGGTGCAGTGCCAGCCTGGAGGTGTGGGTGAGAAGCTGAGTGAAGGAACACTCCCTGATTCACCGTCATTCAGGCCCCCTTCCTTTTGGAACCTCTTCCCTACCCCTAAGAAAAATGAGAATTAAAGATGAGCAGAGAGGGAGAGAGTAAGAGCTTTCGAGAAAGTAGAAATAAAATGGGGCAGGCAGGCAGCAGGGCTGGAGGGATAGATGGAGGACTCAGGTAGGAGTCCGGCCAGGTGAATGGGTCCCAAGGGAGGGAGTGTGGCTGGAGAAAGCTAGTCTGAGCCCAAGACTTGTCTGCAGGACCAACCTCGTCTATCTGTATAGCACAGCCCTAGAAGGTCAGAGCCTGCCCGATGTCCTCATCTACAGGGCAGGAGACGGGCTCCGGAGGCTGGGATGGGTGTTAGCTTGTGGCTGGTCTCTGCAGAAGCTACAGGTCAGCACGGGGGTCCTCCAGCCGGTGGGGCTGCCTCAGTCACTCCAGAGTCCTTCAGACCACAACACATTTCCCTGCCCTGCGTATCACTGTCCAAAATGCTGCTGTTACATTAGTGTTTCCAACACACCTTTAGGGTTGCATTGAACGCTCTCCCTCTGTTCTCTTCTCTAAAAAGCAAGTATTCCCAAGAGGAGTAAGTTTAACAGCTTAGTGGTACAGGTACAGGAGATAGAGGTGGGGAGAACGTGCCTGAGGAAAGCACCCATCTTCAGATATGGACTCAGGACCTAGCAAGTGCCAGACGCTGAGTGAGGTGGGGGTGCACGCATCCTCGCAGAACCCTCCATATAATGAAGAGAGGATTTCAGTCGCAGGTGCCAAACCCTGAGGGAGGCAGGCACAAGGTGAGTAGCAATTGTGGGGAGCAACGTCAGGTCTACTACGTAGAGGAGGAGGAGCTCCACGCCGAGTCTTGAAGGAAAGGCAAGCCTTGGTGAAGCGAAGGGAGGAGAAAGGGAGCCACGGAACGCAGGCCTGCTGGAAGCCATGCCAGCAGCTTTGATGGTGGGCTAGAACTTGGAATCTAGAAAGGGAAAAATGATGGACGGGTACAGATTGAGACAGATCAGGACTCAGCCTGTCTTAATGACTGAATTCTCAGGGTGAGGCAAAGGGGTAGCCTAGGGTCGTGTCCAGGTTCTTCTCCTGTGATTCCTTAGAATTTCAAAACTGCCCCTGCTTTTTAGTCTTAGGTCACTTCACCGATCAGAGTCTTGCCCTCTTGAAAGTGTCTGTCTCCCACATTGGAGTAATCGATGGCATCACCACCGGGAAACCCAACTGAAGGTGACTGGTGACTTGCTAGATAGTCTGAGAGCCTGTGGTGAGGAAGATGCTGGAGGCAACCCCTATGGCGATGGGCCCGCTGGTCCTGCCTGGAACCCTGACGGCTGTCCCAGGGGTTGGGTGTGTATCAGCCTCACGTATACTGCAGTGAACTGCAGAGTCACACAGAAGGCCCAGCTCTGTGACCTCCAGCCACGTCCTTTGACCTCTGTGCCTCAACTTCCTCATCTGTAGAAAGGAGAGTCCAACAACCTGGATTTGATCGTTGTTCTGAGGATTATATGAGATCGTGCGCAGAGCATTCAACCCACTGTCCAGCACAGGGCAAACACTCAGATAGCTAAAATGATAAGACCTGTAAAGACAAACCAGACACAGATCTGTTCTAATAAGGGCTTTTGACCTACGTGGTGACACAAATGACTATAACACAAAAGAAAATCTAGCATGTCAACAGATGAGGACACATTTTGGACTGGCCTCAGAGAGGGGTACCGCGGGTCATTTAAATCTGAAGGATGAGAAAGAATTGACAGGTAGATGGGGAGGAAGGGGCTCACAGAATAATGATGACCCGTGCATGGCAGCGCACACTGTATTAGGCTGTATCATTTGCAGTCTTCCATGATGAATGTAGGCCCTGGAACCAGCGACTGAGTCTGACATTTTTTGTGTCTCCGGTGACCCCCATGTGTCCCACACTAGAGGTACTCTGGGGGAAATTGTTCATGATGATGAGACACAGGGCTTGAGAGGGCAGTAAGCTCACCAGAGAACCAGGAAGGAAGTCTCATGCTCTAGGAATGCTCCATGATGCTACCTGGCCTTCATGGCAGGTTGGGTTGCTAAGCGGACGACCTGGTACCTAGCACCTGGCCTGATGGGCTAGCAGGATGCAATGAGATGATGCATGCTGACTTCTTAGCACACAGTCTGGCCCATAGACATGCACAATAAATATTAGCCTAAAACATAAAACAAAATAAATAAAAGCAAGTAAAGCCACTTAAAATGTTGATGTTGCTCAGGCCTGCTTTGAGACCAGTACTAGAAGTTTGGGCCCCCAGCTTTTACTGATCTGCCTAGTGTCCACTTGACTTCTAAGGAGAGAATCGCCCCAGCCCCTTGGGACATTTTTTCTTCTTGCTCAGTGAGGGTCTCTGATAGATGAGACTTGCCCCCAAGCAGATTTCAGCAGGGAGGTAGATGACTTCCTCCTGAGGCCAGGGCAGGATTTGCCAAGCTTCTTAGTAGAAACCAAACAACAATAAGCCCTTACCCAAGAAACGTATATGATTGCTGAAAAAATTACAAAAATATTACAAATAACTGTCAAAATAGCCTGGGCTGGTAGCACGATCCCGTTTTATTCACAATGGGAAACTGAGGTCTGTAGGAAGCAAGTGACTTTCCCTAATAACAAGTGGCCAGTGTGGGATGGGAAGCCAGACCATGCAATTCCTGGTGCAGTCTCACTTTGCCTTCCATCTGGTTCCTGAAATATCCAACCAGGAGATGAAGGAGCACACAGGCTCGTGGTTAGCATTTGTCACTGCAGTCATTTGGGGCGAGGTGAGGACACCTGCCTTGGCCTAGTCAGAGCCTGCTACTTAGAGCTGTTGGCACATCCCGCGCCAAGTGTGACCCCCTGTCAGAGTGCACCCAGTACTCTCCAGACCCACATCAGCCACCTCTGGGGCCAGTGCAGGTAGCCCAGGGGCAAGACGGTGGGTGTGAGGGTCTCTGGCAGCCAGCTGTGCTCTGATTAAATCCTCCTTGCCTTTATGAGGAAGTTAGTGCTCCATCTTTAGCCCAAGGTGCTACTGCCCATCACTGCTAGAGCCCAAAGCTGAATCCTTTTCCAGAAGAGTTTCTGTCAAAGACCTATAACATATCACTTACTTCCTCTCCTCCTCTTCTCTGCCGTCAGTGGGAGACCATAGAATTGATCATCTAAATGGGGATAGTTTTATGAGTGAAAGGAGGTGCTTTCTTAGACAGGGTACCAAGCTAAGTAGCAGAAAATTGGGGGGCACCATCCAGGCAAGCCAGACATATGGCCCCTGAACAAAGGACGCCTTGTAGTTAACCCTGTTTCTTCCCGACCCTGCAATTGAGAGTGTCTTGATGGAGGAGGCCCTCTCTGTGCCCCAGTCACAGAAGAGCTGCTTCCCTATGGAGCACTCGGAAGAGACAAGCTTTTAAGGGGACCAGCTCCCTGTCTGCAAACTATCCTATCTCTCAGGAAGGACAGGAATGAGGCAGCCATTTCAGAGATGCACTAGAGGGAAAGGAGGGAAGAACCATGCTTCTCGATAGAGTGAGAGTACCCAGAAGATGAAACACTCCAATGAATCTCTGCCCCCTTAATAGACAGATCTGCCCATCCTTCAGAGCCCAGTCCACATTCCTCCTCTGCGATGCCCTCCTGAATCACCCAGGTACCAGGACCTTCCCTCCTCAGGTCTTTGTAATTCTTGCTGCTGGGACCAAAGGGCCTTATGATTTCTCTTGTAATATGTCCTATCCTTGAGTACGTCTTTTAGCATACCAGGAGGACAGAATAGTCTTATAGTTCTTTTAGTTAATTGCATTTTGGTTATATATATATATATATATATATACACACACACATGTGTATATGTAAAATATATGCATTCTATAATGTATATTTGTAAGAATATATTATAGTTATATGCATGTCACTAAATGTATCTATATATGTTCTACTAAATATATGTATATATACATATATATATATACACACAGCATTTACATATAAATGAAAGAAAGAATGGATGTTTAGTTGGAGAGATGAACATACTGAATATATATTTATCTCAAAATAATCAAGAGAAATATCCCCATAAAACAAGAAGTCATTTAGCTAGTAGTGAGTCACGGAATTTTCACTGTGGGGAGTATATAGATTTGGGAGGAGCTGACGCCTGTGCTTTCCACATCTGGGCCTTTGGTTTGTGATCTGACATGGGAAGGATTTACTCAGGTAGTTTCACGGAGGCATTTTGACCTTGAGAGGCAGATTACCATACTCGTAGAGGGAAAGTAAAACCCAAGGCGAGGCCAGCTGGCGAATGGGTAGAGTTTCCTGGAATGGGTTACTCATTCCTTTTACCAGTATGACTAATGTCCTGATGTTAGTACCAGGTCATTAGTATCCACTCCTGAAGCTGTTCTTTATTGATTTCTGCCAATCAATAAAGCCCCTTTGCCAATCAATAGCTTGGAGACAAAGACTGGACACAGACACCTACTCACATTCCTTTTTAGTTTTCTACGATTCTGGGATACTTTTCCAGGGATTCCCCTGTTCATGCAGAGATGGTTCTTTGTTTTTCAAGCTTCCTGCCTCCTCCTTCCTTCCGTGCATAATAAGTAATGCCTATTCTTACATCCCCATCTTGGAAGCTTTCTTCCAATATTGTTACTAATTAGAAATGATTTATACTGCAAACATATGCTTGTGTGCTGTTGCTCAGCGTGTTGTTTTCCTGAGCACCCTGATGGACCTGCTGCTCCTGCAATGTCCCCATCACTCTATCTCTCTGCACTGATGTTGACAGGCACCCTGCCCCTTGAATCCCCTGGGTGAACAGTTCTCATAATCAATGTATGATGAACCCTGGTTACCTCAGCTCCATCCATCTTCCCAGTGGTTGTTTGTCACTGGTCGGTGGTGGGCTAGAGAAAGTCATGATTGAGATTTCTTCCTCCACTCCTGGGGGTGGGATGGGGGCAGGGGAGGGAGAGCGGAAGGCCAGAGCTACCTGTGATCCCTGTGAGGAGCCTCGGGAAGCCACAAGACCCCAGGATGATCCTCTCTCTCCCCCCCCCCCGCCCCATGCACCCATCCACAGCCCCATCACGATAATCCAACAGAATCTTTAAAACTCTACTAGGTGATCTCCATGAGCCCAGTGACTGGTAGGGAAGTTAGAAATTCTGATGCCTGAGGCATCTCAGCCCTTGTCATTTTGGTGTGACTTCTTCTCATTTAAAAGAACAGCTTTAGTCAGCTATAGAAAACAAAAAGCCAAGTCGTGTGTCCAGAGCTTGGACAAAGGGCAACATCTGGCAGAGAAGGATGCAACAATTAAATCCATTGCTGCTCGTCTAGTTTACAAATTGGCATCACCTGCTCAGGGTGTGCCTCGCTCACTCCCTCCTTTGCCTGCAGCCTGATTAAGGATTCTGGCCCCTTCACTAGTGCTCCTGGACGTGCATAAAGCAAACTCACCGCTCTGCAAGCCGATGCACATAACAACTTCCCTAATAAAACATGAGGGAAAGCGGCCTTGGCCCATCTGTTTGTATCACAGATCTCCAGCGTGTCCTCAGAGAGGCAGAGGCAAGGCTAGTCCCAAATGCACTTGTCATGTTCTGTGAATGCGTTCAATGTGTAAGACGTAGGCCCAACCACACTCAGAGAGTGCTGGCGGTATAGCTGAGTTCAGATGTAGAATTAATTATGAAATCAAAATCAATTCATTTCTTGAGTGAACACTTACTGAGTGTCTACTCCGTGCCAAGCATTGGGCTGGGTACTGAGGATGCTCACCCTCTTGTGGGGAAGAGAAAGTCATGTAGAGAGGTAATGACCACACTGTGATAGTGTCAACTGAAAAGAATAATAGTGACTGGGTGTTTCTCCATCAAAAATGACTTATGCAGGGAAAAGGAAAGGTTACACGCCAGTGCATGAAGACCTGGCAAGCCTGTGTGCCAAGATGGAGGAGTATTTATAGAAAGGAAAGGAAGTTAGAACCATAGAGCTTTCTTATAAGCATAGAGCTCTTCCTGTGGGTTCTTACGATGCACAGAATGTGATTATGTACTTCCGTAAGGCCTAGCTCCTTCCATAGACCCTCCCGACTGCTTACTTTTGTTCAAAGTTGAACGTAGTCTTTATCGATATGTACTATAAGAGAAAAAATTTGTCAATTGCTGTAGGAATATAGGAAGGGCCTGACCATCACAATCTAACCAGGAGAGAATGGATGAGGAGTCAAAGAGGGCTCCACAATGGAGCAGTGTGAAAGGATGGAATTTGGGGAACCATTATGAAATCAGAAAAGAAAACCCGGCTTGAGATACATCACTGTGTGACATCTTCCCCCATATACTTTCATATGCTGGGTGTGGTGACACCTCACCTTTATTCTTCCCAGTCACCAACTGAGGCCAGAGCATTCTCACACCCATCCTCATAGTGTCATTTGCCCACTGCGCAGACTCTACTCCAGGCCCTTTGAGTGTTTGGAAACACGATTTCACTTTAGTCAATGAGGACGGGGCCACCTGAGGACCCTGAATGGATGCAGAGCCCAGCCTTGGAAACGATGACTTTCGGAATCCCATACCTTTCTCCAGAGTGCTTCAGTCTGGGAACCACTCCCGGTTTCCTGAAACTCTTCTGATTTCAAATTGTCATCTCTCCCTAAATGAATGGTCTCGTTATACTTTCCCTACTTTTTCAGGTCAAAGAAACTTAACACTTAGTTTAATATCTGGCATGTCATAGGGGCTCAGTCCCTACTTGTTAAAATCATTTATTATAATCGTGTGCTCACAACCTATAGGGAAGAGAGGGATGCATTTCTTTGGAAACTGCTGCCTTCTGTCTTCAGCAAGTAATCTGCACACATACACATACATTGTAGTATTTACATGTAGGACTGTCCAGACAATGGAACCTATACAATTGCCTTCAGTTCCCTATGCCAAGCCACAGAGATAAAAAGTCTGGCCCTATCTCTCTCTCTCTCTGGGAGCTCACAGGCAAAATGCTACCTGATTCAGACAACATTCTGTGCGTTCCTCTGATGGAGTAAGTAGGTGGATTTGCCAGACAGAGAAATGTCTCCCCACTCAGCAAATCTAGAGCAAGATCCAACTGTGTTTTCCAGAAGGTCCTAGCATTCATATTCAAAGAACAAGAGAATTCTCTAACATCTCACAGGTATCTTTCCTGGGAGGAGACAGAATGGAAGTTCTTTGATACAGATATATTTAGTCATCTTGGATCCACTGGACAACAACAGGGAGAGAAAGGAGCCGTATGAGGATGTTTCCCCATACTCATGCCTGGGTTTAGTAGAAGGGCCAGACAACACCAGCCCAAGACCATGGAGGGGAGACCCTAGCCTGGGGTGGGAGAAAGCAGCTCTCAAAGAGAGAGAGAGTCTGAGTGGGAGAAATTAAGTGAGATTCCCTTAGCCTGCTTCCTGATCTATAGGATGGGAATGAGGAAACCTGCAAGTACATGAGGATTTTCCGGAAATGGCAAAATAAGCCACTGCCCATCCCTCACCCTTAATTTTCAGCCTTATGGGGATCCTGAAAAACCTGCCCAACACAGTATTACTGATCAACCCTGTATATATAATATTATCCTATGTTAAACAGGATTATTCTGTGAAACTCCTTGATTTATTTATTTATTTTCCTTGCAGGAGATTTTCATTTTATATATATATATTCTGAATGCAATATTAACATAAAAACCAAGCAAAAAGATTAAAAAGAATAATTAACCATGACTAAGTGCTGTTTATTCCAAGAATGCAAGGATAGTTTTACTCTGTTACTATAATTGGCCATACTATGAGATCAAAGGATAATTTCCATAAATGCTAAAAAGGCTGCAGATAAAGTTTAACATCTTTTCTTGATTTAAAAGAAGTTTCATACAGACCCAACGCTTCATTAAGATAAAACTTCATATATCTCAACCCAAAAGCTTCATGCTTAATGGAAAATCATATTAGAAGCATTCCTATGACTTTCAAGAACTGAATAGTGATTTCTAATATTACTACCTTCATGTAATATTTTTAAAGGTATTATTCACTGCAACATAAAAATAAGTGTACAAATAGAAAAGGAGGATATATGTTTTCATTATTTGTAAATTATGTGAGTAAATAACTGAAAGGTCTAGAAAATCAACTGAAAATCTGTTATAAAACATAAAAGAATTCAATGAGGTGTCTGATGGAAAGAAAACAAAACAAAAAATCTATAGTGTTGTCATACAGTTGGAAGCTGTAGTAGATAAAGAGATCTTATTTACAATAGCCACCCAAAAGATAATGCACCTACTAATAAATTTAACAAAAGTGTAATATATATACGAAGAAGAAGAAAAACTTTAAACACCAGGTATAAACCAAAAAGAGCAAGAACAAATGGAAAGACACATCTGTCCTCTCTTATGAAGCCTCAATCTAATGAAGACATCAATTCTCTCTAAATTATTCTGTAACTTAAAGTTCCCCCACCAAATACACCAAATGTTAGACAAACTAAAGTTTATAAACAAGATAAAGTTAATAAATTAGCAGGAAAATATAGAAAATTATTTTTTAAAAATCACAAAGGAATATGAGGAGACAAACCCTGTCAGGTAATAAAATATAAAGCTACAGCAATTAACACAATATAGTGAAGACTAAGTAGATCAATGAAAACGAGTGGAAAATTCAGAAATATAGCCAAATACTACATAAAAATTTACTACCTAAAAATTTACTACATAAAAATGTAGCAGGTGATAAATGTAGTTTTTCATGTTAGTGGGAAAAAAATGTGTTATTCAATAAATTGTATTGGAGATCCAAGATGGTGGAGTAGATGAATGCTGTGCTTGCCTCATCCTATGAACACATCAAAATTACAACTAAATTATAGAACTATCAACCTGGAGAACCATCTGAAGTCTAGCTGAACAAAAGTTTTATAACTAAGTAAAAAAAGAAGCCATATCAAAACTGGTAGAAGGGGTGGAGATGCGAAACGAGCTGGCCTCAGACCTCCATGTGGCAGTTGAGAACCAGCAGGGATATCTCTGCCACACAGGTTCCCCACGAAAAGCAAGGGACCCCAGCCCCTGACAACAGACGCCCCAGCCAAGAGTACTGGTTCTGAGAAGAGAAGACCCCACAACTTCTGAAAAATAGGGTGGATTCTGACCATCTGGGTGGCTCTGAAGGTTGCTGGAAATCCAGACACTATCTTAGAAGACCTGTGCAGGCACTCACCCTGGGTCCTGGCAGAGGGATGGTGACTCTGGGAGTGTCGGAGACATATGGGAAGAGACTGACTTGTGTAACTTCAGGGTGAGAACCGGAGGGACAGTCTCCATTTTCCGTGAGTGGGAACCTCTTCCAGTGCAGCCCACAGGTGGGTGCCATCTTTCCTGTGTTGAGCCCACCCTCAGCGGCCAAATCTGAATCTGACTGGCCTGTTCCACCCTGCTGACTCATTGAGACCCTGCCTCACCCAACTTGCTATGGCAGGAGGCTTTACCAGTGGCTGAATCTTACAGGAGCTGGCAAGCGGTAGCAGGCCTCAGAGTGTTCTGGCTTTTTGCAGAACTATACCAGACCCAGTATTGGTGGCAGCCATCCTCAGTTTGCAGCATGGCCTCTCCCATGCACCTCCAGGTACAGCACAAACAGCAACCGAATATGGAACGCTTTGTAGCTCCTACCAGGTACTCCCCAGCTGGTCACAGGTAGTATCTGACCTGGACCTGCCCTGGAGTCCCCAGAATAAACATAGTTGGAGGTTGACTTCAGACCACAGCAGAGCACCCCCCAATTAGCCCCACAAGCAGCACATACAAAGGGTGCTTTCAACAGATACCAGAGCCTGCTGGGGCAAATCCCACTTAGTGGGGTCAGCCCCCCACACTACAGTCTGTAAGCTGTGGATGTGACCAAACCCCACAGCCAGTCAGGCTGAGGGTCAGTACCCCCCACTTACATGCAACAGCAATCAAGGCTAAACTATAACAGGAGGGCACACACAACCCACACAAAGGACACACCTGGAGCCCCCAGTGCAGGTGACCAGGGAGACTGTGCCAGGGCCCTGAAGTCACCTACTACATAAGGCCACCTGGCCAAGATTGGGGGATGCAGCAGATCTACCTAACACATAGAAACAAACAGAGAGGCAGCCAAAATGAGGAAACAAAGAAATACATCCCAAATGAAAGAACAGGAGAAAACTCCAGAAAAATAACTAAACAAAATGGAGGCAAGCAACCTACTAGAGACAGAGTTTAAAGCACTGGTTATAAGGATGCTCAAAGGAACTTAGGGAGAACTTCAACAAAGGGATAGTGAGCATAAAAAGGGATATAGAAACCATAAAACAGGCCACTCAGAACTGAATAATACAATAACTGAAATGAAGAATGCACTAGAAGGAATCACCAGCAGACTAGATGAAGCAGAGGATTGAATCAGTGATTTGGAAAAGAAAGTAGCAGAAAACACCCAATCGGAACAGCAAAAAGAAAAAAGAATCGTAAAAAAAATGAGGATAGTTTAAGACATCTCTGTGACATCAAGAATAACAACATTCACATCATAGGGGTACTAGAAGGAGAAGAGATATAGCAAGGGATTGAGAATCTATTTGAAGAAATAATGACGGAAAATTTTCCTAACCTGTCGAAGGGAATAGACATACAAGTCTAGGAAGCGCAGACCATCCCAAACAAGATAAACCCAAACAGGCCCACACCAAGAAACATTATAATTAAAATGGCAAAGGTCACAGACAAAGAGAGAAACCTAAAAACAGCAAAAGAAAGGCAACTAGTAACTTGTAAGTGTGCTCCCATAAGATTGTTAGCTGACTTCTCAACAGAAACTTTGCAGGTCAGAAGGGATTGGCACAAAAATTCAAAGTGATGAAAGGCAAGGACCTACAACTAAGGGTACTCTACCCAGCAAGGCTATCATTTAAAGAGCTTCCCAGACAAGAAGAAGCTAAAGGAGTTCATCGTCACCAAACCAGTATTACAAGGAAAGTTAGAGGGACTTCTTTAAGATGGGGAAAAAAAGACAAAAAATATGAATAGTAAAATGGCAATAACTACATATCTATCAACAATTATTTCCAATATAAGTGGATTAAATGCTCTAATAAAAAACATAGGTGGCTGAATGGATAAGAAAACAAAACCCTTACTTATGTTGCCTACAGGAGACTCACTTCAGATTGAAAGACCCACACAGATGGACAGTAAAGGGATAGAACAAATTACTTCACAAAAAAAAGAAATAAAAACAAAAAGCTGGGGTAGTAATACTTATACCAGACAAAATCGACTTTAAAACAAAGGCTATAACAAGAGACAAAGAAGGACCTAGTTATCTCACTTCCTGTTATTTACCCCAAGAAACCTAAAACACTACTTCGAGGGGAAATGTGCATCCATATGTTCATTGCTGCGTTGTTTACAATGGCCAAGATCTGGAGGCAGCCTGGGTGTCCATTGATAGAAGAATGGCTAAAGAGAAGGTGGTATATATATATATATACAATGGAATATTGCTCAGCCATGGAAGGGAATGGATTCTTGCCATCTGTGGTGGCATGGGTGGACCTGGAGGGTATTGTGCTGAGTGGAGTATGTCAGACAGTGAAAGACAGATGCAATGTGGTTTTGCTTACGTGGGGAATCTAAAGAACAAAACCAACAAACAAATCAGAAACAGACTCATAGATACAGAGAACATTTTGATGGTTGCCAGATGGGAGGGGGTTGGGGTAGCGGGTAAAAGAGGCGAAAGGATTAAGAAGTACAAATTGGTAGTTAAAAAATAGTCATGAGGATGTAAAGTAAACCATAGGAAATATAGTCAATAATGTGTTAATAACAATGTATAGTGCCAGGTGGGTATTTGACTGGTCAGGGAGATCACTTCTTAAATTATAAATGTCTAACCACTATGCTGTACATCTGAAATTAATATAAAATAATGTTGAATGTTAACTGTAACTGAAAAATTTTAAAAGGGGGAAGGTGAAGACCAATAAGTGGTCCAAATTTCTAGGTATAAAACAAATAAGTCATGGGGATATGATGTACAGCATAGAATATAGTCAATAATATTATGACAGCGTGGTACGGTGTCAGATGGTTGCTGGACTTAATGGTGATGGCTACTTATAAATGGTGAATAACTATGGTGTACAACTGAAACCAATATAATATTGTATGCTAACTATATTTTTAACAAAAATCTTTTAAAAAATTATGTTGTGATTGATGAAGAAAAAATAAATTATATTGATACGGTAGCTATCCAATGAAAAATTAAAGTTAAAATGCCTATCTTACACCCTATAGATTAATCAACTCCTTATGTATAAAACATGGAAGCACCAATGCACCAAAAGAAAACATAAATTGTTTTACTAATCTCAATTTTGAGAATCCATTTTTAGAAGATTTGACTACAATTTTAATTTTTCAAGATACACTTTGTTTTTTTCTCAGTGACAAATGTGCCATAAAAATTTCAAAGAAAAATCACAATTGTTAAACATTTTCAGTATTTATCCAAATAAATATATAAGTAATTCTTACAAATCAGTAAAAGACCAAAAACTCAATTTGAAAATAGGCAAAGGTCATGAACGACCAATTCACAGAAAAAAAATTACAGCTTCTACTCATTTAAAAAGATGTTCAGCCTCGGTCCTTAAAGTAGTACAATGAATCTCAATGACATACTTTGCTTTGCATATCATATTGTCAACAAATAAAACATTCAATAACACTATTTGCCAAGATTATAAGAAATCAGCTATTTTTCACTCATTGTAAGTCATTGTGTAACTTGGTACATTTTGCAGGTCAATTTTATAATATCTATCAAAGTTAAGGTGTGTATCTTTTGAGCCATTGATTCCATTACCAGATTGACTTGCCCATGTAAAATCCATGTTTGTGTAGGATTATTCATTACAGCATCTTTGCAATAGGAAAACACTGGAAAAAACTTGAAATACCCATCAGAAGGACACTGGTTAAATCAATGATACATACAATGGAATAGTAGACAGCCATTAAAAATAAGACAGCTTTATATATATTATGTGAGAGAGAAAAAAAAAACTTAAGGTGCAGTTTTAGTTTTAAAAAGTGAGGTGCAGAGCAAGATGTTTAATGTGGTACCCATTTATTTACAAACAAATGAAAAAAAGAATAAATGTTCCTAAGTTCTTGTATATGCGTAGAATTACTCTAAGACATACGAGAAATGTTAAGAGGTGACCATCAGAGCTGGGAGACAGGACACACCTGAGACTCCCACAAACCGTTTTCCACTGTTTGAAAGTCATATTATGGACATGTATTCTGTATTCAAAGTACTAAGTGCCCATAGATTCCCCATGCCCAGGGGGCACTCATTTGCATGACACTGTGTCATCTATGTCAGAATCAGCGTTAGGTTCCATGGCTTCTCTCCATAGACTGCACTCCCAGCAGAGCTCTCTACTCACTGCTTGTTACCACACCTTGTCTTTGCCTCACCCCGTGCTTTTTCTGGTGCTTTCTCTCAACCTTGAACATCTCCCCTCCCACCCACACATCTTCAAATGCCACCAAGTCTTCAATACCAGGTGCAGTCACTCCACCTCTATAGGGCTCTCCCTGCCCACACCCCCAGGATCCTTCCTCCTCAGGATTCTTAGCCTCTTCATGGCTTGTTTCCAGTCAGCCCTGCCTGCCTAGAACATAAATGCCTGGAGAGCACAGACCTGCGTGCACATCTCAGTAACTCCACAGTGCCCTAGAGGCAGTCGGTACTGAACAAAAGAGAAGACTGATGATTTGCCCCTTCTGCCCTCACTGGTCATCACACTTTTCCAGCAGCTTATGGGGATCTGATGTGAATCCAGACCTCCAGGGAGCGAAAGACCCACTCTAGCACACTTGACCAGAGGACTGGTTGGTAGGGCTCAGGTGCCCTCAAGCCTTCCCCTACTCTGATCCCAAACACCCATTCCAGGGCCCATCTCACCTGCACTCCAGGAATGCCAGGAGCCCTGGGGTCCCAGGCTCGGGATCCCATGAGAGTTGGAAGTCACTCTTTCTGCTGAATTTACTATGTATCCCAGACACACCCCTTTCAGCCTTCAAGACATAAGGGGATTCGGAGGGGAGACAGGAAAAAAGAATACACACTCAGCGGTATAACCAGATCTGACAGGCTAGTTTAGAAAACAAAATGCAACTCCGACTGGATCAGAGAGTGGGAAGCCGGCAGGGTTTGAAGACTGAGGACCCAGTCCTGACAGTCTCACTGGGTGGGATGCCCTCTCCTTCCTTCATCACTGTCCCCAACCCCAAACAAGTCCACAAAAAAAACTCAGGCAAGAATGAGACGACAGAGCGAGTAAGAAAGCGTCAGTAAAACAACGGGGACAACACTGTGTTTCGTGATTCAGAGGGATCCTTGCTGGCTCTTGAGCCCATGCGTAGAGGCCCGCCAGGGCGCGAGGGTCCCCTCCTCTTTACCAGACCCCTTTGCCTAGGTTGGGAAGGTTCAATTATTCATTTGGCGGGGTGGGGGGGTAGATTCTTTTTTCTTTTCTTCCTACCCTTCTTTTGATCTCTTTTGGTGTAGTGCTGCTGTTAACAAAAAATGTATCATGGTTGAGACAAAGTGTGTGCAATTCCTCTTCCAGAAAGAAGGTCTTTGAAGAAAAAGCGAGTGATCAGAATGAAGAGAGGGAACCAGGAGGGAGGGGCCAGCGGGAGGTAGGCAAGGAAGGGGGGTCTGGGCTAGGAGGGCAGCTTTGATCTCTCTGCACACAAGTTGCCCTTTGTGGTTTCTTTATTTCATTATTGGGGCGAGGGGAGTCTTCTGCAAGGGTGTGGAGTGAGGTGGTTGAGGAAGGGAGGTGAGGCTGCAAGGCTTTAACATGATAGATTCAGGTGCCTGTGACGTCTCCCACGCATCCCCAACGGGCATCAGCATCCATCATCGGTAGCCCACTGGGGAGACATGGGTGGGGAGAAGGGCTTCTTCCCACCCCGCCTTGCCCAAACACACGCTCACTCACCCACACGCGTTCACACACTCATACCCACACTCATGCATAGTCACATACATCCACACACATGTTCACTTGTCCTATCTCACATGTGTACACACCCTCACCTGCGCACACATACTGACACACCCTCTCCACATCCCTACACACACACGCGCACGCGTACATACTGGGGCTCAGCCCTGACAAGATCGTTTGTGCAAACAGGACAGCCGCAGCCTCTGTGCTTCCTTCCCTGGAGCCCGAGGCATGTCCTTCTCTCCGACCTCGGAAGTACAAGGCTTACGGTAAAGAATCAGTAACTGGGGACCACTGTTGTTATTATCAACAGCAACCCGGTAACCCCTGCCTATTTACTGAGCACTTCCTCCCTGTGGCCTGCCCTACGCTGGGCCTGGGAGGGCAGACAGCTGGTGCTGAATGGAGAAGGAAGGCCCTGGCAGCACGTGAAATCAGCTTCTAAGGAGGTGAGCAACACAGGCCATCTGGCCGCAGGTACTCCAGGAGGCGGCTCCGTGCCGGGTAGGGTGAGGGTCTAGGCTAAATTCCCCCCGTGAGGGCACACCTTGGGAGCCATGGTGGGGGCTGACCGCTTTTATATGGAAACAAGAGTGGGAGGGTTGGGTTTCAGCTGTGTGCCTGGCCCACCCCTGTGAGCCAGGAGGGAGGGGCCAGCAGGAGGTAGGCACTTACTGCCACCACTCATCCTGGCCCTCCTTGTGTGACCCAGCGGACAAGCACTTCTAGTTTCTTGGCCTCTGGTTCCTCATCTGTAAACTCCGTATAAAAGGAGATGGCACTACCACATTCCAGCATTATCCTCCAGCTCCAAAACGCTGTCTTTCTACTTCTTCTGGTTAGATGTACCAGAACATGCAAAATACCCTCAAGTGGCTGTCTACTGGCAGACAGGATTACAGAGAAGCACAGAGTGGCTGCCTCCATGGACCCCCGGGGCCTCTGCTGGCCCGCAGGACAGGCTGGTGCTTCCCTGGAGAACGCCCCCACACAGCAGGCCCGTTCAGACCTGGACGTCCTCAAAGGACAGACTCCTGAGATCCGGTCCCTGCTCATTTTCTATGCATTGAACTTCAAACACCGGAGAAGTGCTCAAGCAGCAAGACTTGGGGGATTGGGCCATTAGACTCTCTCTCGCTCCTTTTTCCCTTCATCTCCCTCTAGACAGGATTATGGGTTGCACCTATTAATTCTTGTCTGGAAGCAACAAACCAATCTTTTTTTCTTTGTAAAATTTTATAACCTGCCTCCTTTCTCCTCACCTGCTGCAATGGAGGGGACGAGGAGCCATCCTTTCTCCCAAGCAGAGTCTGCATGAAGGTGTGTGTTCTGAGTTCACTGGCAAAGGACTTGGCTGTATAATTGCCCAGGCTTCCTCCCCATGGGCCATAGTACATGTCCAAAAGGGGAAGGTGGAAGCATCTGGGACTTAGGACCCTCCTAGGGGGTGACGCCTGGAAATCTCCTCCCTAATCTGCTCCCCAAGGAGGAGACAAGGATAAGCAATCAGGATACAATTGTGCCCAGTGACCTCAGGTATCCACTCGCCTGCCCCTGACTAAGCGCCTCTCAGAGCCAAGCACCAATGGAGGCCCAGGTGCAGGGATAGACGGTGACACAGCCTGACGGGGAAGCCTAGGCATGGGCAAGGACAGTGACATGCGTCTGTGAGTGTGCTGAGAGCAGAAAGCACCAGGGCGTCAGACTCTGTTGGGAGAATCGAGGAAGGCTCACCCCCAGAAGGGACATCTGAGTGGACTTTTGAAAGTCAAATAGGAATCATGGGAAATAGCAGCAAGCAGAGGGAACAAAATGTGCACAGCTTAGGAAACTTCAAAACACAAGGGACGTGTCTCCAATCCCCTGGACTTCCACGTGGCTGAAAAGAATGGTGCCTAAGTGGAAACAGCTAAGAAATGCTTAGAGCAAAGGGGGCCTTGTACATCACGATGAAGAGTTTACATGTTCCCCCCAGAGCGATGGGGGAGTCTCTGGAGGATATACTGTGAGAACCTGACATGCTCAGATTTGTGTTAAAGCGATGGCTCCAGTTGCAATGGGGGGGAGAGGTGGATTGTGGTTGGGAGTTGTGCAAGACTGGAGACTAGAGGAAAATCCTTGAGGAGTGCATTCTACTGATCATCCGGGGAATGGTTGGAAGCTGAACGAGGCTTGAGAAAGAAACAGACTGCACCCACAGCTAGAAGGTGGAATTGGACACAGATTCAGTGGACACAGATCTTGGACGCAGATTCAGTGATAAGGGTAAAAAGAAAGAAGGAGAGAACAGAAGGGTAAAAGAAAGAAAGGCAGGTTGGCAATGCTAGATCACTCACTCATTTTGATGACCAGCTAGATGACAGTGACATTTGCTGAATAGAAATGTCCAGCGCAAGGAGCAGAGTCACAGGGGAGGATGGCAAGCTCACTTCCAGGGAGGGCGAGTCTGAGGTGCTCCAGGGCCACGCAAGAGAGAAGCTGAGAAAGCAGTGAGGTGGGTCACAGGAGAGGCGCTGGGATGGGATGCATGGACAGCACAGCGGTCAGCAATAGAGGCCACCCAAGGCCGTGGGAGTGGACTTTTCTGTGGAAGGAACTTTCACAGAGTGGAAGGAGAAACAGGACAGGATTTCACTCTGGGAAAAGAGCCCCACACAGGAGACACCAACATCCCTGCATCTAAGAAGAGAAGCTCGCTCACTCAGAGCTTCGGGGGTGTCTCTGCTTGGCTGTCCTGCTGTGGAAGGGAAGCTCCGAGGGAGGGAGACGTCATCAGGTGGGGCCTTCTGCAGCCACCATCATCTTTCTGCTGGCAGAGTTGCCAGCAGGCTCAGCGCTACCCGAGGGTCCAGGGCTGACCGTGACAAAGATGATTTTAGAGCAGCCATTCCCTCTCAGTGCTAAAAGGGGGCAGTGTCCCAGTGCTGAGAGACGAGGCTTTCCTCAGACCTGATAGCACATCTCCCCTGCCCCCCACTCCCCCCACACACACACACACACACACACACACACACACACACACAGCCTGTACATCAGGCCCTACATCTAGCTCCTGCATCCATCCCGGTCCTGAGTTCCTGTTCTGACACACTGCCTTGGCTCTGTAGGTCCTTTGGGCTCCATGTAACATTTGTGCCTCATCTAACCCTGGCCCTGAGGTCCTAGATGAGCCCCCATCTGGTGGCCGGGCCCCATACCCTGCAAGCATCTCAGAATGGTACCTGAGGCTACCGGCCTGCAGGAAGGCTATCTGGACCTCATCCCTTCTGGAACTGTGCTCCTGAGCTCCCTCCTTCGGTGAGAATGCCCCAGTGAAGTCTGTGGCTTGGCCAATCCCTAGATGACAAGCTGGTCCACAATACTGGGCTTGCCAGTAAGGTTGAAGCCCCATTCCTCCTTTGAGAGAATCTAGGGGCCAGATGTCAGGGCTGTCTCTGTCTGCCTCATTGTAATTTCTTCTCCACCACCACAGGCCCCAAAGCCCAGTGAGATAGTACACATCTATCTCCCTCTCATGTGTAAGTGCCTCTGCTTCTCTCCATCTCTTGCTGGACAGTTCCCACAGCACTGCCTTGATACCCGGCAGTCACTTAACAATGACTCTTCGATGGCAGTGTTGCCTACAGTGGGTGCTTAGTGCCCTTTCTGAGGGACAGACTCAGCGGGAGACAGGACTGTAAACTGTGCCTTCCCTGCCCCCAGCTTCTTTCTTCTTGGATTCCCTCCCTCGCCCCAGCCTCTTAAAACAGCATAAATCCTATTTTTTCTTCCCTCTTTCTCTATCGAATCTGTTCTTAGAACCTTTATTGTCATTGCTCGGAGAGTCAGTCCCTGTCCTGGAAAATATGGTGATCCAGTTGGGAGGATGAGATTCAAGGTCTTCCAGGCAGTGAGCTGAAGAGCCAATGCTTGCTTCCAAAGTCTGTGCCATCAGCCGCCGTGCTGACGGACCTCTCCAGGGAAGGAAAGCCAAACAGCCATGCACCAAGCACCCACAGTAAGTACCAGGCCCTGCACGGGAGTTCCAATCAGGAATGCATGTCATTTCATCTTCACAGCAAGTCCACAAAGGAAATCTCAAATGCCCATTGCACAGATGAGGGAAGAACTGAGAAAGAGACAGGGAGGCAGACACTGGGGGAAGAGCAAGAGTTCAGTTTAGCCAGCGAGGGTGCTGGGTAGCTACCCTGGAGGCTGGCAGAATATGTCTCCCTTCTGTTCTTAGTTTTCTCATTCAAGTGGTAGAGATTTGGACTACAGCAGCTGAGACACGCCAGCTGCTTTCTTCCCCTCTCAGCATAACACAGAAGACACTGGACGGTCACTCTCAGGTGAAGGTAGATGCCCAGCTCACTGCTCTCAGACCACAGTTCTCCCCGTGGGAAGGCAGCCTGGCTCTGCTTCCTGTGGCTGCCCAGTCATCTCACCCAGAATGTGCTGGAATGTGCTGAGATTCTAAGGCAGGCTGAGACATTATTATTGCACATCAGGTGCGAGGAATGGCCTGTATGCTCCCCAGGAGACTTGCTTTGCTGCCTGCTCGAGGCTTGGGGGTGGTGGCAGTGGAGAAGGCCAAACTGAGAGTAGGCCTGAGAGGGAAACATGAATGGAATCACAGAGGAAGGTGGAGAGCGTTTCTACTGGGGCTGGGAGTGCAGGCAATTCGTCTGTGCATCTTCCCATGAGAAAACATGTTCTCCACTCCCTTTTCAAGAGAGCACAGGCACCTGCATTCAGAAAACCACAGATTTGGTTGTTTTCTCAGCCTCCCAGGAGGAGGAGGCAGGACGATTCGCTGCGATGGTTTTCAATCTGTCTCTTTGTGCGAGCAGTGGGACCCTTTGGAGGCTGATGTGTGGGAGTGGGTTGCTGTGTATGAACAGTGGGTAGCAGGGCCCCAGACACGCGTCTCTGTCCATCCAGCAACACACAGTCCCTCCCAAACTGGCCCTGAGAGAGCTCTGAGGATTCCCCAGGGTTGGGACCAGCAGTTTTTGAAAGAACAGCTATGATACCTCAGCTCATTTTAAACAACACAACAAAACACAATCATACATCTCAAGTCATTTCAACAAGTGGAAATGTTACAACCTCCCCTAACAAGAAAGCCAAAGGTAGGGGCTCCATCCGTTCTGCAGCCTTCCGAGCACCAGATGTCTTTGCATGTGTCCTGAGGCTCTGCCACACCCAGGATATCCAAGACCTGGACGTGTTCTCTAGGCTGACTCCCTTCACAGCCACAAGAAGGCTGCCATGTCTTCAGGGGTCCCCTATAGAGACAGAAATGGAGCCACCACCTTTTTAAAAATTAAGAAACCTTCTCCAGATCACTCCACGTCTTCCATTCCTAATGGGCTGGGGGTGTTTCACACACACTTGCTACAAATGCTTCAAAATCCACCGTCTGTACCGGGACTGATGGTGGTGGTTCTCCCTCAAATTCTGTGACTGAGTGGAGAGAGTGGTCATCAGAATACAGTCCAGATTCTATTAGGATGGGGGCGAAAGAGGCAGCGCAGCGGGGGTCAGCAAAGAAGGCTCAAGAGGAGTGAGCCGCCCTCGTCCCTGGGCGGGGGATTTGGGCTGTCACTGTGCTCAGCCACACACTGGGGCTTCCCTGCCTGGGCTGTCCACCAGCCACTCGCCTTAGCCAGCCATGGGCTCAGATCCTAATTTAGGTCTAAGTTCTTTTTATCCAGGTAGTAGATTGCAAGCCTGCACACCTGGTGGAATGAGAAAATCACTGCTATCCAGGGCCAGCCAGATGGCGCTGGCTTCCTATACCTTAGTGTTCCCAGGAGACCAGGCAGGTTGGAGGGGTGCGGCTGATGGCAGGAGGTGAAGGGGACTGGGGTTCGGAGCTTCCCAAGTGTGGCTACAACACAGGCTTTATGCCAGCACTTTCACTCTCTAGCTGAGTGGCCTTGGGCAAGTGACCCGATCTCTCCAGTGCCTCAATGTCCCTCGGTAAATGCAGTGGAGATGTGTGTGAATGTATTTAATGTGTAATATATATCACTTTGCATGTAATACAACGAACCTCATGGGAGCGTCTGAGGATTGCCTGAGTCCCTGCCCATGAAGCAGACAGGTAGCACGTGATAAGTGCTCAGGAAATGGGAGGTCCCCGTCACCACCATCACCACAATTCCAAATACTACAATCAACACAGCCTCCTGACACTAAAACAGACATCGAGACAAGCGGCAGGCAGCCAATAGGATTCAGCCCTGGCACTCATAGACTGCTGAACCGCTCGGGATGGAGGGGACCGCGTCACTTTCTCCAGAAGGTCCAATGGTAGTAGTGGAAACACCCCTGAGCCTGAGAAACTGGGCAACTCCTAACAGCTTTGCACTGTGGGCTCAGAAGTAGCTGTGGGGAAAGGAGGCGGTTCGCAGGTGGATGGTTAACGTCATGATGTTAATAGTGCTGCCCCACCCCCAGCACACTCCAGTGTCCCCCCACACACACACACATACACACTAAATCACACACACACACACACACACACACACACACACACACACACACACGGACTGCCTCATGATCCTCCAAAAAACCTCCCATCTGCCTTTTGCACCCCTCCACTGCTCTTTCCACCCAGGCTGCTTCTGAGGCTCAGGCTGCCTCTGGCTGGGCCGCTTGCCTGCCAGGGTCAACAACACGGGAGGGAAGGCACGTCCCATCCAGGTACTTTGCCTCCAGCTCCAGGACCAGCCCTGGGAAATCCAGCAAGGAGGAGGAGGGGAGTGGGAGGGGATGAGCATTCATTCTCTGGGCTTCCGCACACTAGAACATCTGGCAGCCCATATGCTGCCTTCTGGAGGGGGCTGAGGGTGGGAGAGGCAGGGACGGGGCTCTGCCCCCTGCGATGGTTCTGAATGTGGAAGTCAGCCATGTGTGCAGGTTTGATAGGATGGCACCAAGTACATTCAACACCCCATCTGGGGCCATTTCCAGAATGTTCTCCCTTCAAAATACCCTGCCTGACTGAATTACCTCTGCTTTCTGAAAATGCAGCATTGCCAGTTGAGTTATTCTCTCTCTCCTTCTCTCCACACCTCTCCATTGATCTCTTCTCTGTGCTCTCTTCCCCTCTGTTACCCCCACACATTTTCCTTTCTCAGGCTCACTTCTTCCTCCTTCACATACACTTCTGGACTTCCTGTCCCTCTCCAGTGCTTCCTTCTCAGCACTGCTACCCACAGCCTTCCCCACACAGCTCTCCCCTCCCGTCCCCTCCGTTCCTCTTCTGTTCCCTCCTCTCTTCCTCCCTTCTCTCTGTGGGACCTCCTTTCCTCGTGAAATCCATGCCTGCCCTGGTCCCTGGGCTCCCATCACACACCAGCTCCAGCCCAGGAGGAACCCAGCTCTCACTCCCCTCCAGCTCTCTGTCCAGCTCTGACCTGCTCCTCACCCAGGAAGCTGCCTTCTATAAATCAACGTCACCAGCATCCGGCATCCCACTGATTGTGACCAAGTGCACAATGCAAGGAATGACTGACAAGTGGGTGCTCTCAGGAAGCCTCAGCTCTAAATGCACAGGCCTCTGTGGATAGGACATCAGGGGGACCAAGCAGAGACATGAGTATGTACCTGTGTGTTGGGGTAAGAAGGCCAGGAGAAAGAAGTAGGGGACATCCAGAGGACCAGGACAGAGCTCCAGCAGGGAAGGCAGCTTCACAAGAGCCTGCAAACAGCCTGTGAGCAGAGGACAAGTGCCAGAGCCGGCTGTGGAACAAAGAAGATGCAGGTGATGTTGGGAGAGAGGGCAGCCTCAGTTCCTCCATGGGGAAAAAAAGAAATCTGATATTTGCCTTGGAGGATGTTGGAGAATTTCACGAAATAAGGTGCATTGAAGTCCCTGGTACAGCATGTCGTACACAATGGATGTGCCCCAATGGTTAGCTGGGCTTTTCCCCCACAGGCATTCCTTCCATTTGATGGGACCTTTATTCTATCCATACTGACCAATATTTTCTTCCGCAATAGCCCTTTACTGTGGTTTCTTTTTAAATATATATATATGTATGTAAGTATATATATATATATATATATATATATATATATATATATATATATACACATATATACATATATACATATATATACACACACATATATATATATATGTATATACATATTTAACTTAGAACAGATTTAGGTTTACAGAAAAGTTGCAAAGGTGCCCACTTACCCCACACACAGTCTCCCTGTTGGTAAAATCTTACAGTACACTTGTCAGAGCTAAGGAACCAATATACCAGAGGATTATTAACAAAAGTCTGCCATTTATTCAGATGCCCTTCGTTTTCACCTGACGGCCTTTTTCTGTCCCAGGACCCTGTCGGGGACACTGCATTATAGTTCGTTCTCACGTCTCCTTAGGCTCCTCTTGAGTGGGACTGACAGTGGCTCAGCTTTTGCTTGTTATTGATGACCTTGACAGCTTTGGGGCACATTGGCCAGTATTTTGTGGAATGGCTCTCAATTGGGATGTCTGAGGCTTTCTGATGACTAGATTACGGTTATGGGTTTTTGGCAGGAAGACCACAGAGGGAACGTGCCCTTCTCATCACATCGCATCAAGGGTGCATGGGAGGATCCATTTGACTTCTCTCTAGTGACACTGACCTTTGTCACCTGGATAAGGTAGTGTTGTTGGTCAGCTTTCTGCTTTGTAAATATACTCTTTCCCCCCTTTTCTCGTCAGCTATTAAAAACACAAAAACAACAAAAAACTTCTCTAAAATAATCCCCACGTGCAGTAGATCAACTCTCCTGGATGAAACAAAAATAAACAACTAGTTTAAGACTATAGAGTGGAAGTCTGAAGTAAACAGTAAGGGGACAGTAAACTCAAGGGAAAAAACATGGCCAAGAGAGCGAGCTCACACCACACTCTTTGGGGAGGACAGCCTCAAGCCAGGGCCTCCGAGGCGAGGTGACCAGGTGTGGACTGGAGGACAGGACCCGGTAAAATATTCCGGGCATGGCAATGGCAGGAGCCAGGAGCTCCTATGCAGGGAGCACAGCTGAGCGTGCCCTGGGGAGGAATACAGCAATCCCACTGTGGGGGAGGGTCAGGGAATCGTGGGGCTGTGGGCAAGCTCTGCATACTTTTCAAGACTGGTAGAACCATTCTCTTAAATACTCTTTGAGTTTGGTGATCCACTGGGCAGCAGAACTCAAACAAACAAACACAGAACAAAGGGAGGTCCAGAGCTGAGCCCCTCTACGTACAGCTTCCACAGACCCTCCGCCCATATCACAACAAAGACAGGCAGAGAGGTTAGGTCCTCCATGTGTCTCTTATTTGCATGTTTTCAGTTACACAGGTCTGAGACCACGCCTAATACGTCCAGAGGTTCATGTGGCTGTGCCAGCTGACCTCCGTCATCAGTCTATAGATGGACATGAACCTACCATATGCACACGGATACGCGCTCAGTGCACAAATTGCTATCTATTAAAGCTGATGACCCTGCAAGCTGCTGTGCTGTGGGGCACCCACCCCCTATGAGTGGGCTCTGCCCTGCTAGGCTCTGCTCGAGCTGAAGAACCACTGGTCTTGGTTTCCTACCTCTGTGCCTCCATCAGCTGCTTCACGTACCCAACAGGCCCAGCTTGGGGACTGAACTACAGGGCAGGCTTTCTCCAGGGAAGGTGCAGAAGAGAAAGCCAGTACACACTTCATCTCTGACTGGCTGAAAGTGCTGAGAACCAGTTTATGGGGAGAAAATGTGCAGCTTTAGTCTCTGGGAACTGAGTGACCAGACCATTTACATCTGCCTGGGAGGGGGATATGAGGATTGCAGAAGGTGGAAGATGTTGGTTTTAAAAATGAAAACCTGTCTCTCCTTCTTTTGTCCTGTTGTACAGAAAGGCAGAGTCTCACAGTCTCCGAGGACAGAGGCCAACCCCCACCCCCCCCACTCCAAAGACCCCCCCAGGGCAGGCAGACGTGAGAGACCAGCCCTGGAGACTCCCCACTGCCAGCCAGGATGGACAGGGCCTAAGATGGAAGCGGTGGGTTGGAGCCAGGAACACGCAAGCTCTGAGTTCAAATCTTGTCTCTACCACTTGGTACTTTGTAGATCTTGGCTACAGTAAACTGTCTGTCCGACCCTCGGAGTCTTCGGGGCATGGTAGGCATGATGGCAAGATGGTGACAAGCACACCACTGGGGCCCACCTGCCTGAGTCTGAGTATGAGCGCTCATCTTTCTAGACCATCAGCCTTGGGGACGGTGCACATGCTCTCTATGCTTCAGTTTTGTCATCTGGAAAACCCCAGGTACATATTAACCATTCAATAAATGCTACCTATTTTTTTTTTTTTTATGTATAAAATGATAAATTGTATACCCTGCAATGAAAACAGCTTTAGCAAAAAAAAAAAAGAATGGTAACTATTTAAACTCAGAATATGGGCACTCCAGGGCTCTACTGCCTTTTGGAAGTAGGGTCTACAATAAGATCACTCCGTTTGTGTGTTGAAATCATGGCCACCACTTATGGAGCAATTGTTGGAGACCCTCTCTTTAACCCTCCCCATCCCCTGCCAGGTTGGTATGCCCTGAGCTCTGGGGTGATGGACTCCCACCTGCTGGGCCCTGCCTTGGCTGAGGAGGACAGCCACAGCAGGTCAGAACGTCATTTGATGTCAGGAGAGGGTCTCCTGCGAGTTCTCTCTCCCCAGCAGAAGGTCTTCATAGCAGGCTTTCCTTAGCCATGCCCCAGGCTGCCACGGCTGCCTACACTGTGCGGGTACAGTAACAGGGAGAACTTAGGAGAGGGTCCTAATCCTGCTCAAGTGCAGGGGACCCAGTGGCCCATGGCATGGTGGGCAGGAGTCAAAAATGAAACTGGGTTTCTGTCTCGAGAAAGCTGAACTCAGACAGGAAGGCTGGTCACAGATGAGCAGGAATCAAGGGTGTGTTTCTAATCCTGTGCCCTCCTGGGAAAACTTGAGCGTGGGCAACCAGCTTCCGTCCTCAAAGCATGGCTATTCTGTATTGAAGGTGTGGTGAGAGCTACTCGGAGAAGTCAAGGGGCTGTCCAAGGCCTGGCGCTGGCAGAACCAGTGCTAAAAGCCAGCTGCGTGGCTGCAGTGCCCTGCCCGCCGGCTACCCACCCCACACAGCACAGTCTGGGTGGCGGCGCTGGGTCTGTGTGCTGCTCTGGGCTCTTTCCACCTGTCCCAGGCTGCTGCTCATATGGCCCAAGTCCCTTGCTCGGACCCTCTGACTGTCGTGCCTTTCCACTGGAGGGCAAGGCTTTGCTACATATCGCTCTGTCAGGAGGTGACACTTTTAGACTGTCATAATTAACCACCCAAATGAGTGGTACAGAGTGCTTTATGCTTTTAAAATGAGTGGTACAGAGTGCTTTATGCTTTTAAAAATAGCCCAGAAAGCCCTGGACACACATGGAAAGGGCACAATGACACTCGGAGTAGCTCAGAGAGGGACATGCGGAGAAGGCAAATGCCTGAGCCCGGGTCCTGTTTCACCACCCCCTGAGCTCAGGGCTGCAGGAGCACCCAGGGCGACACGGTGGAAGGCAAAGCCACAGAGGGGGCCTCTGCCTGCGTTTGCTTGTCTTGCAAGAGGCCATTGGAGGGAGGACACTGCCAAGAGAGGGACCTCCTTAGATACCTATACAATGACACTGGTGGTGACCCAGGAACATGCAGGTAGTCCCACTGACTTGAGACTGGGGAGAGTATGGAATCACGGAAGCAAGGGAGGATAGACCAGAAGCAGTCAACCGAGGAAACAATGCAAAAGCACAAAGGAGTCAAGAGCCTCTATTCCCGCACGCTCCCCAGGGGCCCAGACAATTCTAGCTGACAGTGGGACTCTTTCTCTCAGCGCTCTGGGTGGCCTGGAATCCAGGCGCTCACAGTCACAACTTGGCCAGTTGAGAGCGTGGGACAAGTGTGATACATCAAAGGGACCCAGAAACAAGGAGACGGATCTAAGGCCGCCATTGGAACCTGAGGCGAAGGCCAGCAGTGGAAGAGCCAGGGAGAGGAGAATGGAGAGCCACGGGCAGTGACACAAGGAGGAGGGATGGTCTGGGAAAACAGCTGAGGCAGACTGATGTCTGTTGTGCAGACTATAGCAGGCATTGCAGCCCTGGGCCCCACGTTGTGATAACCAAACGCTCACACACATGTACAAGTTATTCCTCGGGAGGAGGAGCGCCACCATTGAAGATCAGCAGTGTCATCCACGGGCCTTCTGGCAACACAATTACTGTACTCCACCACAGTGAGATCAACGCCACCCACGAAGAGCCCCGGCTGGCATTCTTCCCGCGAACACAAACCTGCCTATGGGCAATCTACTGGCATCAGCTGGGGGCACCTTGACTCTCACTGGTTCTCCACACTTTTACCTGTCTCGGACTTTCCAGCCCTCCTCCTCCTCCCTTGCTTTCATCCCTAGGGTTCATGCAGATGGAAATACCCTCTTGTGTTTCCTGTGGACAGACAGTCTTTACCACAGAACTGCGCAGCATGGTAGGGGCACGTCCTAGCTCTTTGAGAAAAGGAACAGGAGATTGTCTTTTTCTCCCATTTCTGCCTCTTGATCCCAGCGATTTCACAGGTGAGAAAGTCTCTGTGGGTCTGTGTAAACAGAATTCTGATTAAACTGGAGAAGTTAGAAGATAAACACCAACACAAAGACTTTCATATTTTTTATTATAAATAGCCCAAATATTTGGTCCCATTTCCAGTTTAAATGGGTAAACCATAATATTGATGGCTTGCAACAGATACAAGATGAATTGAGCTTCTCTTCCAGCTAGCTGAACCACTTTTAATGGGGACTATATCGAAGCTATAAATTCCTGCAGACAGGATTGCTATGCAATAGCATAATATATCTTCTATTCAATCTTTTATACACTATGTTTTGTCCTGCATTCCAGTGGATATATTTATGAAGCTGGAGCCTTTCTGAGAAGAAGTGCCAAGTACCACCTCTTGCCTTCTCTCAACGTTTCCGTGGCCTCTGGAGATAATCATCACTTGTTTTTTATATGAGAACTGGAGTGTGGTCCCTTCATCCTCATGAGTGAGTTTCCTCTCTGGGAAGGAGGCTCTGTGGCCCCAAACCTTGCTGGGATCTTATTACCCAGTGAGAAGGAGAGGCATAACAGAAATGAATGAACGCTGATTCTCAATAGGAGAGCCATCCCTCTTTTCTGGCACAGCAGTGGGTGACTATGGCTCTGGGCGTGTTTTTGATAGTACCAGGTACAGCAGGTAGACCCTCTGCTGCCATAATGCCCTTTCGATGTATCATGATTTTTCCCATCAGACAGCAGTTCCTAACAAACTAAGTCTCTTAGTCACCCCTCTCACACACACACACAATGCCCCCACCCAAACCCATGAGCCGTATGGGGCCAACATGCAGCCCCATTTTGAGGGAAAAGCATCCCGACGTGGGCCAGCATCTTTGAGATGCTCAACCTGGGTCTGCCTCTCAGCTGTGCCACTTCTTTCAAAACCTCAGTCATCTTCAATGCTATTATCAAGGATAATAGTACTGGTAATTATCATCCAGTGGTGCGCTGGTAAATCCTGAACCACTTTATTGTGTTTGCTACCTTTGTTTTTAACGTAATTTAATTGTCAGTTTATATTGTTTTTCTTTTCGTAACAGCCCTGTATAACTGGCTCACTAGAATTCTGAAAACTTAGCCATCAGCTCTCGAAAGCTAGTAGGAAGAAGCCAGCTCCCTCACATCCCGAGTCCCACAGAGAGTGGTGGTCGTGAAGCGAAGTCACTGAGGTCTTACACATAGGCAACCACACCCTGGCACGGAGAACTCTTTTCTTCAGGATAGTCATCCACATGAATAATCATGAGAACAAGGATGAGGGAAAGAGGAGGCGAGGATGAGGAGGAAGTTGGTCCTGAGAGGTGACTCAGACCATCTCCAGCAGGGAAGTTTTGAGGAAGGAAGACTGGTGACCCCTCAGCCTTCCTGCACCCTAACATCACCAAGTAACTTCATCGCTTGGTTTCCACTAACTGCTCTGGGAATTCTCCAAACATCACTATTTTCAATGCAAGGCCAAGCAAGGATCACGATCCAAAGCTAACTAGAAGTGATTTTGCATCTCTCCTCATTATCTGATCCCCGTTCCCATCTCCCCACATAAACAACGCAAGCCGACTGTGAGCTGACGTACACAACCAGCTTTTGTTCCACCAAGGTAGACCCTGAGTGATTAGCGGATGGGTGACAAGGACAAATGAACGGAGCTTTTCTCCTGTGATTACATGTGCCTAATATGCACACGTCTCAGAGGGGTGTTGTATTAATGGAGAAAATCCATGCCAAGTGATTAGCGCAGTGAACGTCTGCTGTTGCTGTTCTTGCTCTTGTTGGGCCAGAGGAAACCTAATGCTATAGGTGTCTGGCAACTGTTTAGAAACAGTGTTGGAGTACTGACAAGCTTTTATCTTCCCTGGATTATGAACTTAAGAGATCCCACCCTCCCTCTGTCTCAGCTTCCCATTTTTCTCTTCTTCTCACTGTATTACTCAGTAGAAATAAAAGTTCCCTGACCTTGAGATCCCAGGCGCCATGAGTTTCCAACATGGTATTCACAAACGAGGCCCTCTAAGGCTGATTCGCCCACCCCATCCTAGCAGTCAACCGATTCTAGAAGCTTCAGGCTCGCCACACTATCAAAGATGATCATTATCTGCTCCCACTGCTCTCCCTCCTCTACCAGAGACAAAGAGAAAGAACATAGAATCTGGAGTCCGAAGCCCTGACAACAGACCGGCTGCTTGCTGACCGGGTGAGCCCAAGAAACCTAATTCACAGGGATGCTGCGAGGAGTAATTCAAAATTCCGTGTAAACAGAACCATGCTCTACCTGGGTTAGTGGTTTTGGTTGCCAGTGTAGCAATGTGTGCTTTGCAAAGCATATCACATCCATTATCTCACTTGAAGTTAAAGTGCTAAAGTAGGGACAGAAAATGGTGATTTTGAAGTGGCTGAGTGGAGCTTCTGGGCTGGGCTGAGAGCTTCTCTCTGGGCTGAAGCAGGAAGTGCGTACTTGGGGAAAATAGGATGAGCCAGACTAAGAGTTTGGACTTCATTGTGCCGGTGAAGAGATCTTTAAGATCTCTGAGCAGCAGAATGCCAAGTAATTGAATTTGTTGAATCACGTCCAGTTGGCTTGTTTTTCTGTCTTCCTTACTTCAAGTAGAGATAGCCAGCTCCTGAAGTTTAACTTCTAGCATTGCTCTCCCTCCCACACAGATGTAATGGGATGTTGGAAGGTGCAATTCCTGGTGCCCCAGAGTTAACAACCAGACCCCCAAGCTGACAACAAAAAGGAACCGAGAATGCCACATTCTAAAGAGAGCTTCCACTAGTGGGAGCCAGACGCTGCACCTACCCAGATCCAGGGTCGGGGCTCAGCAGGCTCTGAATGACCAGTTTAGGGAGGTGTGCAGTAGAGGTTTTCTTTTCTCCCCTTCGGTGAGGGACTAGGAGCCAAGGAGAGCACTGGTGGGGATCTGCCATGATTACTGAGCCCCTGCTGTTGAGACAGCATAGCACAGTGGTTTCACGCAAAACCCTGGGGACCAGCCTACCTGAGCTCCAATCCCAGCTCTGCGGCTGCACCGGCTGTCTGACCTTGCCCACGTCGCTTAACCTTCCTCTTCTGATTCTATTGCCTCATTTTTCACATCTGTAAAACTGAGATAATAGTAGCTGCCTTGTACAGTTATTGTGAGGACTACATGTGGCTATGGACTGGGTGTTTGTGTTCCCTCAAAATTCATATACTTAAAGCTCTAATCCCTCAGCGACGGTTTGTGGAGGTGGGGCCTTTGGGAGATAAACAGGGTTGGATGAGGTGCTGAGGGTGGGAGCCTCATGAAGACAGGAATGATGTCTTTATAAGAAGAGGAAGAAAGACTTCTCTCTCTCTCTCTCTCAGTGTACACACATACTTTCTCCTTTTTTCCCACTGGGATGATCTTTACTTTGTCTTGCACGGTTATTTCTTTTTTACTTAAGGTCATTTTGTGCTTTTTCTTGTCCTACATAAATAAGCTGATCAGTTCGTTTTTTTTTTGTTTTGTTTTGTTTTTTAATTTTTAACATTTTATTAAGGAAATTTTCTTTTTTAGCTTTTTTGGGGTATAACTGATAGGCAAAAATATCGGATATATTCAATGTTTACATATTGATGAGTTTGGACATATGCATACACCCGTGATACCATCACCACAACCAAAGCACTAATTATACCCATCACCTTCAAAAATTTCCTTGTGTTCTTTTTTTTCGTAAGAACAATTAACATGCAATCTATCCTCTTGACATATTTTAAAGTGTGCAATATCATATTGTTAACTGTAGCTATAATGTTGTAGAGTAGATCCCTCGATCATTTACTTTGAATGATAGAAACTTTATACCCATTGAGAAATAATTCTCCACTTCTTCTATCTGCCAGTCCCCAGGCAACCACCACTCTAATCGTTGCTTTTATGAGTTTGTCTTGGACTGTAATTTCTGCTACATTAACCCTTTTATCATGAATGAAGTGTGAGTTCTATCCTAAATGCCTTTTTTTTATGGTACTTTTACCATAAATATTGTGTTGTATTTAATATTCCATTCAACAACTAGGTATTGAGTGCTAATCTATGCGAGGCTCTCTTCTAAGCCCTAGGAATTCAAGAGTGAACATGCAAAAAATGGGTCCCTGCCCTCAAAGAGTTCACGTTTGAATTAGGAAGTCTGTCAATGAGCAACAAACAAAGGAGTATGAAATATGATGTCAGGTACTATGTTAATGTTATTTTCACACTAGATTGTTTAATATTGTATTATCCATGCATTCCATTGTGGACTGAGTTTTTATGATCTCAAATGGCTGGAAATATTTTGGAATTTTTCAACATGCTATTAAGAGGCAAGAAAGGGAATTTCACCAAACATCCTTAGTGACAATGATTTTTCTAAAAATTAATTGTGTGCCCTGATAAAGTCAGACCGTTCAATAAACTACACAGATTTTTTCACAGCATTGCATTAGAAATGCTGAAAAAGTAAGAATTAGAGAGTGGGTCACTGGTTGTTTCAAAATGCATAATTTCTATGAAAACAAAGAGACTATGGAGCCATTTTCTGGGAAATGGCTAGTAAAGATGGGATGAGAAATCAGCTTCCCCAGCCTGTCTGTAGG
Organism: Rhinolophus sinicus; assembly: GCF_036562045.2. Taxonomy (NCBI): domain Eukaryota; kingdom Metazoa; phylum Chordata; class Mammalia; order Chiroptera; family Rhinolophidae; genus Rhinolophus; species Rhinolophus sinicus. The sequence continues at coordinate 89,500,177 of NC_133757.1, read as the reverse complement.
GAATCAGACTCGTCTCTGAGACACATCATCAACCTGCTCAACGCCCTGCTTTTTATTCTCTCTGCCAAACTATTTTTCCTCCACGAGATAGAAAGACGCCTCTGCTTGGAAGCCTCTCTGATTTTCCTTGTGTTCGTTGCTCCCCCGTCTTCAGTACCAATGAGCTCTATTTATTTCTCTCTTTACACTTATCACAGCACACTACTGCTTTATTTATATTTCTTGGGGAGATTGCAGAAGTATGGCACCCAGTGTCGTTGCAACTCCCTGTACCCACGACCTTGTGTGGTTCGCATGTTTTCTGACGCTAGGCTTGGCATTTGATTTGGCAAATGTGTCAATCACAGATATTATGCAAGCAGAGGCTTCAAAAGTGCTTTGCACTAGGGTTTCCAGTGTCTCCTGTTTCTTTAGCACCCTGAGACTACCGTGGGAAGATTCCAGCCTACTGGGGTCTGAGAAGACCATGGGGACCAGAGCTAGCACACCTGGCTGAGGTCCCCCACACATGCCAGCCAGCCTGAGATGTGAGTGAGCTCACCCTAGACCACCCTATCCCAGCCCAGCTGCCAGGTGACCACGGACATCAGCCACGCCAACCCAGATCACAAGACACCTGGCTGACCCGCAGAATTGTGAGAAATAACAAATGTTTATTGTTGGAAGCCACAAAGTTGTGGGGTGATTTGTTATACAATAAAAGTTAACTGCTTCTCTTACTCCATTGTGAACATTTTGAAAGACAGCATGATGCCTTATTCACTGAATGCAGGATCTAGAATGGTGCTGGGTACATAGTGTCTGTCTGACAAATATTTTTTAAATGAAAAACCTGAATCTCAGAAAGAGAGATTCTGACTGCACTCTACCCTGCATCAAATCTGCTGACATGCTTGCACCAGCCACATGCTTGCCGTGTGATAACACACATTAATATTACATTTTTTTGTGGCCGTTTTGTTTAAGTGTCTTCCCCATCAGACTGTAAATGCAGGGACCTCCTTCATATTTGCTCACTGTTGTGTCACTCAGCACCTAGCACAGAAATGTAAGAGGCCCTTGGGAAATATTCATAGTTTGGCATTTGTAGCATCAAGTAATGTAGCCTGGTGGGGGGGAGGACAGGTATTTGTCACCTCTCTCTACCACACACAGCCTCACAGCCCCTTGGTCTCCTCATGGAATTACCAATGGGCATACTACCCCAAAGGGGAAATGTGGATGGAACAGAAAAGCGGATGGTGGGAGCCTATGAGGACATTCTTAGGAGTCAAGCATAGCTGGATATCTCCTACTGAATCAAGACGGGCCCTTGCTCACCCAACATATAGTCCTCTCCAGTGTGCACTAATCTAGAAAGTCCTCTGGTCCAGGAAGGCACAGTGGCTTAAAAGCCAAGAGATTGGAGACCTAGGTACTGCTCTGCTGTGTGACCTACAAGGTCTGACAATTAAGTTCATGAAGTCATCCTAGAAAAAGTGCTACATACCTCATTGCTGAATATCACTATAGTCACCTTCGAAATACTCCCTTTGGGAAGCTATGCTCCAATGCCAGTGTCTAGTCCACCCTTCAAAGCAATTTTGGAACTCTTTTTCTGGAATGGCCATCAGAGCTGTCGTCATATTACACTTGATGTCCTGAATATCATCAAAATGTCTTCCTTTCATTATTTCCTTTATCTTCAGGTAAATAAAGAAGTCCTTGAGGGCAGATCAGGTGAGTAGGGAGGGTGTTCCAATATAGTTATTTGTTTAGTGGCTAAAAACTCCCTCACAGACAGTGCCGTGTGAGCTGGTGCATTGTCGTGATGCAAGAGCCATGAATTGTTGGTGAAAAGTTCAGGTCGTCTAACTTCTTTATGCAGCCTTTTCAGCACTTCCAAATAGTAAACTTGGTTAACTGTTTGTCCAGTTGGTACAAATTCATAATGAATAATCTCTCTGATATCAAAAAAGGTTAGCAACATAGGTGCAACAAGTTCGTAAACTTAATGGTAAGACCTTGTATTTCAATGAACCTAACTTGTGTGGGCCACAGGGTCCTGTCCTGCCAGACTAATATACCAGCTCAAAGGAACACAGTAAATAATATGAAATTACTTTAGGAACATAAAAGTCAAAGAGACCACCTTCAACTCATAAGCAGTCTGTGCTCCATACGTTCATGTTTCAGAGGGTTGTTTGGAAGTGGGTATTCCATTTTCCCACAGAAAACATCTTGAAAATGATGGTTAGGTTCCCTGGCTCCCACCCAAAAGCCTATTTAAACCATAATGTAACAGAAATAACATATATTTGTGAAGAAAAACAGCAGGAAAAAATATTGTTGCAATACTAGTAATTAAAACAGAAAAAAAAAATACTGTGGAATACGGAGCCGTGTTTTTGATTCATCTTGAATGCCGGCGCCTGAAGAAAAGTGGATTTAATTAGAAAAGGAGGAGGTGGCAGAAAGGCTTTGTGGGGCTTCGTAGGCACCTTTCAGTCACAGCTTCAGGTGCCCCAATATTGAGTTGGTGACGCTATTTCCCCCTAAATGTCGAGGCGTCCCATTTTCAATGCTGCATCCTGTGTGTGTGCCTTTTGCCATGATTGGGTCCATATGTTGAGTCACAAGTGACATGAGGAAAGGAAAAGGAGCTCAGGTGGCCAAGAGCTGAAAGAGAAGACAGAAGGCGCAGGCCGAGGTTGCTCTGCCTGGGAGCAGCACAGCGGCATTTCTGAGACTCATTCTGCAGCATCCTGGGTGATTCTTCTCTGGGCCCTTATTCTTTCTCCACAACAACCTGCAAAAGGGCCTCCCTCTGGTGAAAGAGAGGGTGCCTGGGAAGTGACTTTGCCAATAGGTGCTACGACGGAGCTAGAGAGGCGTCACGCTAAAGCCGTTGCCTTGTTTTCTCTCTGTCCCCGGGGTGAGGAGGACAGAGTCAAGGGAAGCACTATTTCTAAGGGATGCTGAGGAGGCCACCTGAGGCCCTCCCCACAAGGCGTCAGGGAGCACCACGCTGCCAGGACATCTGGTTGTCAGCCGGAGCGCAGTGACGAGGTGGCTGCGGGCTTGGGGCAGGGAAGGAAAATGTGCAGATAACTGTCTGAAACACCAGAGGTGTTTAAAGGCCAGGCTGGGGACTCCAGCAAAAGCCAGTACAAATGCAAAACTCTATTATCCAGATGGATACAGTCCCTCTTCTTAAGAAACCGTGGCCTAAAACTCAGCGCTCCACAATGAGAGTAAGTCCATAGGGAGACAGGAAGACAACGATATCAAAACAAAGCACAAAGCCCTACAGGAGAGAGGCTTAATAAATAAATAAAACAGAATTAATAACAGAAGAATATGTGCTGAGTGGAAAAAGCACCTTGCGAAGAAGACACTTTTTCCTCTGGTAAACAGCCGGGAAGAGAGCACAGGGAGGAAAAGAAACTTTGCAAATTATAATTTTCTCTCCTGTTGATCAACCCAGGGGTGCTCGCTCATAAAATTAAAAGAAATAAAATTCAACTGTAACCAGCTCCCGGAGGCTCCTCAGAAGTGCTCACGTGGCAGGGAGGGGACTGTGGAGAAGGAAGCGTGTTGTTCACTTCTGTCTGTACCATGTGACCACCGAGTTACATGATCAGCAAGAACCACAGTGTCTTCCAGATACAGGACTCTGATGCCCATTTCCCCAGGACCACCCACATGGACCCCAGGCACAACCTCCAAGATGAGGCAACGCTCACTTCCTTTTGTGGCCGCATCCAGCCACATCCTTCCCAATCAGCCCAGCTTGTATGCACATCGACATTGGCTCTGTGCTCTGTGCAATGGCACAAAAGTGCCATTGGGCACACAGATGTCCCCAGCCAGGCGCCTGCCCTGAGGGAAAATTCCGACCTAGTTGCAGACAAAAGGCCAACATTGGAACCAGAGAACAAATTATAGACACATTCTGTGCACTTTCCACTGAACTCTCCAACTTGCTTCATTCCCTTCTGTCTCCCTCCCAATTTCCTTGGATTCCATTGAGATTCCCACATGTGCAAAGCATCCTGGCAGCCTCTGAGCTAGAAAATAGGATTGATGTAAAAAGCGGAGATGTCAATTAAACCCAGCTCTTTACTTTGCAAGTTAACTCTGTAAATAAGTCATTCATTTGTTTGATCAAGTGATTTAGAAAATGCAAATATCAGCTGTTATCATTGGTGGATCAGAGGTAATATCAACAATGGAGCAGAAATTGGACCACTGGGACATTCCTAGTATTTGTGCTTTATACCAAGTAAAGAGTACTCTTTGTGGGAGAGACCATTGGTAACAACCAGAATATAATGATGAGGCCCTTAGAAGTTCAGCTTTATCCCTCCCTCTCAAACATTGGCTCTTACAGACCTGGAGCACAATTCTGTAATGTGTGCTTTCCTTCTCTCCTCCTTCCCCTCGGTCACCCTTCCTTTCTCTCTCTCTCTCTCTCTCTCTCAATGTGTGATCAACTGGGAAATAGAGGTTAGACAAAGAGGAGGAAACCTGGTTTTAGAAGAGCAAATCATGATGAATTATTCAGGGCTCACTACCACACAATGAAGGAAGCATTTTACAAGCATGATCTAATGAGTTCTCATAGCCACCCCATTCTGCCAACATTATTTACCCCAATGTATTGAAGAAGAAACCAAGCTCTGAAATACCAAGTGACCCACCTTGCATCACACAGCTGGTAACTGGCAGAAAGTGAGACCTGAACTGGACCTGTTTGCCTCAAAAGCCCTTGCTTTTTTTTTTTTTTTTTTTTTTTTTTTAGTGTCAGGTGTACAAAATAATGTAATTAATGTAATAGACATTTACACCCTCTCTTTTTAACATTCAGCACTTCACCCTCCAAGCTCTTGCTTTGGTCAGCAAGTCTGAACTCCCTGAATAAGAATCTCTGACAATTCCACTCTGGTGTCTCTCCTCACCCTTTCTGGGAATCCCTCGTTAGTCCCAAGCTCAGAATTTCTCACCAAAATGATATTCAGGGGCTTTAGCTACTCCACACAGGAATAAATCAAATTTAGCTACAGTGGTCCTGGGGGTGACTGGCAGCGAGGGTGGCTGTCTTTCCCGCCTAACAACCTGTCACCCTGCCTCAGTCTCTCTGTACATCAAAAAGCAGTTGGAAGCCCTTTGGGGCATGGCTTGGACAGCCCCCTTCCCAACCTGTGCTCTCACCCTTCTTTAAGACGGCTGCCCTATAAGAATGCCTTCCCCTCTGGCTTCCCCTCCATGCTGCTCTAAAGTACAAAGAGCATTCAAGACAAAGGGCTTTGGGAGGTCCTCTACTCCAGAGGAACCTACCCGTGGCCACGATGCCCATCACCTGGGGAACTACTGACATAGGTGAATCCCTGGGCTCTATCTCCCATGGTTTTTAGAGAGTAAGTGTAGGGGTCAGAAACTTTTCTTTTTTAAAGCTCCCTGAGTGATTCTGCTGATCAACCAAATTTGGACATTGCTATGGGTTGACGGCATCCCCCACTCCCCAAGATTTATATGTTTAAAGTCTTAACTCCCCCAGTACCTCAGAATGTGACTATATTTGGAGAAACATTTTTAAAGAGGTAATTTAGTTAAAATGAGGTCATATGGGTGAGCTCTAATCCACTATGACTGATGTTCTTATAAGAAGAGGAGATTAAGACACAGGACACACAGAAGGAAAACCATGTGAACACAGAGGAAGAAGAAATGGTCACCTACAAGGCAAGGGGAGAGATCTCAGAAGAAACCAACTTGCCCTTGATCTTAGACTTCCAGTCTCCAGAACTGTGAGAAAATAAATGTCTATTATTTAAGCCACCCAGTCTGCAGTACTTTGTTATGAGAGCCCTAGCAATCTAATACAAGCACCTCAAAGCTAGCCCAACCATCTCCTGGTAAGATTTAGAAACTGAGGTCTAAGGAGGTCAACTGACTTACCCAAAGCCACTGAGAAAATTAATATCAGGCAGAGGCTCAAACCTATGTCTGCTAATGTACATGGCAGAGCTCATTCTATGACCTCGTCTTGACTCTATGGACCGAACAGCCAGTGCAGCCCCAGATGAAGCTTTCCCTGCAGACTGGTGGAGTCCTACTAACACCTCATTCCTCTGAGAATGTCTAATACTAATTACCTGAAGCCTCTATTCAGCAGTGGCCAGGGCCAGTTTTGTACTGACAATCATCTGGCTTTCCCTACTGACTCACGTCCCTCTATGACTTGGAAGAGTGCTGGTGTTTCAATAGGTACCTGACTGATTGATCTGAAAATGGAGAACAAGACAGAGAAAAGGAGATGGTGAATCTATCTTCTCTCACAAGACTTCTAAATGACTACGAGAGCCACTGAATCACTTACGTAGGTTCTGGCCCAGTGTTCACCAGAGAATTGGGTCTCAGCATTCAAAAGGAGCTATTCTCCATAGCCACCCTTTGAAAATGCAATTCCTCAGTCAGAGGACACAGTCCCAATTCTGTCACTAATTTTCTCTGTGATCTTGAGTCTATCACTTAGATTATTCAGGCACTCATTTCCGCCTATGGAGAATGAGGGAAAAAGAAATGCCTGCCTAACCTACCTTACAGACATACCGTGAATATCAAATAAGATAATGTACAAGAAAGCACTTAGAAAAATATAAAAATGTTATTCAAATATGAGATGTGACAAATCCTTCATGTTCAAAAATATATGTGAATCAGAATGAATCTGTGTCTAGAGGAGGCAGCAGCAGTCACAATAGAAATGTGAGGCCTGATTGACGGGCAGCCTACATGAGTGGCTTTCAAATTTGGGGAGGAAATGGTGGTGCAAATTGGAAAAAAAAAATGGGACTAGAAATATGAAGATGAGTTTCTGTTTCCAGCCCACCAGGATCTATATCTGTGATCTTATAAGGGCCCCTAAATCCCCCAAGGGTGTATCTCCTCATGTCTAAGATAAGGATAATAATCCCCACCTCATCTCACAAATGAGGTTACTGTGAAGATCAAATGATATATATAACGCTAATATGCCTAAATTCAAAATCATAATATGTTAAACAGACTGAGTGGGACAGGACAGGCATGTTAGGGGAGAAATTAAAGATCAGTAAGGTTCTAGTGGGAGAAACCACAAGTTTAGCCAAAAGGTGCTCTGACCGGAGAGTCAGTGAGAGCCTATTAGAACTTAGAAGTAGGGAATTACCCACGTAAGCCGAAATAGACCAACCGAGAGAGAAGATGTAAATTCAGAGAAATGTCAGCAAATGAAGAATGTGTGACTTTAAGAATTATGATGTCAGGAGATTGACTGGAGCAAAACTGGATTGTTTTCTTTTTTTTTTTTTTTCCCCAGGTGTAATACCTGAATAAAATATTCAGTAAGTCCTCTATTTCCTCAGTAAATAGGGCAACTGTGTGAAAAAGCTATAGTGTACGCAATGGATAGAAGCTAAAAACTTTGGAATGAGACAGAAACTAAAACACTGGTTAATTATTTTACCTTTGTCAAACTGAACTGAGTAATGAGACTCTACATTTGTAATCTGGCCACTTATCCACATAGTCTATCCCTAGATTATTCTAAATATTCTTGTTACATGGTTTTTATACCCAGCTACTTGAAAAAATAGCACCCTGAAAATATTAAGGGGAGAGAATAGCAAGAACTTTGCTGTGTGCTTTGTATTTACTGGGCATCTAATACACGCTCGATTCTTAGGACAACGTAGAAGATTATAAAACTGGAAACCAGTAAGTCTTACATTATGGAAAATGAAGCTCGGAGGTTAATAACTTGATAAAAGACAAGAACTGAACCCAGAATTAGGCCTAACTTAGATTAACAAAGAATTGAAGGATGGTGGTGTCTCATGATAGAGGCTAATTTCTCTCTTACTTAAAAGAAATCTAGAGGTAGCGTTTAGGGGGTGTCATGGCAGATTCACAGTCATTGAAATGGGACCAGGCTCCTTTCAGCTCTCTGCTCCACTACCTCTAAGATGTCCTTATCTTCAGGGTCCTGAAAGATTGCTAGAGCTCCAGCTGTCACCTCTATGTTCCAAGGAGCACAGTAGAGAAATAGAAGATGAAAGACTCCCTCCTTTCTAAGAGACTTCTTGAAAGTCCCACACTAGACTTCCTCTTACATATGACTGGGTAGGACTTAGTCACATAGCCTTACTTAGTCACAAGGAATTCTGGGAAATGTAGTATTTTATCTGGGAAGCAATGTTTCCAATTAAAAATTGGGCTCTGTCACTATGTAAAAGGAAGTAGGACAATCAGGCGGTAACTAGGAGTCTGCCATATCACAGTTAAAAAAAATTCCAACGCTCATGTTCTTTGTTAGTAACAGAAAAGCCCTAAAACACATCTGTCTAAGGATTCCCCAGACCCATTTGGACACATGTGGTGTCAGCTCAATCTAGTCCTGCTGCTAAATGCGAAAATAAAAGCAACATATTCTGATTGCTTTACTATTGCTATTATTTAGGGGACAATTGGGCTCAATAGAACAAAGGGTGCAGTGAGCATTGCAGAGCAACCCAGGAAGTTTTCTTACATCTGCTCAATTAAGAAACATCTTTCATGTGATGTCATGAAAATTATGGATAGAAATGTTTCCGATATAAATGTAATTTGGAGGGAGAAATATCAAGACTGGAAAAAGAACGGCTGAAATCTGAATAAAGTTTTGTTCTAGCCATCAGCTTTCAATCTTGATGAACTGAATATTTCAAAAAGGAAATAGTAGAGACAAATTTTATAGGCTTGTTTAAACAGCTCTAGATGGATTTTGTATCTGTAAATGATCATGAAAAAAATACCATGATTGCAGCAAAGCACCTTACAATCACCTACAGAGCTGGCATTCTGGAAAGCAGGGTGAGCAAACCAAATGCTCATTATCTGGACTCCCTGTATCATGTACAGAGCTAGAGGTCAGGTCTGGGCCAGCAGGGCCATGTCCACCCAGACCCACAGCACCCCTGGCATGGCTCTAGAAGCTTGTCTGGGCTCCATTCTACTCCATTCCAAAGCCAGCCTAAATGAGCTCTTTCTGGACTTTAGACAAAGAGCCAGAAAACTGGAGACGATGCCCACCTTAGCTCTATCCCACACTGAGTCACCTCACCGTGGGGACAGCCCTCTCCTTTCTAGACTTCAGTGTTCTCATGTATAAAATGAGCAAGTAGACCAGTTAAGTAGAGGTCCTTTCCGCACCAAATTTCATGAACTCTGAAGAGGTCACAGTGTACAGTTTGGTGAAAAAAAGCAGTGAGGTGAGGGGAAGCAAGAAGTGGCTAAAACATTCTAGTTCTTTTAAACATCCCCACACTAAATAGGTGAGTTCGTCTGAGAACTCTCCTCCAATACCCCATTCAATCCCACAAGAACAGCCAGGCACCAGCCATTGTCTGAGTCCATCCCCTGGAGCCCCGGTCAGGGAGTCTTCTGCTGCCAATGGCATCTGAGCTCCCTGAAAGCCTGGCCTCCTGACTCAGATAGACTGGAGTTCAAGCCCTGGATCGGCAGCTTCCTGTCTACGGTCCCTCGGCAACTTTCCTAACCTTTATATGTCTTAGTTTCCTAATCTCCAAAGGGGAAGTCACACCCTCTGTCACAGGGTTGTTAGAATGAATGGCGTAATGCGCTTAAAACTCCTAGTGCAGTGTCTGGTACAGACTGAGCCGTCAAGTAATATTAACTATTATTAGAAGCCTTACTTATAACACAGACAACAAATCCTGGAAATTTGGAGCTTATGAGCCTGCTTTGAGCCTTCTGTGCCTTAAACCTCAGGACAATCCAGATGCATTAAAATGTTTGTCCCAAATCTGGCAGGAAATAATCCTCAGTTCCACCAAATAATTCAAAACCGAGATCAGAGCTCTGTGTGTGTGTGTGTGTGTGTGTGTGTGTGTGTGTGTGTGTGTAAAATGCAATGAAAGAGGTAAAGGAATGGAATCCTCTTCTCTAAAAAAAAAAATGAAGGGAGGACAGCTTTCCAACCACAGTATGATTCTCCTCATTTCATATCTTTCCAGCACTTTCCTTTCCCCTATACTTGCATCCACTTCCAGGAAGACTCAGCTACCTTTAGACATTACCTGGACACAAAGCTCATCTTCAACCACGAAAGCAACATTGCTGACAACATGGTAATTTATATTCCATACCACGTAACCAAAGAACTTGTTATGCAAACACAGGCCACTGATTTGACAAATCTCCTGGAAGCAGAATTAATGTCTGTATTCTGTGCAAAGATGTAATTTATTTTAATATTTTAAAGAGATAATATCTATCTATCTATCGATGTATATTCAGGGAGTGAGATATATACAAACATAGAGAGATGTATATTTAAACAGAGCCAAGATTGGGGCTGGGGCTGGGGCTGGTGTGTTGCTGCATTAAGAAGTCCTAGAACAAAAATGAAACTAGCTTGCTCATTACTACCAGCATCTTTCATTTGCTGTGTTTCCTATTCCTGGTGATGATATAAATGTTATTCTTTTGTGAAAATGCTTTATTTATTGCGCCAGAGCAAGGAATGCATTTCAAGATAATGGAGGTTTTCTTCAATGGGGAGCAAGGTGAGCTCTGTCCAGCTACAGAAACAAGTTTTAATTGGGTAGAAGGCTCCAATGGGTATTTCCTAGTCATTGTATTTTCTTTTCTTAAAGGAAAAGTTTTTGTTAAAGGAAAAAGCAGCTCTGGCTTGTTATAAAGGATTGACTCTGAAGGTTGGGGGGGGGCAGTAAAATCCTGACCCCCTCCCCCCACTGTCAGAGTGTGAGACCAACAGAGTTTGGGGAACAATTACAGAGAAATGCATTTTAATGGTGTTCCTTGAAAAAAGCTTATGGCCCCTCTTTTGGGGATGGAAGGTCTAGGACCTGGGCTGGGCCTCACTGAGTTTTGACAAGTATTTGACTTCAGAAGGAGCCCATAATTCTTGTTCTTTTCCAGTGGCAAACATAGAAAAGAAGTGCCTTCTCACCAAATCCTTACAACAAACCCTTCACCCTCCCCTTATGATTTAAGGAATTAAAACCACTCTTCTCTTCCCCATCCCCCCCACACACTTTTTTTTTTCAGTCTGAGCACTCTGTCTTCCCTAGCCTGTACCCTCTCATGGAGAAACCTAATCAAACCTACCACATTGACTGTTGATGCATAGCTAAGGGGCCTAAACAAGAAATCAATGTTCTGTGGCCCAGGGGATCCATTTTGCTGTTCTCTCTGTTAATGCCATGTCAGGAGATGTCACCAGGATGCCAGGCTGCGGAAGAGAGCATCAGTTCCCATTTGGAAAGGCCCCTGACAGCATTCAGGCAGGTGTGACAGGGGAGGAGGGTCTCACAGGGAAGAAGCTATTAGGGCCAGACAATGGGCCTCCTAAGCTTTGTTCTGTCTGCTGAGAAGAGAAGTCAGGCCCAAAGGAAGGGGAGCCAGGGGGCTGACCCTTTTCCATGGCAAGAGGGGCCAGCAGGGTCCCCCAGTACAGATCTTACATGCATCAGGGGCTTACCAACATGCTGTGTCAGCTCCATTTCCATCCTGGTCCTATGCCACCCCTCTCACATTCTGTGTAGGTATATTTCCAGAAGCAGGCAAATCCCTGGGCAAAGAACACAGGCTTTTACTGAGCGAGATTGACCAGGCAGCCTCAGAGAGCAGCCTTACAACTAAACATCATCTCTCCAATTTCCCCACCACATGCCCTGTAGACTGACCCAGGTTCACTGAAAACCCCCTGACCACCCAGACCTCAATGTGCGCTGAGCTCTCCCCCTGCCTGTTTGTCACCCTGTCATTGTCAATTGGCTGTAGCCCCCAGGGGAGATCTGGCCACTTGCTATCCACACTGTTAGTTACGATATGGGGTTCAGACTCGGACTGAACTGACAGTTATACAGTAGCTGTTGGTCCAACATTGCACAAGGTGTCTTAGGCCTTGACCAATCTGAAGACCTGGGTTCCAGGCCTGGTTCTGCTGGCCCTTATGACCTTAAGCAGAAGAGTGATTGGCTCAGAGCACATATAATCTCCTCATTTAAGCCGTCTCAGATCCTAACCTCTTCCTCTCTCAGAGACAAGGGGCTATTAGGTGGTCCTTTGCTCCTGCTCCTTCAATACTCGTTACTCCTGCACATCTGCATGCCTCCTGCCACTCTGCCCTTCTCCCCATCCTGTCTGTCAGCTCCCTGAGCATGGAGATTGGTCAATTTAGAGTTGTGGACCCAAGGCCTAGCTCAGCACTTGCCATATAGTTGATACTCAGTAAGCGTTGGTTGAACCCATGCATGAATTCAAGAAAGAGAGGAGATAAAGATTGACAGGCCACCTGGTTTTTCACTGCTCTCTCCTATGCTGGCTAGGAGAAGGAGGAGGTTGAAGATTCAGAAATGGCTGAAAACTCAAGTTTTGGGCTAAGTGTCCATGTTCCTAATTTGTGGTTCATGGGGGAGATTTGAAAGCTTAGCAGAATTTACTAAGTATTTCCTATCCTGTGGCAAACTAGGAATGGTATCTCAGACAAAGTCTAGACCTTGATTCTAAAACAAGTCAAACCAAACCACACAGAAATTTTTATTACCTGGAGCACATCCTGCTAAGGGATGCCTGTGCAAAAATAATCCGCCATTTCCTCTTGGGTGGTCATTCATCACACGTCACAGAGAATAAACCTAATTTACAGTTTTGTTTTTGTTGCTCAAAATACGCAGGCAGGATTGATGGGCCAGGGTATAGGGGGCAGAGCTAGCGCCTGTGGTCACATCATGTGTTTTTCCCAATGAAGTCAGTGCCCCGGGGCCCAGAGGCTGGAGCCTCCCAGAGAGAAAGCACAAGAAAAGCCCTGCAGAGACCAACTCTGGACTTATCTGAGGGATGAATGACTACAAGGCTGTTGACCCTCAAGGGGGTCGCTCTAGTTCAGCACTGTTCCCATTTTCCAGTAAATCAGTCTGAGAGGGCCCCCCATCCCCACACAGCAGGTAGCAACAGAAGAAGTGGAATGTTTTTACCTCATGCAATCCCAGGAAACCAGGAAGTTCTCCCAAACCTTTCCAGGCTACATGTAAACCTCAAGTACAACAGCTTTGACACAAGAGACATTCACCCCAGAATAGAAGCTGAGCTCCGGCTTGGACCAGCAGGGTGCATTCCCGAGGGGAGGACAAAGCAGGTAGGGAAGAACCAGAGTGAAACACAATTTAGCTGGGGGTGGGAGGGGACACGAGCCGAGGAGATTTTTCTCAAAGCAACAACAAAAGAATTCTCTTCAGGTCGAACATATAAAGGTGGGGTTTGTTATGCAAAGAGGGATTTCTAGTAATAGACAGTTTTTATCTTGACAGTGGTGTCCTCTTAACATATATTTACTTTCTAATTACCCAGAACTGTGTAATTAACCTGTCACTAGACAGTGCTTGCCACACTAATGAATGGATGAGGATTCTGAGTGTTAATAACCAGCCCAGCCGAGGGAAGTTGATCCCTGTGCTTGTGACTCAGTTGGCTTGTCTCTCCGGCAGAGCTTTAGCTTCTCCCTCCTTTATTTGTTCTATTGGGGGTGTCAGCCCAAAGCAAACTTCTTTTTAATCTGAAGGTGTCCTAGGACCCCAGCTCACACCAAAGAGAGTTAGACACCTTGAGTGGGGCAAGCCTCAAGAAGAGAGGGGATGGCTCAGAGTTATAGATTCGCCGGGATGTCACCCCAGGACTCTGGCCTGAGGCCCAGAGTAACAGAGAAGAGGATGGGTGTATGTCCTTCCCTCTGGAGGCAGACAGACATGGATTTGAATTCAGTGCCCAACCTCGGCCTCTGCGTTTCTGAGGTAAGAGCACTCTTTCACCTCACATGCGTCAGGAGATGTGCGTGAAGGGGACAGCGTAAAGGGCGCACAGTAGGCAGTCCATAAACACACTCCCCTCCTTCCCCCCCTTTTCCTCAAGCTCAGTCTTTAGCCTTCTCCTCCTGAGGTTTTTCAGAAATCAGGGCTCTTCTTTAAAAGGACAGATCTGACTGTTTCCAGCCTCAGAGGATCCCATACCACACAGTCAGGCACTAATGCCTCCAAGGAGGCTCTAGTCTCTTTGTTTCTGTGAAAACACTCTAGTTTCTGTTTGTGAAAACCTCCCTCCCTAAGGGGGCAGGCAAGGGTTGGGCGCTGCATTAGGGAGGTGAAAAAAAAGCTCTGCTAAAGTCTCTCTGGAGATCAGCCCATAAAAACAGTGGTGCACAAAGCAGATCAGAGGGAAAACTGTGAACAGAGGGTAAGGGAATGTTGTTTGCTGCCTCTGGGGACTCCCACCGCCAACTGCTATGTGCAGGGTTCCTTAGATACCCTCCTTCCTGGTGTCTTAGGGCCCAGGAGGGCCACCCTGGCTCCTGGGCCCTAAGACACCAGGAAGGAGGTTTCCAGGGCCCCTTGGACTGGTGGGAGGCATGCACTCTGCACAGCTGTGGGCCAGCCCAACGTCTGGGGTCCTACGCCCGTCCCTGCAGCTGCACCCGCAGTCCTCTGTCCTGCCAGGTGTGCCATTTCCCTCACTTTCCCTCCAAACTGGTCAAAAGCCAGCCCCAAGGCTAAATCACTGCTGGAGCCATGTCAACCCCCCCACACCCCACACACACACCCACACACACACCACCAGTAGGCTGGCCTCCCAAGGCAGCCACTTTCTCCTCTTCGGGCTTTCCTGTGTTTCTCCTTCTGTTTATTGCCATCGGACTCCTTCTTTTCTAAATCCCTCTCAACTAGGTGTCACATCTGAAATAAGCCTGATAAATTAATCCTTTGCTAAAATGTGCCCACTCAAACTGGCAGCCGCTTACTGTGGGTGCAGTGCAATGCAGTTGAGACCCTCCCCAGGGTGTCTGCATTTTATCAGGGGATTCCTTCAGGCACAGAGGAATGGTCCTCAGAGGTGGAAATGATGCAGTCTTGCCTGTAATAGGGAGGGCCCAAGGAAAGCATGAGGGCAAGCAGGGCTTTCCATGGATCGCACTGCCCAGCGGGCTCTCTACCCATTCCTGAGCATTCTCCAAACTCTCCGCTCGGCACTCTGCTGAGGACCAGAAGACTGAAGAGAGAGGGAAAGCTGGGAAGCTTTAGTAGTTTTTGATTTAATATCAACATCTGTCAAGGTGTATATGGCATCCCAGTGGTTGACAACGGGTAGGTTTTTTATGAACGATGGAAAGCAAGCCCATTTCCATGACCCTCTTCATATTTATCGCACAAACCAGCCCTAGAGCAGAGACCCACGTGATAAATGCCTCCCCTTGGAGAGAGGAGTGGGGTCATTGCCACCACCATCATGCCCCATACCTCAGGTAGCTGCAGTCAGCATAGGCTTGGGGCAGTGTGCCGGTCTAAGATCAAATGCCCAGCACTAGTCGGGCACGATCTCAGAAGGCACGGTGGGGCAGAAGCAGCTATGAGGTCATCCTCAGGACACAGAGGACAGGCAGGGGAGTTAAAGTTTCACACTGCTAGGTCACATGTGAGGACAGTCCCTGGGGAGGAAAGGAGAAGTTAATGGGCAGTTAGCAGCTGGCAGGGCTAACAATAGGGCCTGCATTACCAGTCTTACTTATCATCAAAGAGCTCTCAGTGCATTGCCTTCCAGCTTCCATCAGCGGCACTGTCTCCTCTGACTAGGAACAGCAACGCTCTAGTCTCAGTCACCTGTTTCCGTGGGGTCCAAGTGTCTTATTTCCCACGGCAGCCTCGATTGCAGATAGGATGTTCTTTATCTCTCCATTGCGTGATAGAGTGCCGGCCGGTCCGATTAGATGATAATATGTCCTAACTGTTGGTTCAGAAAATATGCTTAATGAACCTCTCTAACCATATGGTGGACTGGTCCCTTGGGCAGGATACAGGATGTCTGAGGCATGACCTAGAGTATTTTCTCCGTGCATTTTCCACCAACCTTTTCCTCTCTGACCACACTTTGTAGAGGACACAAACCCAGGGCCCTCAGTATGACCACACGGGTGGGGATGAAGCCAACGAGGACCTCTCTCTTCACAGAGCCGAAAGATCCTCCCTCCTCCTCCTCCCGGGCTTTGCATACCCTGAACTTCTCCAACGTCTCATGCTAACAAAAGCCTCGTTCACCCCCACACCATACTGTTCTCTGCTTGTAGCCGCCTAGCTTCGTGCCCAAGCTCATTAGATTCAACCCAAGTCCTCATTCTCAGCTGTACCTTCCCTCCCCAATTCCCCAGCAGGAGGATCGAGGTGACCTTTAAATGTCGCTTGTAAATGCCAGCTGATGCTAACTGGCTCCAAACCTCTGCACTGGCGAGGTTTTCCCAAAAGCCGGCCGATGGCAGAGCTCAGGCACAGGAGTGGGGCGGGAGGGGGGGCTGGCTTCTGGGGACAGGTTTATGCTGGGAGCAGGCACATAGCCCTGCATTCAGCCAGAAACCTGGGTTACCGTGGCCAGACTCTCACCACGCTGGGAGGGGGACGTCTGTACTATTCAAAGTTGGAGCCAAAGGAATCCTTAGAGACTGTCACCCTTTACGGTTCCTAACAGGAAACCGAGCTCTAGAGACAGAGATCACATACAGAATAGTGATAACCTAGCATCTGCCACGAACTCTGACAGGCACGCACCTGATACATGCTTTTTACTGAATGAATGAATGAATGAATGAGCAGTTTTTTTCTGTTAATTCTCACAACTCTGAAAGTCAGGAACCATCCTCATAGTAACCCATTCATGCTTGATGACGTGTCTATTAACCGAGTATTAAGATAAAGAAACACACTCTATGAAGTTGATTGAGTTTTAAGGTCACATAGCTAACAAGAAGCAAAGCCACATTTAAATTGATACCATGTTTCCCCGAAAACAAGACCTCACCGGAAAATAAGCCCTAGCATGATTTTTCAAGATGCCATCCCCTGAACAGACGCCCTAATGCGTCTTTTGGAGCAAGAATTAATCTAAGACCCGGTCTTATTTTCGGGGAAACATGGTATCTAGTTTTTCCCGACTCTAGAACAACTTCCCATGGTCCATCTGCAGCCCGCACCTCCCTCTTCCCCTCCTCCAGAGCTAGGTTTAGGTCTGGAGCTTTTGATTGCCCCACGCCCCCTGATGGTTTGCCTGAGTCTCTGGTTTAATTCAACAATTATTTATTTATAAATTAGCAGCCTCCTGTTCTACCGCCTGAAGCTATCATGTCCCATTACCCAGCTGCTGCGTGTTTGTCAGAACAAATTGCCTCAGGAAGAGTAGGAGGGAAGAGCAAGGGTGAGACTGTATCTCGAGAGACATCCCATCACTAGGCTGGGATCACTGAGGGCTGTGGGGGGTGTTGCATTTTCCCGCTTGCTCTCCCAGAAAGGGAAGGCCCAAGACCCAGCCTAGGGCCCTAAAGAAGGCCCCACAGGAGTCAAAACGAAAACCCTGAGGGGTTGGGGGACAGCACTGGGTTTGCGAAATGAGACCCCTGCGCCAGATTCCAGTGCAGCCCCAGCTGAAAACAATTCCGTGTCCTTTCCTAAGTTCCTTGTTAACTCGGTGAGGGACACACTGGGCTCTTGCGTGTGCCATCATGGGTGGGCCAATGCAGAACCATGTCCTCGGTTTTCTACCAGGCATCTCATAAATGGGTACAAGAGAATTCCCCCAAAGCAGAAGGAGCTCCTGGCTGACAACACAGCCGTGCCACCGTTGTCTCTGAATCAGGGCAGAGTCATTACATAGAGAAAAAGTCCTGGCACCTGATCCCACTGTCCTGCCCTCCTGGGAGGCGGGGAGAGTCACATGGAAGGGCCCTTAAGAAAAAGAAATGAATTTTAAGGAAAAATAAGGAACTTGATGGTTTAAGGCATATCTTACCACAGCAAGAGTTGTCACATGTGTGACTACTCATAAGTGTCATGAAGCTGTCAAGGTTGACAGTATCCTTAGGTCCCTAATGTACAGGTAACCTATACAGCAGAAGTCAGACTGGCCTCAGTGAGTTATCCTACTGACCAGGCTGCTACAACAGCACTCTTTACTCATTCATTCATTTATTCATTCATTCATTTGTTCTTTCATACATTTATTAATAGTACGTTATTCCTTCATTAATCAACACACATTGAACTCTCAGTGTGTATGCTGCCCTTGGGAGAATCAGAAGATGACGAAGATGCCATTCCTGCCATTGAGAAATTCATAGTCCATCTTGCCAAGGAAAATAACACAAGTGCTGGAGCCCTCCAGTTGCAGCCCCCTGCATTCAGAGGCTGCCGGGCTTTGCGGGAAGACCTGTCTCCGCCGGGTCTGGGGCTCACCGCTGTCTTGTCTGGGCCTTTGCCCACCAACTTTCACTTTTCCTCCAAGAGTATCAAGATGCTTCATTACAAATGTTCTCCAACCCCCTGCACACCAACACCCTCCCGAATATCAGAGGACCTCCTGAATCAGGGAGAAAATATACTTTTCGTGAATACATTGTAGATGTTTCAATTGCGTGTTTGAGTAAATAAGTGAGAGGATTCTTATCTCCCTGCTTATGAGGCGCCTACAGGAATGAACTTCAGAAGGCTCCTCATTAGAGTGGGTTTAGGATTCTGGGGCCCCTATAATCCAGCCACTGGTCAAACCAACAAATGGACAGGCAAAGAAAGTGGCATCATCTCCCAGGAAGTCTTACACATGCTTATGAGTTTCCTGATTCCATAAAAAGAGAAGATTGTCACCCATACTGATTTCAGTTGAAGTAGTTAGGCACAGCCCCAATGATAACAGCATACATGGGTGACAGTCTGTGTCTATTTTCTATTCCAGCAGAGTGAGGTATGTAGAGAAGCTGAAAAGGACCTGTTCTAATTGCCCCAGGATGCCCCTCTATTTCCAAGAGCGCATGCATGCACAGGGCAATGAAGAGAGAAAGAAAAAATTGACTCAAGAAAGAACAAAATAAGATCAAATGATTTGCACCTCATAAAGTCTTCCCAGGAAAGTAGAAACAAATTAGGGCTGGATGGAAGAGCCAAAGCTTGTCAAAGCTGCAGCCAGTGACGCTTGGGCTGGGAGTAAGAGGCTAAATTGTACACAGGTAAACAAGGTTTTTAGAGGTAGGGGGGATGTTTTCTTTAACTGAAGGATTTAGAATTCCTAACTCCAGAGCTATGGAACGTGGAAGTTCCATTTAGGAAGATTCTGTACAAAAAGTTCAATGAGGACCCTAACATCGGGTACCAATAAACCAGTTATGGGCTCAGGACTCAATCTGAAAAGATTTTGCTTCCTCTGCTTTCAAGGGAGGTGAGTGTACAGGCAGGCCTCAGAGATATTGTAGGTTCAGTTCCAATCAAGTGAGTATTACAATAAAGCATCTCATAATCTTTTTGCTGAGGGAGGGTCTTGCCATGAATTTGTTAAAAACACAACATGTACGAAACACAATAAAGTCAAGCACAATAAAATGAAGTATGCCTCTATAATTCCCTCACTCTAGCCTAAAAGTAAAAATGAGGAAAGAAGAGTGGGATATAGTTATATTTGGGGGGGACAGAGAGTTCTGCTCAGCATCCGTTCCTCCTCCATTATTTTATTCTAATTTTTCCCGAGTGGTCGCTTTCCAATGTTTATCCCATGAGCTGTTGGGTAAGGTTCAGTTTATCATCAGCTCCAGCTGTGACGTGTATGGCCTTGGCCCGACCCATCAGCTCATCACAGGTTGGTATAGAACGGGCACATGACTTTACCAAGCCATTCAGAGGAATTTTCAGGGCTTCTGTGGGAACCACTGGGAAAACCCTTTACTCTCAAACATTTGAAGTTGACTAGAGCCAATGCAGTCATCTTTCAAACTGCAAGGGTAGAGCTTCCCTGAGGATGGAGGTGTGCTAAAGAGAGCCAGAAGATGGAGAGAAATTGAATCACGGTGACATTGTTTGAGCTCCTGCATAAAGCCACATCTGATCCCAGACTTAGAACTGGACGTCTGTGTTACGATGAAGCCAATTTGTGTTGTATTTCCACCACTTTAAACCAAATGAGACATAGCTTGTGCAATAATTAAATAGAACTATTGTAAAAGATAGCTTAAGTTGGGACCTTTGCCATGAATATGGAACTATTTATCTATGACTTACCTACTGGTGTTTATCTCACTCTAAGAATCTCTTGTATTTTAGCAAAATGCCTTCTTGCTATGCAATGGGGTGGGTTGGACTGGAGGGGCCCAGGTAAGGGCCTGGAGAATTGTGACACAGTTTGAACCTTTGTGGCTCAGTGTGGCAACAATGAGCTTTTCCCCAATAGCAGAAGACCCATCAGCTTAACAGTGACCATGAGCCGTGTAGCCACTGGATCTCACTAGAATTCTCACAGAAAGTAAAATGAGATGTGGTGTAAAGAATCCTGATCTACACATCGGTCCGCTTGCTTTGCATCACACTCCCTCTAACTGTGTGACTGGCCACAAACCACCTCTCTGGGCCTCAGGTTCTCCCTCTCCACACAGAGATGCCACCTTCCCTCCCCCGCTCACAAGATTGATGGAGACGCTGAGGCAAGAACACCATGAAAGGCCTAAAGTGCTGCTTAATGAGGAAGCACTATTAGGAAAACTAGAAAGCTCTTCCTGAGGACACACACATCCACATTAGCTTCTCTTTAAGGCATTAAACAAACAAACAAACAAACAGAGTGGTTGGCATAATCACAGCTAAATTGGAAACGCTGGCATTACCCAGAAGAAGCTATCTATCCAGAGAAGCCGAGAGGCCTCGGATGCACAAAATCATATTTCCCCAGGCATAGGATTAATTAAAACTATCAAGTGTTCCCAGCTCTTTGAAATTAACTTTGAAAGTGTTTGGTGTGAAAGGATAAAAAGAGAAGCAACGTGGTGGGGGGAGCAGCCCAGGGGCGCATGCTGGGACAGACACACCAGAGCTGTGTGTTCACTTTACTCTTCTTAGGAGAAAAGGGAGAATAAACTGAAGTGTAAAATTCTTTAGGAAGGACCACAAAGATAGGAACAGCTCTGCATTCACCCATTCCTGACAGGTGTGTATGGGCGCTTCCCTCTCTGGTGAACACACACAACACTCAGAACACTGGGGACAAGGCCTGGCAGTGGGGACAGAGTGGGGAATCATCCACGGTGGGATCACCCAGCTACCTTTTCTCTCTTCCTTTCTGAGCTTCATTCTCATTTATTTTTTTCTCTTGTTCTCCCTTGTGATTACACACTATTTCTGGCACTTGTCTGAGCTCTTGAGTGAATGGTCATATTATGAGGAGAAGCAGCAAAGAAGTACACCAGGAATCCTGAGTTTAGTTCTTGCTCCACCATGTATCAGTTGTGTGGCCTTGGCTAAGTCACCTGCTTCTTCCCAAGACATCAGTCCTCACCTGGAGGCATTTCTTCAAGAAGCGCAAGTGAGACTTTGGAAATGAATCACACAACACATAAAGGATTGCCATAGGGCTCCAGAAGCCCTGAACATTCTTCCACATTTACATGTGCTTGAACCGCTGTAAGCTGGTGAGGAGGGCATTGCTAAACTCTTGTGGTGATAGAACCCAAGGACTCGACAAACTCTGGGTGATCAAATGACATCCTTCCTATTGGAATTCTGTTTGACAAGGCAGGGAAATTTTCCCTGCCTTGTGCTGTCACTGTGATACAATGCCTGGAAACGTATCCAGTTTCCTTTTATTCCCACTTTGGCAAGTTTGAGATCTTCTCCCCAGCCCTACTCACCAGCTGCTTGTCTCTCAGCTCCTCCTAGATCTCAGAAACAAGTGCTCTGGGTCCCTAAAACTACACCTGTCACCATCTCCCATCTCCTGCCCCTGGGTCTGTACGTCCCAAACTCAAGGATTATGAGGCCTGGGGACTCCACCTTCTGGAACTAAGGGATCTGCTTCTTCATTGTGTGTTAAATTTCCACTTTCCTTTCCCGTCACATAAGACGTCTTCCCCTCTCCTTCTTAACAGAAGTCAGAATGTGCTCAGATTTCCTGCTCCTTCCTTTAGCCACGTGCTTCTGAGGAGAACAGCCTTGTCCCCTTCCCCAGGGATAAGGGGACTGTCTTGATTAGCCCACGCCAGTCCTGGTGGTCCTGTTCCCCGTACCAATGTCTGAGCCATGGACATAGCAATGCTGGCCAGCAACGGACAGGGGATGTTTGCTGAGGGCTTCTGGGAGAAGTCGCCTCATTTCAAACAAGAGACATAAGAAAGGAAGCGACTTTCTGGTCTTGGAGGCTTTCGGTACGAAAGCAATGCTTGGCCATGAGGGCGACTGGGCAAGGACCAGCTCGTGTGCTGAGGGTGGCAGCGCAGAGAAGAAGTGCCCGTGACACTACTGAGTTGCTGAATTAACTAACCCATGGCCCCCCTGCCTCAGGACTTCTTGTTACGGGAGATCATTTTACCATCATTTTAAGTCCATTGAAGGTGGGATATTCTCTTACTTGCAGCCTAAAGTACTCAACAGATGCACCCATGCCCACCATTTTGCACAGGGAGTCTCCTCAGTCTCTGGTTGTAGTTCTGTCCATCAGGGGGTGTCTTGGGGACACTGCACCAGGCAGGCTGCCATGAGATCTGCTGATGCTGCTGGGGAAGGGACAGTCCCCAACCTCTGCAGGTGTGTTGAGATAAGCATCCCACAGATCACCAAAGCCAATGTAGTCTCTTCAATAGTCAACTCTCTTTCCATCCTAGTCAAGCAGCATTACCTTCTGCTTGAACTATCACAACTACATTTCTAGCTAATTCTCCTGCTACTAGTCTTGCCCCAGCTCAGCTTTGTTGTTTTCATTGCCATGAAGGGGAACTAAGGTCAACATCTCACCACAGTCCATCACCTGCTTAATAGCTCCCCACTGGATACAGGATAAAGTTCCAGCTTCTTTGCAGGCTAGAGAGGATTGCCGTGACTAGTTCCAGGTTTCATTTCCTGTCTCATGTCCCACAAGACTATGCCTTGTTCTCTATGCTCTAATAACACCAAACTTGACTGCACAGTCTCTGCTGCCTCACGCCTCCACACTCTTTCCAACACAACTTTCTGTGCCTAGAAGGCTGTTTTCTCCTTCTGTACCTGGCTGCTCATAATGACCCTTTGAGACTCAGCTCAAGCCTCATTTCCTCTTAGAATACTACCCTGCACCGCCAAGACATTCTACATCCAACTTCTGGACACCATACCATCCTGTGCGTGTCTAAAGTGTAGCATTTACCACATTATATTAAACATTTCTGTTTGTATCAGTCTCCCCCACTAGATTCTAAGTTCCTTAAGTAGGGTAGGATGCATTTCTGTGCATCGAGAACCTGACATTGTATCTGGAGCATGGTAGGTCTTCAGTAAATGTGGATGGAACGGGAATTTTGAATTTTGTGGTTGTGAAGCATACACAAATACTTAACATGAGGAAATAAAACAAAACAAATCATGCCACCTGAGGAATGGCCAGATAAAAGAGGGCCATATCCTTCACTGCCCAGTTGTGTAGAGATTATTGGCTAGAAAGGGAGCCTCGCCTAAGAACTTGACATAGTTAAAGAAAAGGACAAGGAGAAGAAATAAACGTGGGCTCGAAGTTTATACCAGTCCTCTGTAATACTAAAATTGGAGATAGGGTCGATGATTTTATTGTTTAAAAAAGTAATTAATGGCTTTGTTAATAAATGATGAGACCCAGACCAGACTGAACAAAAAGAGGTCGAAACAAAGATAGTGAACTTGCTTAGTTTGATAAAGTGAGAGGAGTTTGATTGGGGGCTGATAGCCAAGCCAGGGGTGCACACACCCAGAGAAAGTGTGAGGGCAGAGGCAGGTGACAGAAAAGTGGCAGGAATGCTCAAAGGGCCTTTGGAAAGGGGTGTATAATATTTTGGAATTGTTGGCCATGGCTGGTCTGTAGTGAGTCTCTGTCACCTCCAAGGCATTGGTAGAAGCCTTACTCACAAGTGTTTATATCAGTACTGCTCCCTTGGGGCCACAAAGGAAGGAGGTTGTCCTCTTCCCATTGGGTGAGCTAAAGAGTAGACAGAGGTCACACGACGCAGGGCCCAAGTAGGGACTAAGAATGCCACCGGAGCAGAATTCCGGAGTGAGAGCTGACCAGGGAAACTTAACCTCCACCCCTCCCAACACATGAAGGTCTGACAATTAAGGTTGTGAACTCATCCTAGAAAAAGTGCTACCGTGTTTCCTTGAAAATAAGACCAGGTCTTACATTAGTTTTCGCTCCAAGAGACATGTTAGGGCTTATGTTCAGGGGATGTCATACTGAAAAATCATGCTAGGGCTTATTTTCCAGTTAGGTCTTATTTTTGGGGAAACATGGTACATACTTCATTGTTAAATATCACTATGGTCACCTTTGAAGTCCTCCCCCTGGAAAGCTATGCACTGATGCCAGTGCCTAGTCCACCCTTCAAAGCAATTTTGGAACTCTTTCTCTAGAATGGCCATCAGAGTTGTTGTATTGCCCTTGATGTCCTGAATGTCATCAAAATGTCTTCCTTTCAATATTTCCTTTATCTTCGGGTAAAGAAAGAAGTCACTGGGGGCCAGATCAGGTGAATAGGGAGGTTGTTCCAATACAGTTATTTGTTTACTGGCTAAAAACTCCCTCACAGGCAGTGCCGTGTGAGCTGGTGCATTGTTGTGAGGCAAGAGCTATGAATTGTTGGTGAAAAGTTCAGGTCATCTAACTTTTTAATGAAGCCTTTTCAGCACTTCAAAATAGTAAACTTGGTTAACTGTTTGTCCAGTTGGTACAAATTCATAATGAATAATCCCTCTGACATCAAAAAAGGTTAGCAACATCATTGCAAGAAGTTAACAAACTTAATTGTCGGACCTTGTATACACACTACTTTAATTGAAATACTGGGTTTGATGCAAAATACCCAACAGTGCAAGGGAAGAAAGCCTCAAATTATTATTTTTATACTTTACAAAGAAAATGGTGACCCCAGATCAAAGGACTTGGGAACACTTGGGCTTCGTATTTAAATACACAAGTGACATGCATATACCATATGTATGTGTCCCTGTATGTGTATATTGACTTATGTATAGATATATAGAACATATATTTTTTTTATTTTAAAACAAATGAGAGTTTAATTTGTTAACTACCAATTAACTAATAGTAAGTTTTTAAAAAGTAGTTAATATACTTTTCCAGCCACAAATGAAACACTTAATCTTCAGCAATGAAAAGATAATTCAATAAAAATACAAAGAAATGTGCTGTTTTCTTTCTTGACCTGTAAGCATTGAACTTGGAGCTTCACTTAGCAATTTTTTTTTTCTGTTGTCAGCTTTTTTAAGCAGTTAAATTTGGAGTGATAATTCCTGCCAATACTCCCTGCATCTCACTCCCACAAAGTCACAAGGTCTCACATTTCCGTACTGGGTGTCTTCCTTGGCCTGTGAAGTGATTTTGTTTTTTTTCCCCCTTTTCTGGAGAACTTTTAAGAACTATACTGTCAGCCCCGTCTCTTCCCTGCTTTACCATCCCAGTTTCCTTCCGCCCCACAGGAATAGCCGACACCCATCTCTGCCTGCAGCCCTTTCTCTGCCTGTCCAGGCCAGGGAAGAAAGCCCCTGCAATTCAAGTTAGCAGGTCCTCACTGAACAGAGGCAGGGGTACCTGGGCCTCAGCCCCAGCTGGGTGCCCTGGAACCTGTCATACACCCATAAAGTCCATGTGCCAAGTGCCAGGGAGAACCCACATGTCCCTCAGTGCATGTCTTTCCCCACCCTTCTGCTGCACACGGCTGCCTCTTTCCCTAGTCAGCACCTGTGAGGTGCCACATCCCCAGCTTGTGCACTTTGGACCTTGGTGCCCTCAATGCTTATGAGTCCCTGGAGCTTCCTGCTGTTTCCTGCATAAATCGTGGCTGCTTTCATGCCATTACCAGACATCCAGACATTTGATGAGCTGGGGTCTCCTCTGTGTACATCGGATCCCACTGAATGGAACCAGAGCTTGGCGTGCTGGTGACAGCAGCCGCTGGGCCTCCCCTGCCTCGCTACCCTCCCAGCCTCAGGCTCAGTAGCCAGCCCAGCTCCTCCCCCACCAGCTGACCCAGCTGGCTCTGCCCAATACAGCTCTTTCTGCACTTTCCCTCTGGAGGCTGAGCATCTTCCTCTTCTGCAGATTCCAGCAACATCCTCAGACTGATGCTGGGGAGATAATTTAGCAAACACAGTTTAGCAAACTTAGCATTTTTCTGGCCTGACTTTCTTTTACACTCAGACAGTTATTCAAAAGCAAAGTTTAGCCTATGCACGTAGCATATGCATGTATATGTGTATTAAATACATGTCTTCTCCACCCATTCCTTATTGCTTCATTTATCTAAATATTATCCAGGCATTAAGGCTCATATCATGAGTTGCCTCCCTTCTAAAGCATTTCTTGATGATTTTAAGTTTTATTGACCATTTTAAACTCTTCTTTTCTTGGGACTACTATTGATAACATAATTTAAACCCTAATTTCACAAGAAATTCTACTGTATTTTCCTCAGATCTTTTATATATAAGCGTATGTGTGAGTGTGTACGTACGAGTGAGTGTGTGTGTGTGTGTTTGTGTGTTTCCAACCAAGACTATAAGCTGTCTGCATGCAGGGTTATGCTTTACTTTCTTGTTTCCCTTCCCAGTATGATGGTTATTGCCAAAGAAGGAAGCGCTTTGACTCAGAAGAATTAGGTGTGAACTTTTTCTGGGGGGCAGACAGGAAAATGTCCAGACATGAAAATGGAGTGGAAAGGGCCAGTGAGTGGACTTGGGAAGACAGGTAAGCTCTTTCACAGAAGCTCTAGAAGCATCACCAGAGGTTCCTCATTACCCTCGGCTAACTTCTGCTCTGAACCTCACGATTTAACCCAAAGCCCAAGAAGCCTTTCCAGCCCTTGATGGCTGCATTCTCTCAGGGTCAGTTCTATGCCAAAGGCACATCACTGCCAAGCCCCAGTTCAAGCCCCCCCACCCATCATTCAGTCATTGTCACTGCAAATCAGGCAAGGATAGGCGCCAACATGCATCTTGTTGGATAGAAAACAGATGGCCGGACCAGAGAAAGCTGACGGAAGGAATCGCAAAACAAGTATCAATCAACCCAAGCGACTCAGCATTAGCAAACAGGCGGCTTCTTAGACTGGGCAGGGGCCCTCTGGTGGTGTTTTTAGCGGCTTTCCTAATTAAGGATGGAGCTCATCAGCCGCCCTAAGTCCCTGTTAAATGTGGCAGGTGGCATCTGAGAGCCCCTCCCACCATGACTCCCCAGTTGTGCTCAAGAGGGACATATCCTGCCAGCCAAGGAACTGTGAACAGAAACAGAGCAGAGGAGGAATTTAAAGGGACATCACCCCAAAAGCAATGCCCTCATGGCCTTATAGGCTGGGTCTCCAAGCCCAGCACATCCGCTGCTGAGTGCAATTTGTGGTCCCTTACGTGTATGGTCTCTCTTATAAGACGTAAATTCTTTTAGGAGAAGGTCTCCTGTCACAGCGTTGCTGATTCCCACAGCACTTAGCATAGGGCTAGAAACATTGATGAATGCTTTCATTGGAATGTGGCCAGCTCGACCCATTGAGTTTTATTTAGATTCCTAAGTGTTCCATATTCTAGTGCATTTTGTATGTCTTACTCATCTGTGCCTTATCGTTGTCTACCTTTAATAGTTGATGTGTATTTCTATTGTTCCCCCTCCATCTATTCAGTTCTTAAAGGAGGTTCCAAGACTTAGGTTTTACTCTGGGTGCTTCTCTAGCTCCCTAGTCACTGAGTGAGGGCTGAGCAAAGCACAAGCTCTCCGTTCACGCTTGCTGATCTGAATCGATGCTTGGGGCTAGATGCGGACGTGGGTCACACGCGGGATTCTCTGACGTGGTGGGTCATCTCTCAGCATTTGTTCTATGGCCGATCTGTGCCAGGCACCATGTAAGGATGCCATCACCCCGACTGACTGCATCGCCACTCCAGTCGGGCGATGCGTCTTTGCATCCCTGTTTTGTGATCAGGAGTGGATGGCCCTCAATCAAACTCAGAGCAGTCATTTTACTGAAAGTACTGCCTTCTGACTCTTCAGCTTCCCAGTCGTGTAATCTTCACATGCTGATCAATTTTGTGTTATTAAACTAGATGAAATCTGCAACACATCCAGCAGAGTCTGGCACAGGGTAGATGTTCAACTTGGAGTCATGACCTTATCGTACGATTTTTTACTACAAGCATTAAAAGACTTTATTCATTTTATTATAAGATTTACATTTCCTTGGAGCCTTTTGTTTATGTTCCCAGGACTGAAAAGGAAGAAAACAGAAAATAAAAATGCTTTTTTAAAAGAGATGAAAGATGGCTATGACCTCACAGATTCCCTTCTAAGTATTGGAATTTAGACCACGCTTGCGAGAAACACGATGCCTTGATCATAGACAGAGCCAAGTTGATTGGTTTTTTTTAAGGTCATTTTGGCTGATTCACACTCTGTTATTGCTATGTCTTACAAAGCGTAGTGATACCAATTTTTGAACAGCGGGGAAATACTTGACAAGCAGGTGTGATACATCCTAAGAGAGGCAGGTGGGGGGAAGGATCCCACAGCAACAACCTTAAGGTAAAACTTCACAGATGCCCCTGGGACGTGAAGCAGACAAGGGTATAGAAATCCGACACTCAGAACAGATCAGGGACAAGTCAAGGGAACCAAGGAGTCAAGAAAAGTGAAGCTCGAATTCTGTCAACCATCCCTCACTTCCCGTCAAAAAGAGACGTGGTTCTAAGATAAGGTTTGTGTGTATTAGTGGATATTTCACTCCTCTTACTATAAGCAGAATCCAGGATTCACTCAGGAAAATTATGGGACCTTTGAGAAAGTTGGAAGACTAACTCTAGATGTTCTCTGACTCCACCCGGTTCAAGAGAAGGGACCTGTTGGGGGTGGGGTCTAAATGGAATGCATTCCTTATTTCTATGTGCATGCTGGTGTGTATTCCAATACAGCTGCCAGCAGAAGGCCCTGGAGGCCTGCAATGGCTGACGGCTAAGGTCCTTCTCTCTGCGTCTCATCCAGATTATCTCCTGCCCACCTGTTTGATTCTACATTTTCATGTTGGCTCTCCCTCAGAGCTTGTGATAGACAAGCTTTGATGGAAGGGGAGACTCTATAATAAAGGAATACATATAAAGTCAATTTTGCAAGGGTTTAGAAAAAGCCATGAAGGACAAATCCATAGAGACTTATTAAAGCAAAGATATTCTGGAGTAGATATTTCTTAGACTGAATGAGACAATGGTCTCAAAGTCTGCCCCCTCTATGGTTCTAATAGGCCATATCACTGTTTAACTAAGGAAGATACACCCAGGGAAAATTCTCAATAAACCAGGGCTCAGGAATTTGGCAAGGAGAAAATCAAAGCCATCCGAAGGCACCGGGAAAAACAGACATGCTCTTAAAAGTCTGATCGGGCCTATATTCTCTGCCTCCAGCTGACAAGTTTGCCTTCAAATTAATTAAAAAGTCAAATCTGACTGTCATCCCAGTATCTGGTGAAGGGGCAAGCTGTTCACACAACACCTTGCACTTGCATAATAATTTTATGCTTTTCCAAATACGGTATCATCCCTGAGCTCATTTGAACTTCATGACAACTCTACAAAGTAGTCAGGACAGGGGCTGCGGGGGAAGCCATAGAGGAGACTGGAACCAGACTGCCTGAGTTTCATCCCCAGTCCTGCCTCTTCCCAGCTGGTGGCTTTGGGCAAGGGGTTAACCGTTCTGTGCCTGTCCTGCTTCCTCTATAAAATGGGCACAACCCAGTGCCTGCATTGTTGGTTTGTTGTAAGGAATAAATGAGTTGACATGTGTGAAACAGTTATAAAACCTGGTAGATAGTAAAATTCAAAAACATACTCGCTGTCAGTGCCATTGGTCCTGCTTTATAGATAGCTCCTGGGTTCAGCAGGACTCCAGACCTTCCTGCAGACACAAAGGGACTAATGCATCAGGAGAAGCTTTGCCAACGACTACACATCGCAAGGAAAGGCATCCTTCCTACGCCCACCCAAGAGGGACGGGTCTGATGTGGCCACCCTGACCTGATTCTGCCTGCTGACATTCTGCAGAGGCCAAACCAGAAAAGACGCTGCTAGCTGTGCTTTTCCCAAAGTACCCTGCATCCTCCCACTACTGCCAGGACCAGCCCCGCCTCCCGTAAAGGATGGTAGAGCAGGGGCTCACAGATAACCCCTGCCCAGAGTGGGTGGGGTGTCTCCATAGGCCCCAGAAAGATGCACCAGTGCCCAGTAAACATTCTGAGAAGCAGACCCGTCAGCCAGTCCTGCCTGACAGCTAAAACATTTATTTCTCCAGCCCTAACGTGTGTTACAACCCGTCAAGGATCGGTCTGATGTCTATAGTCCAGGATGAGGCACAGGGCTGATATGAAACAGGACAGCCGCAGTGATGCCCGGAGCTTCCACTGAGGCACGAGCTGGGACTCCAGGGGACTGCATGTTGGACCCTCTGTGAGTTGTTACAAATCTCCGCCACATTATTTTTCAGGAAATAGAGCATAAACTGGCAATGTTAAATTTTAACCAAACCATCAAGCGTGCACAGAGAGAGCCTTCCAGGAGAGCTTTAGACTGAATCCCTCCACAGGATAAGGGGGAGGGGCCCATGGCCCCTCATGCAGGACCCTCTTGGGGACATGGGACAAGGTGGACAGGCTCTGAGCCCCCTCCCTCTTCTCCTGAGCAGTAGTGCTGATAACTGTTCCGTATGCTAAGGCTTTGCATCACGCTTCATTTGGAAATAAGGTCCTTTAGCTACAAGCACAGGCATCCATAAGTAAAACTCTGACCCTCCAATACAATCCAGAAGGCAGCATCACCTCCCCAACACCCTGAGGATGCTCTTCATGGGACCCCCCTGGCCCTTTATTACCTCATCATCCAATTTTCGTGCAGCAAGCACACCGGGCCAGCTACCAGAAAGACTAAAGGTTTTAGACCCAGTCCTTTTAAGTTCTTTGAAGGTCCACCAGGTAGCTGAGGAGGGGCAGATGGAGAACAGGAGCTGATCCTGTGGCAGTAGATGGTCACTGCCAGGGAGCTGGGCCAGGCCCCAGGTGTCCAGAGGAGGGAGAGGCAGGAGAGCCAGGTAGCCGTGAAGGCTTCCTAGAGGCAGTGAAGCTGGAGCAGAACCTGCCAGACAGGGAGGCATCAGCAAAGCATCAAATTGAGTGGAAAAGGGATGGCCAGAAGGGATGGTGTCTAGGATGGAAGGTAAGGCCAAGATGGTCAAGTGTCTGGGAAGCAATGGACTGGGAGCGGAGGGTTCCTGTGTGGGCCTAATGGGGGTGGGGGAGCACAGGGGAAGGATCATATTTAGTCCCATTCAAAGATTCATGCGGCCGAAAGGAGCTCCAAAGCAGGACAGCTGTGACCTGAATGAGTGACACAGGTTGGATTGGACTGTTCCAATCCAGTTGATTGGAGGTTGATTGGCGGGCGGGGAGATGGGCAGGCCACAGTCTCCTTCACGAAAATGCGGGGAAAAAGTAACTTAGTCAAACACTTAGTTGCTAAAATGTCAAGGTAGATGAGCCAGGTGAAGGTTTGGGGGAGTCGTCTCCGTGCACCCCTCGTCCTAGGATGATTCAGCAGGACACCGTTCTGGGGCTAAAAAGGGTGACAATGCAGTGGCCCCAGCAATCTCACCTTTATATATTTGTTTTATTTTAATACTCAACATATTGATATTCAAATCATTTAATACTCAAAATACTCCACCAAATGTTACTGTAATTTCCACTTTACAGAAGTTCAGAAAAGTCAAGTATTTTGCCCAAAGTCATGTAACTTTCAATGACAGCTCCAGAACAGTAAGCCAAGCCTGACCAGACCCCAAACCTCCACCACCCCCTTTCCAGGCACCCCATAACCAACCAGCGTCCTCTCAGGACCATCCTTAGTGCTGTGCAATAGAACTTTCCGTGATGATGGAGATGCTCTGTACTGGCCCTCTCCCATGCAACAGCCACCAGCCCCACACAGCAACAGGACACTTCAAGTGACAGTGGCTAGTGGGATTGAAAACCAAAGTCTTTATGGAATTGTCATTTTATTTCTGCCTCTTAGGGGCCCTCGAGGCCCGGACCCTGCATTTCCTGGATATGGCAATTGTTCTGAGAAACACAAAATACTCAGAGAGACAGGGGCCCTTGGAAACCCTCCTCTTCCAACTCCTCGTTTCCAAGGTGGAGGATCTGAGGGCCAGAGGACCCTATTATTGTTTTAGTGGCAGAGCTAGTACTGGAGAGGAGGGCCAAGGATGGGAAAGGCAAAACTCCAAGTTCCCCAACACACGCTGGGCAGCCCCAGGAGTCCCCACTGAGCGGAGCCCCAGAACCCCACCGCAGAACAGCCAGTCTTGTAAAAAGGGATGTGGAAGGAGCTGCATCCAGACACCAGCAGAGATCCTCTCTCTGATTAATGCAGGAAATTTGAGAGACAAAGGGGGAAAAGACTACAATAGCACAAAACCTTGCTGAGTGTGCTCCCCCATTACCTTGGAATTATAATTACAACGGTCCTTAATATCTATACACCCAAGTAATTATATCTGGCTTATGGCTTCCCACTGCAATCGGATATTAACTTTTTATTGCACCCTCTGAGAGCAGCATGGAAAGACAACCACAGCTTCAGGGAGCCCTGGGGTTATATCCAGAAGGTCAGTGGCCCCAGTGACTTCCCTCAAGGACAACTGAGCCTGGTCAACTACCCGCCCACCTGGGACGACCACATACCTTCATTCCCATGTGTCCTGCATAACAGTATCCAGCAGATGGCTGAGGGGGCTGAAATGCAGCCTGGGCTCATTTGCTAAGCTGCACCACAAAACAGGTCCACCTCTAATTTAGAGGCTCCAACCCCCCCACCCCCACCCCATGCACACACTCCCCAATGTCTGGGTACAGCCAGGCTCTCAGCTCTCAGCTGATGGAGAATAGACTATTATCTTGAAAGTGACTGTGTTGTAAGGGAAAGAACTGCACCCTAGTCCTGGTTTTGTCAACTGTGCATAGAGTGACCTTGGGCCAGTCACTTCCCCACTCTGGGGTTCTGTTTCTTTAGCCATAAAATGAGACACAGGATACCTGCTCTCCCATCCTCACAGTGATGGTACACAAATCAAGTGAGGCTGTGTCTTTGAAAGTACTTTGTACTATTTACATCCCCCATGGCAGTCAGTCCTTATTAATTATTTGGCCGGCTCTCACCTGTAAGGAATCTTTGAGAGGCTGAGCTGCTCACCCCTCTGGTCCACCAACCTTGCCCAGGCACACACAGCTGTCACACATTGGTTCTCAGCACACTTCAGATCTGCAAATCCGATGGATCCTGTGGAACTCTCCTGTACCACTGCTGGGGAAAACATACATTTAGATGTTAATTCTTTAGACTTTGGAAGAGGTTGTGCATACATCGTCTCCTTTGAACTTCTAACCAGTCAGTGATTTGTAGAGAAGACACTGTCCTCACTGTGCAGAAAAGGAAACAACTCGGAGGAGTGAAATGACTGCTCGAATTGCGTACATTTGAGTTTATACATGAGAGAGACAGCTGGGAGTGGACTTTGTCTCCCCATTCATGATATTCATGAGACTTTGGGTTCAGTAGAGAGTCAAGTATCAAATACTTGCTGAATCACACACGCACACACACAAAAAAAGGAAGAAAGAATGAGTGGATAAACAGAAGAGCATCTCACAGCCTGAGTTCCCACGACAGGAGGAACTGGCATCCTTGGAGACAAGTCAAGGTGAGACTGCACTTCAAAATCCTGCCCAGCCTCTTTTCTGACCTGTCGTCAAAGATGTGAGCAGTTCCATTTGTTCCACAGATTGGAAAGGTCAGACTCAGAGTGGCACAGTGAATGGCCCAGTTTGAACAGTGAATTAGTGGGCAAACTGAGATACAGTGTCCACCTCCAAATGGTCAGAGCAGGCTTTGGGGCACCAACTGTGCAGCCTCAGCTTGGCCCCTCGCTAAAGCTTTCCCAACTCTGGATAAATAAGTGGCATTTCCATATCCCTGAGCAGAATGAGAATTGCCCAGCGAAAATATTGTAGACCTCCCAAAAGATCACATTAAAATCTACCAATGTGGAGCCGGTGGGGAAGGGAAGGTGTAAAAATAATCCCAAATCAGAGCGTGGGTAATGTATTTTCCCTAGAGGACTTGGTACAGAGATAGTTTTAATTAACTGTGCATTTTATTTGAGCTTAGCAGGCAAGTTATTGGACATTAAATAAATACCAGTAGGTTATTAAGAACATATTTACTTCTGACTTAACAACTATAGCAGGGTTATAGATACAGATTTCCATTCAACAACAGTCTTGTACATTTGTTTGGAATAATCAATTGTTCTCTAGTCAAGATATAATAATTGCCTTATTGAATCTGGAGAAGGTCTTTTCTTGTTAGTTTATGGCAAACAAATTTCCCCATTTAGTCACTCTGTCCCTTTCTCTTGAAGAAGCAAGAAGAGGAGCAGGGAAGATAGATTCTAGAATGCAGATCTTTGACTTAAGGAAACACTTGGCCTGGTATGGATTCACTGCAGCTTCCTGGGAGAGCTGGACACCAGACCAGGTGGAAAAGCCCAGAGAACTGAGTTTTTAAAAAAAAATAAAATCATTGTTTAGTGTATGTCATGCAGTGTTTGAGACATACTTATGCTAGACATGTATTCATAGTTTATCTAAAATTTACATTTAACGGGGGGGGGGGTCCTATTTTATTTGTTTGTTCTTACTCAGTGCTTAGTCTGTCACCCCTAGACCTGATGGGCCATGAATGTACTGAGCAATATGTAGGCAGTCACTGAGGACACAATTCTTACCCTCACCCTCACTGAGTTCTCCATCTGTGAAGAGCTTGAGGTGAGTGACGTGAGCGGGACAGCCTGCAACCTTCACAGCAGGAATGGGAAGAGTCCCCCAGCTTCCCTAAGCAGATGCCTGCTCAGCAGTGGCCTCTACCGCCTGTCCCCCCACTCTGTCTCCTGCTCCATCTCCAATGAGGTTCACAGATCACACGGTCATAGAACCATGAGGCCATCCTTCATATAAGAGAAGAAGAAACTGAGGCCCAGGGACGCACAGTGAGTTGAGGAAGGTCAGAGAGCCAGTGGGTGGCAGAGCTTGGTTTTATGGTCATCATTCATCATCATGATCGTGACTGAGTATTATGTATCCCTCCGCTCAGAAAATCCTCACAATAAGCCGATGAGAAAGATATTTTTATTATTTCTAGTTTTTAGAGCTAGGGTCACCGTCTCAAGTCAGAATCCATGAATTCTATGAGACCCCATTGTTTTTTTTTCACTTTAACTTGTTTTCTCTCCTTTTATCTCTTTTATCCTCATCCACAGCATCAAACACATCTCAGCGCTGAGCCAGGCACTCTGTTGGTTACGTAGGAAAGAAGACAAATGAGAAAGAATAAGAGGCGCCACTGGGTCGGGGTGACAACGCAGCCCCTAGAGACCCACTGCCTGGACGTGAATTTTAACCTCACCACTGACATGCTGACCAGCCTGGGCAAACTATGTAACCTTCCTGTGCCTTCTTTCCCGAATCTGTAAAACAGTGCGGTACTAGTGCTTTTCAGTAGTGCCTGGAACATGGGAAGCACCGTGTACGTATGTCTTCTTGCTGTTGGTAAAAGAGGGTGTCAAAAATATGAGAATTGAGCAAGTAGCAGAGATGACAGACCCAGAGCATAGACTTAGGTCGTGCTTCGTGGGTAGTAACTACCCTCCCTGCCTCTGTTTCTCTTGAGGCCATTGGGGAAATGATCCAGGTCAATAAGAGATGCTCCCACAAACTTTCTATTACACCTCAAATCCCATGTTAAACATAACATGGGCAAATTGCTAGGACAATCAAGTTCTAGGGTTTTTTTTAAAGTTCCGCTTTCAAGTATTTTCTTTCATAATGGACATAAATAATGTAAAAGCATTAACAAGTCCAACATG
The DNA here is from genome assembly GCF_036562045.2 of Rhinolophus sinicus. Lineage (NCBI taxonomy): Eukaryota > Metazoa > Chordata > Mammalia > Chiroptera > Rhinolophidae > Rhinolophus > Rhinolophus sinicus. Next base: position 89,464,108 of record NC_133757.1, on the reverse strand, counting down.
TATGAATCCAGATGGACTTCTTCCAGCCTGTTTTCTCCAACCATAAGCACCCCACCAAACTACTGTCAGATACTGTTCCCTATCAGCCTCCCACCGAAAAGTTAGAAAATATGGTGGCCACATATATGTGTAACCATACTGTTACATACAGAAATACTCAGTCATCTCAAAATGTGAACTCCTGTTAGGACTGACATTAAATTGTGGTGACTGAAAGGAGTGGCGTGGTATGTATTTATTTAGTTAGTTAATATATCAGATGTTGTTCCAAATGATTGAAAGATAGCTTCCAGGAATACACAAGTACAGGATGTACATTCCTGGCCACCATAAAAGTAATTTGCGTTTCCAAATACATTATTAGAAATAATTAGGAAAACTTAAGACCAATAATCAGAGGGGAAAATTAAAAATAAAACAAAACTATCAAATAATTAACCAACTATCAAAAATGTTTCATGACTTAATGGTTTTAGCAGTGCATTCTATTAGTCTTTCAAGCAATAAATAATTTCCATGTTACAAAAATTGATTCAGAGTATAGGCAAATGCTAAAAGCTAACTGAGTCATTTTATGAACTTGGCTTATGCTTTATACGAAAAATGAAAAAGATGGGCCAAAATAGGAAATTATAAACTAATTTGGCTTATGAATATAGATACTAAATCCCTAAGGAGAATATTAGCATGTGGTATTAAATAGTAAATTAAAAGAATGGTCAACTGTTACCAAGAATGATTCATCTAGGAAGGTCAGTACAGGTTATTAATAGGAAGTCTATTAATATAAAATATCACATCAATAGGTTCAATTAGAAAAGCTTAAAGCAATCTCAATGGCTGCCCAAAAGTTATTCCATAACATTTTTGTAAAAAACAGAAATGAAAGGGAATTTCTTTAATATAATTAAGGCTATCAAACTTTAACTATCTAAGATGGTGTATCATTTATCTGTTGCCACAATAATGCTATGTAATAAGTCATCCCAAAACTCAGTGGTTTAAAACAACCAGAATATATTTAGCTCATAAGTCTGACGTCCAACTGGGTGGTTCTTCTGGTCTTGGCTGGGCTAACTTTCACTGAAAGAATTGACTGGTTTTTGAATCATCTAGTGTGGTCTCAGCTGAAATGATTGGTATAACTTAGCTCTGCTCCATGTGTCTCATCTTCCAACAGGGAGCCCTGGGCTTGTCTTTCTCATGGATATGGAAGATGCAGCAGTGACCAACTCCTCTCTTAAAACATCTGTGTGTTTATATTTACTAACATCTCCTTGGCCAAGTCATGTAGCTAAGTCCAGAGTAAGGGTAGAGGAACATTCCAGAGATGCATGCAAAGGGCAGAATTATGGGAGGATTGGAGAATTGGGGCCATTTGTCAGCCCGTAGCATCAGGCTTCCCAGAATATGAGCTCTACTGAATAATAATAGATTTTACATTAAAAGGTTTATTTTTACATAAAAGATATTCCACGATCATATAAGTTTGAGATGTGCTGGGTGTAGTAATAAATGATGTTAAACAGGTTTCTTTACAATAGGACTCCTCAAGTTTTTATGAATATGTCCGGAGAATTTCCAAGTGAAGGTCATAGCATTTCCCAACCCAATGTGAACATACAACCCCTTTGTTTTTCACAAGCATCTGGAAGATCAAGTGCTTATAAAACACACTTTCGGAAAAGAAGGTAAAACTATTTAAGGGCATTCACATAGAAAAATAAAAGCAAACAAATTAAAAAAAAAAAAAACACAAAAACCTAAAACTAAAACCATAATATACTCAGAAATAATCCCAATAATAAATGTGTAGGATCTATATAAAGAAAACAACAAAACTTCACTGAGAAATATAAAAAAAGACTTAATTTAATGGAGACCCACCATCTTCCTGGAAGAAAGGACTCAATATTATAAAGAAGGCAATTCTTTCTAAATTGATTTATAGATTTAACATAACCCCAATAAAAATCTCAATTAAATAATAATAACCAAGTGTTGGCAAAAACAGAGTGGAAACAGACATTTTCATAAACTACTGGTGGAGTAAATTGGTACAACCTTTATAAAAAATAATTCAGAGCCTTAAAATTGCTCATACCTGTTGACCCAGATCTAGAAATATACCCTAAGGAAATGATCAATGTGAACAAAAGTATATTCGCATGGATTGTCATTATAAAACTGTTTAAAGGAAAGAAAATACTGGTAACAACCTAAATGCCCAACAATAGGGGAATCACTAAGTAGATATTTGGGCTTTCATGGTAATAAAAATTACACAAGGTTAAAACTCATGATATTAAAATGTAATCAGATATGAAATGCTTAACTTGTTGAGGGGGGGAAACAGGATGCTGAGATACATTGCAGTATGATCCCAACTGTATTATCCATATCCACATAAATGAAAACCATGAGGAAATAGAACAAAATGGTAATATTCTGGACTTCATATTTGAATTTCTGTGTTTCCTAATTTGTATATAATAAACATGTAGTATATTTATGTTTTTAAAACTATGCCAGTAAATATTTTAAGGATGAGGAAAATTTTAAAGATTATTTTAAAAACAATAAGTGATATCAGCCAGGGTAATGTTGCAAAAGGAAAATTATGAGGAGTTACACAGGAAGCAGGAATTATCTTACTAAGTAAAAAATAAATCTAAAAATCTGGTGGTGGTAGTTCAAGAGTTGACATACTAATGAGCAAAAGTCCCCAAAGCAGGTTATAAATATAAAGAATTTGATAAATGATAACCTAATAGGAAGTACCACTCAATAAATGGATTGTGGGGGAGGAAATACCCAACAAAAACAAAATAAAATTTAAAAGCCTTAAAGAGTTAAACATAAATCAATGAGACTATTAAAACATAGAACAGCACTATTGATGACCAATTGAACTCAGAAAGGATAAAAATTTTAAAGCATAATCCATGAAATATGTGTATATCATCAAAGAAAAGAAAGACTGGGTTTACTATTTAAAAATTAAAAGATTCTAAACATAAAAAAATGATCAAATAGAAAATTAGAAAGCATCAAAATCTGGTGAAAATATTTGCAACAAACAGAACCAACAAAGGTTTAATGACCTTTACATATGAAGGACCCCTGCAGATCCCTCGTAAATGGGATACGATATCCTACACAGCAAGGAGATAGATGTGGATGATTCCATCACTTCTCCTCTGTATAATCTCTCCAACCCTCCCTTCCTCACCTGTCAAACTGAGCATAACCACCATCAGAGCCATTGTGAGGATTAAAGGAGGTAAAGAATATAAACTGCTTTACACATACCTAGTAATTACTGAGTGCTCAATAAATGTCAACTAGAAGCAATGTTATTCATTCAACAAACTGGTTTCGACAATGAGTTGGAAATGTGCTGGGGACTAGAGACAAAAAGGAGCACACACACACACACACAAAAGACATTTACACACATAAATAGACACATAAACTGGTAAGGCTCATAGAATGTGATCTTACAATGGAGTGAGGACAGAGTGACATGGAGCAAAGAAGTCCATCTGCCCTAGTCTCCAGGGAGGCTCCTAGGCTCCAGAGGTGGTGGCTTTCAGTGGAGTTCTAAAGGATAAAGTCCTAGGCAGGCAACAGGGGGAGAAGGAATAGCGTGTGTGGGAGACGAAACAGTACAGAAGTGATTCTTAAACCACAGAAGTGGTCACCGTTGTAGGAGGATACATCTTAAGGTGGAGACGGGAGAAGGAGGAAGCTAGAGGAGTCAGCTGGGGCGCCAGTGCTGGGTAGGGAGTTTGGACTTCCACGTTGAGGGTGACACGAAGCCTGAAAGGGTCTTAGGGAGGTGTGTGACGTGTAGGTAGGTGTGTCAGGTTTATACGTTGAAATGATTATTGGTTGCAGTATACAGAATGAGTTGAAAAGAGCCAAGGTCAGAGGCGGAAAGTCCAGGCCATTGTCAGAGAGACCCTGGGCCAGGAAAGAGGCAACGAGGATGAAGCAAGGTAGAAAGATTTGAGAAATATTTTCAAAATAGAATAAACAGATGTGACTGGTTAATATAAGTAACGAGTAGCAGGAATTTGTCAAGGGTGATGTTCAGAAATCCCCAAACTTTCCGAACAGAAGTGGCAAAGGTCAGAAAGAGACAATTCAGAAAAAAATACATATGGGAGCATGAAAATAGACATGAGAAATATTTAATATTAGGTGCAGTGAAAGAAATGAAAAACGAATATAATTTATCCACTGTCAAATTGTATATACTAAATTTCTATTTAGAAAAATATAAGTTATTTTTATATTTATACATTTTTTATATTTATATATTTATAACATGTATGTTATCTGGACATACTGGTAGAGGAGTCGTCATTTATTGTTCTATGTTGCTTTTACTTGATGGGTTCACCTACCACGTCTTGATTACCTGCTATATACAGGCACTGTGGTAGGCATCCAGGATATAGTCAAGTAAGAACCTCTTGTTCCCCTCAGTACACTGCAGAATGCAGGCTGCAAGTTGATATCACTGAGTTATTCACACAAGATGCTAGGAGAGGACTAAGGTGGGACACGTAAATCAGACTGGCTGGGAGTGAAGACATATCAAAACGGAAGATGGTGAAGCCAAAGTTCTTTGTGTTCTGAAGCAAACATGAAGAAGAAAGGTGTTAACTATCCTACTACGGAAACTCAGGGAGAGATACAAGCCCAAGTAATTCTGCTAAAGTCTCTAGTCTACTGACTATCCAGTTGGGCAAGTCAAGATTTCCAAGACGGATGAAGAGGTGGCTCTTTCAGGGAATGCATACAGGAGTGTACTGCCATCCAGTGGCAAGACAGGAAATGCAGCCCAACTGTTTTTCATAACCTTCTAAGCCACTGTTGAGAAGATTTGAGGGCCTTTCGGGAAAGGAAATGACTCAAAGTAAATCAAAGATGGCGGCTAGGAGAGGTGGGCAGATGTTTTGTTTAACCTCCTAAGATGCCACCTTTATTACATATGTGTTTTCTAAGTTTGTATATAATGTTTGTAATTAAATGCCTCTCTCCCTTCTCTCCTCTCCTGTTCCCATGATTGATGGACACAAGTCTGGTTTAGATACCAGAAGAGGTAGTAGACTGGATCGTCCATGGCGCATTCATCCAGCTAAGTGGTAGAGTCCAGCATTTACTTCTTAGTGTTTTAAACAATCTCATTCTTAATACATTATTACATTCCATCCATCATTATGAACTTCCAACTCTAGATGTTGGCCATGAGACATATCACATCTTGGAATAAGGTCATTGGGTCAGAGGGACCTGGGACATATTCATTCAACAAATAGTTTCTCATGGCAGGAGTTATTCTAAGTCCTATGACTATGAAAAGACTTCTCATCCTCTTACAACTCAAGGAGAAAACAAACTGGATTTAAAAATTGGCAAAAGACTTGAATAGACATTTCTCCAAAGAAGACATACAAATGGCCAACAAACACATGCAAGGGTGTTCAACATCACTAATCAGTAGGGAAATGAAAATTAAAACCACAATGAGATACCATCTTACACCCATTAGGAGGCAACTATAGAAGGCAGGCAGGCAGGCAAACAGGCAGGCAGGCAAACAGGCAGGCAGGCAGGCAGGCAGGCAGGAAGGAAGGAAGGAAGGAAGGAAGGAAGGAAGGAAGGAAGGAAGGAAGGAAGGAAGGAAGGAAGGAAAGAACATGTGTTGGTGAGAATGTGGAGAAACTGGAACCCTGTGCACTGTTGGTGAAAATGTAAAATGATGCAGCCATTACGGAAAACAGTATGACGGTTCCTCAAAGCATTACAAATAAAATTACCATATGATCTAGCAATTCCATTCTGGGTATATCCCCAAAATAATTGAAAGCAGGGTCTTGAAAAGATATTTGCACTCCCACGTTCATGGCAGCATTATTCACAATAGCCAAAAGGTAGAAGGAGATCAAGTGTCTCCTTAGCAGATGAATGGATAAACAAAATGTGGTACATCCATATGCTGTGATATTATTCACCCTTAAAAGGGAAGGAAATTCTGACACCTGCTACAACATGGATGAACCTTGATGACATTATGCTAAGTGAAATAAACAAGTCACAAAAAGACAAATACTGTGTGATCCCACTGATATGAGGCACCTAAAGTTGTTAAATTCGTAGAGACAAAGTAGAATAGTGGTTTCTAGGGCTGGGGAGGGGGGATAGGGACAGAGTTTCAGTTTTACAGGATGAAAACAATTATAGAGATTGGTTGAAACAGCAGCATGAATATACTTAACACCACTGAACCATAGACTTAAAAATGATTAAGATGGTAAATTTTATGCTATTTAGATTTACCACAATTAAAAAAAAATCTGTTCTCTATCTTCAGACACTTACACTTTTGTACCAGTAAGGTGATTCAAGACTCCTCAGTCTAAGACCTTCCACTGCTATTCAGTTTAGATAATTCATCCCCATACTCTTCTGTGTGGATGCAGCTTTCCTTTTTCTTTTTCTTTTTTCTATAAACATTTTGGTTTGGAACTTCTTTAATTTACAGGTCAGAAACCAGAGGTTTAATGAAGGGGACTTGTTCAGTGTCAGAAAACTACAAGTCCAGGGAAACCCTGATGTATCCGTCCCCTCTGGTTTGCTTGAAGGCACTGTTCTTTTTTTATGTGGAAGGGACCTTTGATTACACTGTCCCCAGCATTCTCACAAGGTCATCAACTCAGACAAATGCACTGGCAGTTTCATGCCCAGCAAAATGGGATGGTCTTACTCCAGATTCAAGCTCATCAGGGCCCTTCCCCTGGCTCTTAACTTCAGCCAAAGGCAGGGGGTCTTTACAGAAGAATTGCTCATTCTTCAGCTGCTCTTAACCTCTCCTTTCAAACGGAGTTGGAGAGTTCTCTAGGTTGTGAGCCTTCACCCCAGCCTTTACCATGGGGGACGCTGATAGCAGGCTCAGGAAAGAACAGTCTTTTCATAACCTGAAGCAAGTTGTTGAGACAGACTAGTAGCTGCTGAATCTTGGAGTTACATACAGAAGAGTCTTACTCCTGTTTTGGATAGCCACATGCAGAAGTGGTCCCCCTTAAAGTGCCCGAGTACCAGGGTGATGCAGTCAGGAAAGGGCAGGACGGAGAGAGTAAGGGAAAGGAGGGAAGGAGGGAGGGAGGGAGAGACAGCCCTCATCAGCTCTGGAAATGACCTGGTAATTTAAAAGCCTCTGCGTCATCTCCATCAGGCTCTCTCTGGGAGTTTCCTAAATGGCTGTGACAATAGCCGACGGAAAGCATTTGGGCTCTTTAGTCCACAGGCTCCCTGGTCAGGCTAACTCCAGATGTTTCCAACAGATGTGCACCACAGCCTCCCTGGCAGCAGGAGTCCCGACTGCCTAGTGCCAATCTCCCCATTTTGTGCCCTGACATTTGGAATTCAGCCAGAGGCAGGCTTTATAGGTCACGGCGGTTCTGGTATTTTTAGATTCAATAACCAAAAATAGTTCATTCTTCCCTCATGAAAGCTGCTCATCTTGTTATCCCTGCACTCACTGTGGATGGCACCATCACCTGGTGCGGAAGAGAAAACAGAATAGTCCGAGATCTGGTCAGTCTTGAGTTCGTTGCAGGTTGCACTGGCCTTAAGGTTTGATGCAAGTTATTCAGCCTTCTGAAGACATAGTGTGTATACTATGTATACATACTGTAAATGGGCATATCGGTAACATCCACCTCAAAGAGTTGTTCTAGGAATCAAAGGAAATGTTCTATAAGTAAACTACGCATTGCCACACAGTTGCTCTACACGTCAGAGACCAAAATGTGTGGTCCTCATGCCGCATCCATGCCTTGATTTTAAACCATCTGAGTGTCCAGCTGTCCGCAGACCCCACTTCTCCATATTGTCTTACACCGAGTCTACTTCCCCCACTTTTGCTATTAGCTTTATCTGGAAAGTTGGAATTTGAGACTCCTGACATGGAACTTTAAAAGTAAACAGCATTCAGGATGCAGAGCAGTCATCCACATAGATCCACCAATGTGACTTTACAATCACATCAAGAGAGAGTCTTTTAGTTGGGGGCAGCCTCTGACTCACTGGGCTGCTAACAGTGGTGGAGAACGTCAGAATGGCCAGTTACGAGCTTGCAATGACAAAGAAAACAGCCCTGAAGACTGGAACGCTCTTGTCACTATTTCTATAATAACAATGTGCTACATACGAAGCCTCACTGCAATTAGAGGTTCCCTGGTCTATACGGCCCTGGCACTAAAATAAACATATCAGTGGTCCATGCTAGAAAGCCCAGAAAAAGAACTTAGCATCCATAGGGACTTAGCATCCAATAAAGATGGCGTTTCTGACCGGTGAGGAGACGATGGGTTTATTTCATAAACAGAGTTAGGGTCGCTTGTTAACTATAAAAATTCAGTTGTTTTACATTGTACTCTTCACACTATAAACCAATATAAATTCCAAATGGATAAAAGCACTAAATGTTTTTATTAAGAAACATAAAAGAGCTAGAAGAAAATTTAAGTGAATATTTATCTGCTCTCATGTAGAAAAAGCACTTCTAAGCATAAAAGTAAAGGAAGAAGCTATAAAGGAAAAGAAATAATCAGCTTGACTACATAAACATTGAAATATTCCTAAATATCTAAAGATACCACAAACAAAATTAAGAGAAAACAACAAACAAGAAAGAAAGAAAGCAGCATGCAGCTGGGGGTACAGCAATGAACAAAACACATGTGACTGCTACCTTCACAGAACTTTCAACCCAATGAGCAAGACAGATGTTAAAATCAGGACCACCCTCAAATGAATCATTGTACAAGGGGTGATCAAAACATATGGTAAAGGCTGCTGACGAGTGCCATCCAATGGAAAGGCAGGGATCTTCAATACGGGAAGCAGCACGTTGAACCTTAGCAACAGTGTGTGACAAGTTTCAACTTGTTTGGTGCAGTCAGTTGGGTGTGAGCTACGGTTGAGAGAAGGTGTGTTTTCAAGTGTGCCTTAAATCATCCTCCATAATTACAACACTCCATGTCACACATCGCTTCTGGGATACAGCAATTTCTGTCAAATAAAAACATTACAGTGTGTCCTCATCCACCTTATTCACTGGATCTGGCACAGTGAGACTTCTGGCTCTTCCCCAAAGTCAAAATGACCATGAAAGGTAAACATTTTCAATCTATTCAGGACATCAAGGCAGCCATGACAGTGCAGCTAAAGACACTCACCAAACAGGACTTCCAGAACTGCTTCAGAAAGTGGCCAAAACAATGGGTGTGTTCAAAGCGAGGGGGAGTATTTTGAGGGGATTAATGGTAATGTGTCTTTTACTGTAATATATATATTTTTAAACATTCACCCTGTGTTTGGATCACACCTCGTAAATAGTGATAAATCCCTTGGAAGCCAAAGAATGGGGAGTCACACTGGGGAGATCCAAAGTCAGATGGGACCATCAAGGAAAGTCTGTCTGAAAAATGTTATGTGCACCAACAGCTACAAGACAAGTAGAAGTGAGTGAGATGGACAATAGGGACATGAAGGAGTCAGACAAAGGGAACATATCTGTGGCAGGTGTCAGAAGCAGCAAAAAGGACAAAGTGTCTGGAGTACACAGTGGAGGGAGGAAATTGCAAGAGAAATAATTGGACGGGTGAACAGAGATCTGCAGGCTAACTTAAAATGTTTGTATTTTTAATTGCAATTACAGAGCTAGTCTTTGAATGGTTCTTATCAACCAGCAAGACAAGCACTAGTACTCCAATCAGAAAAGTGGAAAATTCACATAAAAGGAAATAGAAATACATCTATAGAGACAGAAGGTAACTGGCTGACTAGGGCTGAGGGAACAGGAAGTGACTGCAAATGGGCACAAGACATGCTTCTGGGGTGATGGAACTATTTTTAAATTGGATGGTTGTGATGGTTGCACAGCTCTGTAAATTTAGTGAGAAATCATTGAATTGTACATTTAATTGAATTGTGCATTTAAAATGTGTGCATTTGATGCTATGTCAATTATACCTCAATAGAGCTATTAAAAAAAAACAATAGTGTTCAACCTCTTTAGTAACCAAAAAATGTACATTAATACACAATGTCATTTTTTATCTTTCAAATTTGCAAACAATCTAAGGAATAACAACACTCAGTGCTGGTGGAATGTTGGGAATAGGCATTTAAATAAAGTTCTGATAAATTTGACAGTAAGTATCAAAGCCTTGTTACTGCATCACATACCTTGGAATTTAATATAAGGGAATAATCATGTGTGTGAAAAGGTTTATGATTGAGAATTTTAATCCCAGAATTATTTATAAAGATGAAAAATGTAGACACATTTAGAAGTTAAGCAGTGGACAATTTTTTAAATATGAAATGATACAATTCTATTTAAGAGTACACTGTAGAAGAATGCATAGTCACATAAAGTGGTGACAAATTAAGTTCAAATGTTATTAGGTTGGTGCAAAAAGTAACTGCAATTTAAAAGGTTAAAAATAATGGCAAAAACCGCAATTACTTTTGCACCAACATAATATAAAACAGCATAGTATGATTCCAATTTGGGGAAATAACATATGCTTATATTGAAAACCACTTGAAGGCAAGCATCTGTATGAGTCGTCTATTACTGTCAGGCATCTATCACAAAGTGCTGTGTAACAAGCAACCCCCAACGCATACAACAGCAAGATCTCATTTTGGTGCATTGCTGTGGCATTTCCCCTTCAGGATGCAAGGTCATGGGACTTCCCAGGAAGCTCCAGTCCACATTTCAAGCTCCTGACCTCAGTTTGCTGCCATCAGCTATCTGGGGCATTTCTTCTCATGGCCGAAGCGTGGCAATGAGGGCAAAACAACCATACAAGCACATCTCCAGCCTATGTTTGCATCATTTCTGCTCACATTCCACTGGCTAAAATAAGTCACAGAATCAAATCTAAGTCATAAAGCAAAGGGGTACACTGCCTGCAAAGGGAGATCCTGCAAGCCATGGGGAGAGGGGAAGATAGGGAGTGTATTGCATTCTATACACTATCAAAAGTTTAAACATGACCATCTGAGAGTGGTAGGAATGTACGCATGTTGTATTAGTCAGCTTTTTATAGGCTTATTTCCTGCTCATGTTGCATGTATCTGTGGATCAACAGCTATTCTGCTTCATGCGTCTTTGTGCTCAATAAAGAAACCTCTTCTATCTGAGACAGGCAGTAGAAAAAGAACAATGGCAGAAATAGGAATGGTTCTTGAAGCTTCTGATGGGAAGTTGCATGTCACTTCCAGTCACATTTCATTGGTAAAAAAAAAAAAAAAAAAAAAAATCTCGTATAGCCCAGCCTGCTGTCATCAGTTTGGGGGGAGGGAGAGGCAGGGTTCATTCATCTCCTGCAGGACAGGTCTACAATCTGCATGATAATGGACAGAGAAGAAGGGGCAGTGAATAGTGAAAACAATAGTGCAATCTCCTGTACTTATTAGCATTCCAGCTTTTCTATAATGCCCATGCAATGCCTTTGTTTTTATTCATATATCTATGTATTTTCACTTGAAGCTGGTTAGGAACAGGAAATTTACTATAATTCCTTTGCATTTTCTTACCTTCTTTTAAAGTCTTTGTTATCACACATGCATTTGCCCTTGTTTCCCATATGCCTTAGAAGCCAAAAAGCAGACTCTGCCCCTTCCCTCCACTTCCTCTATTGCTTAATCACCAGAACCAAACACTTTCAATACTTATAGCTGATTTGTTCAATATTTATCTCCATTCCTCTAAATTATATACATGTTTAGCTACTTCTTGAATTTTACCAATTTTCGTCCCATGTTCTGATGTCTGACTTTTATCTCCTCAAGCTCACCGTGTACACAATTCCCATCCAGTCCTCACATCCTCCCAGTGGAGATGTATTGTAATTGTGGTTGGCATATTCACTGAGTGTCCTTTGGTATCACTACTATGCAGGCTTCTGTGTACGGCTGAGCTTTAGGACACACTGTGACTAGTTTTCCTTCTCAGCACAGTGCTCTGATTTAACTTTTGGGGGTTTTTTGGCTTTGTTTTCTTTTTCATTTGTTCATTTTTGTGTGTTTATCACAGTTCCCATTTCAAACCCAAACTCAACTCTCAGCCCATTGTCTAAATCTCCTCTTAATATATTTGGATCCATGAAGTGCTCTATCAGTTTCATTTTTCTTAGCGAAATCTCTCTCAGAGCCTTCCAAGTGACTCCAGAGTGGGCTATTGCTCTCCGTGTATTCTGAAGACTTACTTCACTGTCATCCTAGGATTCCCCTTTATTGCTTGCTATGCAGGAACTCATGATTCCTGTAACTCATGTTTTTTTTCTCCCTTGGTTTACAATCTCATCTTAGTGGAACTGAGCTCCCAATAGCTTCCCAAGAAAGCATACCTTGGAGGTAAATATCTTGGGCATTTTATGGCTAAAAATGTCTTTATTCCATTCATACATATAATTGATCATTTGAATGTATACTCGTATACCTTTCCAGGGTGCAAATCATTTTGGATCAAAATTTTAGTTCCTAACTTCTGCTGTTGCTGTTGAGAAGTCAAAGTCATTCTGATTGCTTACCCTTTGGATGTGATCTACTTTTATCCTCCCTGGAAATGTGGAGGATCTTCTTTTAGTCCCCGTGTTTTAAAATTTCTCAAAGGTGCGCCATGTGTGGGTGTGTCACTGTTCATTGTTTGAGCATTTATTGGTTCTTTAAATCTAGAAACTCGTGTTTCAAATATGGGAAATTCCTTAAATTGTTTCCTTGATGATTTTCTTTCTTCTACTCCATCTGTTTGCTCTTTCTGGAACTATTATTCAGATACTGGTCTTCCAACATAGGTCCTCTTAATTCTTTTTTCCATCTCTTTTACTTTTAGCTCTGCTTTCTCTGAGAGTTCCTTAACTTTATCTCCCAACTCCGGTGTTAAGTTTCTATTTTTTGCCATCATAGTTTTTATTTCTAAACGATCTTTTTCTCTGAACGTTTCTACTTAAAATATTAGGTTCCTGTTTCAGGATTGCATATATTCTCTTGTTTTTCTAGAGATATTACTGATGGTTTTAATTTTATTTTTTGTGCTCTCTATGTAATCTCTGTTCCATCAAATTGCTTTTTTCTATTTCTTTATTCTGGTGTCCATTTTCCCTTTGGAGGTTTTCCTCAGATCTCTGATTCTCCTTAGATGTCTGATAATCTTAAGACTGAGTCTAAAAGTACTGAGAGTACGGATGGGCCACATTGGCTGGCCCTTTCACACTAGGATAATCTTGTTGGCCTGCTTCATGGGAAACTCCCAATTCAGTAACTTATATCATTCTTCTTGGGATTATTGGTTCCCTAGGAAAGGTTTCTCTAGCCTCTTACTTGAAAGATAAAGTGACAGTTGCCAGTGTACAGAGCCAACTGAGGAAGCAGTCTAGGAGGAGGGGTCTCACTTGACCCTACTGTTTTCACAGGTGCCCACACCATTAGCTGTGCTTGGGACTCCCAAATCCAAAGATTTGTTTTATCCTTCTAGGAAGTAAACCTCTGATCTTCAGGGGTGGAGGAGTCACCTCGTTGGACAGAGTAGGAAACGATTTGAGGATCTAATTCTTATAAAGAGACTTTAAACCCGTCCTCCTCATCTCAGACCTCCTCTTTATCCCTCATTTCAGGCCTGTCTGCTGCAGCCAATTCTGAAGCTGTTTGAGGATTTGTAAATATAACTCTGGTTACTTTTCCATTTTCCTCATTGCCTATATAGGACTCTGTTTCCTTGGATCTGCTAATTTGCTACTCATCCATATACTTTCCACCTTCAAAATTTTGTGGTTATTAGCTCCTCACCTCATTTCACTTTCCTTTTGGGTTTATGCTCTTTGAAAAATCTCTTTACTATGAATTCGATAGTCTTTCAGAAGGAGGCAAAAGTAGATACATGTGTTTAATTTTCCATTGTTGTCTTCTAGTTCTTGCTTACACAACTAAGAGAAAATTGCTTCTAAGATGTTTTCCTGGTGACCCCAAAGCTAGAAAAAGGAGAAGTAAGAGAATTGAGTATTGAATGGAATCAGGTGAAGATAGTCTCATGCATCTATCTACTTACTCTCTGGGGATAGGCGGTCCAGCCAATGGGAAGCTAATATCCAAAGTCCATGTCACCCCTGGACGTACTTCAGTGGTCACTGCCAGTGTCATCCTCTGTGAGTCTTCTATTCTTAAACTTGCACTTTCTACCAGCCCTTTTTGACTAACACCTTTCTTTCAACACGTTAATATTTTTAGTGAAGTAATAGACAAGTCTGACTGACCTGGGAGGATTTTGTATAACATTTACTAAAACCCTTCAGAGTTCATGCTATGTGTAACACACAGAGGACAAACTAAATTCTAAGATTTTTTTATGAAGACACTTTATTTCAGGGAATAACTAAAACACCATCTTCTCCCAGTCAATATATCCATAGATGTGGTTAAATATAAGTCCGAAATTTCAATCTAGAAAATTTGAAAGTAGGCCATATTCCTGAAGGGAGAGGAAATTATTTTAGTCCCTCTAAAAGAGGGGAAAATGCCCTGAGCACGAAATACCATAAATATCAAACGTAAATTCAAATTGTTCAATATTCATTGATTCACTTTAATGGAAAGCTACTGAGCAGCCACTACACAAAACGTATTGTCTTATTTTGACAATGATAGAGGGTGGAGCACAAACATAAGAAGAGTAGAATACAATCTCTGACTTCAAGGACGTTATAATGTAGTTGTTCAAATAAAAACAATACTGAAATATCTAAAAAGTAAGTGCAAGATGATGTGAATAAATCTAGTTCAAATAACCCCCAAAAGATAAGAAAGGTGAATCAGAGAAAGAAAAATAAAGAGGGAACAAAGAGAAAAATTAATAACATGGTAGCTCTAAGTCCAAATATAGCAATAATTACATTAAGTACAAATAGTTTAAAATTATAAAGTAAAAGACAGAATTGTTAGAATAGATTTAAAGTACGCCTTAACTATGTGTTGTCTATAAGAAACTCGTTTCAAATATAATTATATAAGAAAATCAAAGTAAAATGATGGGAAAGGATATATGATGAACATAATAATAAGAAAGATGGAGTGGCTATTTTTAACATTAAATGAGGTAGACTGCAAAGCAAAGAAAATTAAAAGGATTAAGAAAGATACTACATGTGATAAAAGGGTTGATTCACGAAGATATAACAATCCTAAATGTGCATGCACCTAACAATAGAGCTTCAAAAATACATGAAGCAAAAACTCAGAACTGAAAGAAAAACTAATCAAATTCACAATTATAGTTAATACAAATTCACAATTATAGTGTAACCCTTCTCTTTTATGAATAAATAGAACTAACAGACAGAAAATCAGCAAGGATATAGAGAAACTAAACAGACCATGAACTAATTAATCTAATTGATGTCTATAGAGCATTCAACCCAACAACAGCAGAATACACATTATTTTCTAATACACATGGAAAAATCATCAAGATGGGCCATATCTTATATCATAAAACAAATCTTAACAAATTGAAACCATACGAACTTAATTATCTGGACATAATAAAATTAAACTGGCAATAAATAACAGAAAAATAACAAGAAAATTACCAGACACTTGGAAATTTCACAATATACTTCTAAATAAGCAATGGATCAAAGAATAAGTCTCAAAAGACATTAGAATGTAGTTTGAATTAAACTGAAATATATAATCTATCAAAATGTGTGGGACGCAGCTAAAGTAGTGCTTAGAGAAAAAACTGTAGCATTAAGTGCTTCTATTAGAAAAGAAGGAAGATGTCAAATCAATAAGACATGTATTGTTACCTCAGACTCCACAGACATTAAAAGCATAGAAAGCATATACCATGCACAACGCTATGCATATCAAGTTGAAACTTGAATGAAATGGGCTAATTTCTCAAACACTACAAACTATCAAAATTCTCCCACATGAGGTAGGTAATCTGAATAGTGTTGTAACTATTAAAGAAATTTAATCCACAGCTTAAAATCCTCCTGAAATAGAAAATCTCCAGCCTACATGGTTTCACTTGCAAATTCTACCAAACATTTAAGGATCCTACACAATCTCGTCTGAAAAATGATAAAGGGGGAGACAGTTCAAAACTCACTTTATGAGGTCACCATTATCCTGATACCAAAATCAGGCAAAAATAGTACTAAAAAAAAATTATACATCAATATCCCTCATGAATATAGACACAAAAGTCATTAACAAAATAATTAACAAATAAAGTCCATCATGTATAAAAAGAATAACACGCTATGACCAAGTGGGGTCTATCTCAGAAATGCAAGGCTGATTTAATATTTGAAATTCAATCACTCTAATCCACCATATGAACCATCTAAAGAAGAAAAAACATATAATCATATCCATTGATAAAGAATTTTTTTTTAATTTAACATACATTCATGATAAAAACCCTCAACCAACCAAGAATAGAGGGGAATTTCTTCAACCTGATAAAGGACACCCATAAAAATCCTACAACTAACAGAATGTTTACTGGTAAAAGATTGTTTCTCCTAAAATCAGGAACAAAAATGATGTTCACTCTCACCACTCCTATTCAGTATTGTACTAGAAGTCCCAGCAAGCGTAATAAGAGAAGAAAAGTAAAATTCAGGCATAAAGATAAAAAATAAAGACTTAAACTGTCCCTATTTTCAGACAACATGATAGTCTATGTGGACTATCCCAAGAATATAATAATAATAATAATAATAATAATAATACAACTCTCCTAGAACTAGTATTAGAGTTTAACAAGGTTACAGAACACAAAGTCAACACACAAAAATTTATTGCATTTCTATATACGAATGATATATAATTTGAAACCAAACCAATGTCATTTAAGAATAGCTCCAAAAGAATGAAATATGTTGGCATAAATCTAATACAACGCATTAGAATCTGATGCTGAAAATTAAAAAATGCTGATGAAAAGAATTAAAGACGATGTAAATAAATGGTTAAATGTATTCTGTTCAGGGATTGGAACACTCAGCATAGTAAAAGTGCTATCCTCCCCAAATTCACATATCGGTTCAATCTAATTCTATTAAAATCCCCACAAAAAAAATGGGGTAGCTATTTAGTAGAATGTACAAACTAATTGTAAAATTTATAAGGAATTACAATAGCTAAAACTGTTTTTGAAAGAGAAGAATACAATTAGAGAAATCAAGCTTCACACTTTTACAGCTTACTATATGGCCATAGTAATCAAGACAATGTGGTATTGATGAAGGAATAGACACATAGATCTCAATGAAACAGAATAGAGAGTCCATAAACAGACCCACGCAAATATGGACAACCGATTTTTCATAAGGATGTAAAAGCTGTTCAATGGAGGAAGAATTGTCTGTTCATTTAATGTTGTTGGAGCAGTTAGACATCTTAATGCAAAATATAATAATAATAATAATAATAAACCTAAATATCACACAATTATACAAAAGTTATCTCAAAATATATCATAAATCTAAATGTAAAAAATAAAATTAGAAAACTTTTAGAAGAAAACATAGGTGAAAATCTCTGTGACCTGGTAGCCAAAGAGTTCTTAGACATGACACCAGAATCATGATTCATAAAAGAAATTCCACTCTGTAGAGAAATTTACCCTAGAGATACAAAAATTAAAGTTTACACTAGAATCTATACATGAGTGTCTTTAGAAACTCCATTCATACTTATCTAAAACTGCAACCAACCCAATGTCCTTCAATGGATGAATGGAGAAATACACTATGGTACATTTACACAATGGAGAAGTATCAACAATAAAAGAGTCAGGAGATCCAAGATGGCAGAGTAAACACTGTGCCTACTTTCTTCCATAAACACATTAAAATTACAACTAAATTATAGAACAATCAACCTGGAGATCATCTGAAGTCTGTCTGAGTAGAAGTTTTATAATTAGGGATAAAAAGAAGTCACGTCAAAACTGGTAGGAGGGGTGCAATGTGAAACAGCCTGGCTCCAAACCTCCATGTGGCAGTTGAGAATCAGAAGGGATATCTCAGCCATGGAGGTTCCCCCTGCAGAGGTGAGAGATCCCAGACCCACACCAGTCTCCCCAGCCTAGAGTACTAGTGCTGAGAAAAGGAGTCCCCACAACATCTGGTGGTGAAAAACACTGGGATTCTGACCATCCAAGTGGGATGGAAGGCTGCAGGAAGCAGACATCCTCTTAAACAGTGTTCCAGAGGAGGGGGAGAAACTCAGGGGGTGTTGGAGACATACAGAGGGTAGACTAAGGTATGTGGCTTTGAAGTGAGGGCTGGAGGACAGTCACATTTCCCTGTGTGGGGTCCCGTGCAGCCAGGAGGTGGGCGCCATCTTTCCTGGGTTGAGCCCTCCCTAACACAGCCATATCTGAATCTAATTGGCCTGATGAACTCCACTGCTCCACCCTGCTGACTCCCTGAGACCACACCCTACCCAACTTGCCCAATCCGGCGGCACTTTCTCTAAGAGCAGCCAGCCCTGCCTGCATTGCACTCTTTCTTGAAAAACCATCAGAGTCTGCAGGACCCAGGCAGGCAGCAGCTGGCCTCGGTGTGCTCTAAGACTTTTTACGAGTAGCTCTAGGCTCAGCACTGGCACCAAATCACTGTCTACATTAACCTATTGCCCACAATTCTTCCCTCTCTAGTGACCATCTGAGAGCCTGCAACACCCAACTCGTGTACTGCACGAGGCTTTATCAGTGTCTGAACCTTAAGGGAGCTGGCAGGTGGCAGCAGGCCTCAGGGTGTCCTGGCTTTTTGTGGACCTATTTCAGGCCCAGTACTAGTGACAGCTGTCCTCGGTTCACTGTGTGTCCTCTTCCACATGCCTCCAACTTTAGCACAGTCAGCAAATAACTATGGAATGTTTGTTACTCCTACCAGGTAATCCCCAGCTGGTCACAGACAGTTGGTGACCTAGACCTGCACTGGAGCCCCTCCCAAGAGGCCCAGAGCCAACATACTTGGAGGTTGGATTCAGACCACAGCAGAGCACTGCCCAATTGGCCCCACAAGTGGCACACACAAGAGGTAGTCTCAAAAGGCACCAGAGCCCACTGGGGTGGATCCCACTGAGGGGGTAAGCCCCCCACACACAGAGGCTGTAAGCTGTGTATGTGGCCAAACCCCACAGCCAGTCAGCGTGAGGTCCAATCCCACCCACTGACAATAGCAATGAAGGCTCAACTATTACAGGAGGGTACACAAAACACACATAAGGGGCACTCCTGAAGCACCCAGAGTAGGTGACCAGGGAGATTATGCCACTGGGTCCCACAGGGTGCCTACTATATAAGGTCACTCAGCCAAAACTGAGAGACATAACAGATCTACCTAATATATAGAAACAAACACAGAAAGGCAGCCAAAGTGAGGAAACAAAGAAATACATCCCAAATGAAAGAACAGGAGAAAACTCCAGAAAAAGAACTAAATACAATGGAGGCAAGCAACCTACCAGAGACAGAGTTCAAAACAATGGTTATAAAGATGCCCAAGGAACTTAGTGAGAACTTCAACAAAGAGAGAGCAAGCATAAAAAAGGACATAAAAAGCATAAAAAACAACAACAACAAAAAAAACAAACAAACAAAAAAACTAGTCAGAAGGGAAGAATACAATAACTGAAAAGAAGAATGCACTAGAAGGAATCACCAGCAGACTAGATGAAGCAGAGGACTGAATCAGCGATTTGGAAAAGAAGGTAGCAGAAAACACCCAATTGGAACAACAAAAACAAAAAAGAATCATAAAAAAATTAGGAGAGTTTAAGAGACCTCTTGGACAACATCAAGCGTAACAACATTTGTTTCATAGTGGTACCAGAAGGAGAAGAGAGAAAGCAAACAAGGGATTGAGAAACTATGTGAAGAAATAATGACTGAAAACTTTCTTAACCTGGTGAAGGAAATAGACGTACAAGTCCAGGAAGCACAGAGTCCCAAACAAGATGAACCCAAACAGGCCCACACCAAGACACATTATAATTAGAAATGGCAAAGGTTAAAGACAAAGAGAGAATCCTAAAAGCAGCAAGAGAAAGGCAATTAGTAACTTATAAGAGAGCTCCCATAAGATTGTCAGCTGATTTCTGAACAGAAGCTTTGCAGGCTGGAAGGGATTAGCACAAAATAGTCAACATGATGAAAAGAAAGGACCCACAACCAAGATTACTCTGTCCTGCAAAGCGATCATTTAAAGTTGAAGGACAGATAAAAAGCTTCCCAGACAAGAAAAAGCTAAAGGAGTTCATCACCACCAAACTAGTATTACAAGGAATGTTAGAGGGATTTCTTTAAGGTGGAAAAAAAAAAAAAAAAAAAAAAGATCAAAATTATGAATAATAAAATGGCAATAGCTACATAGCTATCAAGAATTACTTTCAATGTAAATGGATTAAATGCTCTAATCAAAAGACAAAGGTGGCTGAATGCATAAGAAAACAAAACCCCTACATATGCTACCTACAAGAGCTTCACTTCAGATTGAAAGATACACACTGAAATAAAGAGATGGAAAAAGATATTTCATGAAAATGGAAATGAAAAAAACAAAAAGAGCTGAGGTAGCAATACTTATACCAGACAAAATAGACTTTAAAACAAAGACTATAACAAGAGACAAAAAAGTAACCAGTAATCCCACTTCTGGGTATTTATTCAAAGAAGCCCAAAACGCTACTTCAAGGGAACGTGTGCATCCATATGTTCATTGCAGCATTGTTTATAATGGCCAGGATGTGGAGGCAGCCAGGGTGTCCTTCGATAGAAGAATGGATAAAGAGGAGGTAGCACATATATACAACGGAATATTGTTCAGACAGGGAAGGAAATGGGTTCTTGCCATCTGTGGTGGCATGGATGGGCCTGGAAGATATTGTACTGAGTGGAGTATGTCAGACAAAGAAAGACAGATGCAATGTGATTTCACTTATAATGGAATCTAAAGAACAAAACAAATAAACAAACAAACAAAAACAGAAACAAACGCAAATACAGAGAGTATTTTAATGGTTGCCAGATGGGAGGGGAATAAGGTATGCTTGGTGAAAAATGGGGAAGGGATTAAGAAATACAAATTAGTAGTTACAAAATAGTCATGGGGATGTAAAGTATAGCATTGGGAATATAGTCAATGATATGCTAATATCTATGTATAGTGCCAGGTGGGTACTAGACTAGTCAGGGGGATTACTTCTTAAATTATATAAATGTCTAACCATAAGCTGTACAACTGAAATTAATATAATACTGAATGTCAACTGTAATTGAAAAATTTAAAAAGTGGGGAAAGGTGAAGGGGAATAAGAGGTTCAAATTTCCAGGTATAAAACAAATAAGTCATGGAGATGTAATGTACAGCATAGGGAATATAGTCAATAATATTGTGATAGCGTGGTACAGTGTCAGATGGTTGCTAGAATTATGGTGATCACTTCTTTAGGTATATAAATGTTGACTAACTATGGTGTACCCCTGAAAGTAATATACTGTGTTTCCCCAAAAATAAGATCTAGCTGGACAATCAGCTCTAATGCATCTTTTGGAGCAAAAATTAATATAAGACCCGGTCTTATTTTAGTATAAAATAAGACCAGGTCATAATATAATATAATATAATATAATATAATATAATATAATATATAATGTGTAATATAATATAAAATATATAATATAATATAATATAATATAATATAATATAATATAATATAATATAATATAATACCAGGTCTTATATTAATTTTTGTTCCAAAAGATGCATTAGAACTGATTGTCTGGCTAGTTCTTATTTTGGGGGAAGCATGGTAATATTGTGTATTTTATATATTAGCTATATTTTTAATAGAAATCTTTTTAAAAAAATAAAGAACAAACTATTTAACACATGGGAAACCTAGGATGAGTCACAAAGGCATTACGCTGAATGAAAGCAGCTAGTCTCAAAAGGTTACATCCTGTATGATGTGATCCACTCATATGACGAGATCAGAAGACAAAACTGCAGTGATGGAGAACCATCTGGGATGGAGGACGTGTGAGCAGCAGGGGAAAGCTGGGAGGTGGATGGAAATGTTCTGTGTCCTGATAGTGATGGCTACATGGTTATAGTCACGTGTTAAAATTTGGAGCACTGTACACCCTAAAACGATCAGTGTTACTATATGATCACTTCAAATAATAAAAGCAAAACTAAGCTAAACAATAGCGACAAGCTCATGGTGACTGGGAGGAGGGCATTCGTCAACTGTCCTGGCCAGACAGGGATGTAGGTAAGACACCTCTGACTTATCTGAATTCAGACTCCGTGCAGAGCCATGCTGTGTGGGTGGTCTCTAGACTGTACCTCTACCTTGCACAAGTCTAGTCTACACTCGCCTGCCAAGCACATCTGGCCTCCCTTCTCAATACACAATTCAAAAACAGTCCTCTGCCTGCCCCTGATCCTGTGTGCCCTGAAGTTTCCAGTAAGCAGGCACTCGAAAACAAGGCAGGAGGGAAGGAAAGTAGGAGCCCATTCATACATACCTCTCCTACCCCCATGCAGCCTCTCAGCTGGACCTTCTGAGTAACAAGGAGAGGTGGGTGCCTTTTCGGCCTGTCGCCAGAGGAAGGGGAGAGCCACTGACAGTCTGCTTGGACTCAGCCCTGAGCGTCTGTGGCTATTTTTGCCTTGTGAATACACTGGCCACAAACGGGCTAACCTGGGCATGTGGCCATGTGTATTTGTGCGTATGTATGAACCACATGCATGAGAGAGGAGAGCGAGAGGCTTTCCGAGAGAAACTGAGTGGGTGGCTGCCACTGACGGGGTGTAGATAGTCAAATACAAAACATCACGCAAGTAATTACTGCCATCAGACACAGGGGGTCTGCCTGCGTCAGCAGCGCTGTGTCTGCTCTCCCACGTCAGTACGCTCTGGGCTGGAAGGGGCTCAGGCAGGGCAAGGAGGGGTTTCTTTAGATTCCTAGGGGGATGACAGCCCCTCCTGACACCAGGAGAAAGCGGCACCAGGAAACACTGCATGCAGCCACCCTTGTCGAGTAAGCTAATAGAGCCACATCAGAAAGCTTGATGGAAGCCCCAGTTTCCCCACGCAGGCCCTGTCCTGCGCAGCCATGGACCTTCTCCTTCACACGCTCCCTCTGTCCTCCTCCCCTTCTCAGAGTCTGGCCAGTGGAAGGGACCCTGGTTTTCCCTGATCCTGTGTCAGTAGTGACAGCTCCAGGAAAGGGGTTCGTTTGGCATAGCCTGGGGAATCGGCAACTTGGGAGGCAAACAAAGCCAGAGATAGAGCCCCTGTCTCCCTGGGTGCCTGGTCAGTAAAGGGTGCCAGGGAAGGATGTGGTAATCCAGTTTGCACCCAAAGGCCCTTTGGCCAATTCTAGGAGTTCTTAACCTGGGTACATCACGACTAAAGTATTGTTTTAAAATCACAGACTCGGAGTTCCTGGGGTCGGAGAATCTGTGTTTCAAACACCCAGGTGACTCAGATGTCCCCCAAGCTCAGAAGCCAACAACCTATCAGGCAGGGATGTGGGCCGAGGCGGTAGGAAACTGGGGTATGGGGCCTACTTGTGTCACTGACTGCATGGACAGCTGAACTGTGCTGGGCTCAGCTTTGTCGTCTATTCGTTGGGGGTAATGACACGTCTAACATAACCACAGGCATGTGGGGCTGGTTCTGAAGGTGCCCTATGGCCACAGTGAAGGTTTACACGCTGATCTTCGTAGAACAGGCTGGAATACCTCACTGGGTCAGCAGTGGGTACTTACTTTCAGACAGACGCATAGTTCTTCTCCAAGACAGATAAAGGAAACACTCTGATGGCGAGATACCTGGGATAAGCTCAGGAGACGCAGGGGTCTGGATACACAGTCCCCTCAGAACGGTATGGGCCCAGGAAAGGAGGAACAGGGCCTGTCGGCTGTAAGCTTTCACGGGGGGATGTCACAGCAGCAGTGACCAGGCATGGAATGAGACTCAGGCCTGCCTAACACCCTCTGTCCAGAGCACAGGACCCTAACAGGGCCAACAAACTTGCATCAGTTTGATTTCCTCCGATGTACAGACAGAGTCTTTCTTTGGCCTCTGAGAAGCCCAGCCCTTCAGGGCAGGGCTGTTTGGAGGGTCACATGGGGCCCTGGATGGGAGGGGACCCTGAGAAGGCAAATGGAAGGTATTACCCTCCTTCCCCACACCACATGTCCTCAGGATGCTGACCCTCCCATACTCAAGTTAAGAGGCTGCTGCAGTTCAACCTGGGCGCAGCAGTTATACTTATAATGGTGCAAATTACATCATCTGTAACCTTTTTTTTCACAACGGGCGGGTTTCAAACAGCTGTAATTTATGGATGTTCTTCCGAGAGGAATTAGTCAATATATTTGTTTTCCCTTTGATATATAGCCACAGGAGTGCGTCAGGCATGAGGTTTATTAAGCCTTGCCAATTTGCTGCCGCTTCACAGAGCTATAGATTTTGCTGGTGGAGTGGGCTGGTTCCACCCCAACATAGAAAAAAAAATCATTCAGAATACTGAAAAGCCTTCCAGCCCTTGGAACACAGAGCACTTCGGGAGATTGGCGGCAGCCTTGGGACCCAGGCTCCTGCTCCCGAAGTCCTGGTTGCCGGGGGAGTGAGAGGACCAGGGAGGAGGAGACTGCAGGTCACACCACATTCCCCCGTGGGTTGTGGGACAGACACGCTCAGGCCCATGGGCCGAGAACGCTCCCTGGACTGTGTGTGCTTTCACTGCAGCTGAGGCCAGCCCCCTCCCCAGCCGTCTGGAGAACGGTGGCAGTCAACCAGAGCAGGGGCGGTCTATCTGCTCCAAGCGGCCCCCAGGTCAGGGAATGGTGCAGTCAACACGCTCCCTCCCCCGCAACCCCCCGAAACAGGCCCTTCCAGAGTTAGCCAAAGGTACCTGCAAGCCCAAGAGCCTCCGTGGGGAAAGGTACCCCTGTGGAGGGGTAGAGGTGGACCTCCAACCTCAGTCTGTATGAGAACTACCTGGGTATCCAGGTAGAATGCAGATTCTCAGGCACAACCTGACCCCACCATGGGATTCATAGGTCTGGGGAGGCCAGGACTCCACGTTTTCTACAAGAGCCCTCCACAAAGTGATTCAAACCCACTGACACCCCCACCTCAGGTTGTCACTGCTTAGATGAATCAGGTTTTCCTACAACTGAGTAGAACTGTGTTTCTCCCGGCAAGATACAATGAAAGTCATGAATACCAGGAAAAAAATCATAAACTGTCCAACTTAAAGGCTACCAGTGTGGGATATGTGCCCACTACCCCGACCACACTGAAGACACCTCCGCAATCCATCCATGTAACCAGAGCTGTCATTTACCAAATGTCTGGGAGGTGCTGTTATCCCAGGCACCTGAGCTGATGAAGGTCCTGCAGGCAGAGTCCATCTCTGGAGAGGGTAGACAACTTGACCCAGGGCACACAATGGCCAGGGCCAAACCGGCATGTGAGGCAGGGCTGTCCAGCTGCAACATCTATGGTCTTTCCAGACTCCCCAGCACCTTCCTTGCCGTGCCCCTGTGCCAGGGACAGACTCCCCCAACTCTCCCTAAACAGCATATTCAGGCAAGTGCTGCTTTCCTTTCCTTTGCTCCTTCACTAGGGTCTGAAGACTTTCTTCTCAGGAAGCCACTTCTTCCTCCCAACAACATACTCATACCACACTGACCGTTTGGCACCCAGGAGCCAGATGACAGGGTTCAAAGTTCAGTTCTGCTACTTTCTAGCTGTATGATATTGGGCAAGTAACTGACCCTCTCTTAGCCTCCGTCCCTCATCTGCGAATGAAGATAATCCTTAAACCTACCCCAGAGTAGCTGTGTGGCTTCTGTGAGTTAAAATACACAAAGCTCAAATTTAGCACTTAATAAGTGTCCATTATTTTCTGTGCTCCTCTGTTTCATTCAGCAGTGCTATGCTGTCTGTGTGCCAGGTGGTCATGGCAAGGAGTCATCTCAGTTACCTACTTTGGAAGATAAACCCGGACTGGGCCCTGGGAACTTCAATAATTTTAGTTTTCAGTCCCATGAGGGGAAAGGCACGCCACACATACATGCGTCAGTGCACGCACACATACGCGCACACACACGCACACACGTTCCTGTGGGTGGGCAAATTTGGACTGCTGCAATCGAGGGAGAGGTGTGGCCGGGAAGGGCTGGTCCACAGGAGAAATGAGCAGATGGAGCGTCAGCATCCCTCCAAGAATGGGAACCAGGAGGGCTACAGAATGAAGCACATGGAGCACTTGGAGCAGGACACTTGATGGGACAGGCAGGTGGCTGGGAGCAGGCAGCAGGAAGAGCCCACAACATGTAAAACGAGAGACACCTGGGATGTGCAATGTCAGGGATGGTGAGGACCAGCATTAAGTGAGGGCTGAAAATTAGCCCCATAACTGCATCCAAATACCTGCACCTAAATGCTGCATCCAAACAGCCACATCAGAGTAGTCTACACACACACACACACACACACACACACACACACGCAGAACATAGATACACAGACACACACACAGAGACAAACACAGACATACACACAGAAACTCACAGATACACGCACACACAGATACACAAACACACACAAACATGGACAGAAACACACAATCACACACACAGAGACTTAAACACAGGGACAGATACACACAGACATGAACACACAGGTACAGGCAGACACATATGCAGGCACTCACAGAAGGACAAACACCCACAGACACACATATTGCTCAAGTACAACCTCCTCAGGCCTGTTTGGCCTGATGCTCTGCACAAACACGGCTGTGTGAATATAAGGAAATGGGGTAAGAAACGTAAGTTCTGCAGATAAAATCAGGGATCAGGAAGAAACAACCGACTTTATATTTACACAGATAACCAGAGGACTCCGAGCCTCTCAGGAGACTGTAAAACAAAACTCCCGCGTCCGCGTTAATCCTATGCATATTGACTCTGCCAAGAAAACAGACTCTGCAGAGTAACTGCACCTACCCAGGCAGCACCTGGGTGCCCAGGAGCCACTGTGGTGTTGACTTATGTTAATGCCCGACTGGAAGAGCCCATCCAGGAAGCCAGGAGACCATGGGGGAGGGAGGGAGGGCGTGGGGGGACTGGCAGGGAGGCTCTCATCAAGCAGGACACTCTTCCCTTCACAGACCTCTCTCCACACATTGAGTCCTTCTGACACTCGCTTGCTTGTCACCGGGGCCTCCCTTGACAGTTCCCAAGATTGCAATGAAGTAAAAGCATGATTAGTGCTTTAGCATCTCTCTCCCCTGACAAACGGAAACTCAAGGAGGACGCGGAGTGTGCGTGTTTCGCTCACTGCTGCACTCCAAGTGCCTAGCATATAGTAGATGTGCAGTAAATACAAAAAACTAGAAATGGATGAATAACTTCACACATAGTGTTGGAGTCAGTGGATGCCAAAGACAGCGGTGAGGCTGCTCCGTAGTTGGGAGATTCGTGTCATCATCCACCGAGAGCTCGGGTGCCCGTTTGAGTCCTGGCCCTGCTTGCCCTGCTTGCCACCCCCCACACCCCACCCCCACCCCATCCAAGCAGCACTCACCTGAGTCTCTCAGAGTCGCTCAGAGAAATCCACAAGATTCTACATCAAATATGTCAAAGCTGGGTGAAACCCTGTCAAAGGGACACCATGGGGGAGGAAATGTCACAGAAAGTGATAGAGGTAAAACAACTGAGATGGTCCCTTGATAACACAGTGAGATTTCCATTCATGTCCTGATTCCTCCTTGTTCTCCTCACCCCACCCTTTCCTTCCCACAGCCTCAACTGACCCTCTCTCCACCACAGATTCCCAGGGCCCTCCCAGACCCCTCCATCCATTTCACCTCTCTCCCATAAAATGTTTGTTCTCAGACTAAAGGCTTAGCCAGCAACTGAATTTATATTTAAAATGCCAAGACTTCCACTTCCAGACAATATGGAGTCAAAGGAACCAGATTTATATTCCCTCCAGAAACAAACAAAAACTCAGACAAGGTATATCTAAAACAACGGTTCTCAGACATTGGACACGGGGTAGCAGACACTATCCCTGAGCGAGAGGACACACGCAAAGGGATTGCTCCACCTTCCTGACGGGAGAGCATTCCCAGGTGGCAGAGCAGAGAAGGGCAATCCAGAAGGAGCAGGCCGTCAGCGTCCCAGAGTTGAGGAGACAAAGCTGGGGTTCTAGGGAGACCCCAGTGTGGCAGGCAGGCAGCCTTGAAAGGCTTAGCATGACTCGCAGCGATCTCCACCTCCTGGGTGCACACCCCCGTGGAATCACCTCCCACCTTGTTCCAAAACTGGTCTGCGTGACCAATAGCGCACGGCACAAGTGATGGTATATGAGGATGGGAGGTTATAAGAGATGGTGGCTTTCATCTTAGACTCTCTTTCTCTCTATCTCTATCTATCTATCTATCTATCTATCTCTATCTCTCTATCTCTATCTTTATCTCACTCTCTCTATCTTTATCTTTCTCATCACTTGCTCTGGGGGAAGTTAGATGCCATGACATGTGAGTTGTCCTGATAAAAGGCCCACACGGTGAGGAACTGAGACTCCTGCTAACGATCATGTGAGCAAATTTGGGAGAGATTTTCCAGCACTTTCTGATGACCACAGACCTAGTCAGCAACCTGGCTACAACCTCATGAGAGACTCTGAGTCAGAACACTCAGCTAAGCAGCTCCCAATTACTAACCCACAGGAACCATCTGAGATAATTGTTGTTTTAACGATGCCCTGAGAAGTCTACTCAGATGAAGGAAGGGCATCAGATAGAGTCAATATGTAGGTAAATATAAAATAATTTCATCTTTATTTTATAAATGTCTTTTTTTTTTTTTTGAAGGAGGGCACAGCTCACATTGGACCGCACAGGGATCCAATTGGCAACCTTGGTGTTATCAGCACCACACTCAAACCAACTGAACGAACAGCCACCCCTGTAAAGGTCTTTTTAAAGATAACTATGTAATTCAAGCACAATAAACAATATTGCAGCTTTTGTGATATATGTAAAAGTAAATAGAGGACAATGATAGTACAAAGGCCAGGAGGCAAACATTGGAGTATATTGTTGTAAGGTTCATGTACTATATTCCTAGACTATGAAATATTAAAAATGTATACTATAACAATGTAATCACTAAAAGAGGGAAAATATAGCTAATAAGCCAACAAAGGAGATAAAATGGAATAATAAGAATTAATCCAAAAGAAGGCAGAAGAAGCAATGAGGAAACAAAGAAAAGAGGGAACAAAGAAAAAAACAAATTTCAAGATAGGTTCAAATCCAGCCGTATCAGCAATTGCATTAAATGTAAATGATACAACTATCCCAATTAAAAGGCAGGTTACCAAATTGCATAAACAAACAAGACAACTACATGATGGTGCCTATAAGAAATCCATTTTAAATACAGGAGCAGAAATGATTTAACAGGAAAAGTTTGTAAAAATGCCATGTTAATATGAATGTATCAAAACAAAGTTGGAATTGGAGTGACTATATCGGACAAAGTTGATTTCAGAGCAAGTATTACCAGGGATACAGAGTATTCATATTGATAGAAGAGTCAGTTTGTAAGCAGGACATACAATTATGTTGTGCACCTCACCACAGAGCTTCAAAATTCATGAAGCAAAAACTGATGGAACCACAAGAAGAAATAGATAAATCTGCATTTATAGTCAGAGATTACAACACAATGAGCTGGATGGTCCTGGAGGCACATGTAGGGCCCATCCAGTTCCAGCTATGAGATCAAAAGTCTGAGATGGATAGAGAAAGGGGCTGAAAATCAACAAGGAAATTCTGGTCTAAGGGGGAGGATGTAGCTCAGATTAGGGCTGTGGAAGAAGTCACCAGACAGAGGACAAACCATCCTTATCCTTTACTCACGGTCATGATGACATTGGTTTCTAGAAGTCTCTGAGGGCAGGGAGTCCCTGGCAGGTGCTGTTATTCCAGAAACGAGCTCTGCTGCGCTACTGTCAGGAAGTCCTCCCCCATGCCTTATGGCTTCCATTCTTTAGCCCAGAGATGGAAACTTTTCTCTTTTACAACTTTGAAGTATAATTGCCATATAATAAACTGCCTATATTTAAATTCTAAAACTGGATACACTTTTTATATGCCTGTGAAACTACCGCCACAATCATGATAATGGGTACTTCCATCACCTCCAGAAGTTTCCTTATTCCTCTTCAAAATCCCTTCCTCCCACCCATCCTGTCCCCACCTTCAGCAATAGACGATTGATCAGTAATCTGTTTTCAGTCCCTGTAGATTAGTTAGAATTTTCTAGAATTTTGTATAAGCACAGTCATACCTAATGTACTCTTTTTTGTCTGACTCAGTGTAATTTTTTTTGACATTCATTAATATCATTTTATGTATCCACAATTCATTTTCTTTTATTGCTGAGTTGTATTCTACTGGATGGACAGAACACACTTTATTTATCAATTCACTTATTTATGGACATTTGGGTTTTTTCCATCTTGGGGATATAGCAAATAAAGCTGTGATGCACATCTGAATACAAGTCTTTTAAGAACATATGCTTTTACTTTCTTGGGCATGTGCCAAGAAGTGGAATGGTTGGGCCCCATAGTAGATGTATCTTTAACTTCTTCAGCTGTTTTCCCACGTGGTTATGCCAATTATATTTCCATCAGCAGTGTATGAGAGTTTTGGTTCAACGTATCTTTATTAACACCTGGTATGGTCAGTTTTGTTGTTGTTGTTGTTTGTTTGTTTGTTGAGCCATTCTTGTGGTCATGTAGTAATATCTCATTGTGCTTTGAATCTGCATTTCCTTAACACCTCATTAGTTGTTTGAGCATCTTTTCATGTGCTCATTTGCCATCCATATATTTACTTTTGTAAAGTGCTTTCCAATTCTTTGCCCATTTTTTTCATTGGATTATTTGTGTTATGACTGGGTTGTAAAGCAGGATAAGGGGAAAAGGGTAATAGAGAGTTATTTTTGATTGGGTGACTAGAAAAAGTCTTTCTAGGTAAGTGGTGTTTAAACAGAAGGCTGAAGGAAGTCAGGAAATAAGCCCTTAGTACATCTGAAAGAGGAGTCTTCCCAGCAGGGATACAGGAGGTGCAAAGGCCCTGAGGCAGCGAGTGCTTGATGTGTTTGAGGAGTAGCAAGGAGGCCAGTGGGGCTGGGACAAAGGAGAGAGAGAGAGATTGAGAGAGAGAATGGAAATTCATATAAGAAAATCTACTTCACTGAGCATTAAATGAGACACTGAATAGTAGATATTCAATTTTAAACCTCAGTTTAATCCAAGTATTTACTCACTAGACTATGCTCACCCTCTACCCTTTCTATGCTTAGCTCCCGAATCCTCACTTGAAGCAACTCTTACCATTCTAGAAGCTTTGTTTCCTCATGTGTGCCTCCTCGGGGGCCTGCAGATGGCTCATCCCACGGCCCTGGCCCGAGATCGTTTAATCAAGAATTGTGCAAACTGCTGAACTTCATCTAACATTATGATGGGACATAAAAGTTTAAGGGCTTTCACACACACACACACACACACACACACAATCTATGATCTAGCTCTATATGAGTTATAATAAATTTGCAAAGAGGGAATTTATCATCTCTCAAAAGTGTGTCTCTTCTGCACTGTGTTCTGAAACCTTGAAAACCCCAGGTACAAATCTCAGCATGAGGCTTCATGTTTATCTCCGCAGGGGGAAGGTGCTGACATGGGTGTCCCGGGCGCCCCCTCCCTGTTCCCAGTGTCTCTTATCATTCCTCTCCCAGCCCTTCCTCCCCCTCCCTCAGCTTCTGCTTCTCTACATCCTAGGGAGCCCCAGAGCATTCTGGAGAAGCTGCAGGCATGCAGGAAAGCCCCTTAGGGCCCCAACTCCTCATTGACGGGTAAGGAGGTGGGACCACACAACCTGGAAGGGCCTTTTTTGTTCCAGTGGCCCCTGGTGGTACCCAGCTTGCAGCCACCGCTGTTGTCTGTGGAGGCTTGTTGGACTGAGCTAAGGGGCCAGAAAGTTAACATCAGATAAAGATGTGAGGAAGGTGCTTCCCTACAGACAACTCAAGGTCAGTCATGCCCTCGGGAGGTGGGCAGGGAATGCAAAATTACAGACCCATTACATGTGATAACATGACAAACCATGAAACATTTGCCAAGTGAAAGAAAGCAGACCCAAAAGGCCCCATGTTGTGTGGTTCCATTTGCATGAAAGTCCAGAATAGGCAAATCCACACAGACAAAGTAGGTGAGTGGTTGTCAGGGCCTGAGGGGGAGGGGGAAATTGGGACTGACTGCTAATGAGAACATTCTTTTTGGGGTGATGGAAACATTTTGAAATTAGATCATGATAATGGTTGCAAAATAGTAAATATGGGAAACCAATGATGAATGTTACGTTATGTGCATTATACCTCTGTCTAAATATATAGCGTTCTTAACTGCAGACCTTGGCAAGGTGAAGGAATTGCCCAAACAGAGGACCCTTCTCTGTGGGATCAGGGAGCTCAGCCAGCTTACGGAAAGGTGGAGAGGGCAGCTGGACAGACGTGCGTCCCAGCCCAGGAGGCCTCTCTTTTCCCGGCAAAGCCCCAGCCTGGGATGGAGAGCCTGGCCACGGTTGTTAGACCTATAGCCCAGGAGGCCGAAGCCCAAATCCTAGATGCAAGGCTTCTCAAAGTGTGTCCCCAGGACCATCTGCATCAGAAATAACCGGGGGCCTTGTTAGCAAAGCAGACCCCTAACCCCATCCAGACCGAATGAAACGGATTTTTATTTTTAACAAGCTCTCTAGGTAATTCTTTTGCACACAAAATGGTTTGAAAGCCATTTCCAGCTATAGTGCTTTTCAAACTCTAAAGGGCGTTTGAATCGCCTGGGGATCTTATTAAAATGTAGATGATTCTGATTCAGTGGGGCCGGGGTGGGGCCTGGGAGTCTGCATTCCTAATAAGGTCTCAGGCCTCATCAGGTTGCTGGTCCCTGAATTCCACTCTGAGTAGCGAGGATTAGAACCATTTCTTAAATTCAGCTTCATATTGCAATCACCCGAGAAGCTTTAAAAACCACCGAGGCCTGGCTCGCCCTCTCTGAGATTCTGAATTGGTTTTTGAGGTGGTCTAGGCATCAGAGTTCCTAAAACATTCCCCAAGGGGATTCCAATCAGAGCTGTGGGTGCAAACCACTGCGGCAGGGGGAGACTGGAGTTCTAAGCACGTGTCCAGGTAGATGCAGGAAAGGAAATCCAGGGGGAGCCAATGTCTTTGGATAAGGACAATGCAGAGGGGGTAGAAGCTGCTTCAACTTCTGTCTATACACACAGAAGGTACCTGTGTCGTACCCCTGGAGCCTGAGAGAGTGAACACAATGCTAGAATGTCCATCTCCAAACCCAGCAGACGGGGAGCAGGT
The DNA here is from genome assembly GCF_036562045.2 of Rhinolophus sinicus. Lineage (NCBI taxonomy): Eukaryota > Metazoa > Chordata > Mammalia > Chiroptera > Rhinolophidae > Rhinolophus > Rhinolophus sinicus. Next base: position 89,430,512 of record NC_133757.1, on the reverse strand, counting down.
TGTTCCTGACAGTTTCCTGCCTCAGTCCTACGTGGCTCCAAGCCTGGGCTGGACAGTGGGGTCCATCGGAAGATCCAGTTCGAGGACGCTTCATGGGTACAGGCAGGGACCCAGTACCTCCTACCTTACTCAGAATGACCCAATTATTGGAATCATCTTAAGGAACAGCATTGCCAGGAAGGTCTGGGGGGTGCTGCAAGGTGGGGCATCTGCAGTGTGTCATCCCCTGGACTCCTTCACCCCTGGCTGTCCTGCATGCCCCCAGCTGCAGCAGCAATTGGTTCTCATTGGCGAAGGCTGAGGGACAGGCTCACGTGAGGGGACTCTCAGCATTTGGGGAAAGACACACACACACACACACACACACACCAGGAGGAAGAAATGTAGAGAGCAGGGAACTATCAGGGCGGTTTGCCGGAAAGCCAGAGACAGATGTCAAAAGGAACACACAGATACGCGTGTGCCCGAGCTGCGTGGAGCAGACACACAGGAGGTATTTCAATAGGAAATAAAAATGTGTCTGCAATTAATGATCCTCTAGAACACACAGCCCTTATTAATGTAGCAATTTGGAGAAATATAATTCACTAGACATCAGGCTTGAATTGGCAGAATGGTTTTTCATCTGGAGAAGGGTTCAGGGAGAACAGGAAGTAGAGGAGTAGGCACAGGTGATAGATTCCCAAGGGGGGCAGGGATGGGGTTCTGGGAGCCAGCAGGGGATGGGCCAGGAAGCCACGTTGATCTGCTGGGGAGAGGACACTGAGGAGAGGACACTGCCTTCTAGTGAGACGTCATTCATGTCCCAGTGGCCCCACCTCAGCACCGTAATCACAGAGATGGTGAGTGTAGGATGTGGGGCCAGATGGCTTTGTTCACATCCAGTCTCTTCCCCTTGGCCGAGTTGCTTGATGTCTCTGGGCCTCACTTTGCTCATCTGTACAACGGAGCACAATAATCGTACCTACTCATCAAATTACATAGAGTGCTTCAGCGCAGTGACTGGTCCACTGTAAGTGCTAACTAAATCGTTTCCATTTTTGTTGGCAGATTTCATCTATGCATAAACGGGAATGATAATAGCAGCCTGGGGTACACGGAGGTTTCTGCAGAAACCCCTGGCTAAGCTGTCTGCCAACCTGAGAGCGAGTCTTGTGACAAAAGAAGAAAAGAGCAAAGCAGAAACAGCCTGTGTCCCACTTAGAATCCCACAGGAACGGGATTCAGTGACAAAAAAGACAAAAGAAAAAGCACTACTACTTATCAGGGAAACAGTTATTTGCATGCCTGGGCCAATGACAGCAAGCAGTGTAAAGCTGAACGGATGACAGGGAAAGCGCATTGGACAGGGAACCAGGAGACCTGGAATCCAGTCCTAACCCTCCTTTATGAGTTGGATGTCCTTGGGCTGTTTAGACAAGCATTTCTTTATCTTGGAAAATAACTCATCAGATAACTTCTATGGGCCCATGGAATCTAACATTTTTTTTTTTTTTTTTAATTCAATGGTTCAAAAGGGAGACAAGCTCTCAGGCTGAGTAAGTGTGGAGGACTAGACCAGGGAAAGTTGCAGACTGTACATCAACAATCTGTATGTCCTTCCAGGAAAACCCCTGGATCTGGGACAAAGGTGTTTGCTTTCATGGCTCAGACACGGCCACGTTCTCTGGAGATGGACAATACCTCCACCCTGCCCCTGAACGGCCCTCCCACAAAGTCCTAGAAAAAAAGTCATATTCCCAAGACCTACCGTTCCTGAGCTCCATCCAGGTACCAAATGACACCAAATTGGACCTCTTCTCCATTAATTTTAATTACTCTTTTCTGTGTTATCAGATGTTCTTTCTGGCTCTGTCCCTTCATCTTATCAACACACGTATGTCTGCCTTATTCTAAAACAAACAAAAAGAGAAACATTCCTTTTTTTTACTTCTGGACCCCTGCCTCCCTTTCCCTAGCAGGCAAGCATCTTGAAAAATAATTGGCACTAGCTATGTCTATTCCTCATTTCCCACCCACTTCTAGAGCCATCACTCTGGCTCAATCACTGCCCTTCCACTGAAACCACTCTGACCTCATCCATCATCAACTTTCCTACTGCCAACTCCAAGGAAGCTTTTCCATTACTTATCTTAACACTCGGCTGGGTTTCAAAGGCTGGCCACTCCCATCTTTTTAGAACTCGCCTCCTTTGGTTTGCACAGTGGGGGTCTTGCTCATGATGGCTGGACCTCCGCCTGCACCCACACCTTACTTGCTCATATTGTTTAGGATGCTGCATTGGTCCCCCTTCTTCTCTTGTTTTCTATCTTTTTCATACAAGATAACATTCATTCCCATGGTTTTCACTAACACCAAGTTACTTATTATTTTCAAATCTTTATTTCCACCAAGACCACTCTAAGATATAAAACCCACAAAGGATAAAAGTTAAGTTATAAACCGACGTACTCCATGTCTTTGAATGAATTCTCCATACTAGATATCTCAAATTCAATACATCCCAGAAAACTATCTCACTATTATTGCTTTACCCCCACATTCAGCTTTCTCTTCTCCTGTGCTCCCTGTATCTGATGGATTACCCCAAGAGCTGTGCGTCACTCACCCCACCAGCCCCCTTATCCCCAAAAGTCTTCAAGCCCTGCTGACTTTACCTCTGAAATATCTCCTGTGCCAGTCTCTCCCCAGTTTTTACCCACTGTCACTGCCTTAGTTCAAGCAAATCTTTCGTCTGGATATGTCAATAGTCTCCTAACTGGCCTTACTGTCTCTCCGTTCTTCCAATCCATCTGCCTCACCATCACAAAAGTATTGCTCTCTGTGTATGATCATATCTTCTTCCATGCTGCAAGACCTTCATTGACCTTCCTTACCCGTAAGATAAATGCCAATGGCTGGTCCTGACATGTCAGACTCTTCATAGCCTGGGCCATCCACCCCTTTTCTCTGGCCCCATCACACAGCAATTTCATGTCTCCAAGACCTCTTTCTAGAATGCTCTGACCCCTTGTCTCTGGGAGGCCAGATATGAAGCTAGTTACTTACCTCCTTTCCGCTTATGTTAGACCAAGGAGGCAGCTGCTACTCAACTCCAGTAAGTGTTTTCATCGAGGAATATACACTCTGTGTTGCCAATTCTTCTAAAAGTTCAAAGGAAGTTTGATGTGCTCTTATTTTTCTGTTTGTAAGGTGGGCACTTAGGTTACTGAGTTGCAACCTTCCATATTTTCCCAATATAGGCAAATGAACCTATAAATTGTCCTCAAAGCACTATTTTAGCTGCATTCCATAAATTTCAATAGGTAATGTTCTTTTTTTTTTTGTCAATTCAAAATTTTTCTAATTTCCCTTATGGAATCTTCCCTAATCCATAAGTTATTAGGAAATTCTTTTGAATAATTTAAAAATATTTGCTGATATATCAAATTTATGTTTATTTTTAATTTTTAATTTAATTCTGCTGTGGGCAGAGAACATACTTCGAATAATTTCAATCTTTTTATATTGATTGAGACTTATATTAAGGCCTAGCATGTGGCCTTTCTGGAAAATGTTCCATGTGCCCTTGAAGACAATGCATATTATTTTGGGGTTTTATTTTCTATAAACATCTATTAGGTCACATTGGTTTATAGGGTTGTTTGAGTATTCTATATCTGGCTGATTTTTGGTCTAGTTGCTGTTTCAAACATTGTAAATATGGTATTGAAATCCCAACTTTAATTGTTGAGTTGTCCACTTCTCTTATGAATTCTGTCAGTTTTATATTAATATATTTTGGGCTTTCTTGTTACATATTTTAACAATTACAGCTTCCTGACACACTGGCTCTCTTATTATTATGAAATTTCCCTCTTGTTCTCTAATAATATTTAAAATCTATTTTGTCTGATATTAATATAGCTACTTCAGCTCTCATAAAGCTATCATTTGTATGGTATATTTTTTTTCCATCCTATTAATTTCAAACTAGTTATTTTTTTAATCTTAGCTATGTCTCTTATAGCATATAGTGGAACCTTGTTTTTTTTTAACCAGTCTAACAATCTTTGTATCTTTATTGGACTGTATAGTCCATCTAAATCTGACATTATTATTATGTTCAAATTTACATCTGACATCTTGCTTTTTGTTTTCTATGTATCTCATGTCTTTCCCCCTCTGTTTTCCCTTTATATCCTTCTTTTGTTTTAAGCAATATTTTTGCTTAATTTCTCTTTTGCTTTTAATTTCTTTGCTTTAATGCCTATGTTGATTTTTAATGCAATGTTTTTCAGTTATTTTCTCAGTACTTGCTCTGTGAATTATAATATGCCTCTTAACACAACATACTTCAAGTTACTACTGACTTAATTCTGAAAAAATATAGCAAGTTTGCTCTAGTACAGCTTTGCTTCCTCCTTCTCCTCTGTGCTATTATTTTCACAGCTATGGTATATCTATATATTATAAACCCAAAATATAGTATTAAAACTATTGTTTAATGAAATCTCCTGTCTTTTAAGGAAATTAACAAAAGAAAAGGAAATATATTTATATGTTCTTTTATATTTATCATTTCTGGGGCTCTTCATATATACCTGTGTATTTTAGTTATCATTGGTATCATTTTCTTACACTCTGAAGGACTTCTTTCAATATTTCTTATGCAGGCCTACTACTCTCAGTCCTTATATGCTGGGGATGTTTTTATTTCATGTTCATTTTTGACGTATACTTTTACTGAATACAGAACTTTTGACTAACAATAACTTTCCCAGCACAGTATATGTCATTCCACTGCCTTCTGGCCTATATTATTTCTACTGAGAAGTCAGAAGAAACAATTGTTGTTCCCCTGTGTGTGATGAGTCATTTTGCACCTGTGGCGTTTACAATTTTCTCTTTGGCTTCGGTTTTCAACAGATTGAGTATCATGTGTTTAGGTATTTATCTCTTTGGGCGTATCCTACTTGGAGTTCATTGAATTTCCTTGATTAGTATATTAAATGCCTTTCATCAAATTGGGGAAATTCTTGTCATTATTTCCTTAAATACTTTTTGTCTCTCCCTCCTCTCCATCTGGGACTTTGTTATATGTATCATGGTACATTTGATGCTGTCGTGCGGGTCTCTAAAGCTTTGCTCATTTTTCTTCTGGTTTTTTTTTTTTTTTTTCTCTCTCTAATCTTTAGATTGGAAATCTTTTATTGACCTATCTTCAAGCACATTGATTCTTCTGCCATCTCAAATCTGGTATGGAGCCCATGGAACAAATTTTTCATTTTAATTATTACACTTTTCAACTCCAAAATTCCATTTGTTGTTTTAACGTAGTTTTTATTTCTTTTTTGAGGTTCTTTGTGTTGAATTATTATAATCATTTATCTTTTAGCTTTTAAAACATTTATAAAAGCTACTTTGAAGTCTTTGTTAATAACTTATTTGGGCCCACTTAGAGTTTGTTTCTATTGACTGTTTAATTTTACTTTGTTTTCTTGACAATAAGTCACATATTGTTGAATACTGGAAATATTTAGTGAATATATTATGGCAACTCTGGTCAGCTCTGACACACCCCTGAGCCACTGCAACTTCCCCCAAAGCCTGGCACATATCCACACCTGCCTATGGATTTAGGACCGAGTTCTTTAAGACAGAAAGAGGTTAGAAGGAATAGGAAAGAGGAGGAAGGGAAAGAGCCTCTTTACTTTTTTGAGCCTCAATTTGCCACTTGTAAAACAGAAAAAATAATAACTGTCACAGGTTGTTGTGATTATCAAACAAGATGATATACATGACAACATTTTATAAATTCAAAAACATACACACGAGAGAATAATATTGATATTATTTTATCATTGTCTTCTTCTGTTAGCAGTTAGATAATTAACCTCAAATATGATGTCTGGGAAAAGAGTCAGGGATTTAAAAAAAAAAATCAGGAACAACCACCTCGAAAAACTATGTCCTTGACAAAGAGAAAATCACAGGAAGCAACAGAAAAGGAGAAAACAAAACAAAACAAAACCAAAAAAAAAAAAAAGAGAGAGAGAGAGAGAAGAAAGGAAACTAGATGGAAAGAGAGGAGGAAGAAAGAGAGGAGAAAAGAACAGTCTTCCACTTCTCTTTATCCCACAAAAAACATAATGCTAAAGTCGTTATTAGTGCTGTTAACCTTATAGTAAAGGTTTTAAAGATCCCACAGGGCCCTGTAATTTTTTTATTCTAGTCTATAAATCAGACCCCCTGAGAGGCCAGCTCAGTACCTGGCAGAGAGAGAAGAAATCACTGTCCTGTCTGCTAGGTAACAGGAAAGTGGGATCATGTCCAGAAAATCGGTCTACTTCATACATGTCATTCCCTTTCCCACTCTGTCCTGGCTCCCTTACAGACATGCTGCCTTGCTGGATTTACTCTGCTTTGTGTCACTCTTGCAGGAATCTGGTGGCTTCTCATGGAACTGCCAAAGCAGTAGTCTCACCAGGGATTCAAGGCGATCCAAGATGAAACAGAAATATTAGCCTCCCAACCTGTTAAGATGCTGCAAAATGAGGTCACTGTCAGGAGATGGGGGCGAGACAAGAAAAATGTATTTCATGTGATTTGGGGTAGCTGTTTAGCGCTTGTAATCTTGTCTCAGTAATGGCTCCTAGCAACTCTGAACTACTTTCAACTCTGGGAGAGCACATTCACATTCATTATCTCAGTGTTTGATCGTGGAGAACATTCCCAGAGATCCCCATGTTTTCTCCAAAATTTTCATTTTGAATATTTGAGTTTTTACCTTTACCCTCCAAAACAAATGTGTATTTCATAGGACTGGATAATCACTTATAAATGAATCTGATACATCATGTTGAGGCCCAAGCTTAAATTTATGTTGGTAATCAAAAATAAGAAGTACTGTGCTAATTGTATTGAACTAATGAGAAAAGAATAAATTATGTTTAATTATCAAACAGAGGCCAAATACTGTCACTCAAAAGAACTGACATTAGGGCAGCCAGTACCACTGCAATCAACGATTAATTTTCATTTTTTAAAAAAACCATTCCACTCAGTTAATTTTGGTTATCTGAATGTTATTAGCTCTGTGGTTTTGTTTGTATTTCACTTATAAATTTGATTTGATTTTATAGCGATATGGTAAGGATAAGCTTTAGGAGTCTATGCCTTGTTTTGTTTGTAAATATATAAGTAAAAAATACTTTAAGGCAACAATGTAGAGAGGAGGGAGTACTAAGGTACTTTTTTTCCTTTAAAAGCTTATATTTATTATTAAAATTGGGGGGAGGGGTGTGAATCATCTCCTTGTTCATCACCCCAGCCCAACAAGAAAGTAAGCAGGTCAGATATGATTATCTCAACTGACCAAAACCGATCTTTAGAGAGGTTGAGTGACAAGCCCAAGATGGCATGATGAGAGCAGGGATGGGTGAGAGTATTATCCAGGGACCGACTCCCAAGACAACCCGTGCACCTGAATCACACAGGCTTCTTTCTAGGCAGAAATCACGGAGTCACCTTTCACCCTGCTCTCACCCGATGTGTAAATCTTTCCCACCATATTTCTGCTAGGTGGTCCACAAGCCTTTATTTAGAAAGCAGCAGAGGTTGGAATTTAACCACCCCACCCCAAAGTCTTTTCCACATGGTGATGTCATGAGGCCAAAAGAGCACAGAAAATGTAGTCACAGAGTTTCAGCCACAATTCTGCCCTTCACAATGGATACGTATAGATAACATTATTAAGAGCATGGTTCTAAATTCTTCTCACAACAACCGTATTACTCTCTGTTGATTCATTCATTTGGTACTATTCTTATCCACACTTTACAGATTGGGAAGCTGAGGCACAGAAAGGGAAAGTGATTTGCCCAAGTTCTCGGAGGTAACCATATGTTAGAGCTGAATGCAAACCCAGGGAGTCTGACTCAGCAGTCTGTGCCCTCAGGTCTCCTGCCGTGCGGAATATAATCAATGGGTGGCCCCAGTGTCCATCACCCAGATGGTGACTGAGAGACGCAGAGACGCTAAGCTGGGCCCATTCTTGGGAGACACGAGATGCTTCAGAGGGGCAACTTAAGCTCAAACACCCCCAGCCCTCTTAGCCCAGCCAACACTTTCTTATAGTCTGAGACTCTTACTTGCCAGTTCTCCTTCCTTCCCTCTCTCCTTTATAGGGAAAAGACCTCATTGTAGGCTGAACAATACCCCCTGAGAATGTTGACTTCCTAACCCCCAACACCTGTGAATATGGTACCTTCTACGGTAACAGGAACCTTGCATGGGTGGTTAAGTTAAGGGTGTTGAGATGAGAGATTATCCTAAATCATGCAGAAGGTCCTACATAATCACTCTTCTAAGGGAGAGACAGGAGGAGCAGAGAAGGGATGTTCCAATGGGAGCAGAAGCCAGAGTGGTGCACATGTGGCTTTGAAGGTGGAAGAGGGCCAGGAACCGAGGAACACAAGGAACCTCTAGAAGCTGGAAAAGGCCAGGGACATGTTCTCCCCTGGAGCATCCAGAAGGAACACAGCCCTGCCGATCACCTGGATGTCAGCCAGTGAGACTTCCGGCCCCCAGAACTGGAACAGAATCAATTTATGTTGTTTGAAGCAACTGAGTGTGTGGTATTTGTTACAGCAGCAATAGGAACTGACGTAGACCTGCACATAGTTTGATGAGTTCTCTTGCCTTTTCCAACTTCCTCCTCTGTTTCCCTGACCCATGGGCTGGGACAAACTTGTTGCTGTGTAGGGAGGAGGCCTCAGATTCCCAGAAAAAGAGAGAGCCAACTCTCGTAAAATGGAAAGGCCTGAGTTGTCCTAGCAGAAGATAGAGAAAGAAATAGAGGCTGAGGGAAGTGGGCCTGCAGAAATGGACACGTTGTGTAAGGCCAGAAGACCCACCAGAGGATGGGGGTCCATGGAAGGACCTCAAGGGCAGCTAAGGGAGCTTGACCCATAAGGAACTGTGCAGATGGCCAATAGAACATGGTGTCTATAGGAAGAAACGCAACAGGCAGCCAATAAAGAGGCTGCTTAGCATCAGTAACCACAAAATGACAACAGTACAGGAGGAAGACGTCCAGGGTGGTCATCAGAATAAGAAGTCACAACCCCTCATTCAGTTCCCAATGTACAGACCTAAAACCCTTAGACTATGGAGAAAGGACCCTGCAGTACTCTGACAAGTATATACTATTATGATTCTCCCAATCCCACCCCAAAGGGGCCTATGGCCGTTTATCTGGGTGACTGTACACTGGGGAAAGAGGGAAACCAATATATTATGAGGATTATTAGGGTCTGAGTTAATACTGCTATTCAAAGACACAAAGCATTAACACATTTCTCCTTTTAGAGTGAGGGCTTAGAGGGGTCAGGTAATAAAAGGAGTTCTAGTTGAAACATGACTCTAGGAGGGTCCCCTAAGTCCAGGGACTGACTCAGTAACTGTTCTCTGCACACAATTGGAATTGGAATTGCTATACTTGGCATTTGAAGCAACCTCCATACTGGGTCATTATTACAGTGGGGAAGGCTGAATGGAACCTCTGAAATTGCCCTACCACTTGAAACAATAGTAAATCAAAAACACTACTGTATGAAAAACAAGAACAAAGCTGAAAGAGTCAGACTTTTTAATTTTAAAATATATTACAAAGCTACAGCAATTAAAACAGCATGGTACTGGCATCAAGACAGACATATTGACCAATGGAACACAGTAGAGAGCCCAGAAATAAACCCACACATATATGGAGAATTGATCTGCCACAAGGGAGCCAAGAATATGCACTAGGGAAAGGATAGTTTCTTTAACAACAGTACTGGAAAATTCGATGTCCACATGCAAAACAACAAAACTAGACCTTTATCTTATACCATACACAAACATCACTTACAACTGATTAAAGACTTAAATGTGATATGAAATAGTAACACTCCTAGGAAATAACATAGAGAAAAAGCTTCATGACCTTGGTCTTAGCAATGATTTAATGGATATGACAGCAAACTCACAGGTCAAAAAACAAAATTAGTCAAGTGGGACTACATCAGAAAGCTTCCAAAGAGCAAAGGAAATAATCAAGTGAAAAGGCAACCTATGAAATAGAAGAGACTCTTTGCAAACCACATATTTGATACAGGTTAATTTCCAAAATATGGAAAGAAGTCCTATAACTCAATAGCAAATAAAAATAAATAAAAAATAAAATAAAATAAAATAAAAATAAAAAAAGGACCTGAATAGACATTTTTTTAAAAAGACGTATGAATGGCCAAAAAGAGTATACAAAGATGCTCAACTTCACTAATCATCGAGGAAATGCAGATTAAAACCACAATGAGATATCACCTTACACCTATTAGAATGGTTATTATAAAAAATTATTTTTAAGACAAGTGTTAGCAAGGATGTGGAGAAACTGGAACCCTTATACACTGTCAGTGGGAATGCAAAATCATACAGCCACTGTGGAAATTTCTCAATAAATAAAAACAGAATTATCGTACAATTCAGCAATCTTACTTCTGGATATCCAAAAAAATTGCAATCAGCGTCTTGAAGAGACATTAGCACTCCCATGTTCATCGCAATGCTATTCACAATAGCAAAGATATGGAAACAACCTAAACATACATCCAAAGATAATGGATAAAGAAAATGTGTATATACATACAATGGAATCGTACTCAGCCTTCAAAAAGAAGGAAATCCTGCAATGTGCAAAAACATGGATGAACCGTTCGGACATCCCTCACCTAAATGACATGAGCCAGTCACAGGACAAATACTGTATTATTTCACTTATCTGAGATATCTAAAATAGTCAGACTATTTTGTTTGAAAATAGAATGGTTGACCAAAACAGAATGGTCATTTCCAGAGACGGGGAGGAGGGGTAAATGGGAGTTGCAATAAATGCATATGAAATTTCAATTATGCAAGGTAAGTAAGTTATAGAGGTCAGATTTACAATATTACACCTGTAGACAACAACACCATATAGTCCACTTAAAAATCTGTGACGAGATTACACTTCATGTTAAATGCCCTTAACAAAATCACTAATGAAATTCTTTTAAAAACAATCTCGTATTCTAGATCCAATAACAGAGATTGGTGCATCCTTACAGACATAGAAAATGTAGGGGCAGTGGCACTACCTATCACACTGCCACTGAATTGTCCTGAAACTAGATGAAGCGCTGAGGAAACTGGGTAAATACTAGAGAAGGACTGCAAACTACTGCCGGCTTAACCCAATTGTAGCCTTACTCGTAGCTGCAGTGCTAAATGCAGGAGTTTTGTTAGAACACATCAATCAGGCTTGAGGGACATGGTATGTGGCACCTTTCTACTTGGAGCGGAAAAGAGAATCACACAGCTTGCCTTCACTTTGGATGGACAACGATATTTATTCATGGTTTTGCCTCAGAGCTACGTTCGATCTCCCACCCTCTGCCAGACATCAGAGCTCGAGTACCTGAACACGCCACAGAATGCCATGCTAACTCGGGACACTGATGGCATCACACTGAGTGGACAGGATGACAAGAGCTAGTCTGCGACAGGCTTTGGTGAGACACATGTGCTCCTGAGGGCAGTCGATGAGCTTGATAAAGATTCAAGGAACTACCACTTCAGTAACATTTTCAGGGTGTTCAGTGGTCAGGGGTGTGCCAGGGTCTCTCCTCCCAAGAAAGAGACAAACTACTGAACCTTCCGTTGCAACCACAAGAAGGTGCCTGGTGGACCTCCAGGGTTGTGGAGGCAACAGCTTGCACACCTAGGCATATTGGTCCAGCCAGAATACTAGGTAATATGGATGGCTGCCAGCTTCAACCAGGACCAGGCTCAGGAAAGGCCGAGTAATCGTTGCAGGCTGCAGTCGAGCAGCCATGCCACTTGGGCCACACAATCTGGTAGATCCAATGGTGTTAGAGGTGTCAGTGGTGGGAAAAGACACAGGATGGAGCCTGTGGAAAGCCCCAGTGAGAAAACCTCATCACAGGCTCCTGAGATTCTAGAACAAGGCCATGGTATCCACACCAGAGATTTATACATCTTTTTGAGAAATAGTTCCTAGGATTAGACCAGGCCTTGATCAAGACAGAACATTTAACCATGGGGCATAAAGAGACCACGTATCCTCCAGAACTGCCCACTGTGCACTGGGTTCTGTCGGACCTGCCAAGGCCGAAAGTAAGGATGTGCCCAGAGGTGGTCATCGTACATTAGATGGGTCCTGAGCAGAAGCAAAGTGCACAAGTCAGCTGTGTGAGTAGGTGGCCCAGAACCACATGTCAGGAACCACAATGGCACCAGCCTGCCTCCCCAACTCAGACCTATAGCCACGTGGAGATCCAGTAGGACCAGCTGAAGGAGGGGGAAAGCCGGAGCTTGGTTATGGAGGGTAGGTTTGGCACATGTGTGCAAGCCAAAAATTAGACAATGGTCACATTACAGCCTCATTCATGGATGACCTAAAAGACAGTGAAGGGAGGGGGAGGGTGGAAGAAGAGAGAGAGGGAGAGATGGAATGAGGGAGGGAGGGAGGGAGGGAGGGAGGGAGGGAGGGAGGGAGGGAGGGAGGAGAGAAAGAGGAGATACAATAGAGCAATTCTTTCTTTGCAGCTTCTTCAGGGGTGGGCCTGCCTTAGCCATCTTAGAACTAAGTGTGGGGAGGAGAGAGCAGCTAAGCAACAAGCCAAGATATTGAGGTGCTGCATGAATCTCTGATGACATCATCAAGCCACTAAATTAAACAACTCTGGCACCATTCCACTTGGCGAGTCTTTTAAACGTGAGACTAAAATGTCTTACTGCTTAAAGCTTTCAGGGTGCCCAGGGGTTCCCTGGCTCCTCTGGCTTCTGGGGATCTGGTACTTCCTTTTATTTCAGGAGCTGCCCAGTTTCTCCATCATAAACCCCTTTTAGCTTTTAAGTTTGCCGTGTTAGTTTCTGTTGCTTAAAACCAGACCCCTGACCATGGTACTATTTATAAGGAAAGGGAGGGAAAACAGAGACAAACGTGTGCCAAGAGAGAAAAGGACAGCGACGCGCGTCACTTGGATTAAAAATAAAAAGCCATTTGTGTATACAGAGATACATTAATTGCCAAAATTGAACTGATGAAAAGGCATAATTAGCTTCGGAGAGTGGAAAAAACCAAGTTGATCTCCTAATAAGGTTTGAATAGGCCTCTCTCGTTAGCCACAGGGCTGGAGCCAGGCATGAGGGGGGGAGCTCAGGAAAAGCACAGAGGGCGTGAACATGCTGGCAGGCAAATGGGGGACCGGGTGTCTCGGGTCCTGGATCCTCCAAGGGAGCTTTGTCCCGACAGGAATAAAGACGCCTCCTGAGGAAAAGAGTGTCTAGCAACAGAGTGTGAGTGAACAAAAGATGAATGTTACCCATCATGCCTTCACTTGCTCGTACAACGTCTGACAATTATGTTCACGAACTTGTTGCAATGCTATTAATAAACTTTTTTTTATATCAGAGGGGTTATTCATTATGAATTTGTACCAAACGGACAGTTAACCAAGTTTACTATTTGCAAGTGCTGAAAAGGCTGCGTGAAAAAGTTACACAATCTGAACTTTTCACCAACAATTCCTGGCTCTTGCATCACGACAATGCAGCAGCTCACACGGCACTGTCTGTGAGGGAGTTTTTAGCCAGTAAACAAATAACTGTATTGGAACACCCTCCCTACTCACCTGATCTGGCCCCTCAGTGACTTCTTTCTTTACCTGAAGGTGAAGGAAATATTAAAAGGAAGACATTTTGATGACATTCAGGACACCAAGGGTAATACGACAACAGCTCTGATGACCATGTCAGAAAAAGAGTTCCAAAATTGCTTTGAAGGGAGGACTAGGTGCTGGCATCAGTGCATAGCTTCCCAAGGGGAGTACTTCGAAGGTGATCATAGTGATATGCAGCAATGAGGTATGTAGCACTTTTTCTAGGATGAGTTCGCGAACTTAATTGTCCGATCTTGTAAATTTATTTCCCTCACGTGTTTTTGCCCTTTAGGTAAAAGGATCACCAGTGCGTCCTGGGCTTTGACCTGTGCCCCCCAGGTCAAAGCACACAGGTGCCACAGCCTCAGAACCAGCCCACAGGTCTCCAAGTCCCATCCAGACTTACTGAATTGAATCTCTGGGTGTGAGTCCCTGCAATGTGTCATGCAAGACGCCACCAAAATGTCCTTAGGATGCTCATGAACCCCAAGTTAATTTGCACGTTTACAGAAGCTCATTAGAAAAAGGCACTGCTTGACCCAAATAAATAAATCTCTAACTTTGAAATCTCAGGCGCTATGGCTTAGGAATAGAGTAAACCAGACATGCGATAAATAAAATGGATAAAAACTCTTTCCGACTAAGTCAAATACTTTTCTTCCTACCCAGACCAAGTTAGGTACACTTTCTTCAATTCTTCCCAACTGCTTTCTGTTGCCTTGTTAGAATAATTGGATCGTATGCCTTTCTCCTCCAGTAGGTCAAGGACAGACTTAAGGGCAAACAAGGGCTTGTCCATCTCTCCACCTCCAGGGCCCAGCACGATGCCTGGGACACAGTGCGGTTCCATGGGTTCAGTGAACATCAACAAACACCTCTGTACATTCTCTGTGCACTCAGGACGCTACTAGATGCTTTACACATATTAACTTGTTTAATCCTTCAGAAAATGAAAAGAAAATAAAGCTCAGAGATGTTAAGTGCCTTGCTCCAGGTCACACAGCTGGTATAGGGTCCACCCTCTTCCCACTGTTCACCACTGTGCTTCCTCCTACAGATTTTCACTTCTCAGAAAGGAATGTTCTTGAGAAAAGAAGGACCGTGTATCTATTATAGCCCACGGCTTTCACATTGTTGTCATGGCCTTTAGGATCCAAAAATCATCTACCTCAGAACATTGTTGGAAAGAGGCAAGGCAGGAAAGGCAGTAGCATGTCCTTGTATTGAAAACTGTGGATTCTGGAAGGAATTTCCCAGGTTTGGGTCTGGGCTGTTATTGTGTTCCTTAACTTCCTGGTGCCTGAGTTTCTCATGTGGTTATTAACGTTAAACCAGTGAAAACACACAGAGCATTTTCAAAAGTGTCTGTCACTGAGTTAGCAACACTAAATGGTAGTTATTACAGTTTTCTCAATAATAATAATCATAGAATCACGAGCCCTTCGAGTTTAAAGGAACTCTAGGCAACATCGGTGCCCAACACAACGTGAGAGCATTGAAATGTGCGGTACCCATTCAGTGCACCCTCGTCTTGCTTGCTGTCACACTGCAATCTACCCATGATGGGGACTAGATGTGGCTCTGTGGTATAAACAGCCAGATTTTGACAACAGGCCTGGGGGATATGGAGTAGTACGACTTTTCAGTCTTTTTGTTTTCTTCTGTTTTATTTTATTTTTATTTTTTAAATTAGTTTCAGGTGTACAAAACAATGCGATAGTTGGACATTTCACCCTTTTCTGTTTTATTTTTAATAAAAATACAGCGTTGTGTAAATTGTAAGTTATATATATATACATACTAAAATAAGTGCTTAAAATGAATAGAGAATTATAATCTAATGTTCTTCTTGCTGATTTCTGTGAACAATCTAACCTTCATTTGATCACAGGGCTTCTAATTAGGTTACATGAATGTATTTTTCTTGACAATATGGAAGACAGAATGTGGACACTAAAAATGTATACATTTGCTGCCCTAAGAATCCTGTAATGTGATGTGTCAGGGATGCATGGAGGGTTTGAAAGGAGAGATGCTGAGGCACGATATAAAGCAAGTACAAAGTAGAAAAAATATTTTAAGAAACTTGCAAACTAAGTGTGCAGTGGTGAGTAATCAATAAAGATTTTATAGAAGCTGTGATTTGGGGTGAGCCTTTGGATGTCAATAGGTGAAGCTGGAGAAGGGCATTCCAGACAGAGAACTGACTGGGCAGAATGTTCCGGACTCATCCAGCATCTACTAAGTAGTCTTTGCAGTTTCCTACCAGCAGCTGTCCTCTGCCCTGGCTTCGCTGGGGTGGCAGCTAATAAAGGAAATAGCCTGGCTGTTCCTTCTGACTCCCTGGTCTCTTCTTAAGTTTCCATCCTCCTGCCTTCCTGGGTCTGGCGCGCGCGCTCTCTCTCTCTCTCTCTCTCTCTCTCTCTCTCTCTCTCTCTCTCTCTCTCTCCTCATTCAATCTGGGTGATGCCTCATGACTGCGATTCTTTAATAAGGTAAGAGAAAATGTGTCCTCCCTACTACCAAGAAAAGGAAGCATTTCTCCTCCCAAATCGATCTACATCTATTGGAAATGCACATCAACTGTAAGAGGTTTTCTCAGCAGAGAAATGTGTCCCTAGCCACTGGTTTCATTTTTTTCCCCTCAAAGTGATGAGGAGATACGCAAAGGAATATATTTGTTTTCTTACAGCAACATCAAAACTTTATGACTAGTCTTATTTACTGTAAAAATATCGTAACACATTCTGAAAGAAACATTCAAAGACATTATAAAAAGCAAAACTCTCACCCATAATCGTAACTGTAGCCTTAAGATACTCTCACCACCTTAATGAAACTGTTAACAATTTTTGGATTTCCTTCCAGTCTCCATCCACACACACTGTCTTCACACAGTTGTAATCATTAGTAGTGCTAATTTCATGAAGAGCTTCTATCTTCCAAATAGGCATTTTAAAATGAATTTAATGTAACAAGATGACCCTGAGTGACACCAATTATGAGATTTTTTTTTTCCAAACCTTAAAACACAAAAAACAGTAGGTTGGCTTTGGAGCAGCTCTACCTAAACAAGACTGAAAAACCCAGACTTTGAGAAATGGACTGTTGGAGAGTTTGATGATTGATGGTTTTGAAACTCAGAGCCTGCAGGTGGGAGTGGCTTCTCATGAAGAGAGAGAAAGTTCATCCTGGAGCTGGGAAGAAGATTTTAAGCAGCCAGCCTTGGACAGCTGTGAGGGAAAGAACTGGCTGAGCCGGAGGGAAACTGGGCCAGTCCCAACCCCCTGACAACTTCAAAATGCCCTTCCTGGCCACAAGGAGGCAGGAAGTATTTCTGGTGAGGAGCCAGGCCAGGCAGGTTCTAGGTATACCTGGACCTATGTGGTGGGTGTAATTGTTCTCCATGTCATTCTCCACTTCTATTATCCTGAAGCTTTTAGTAAAGACACTCAAACGTTACAGTCTGGTCGTGGGTAGCTGAATTCATTTTCTAGGGCTGTTGGGGCAAATTGTCACAGACTTGGTGGCTTCAAACCACAGAAATTTATTCTTTCACAGAAATTTATTCTGGGGGCCGGAAACCTGAAAGCCAGTTGTTGGCAGGATAGTGCTTCTTCCAAAGATTCAGGGAGAATCCTTACCTTCCTCCAGCCTGGCTACAGGTGTTCCCTGGATTGTGGCCGCATGACTCCACCCTCTATCGCCATCTTCACAGGGACTCCTCCTACAGAGGAGAAGTGTCTGTATCTTCTCCTCATCTATTTTTCGTAAGAACAATTGCCATTGGATACATGGCCCACCTGGGTAATCTGGGATGCTCTCATTTTAAGATCCTTGGCTTAATGACATGTGCAAAGATCTTTTTTCTAAATAAGGTCACATTCACAGGTTCCAGCTGATTTCATTTTTTGAGAAGTGACTGTTCAACCTGCTAGAGTTGTGGGAATGGGGAATTAAAGCCAGAGGTTGAACCACCTTTGGGACAAAGTAAACAAGTAGAGAGCAATGTCCCCACTCATACAGTCAGAGTTATGGGACAGCTGCCCCAACGGGGAACAGCTGGGCACAATGGAGGTCTCACAGAGTACCAAAGGGGAAAGGATCAGCAAAAATAACACAGAACCATGATAAAGAGGCCAAATTCCAGAATATAGGGGATTGGCAATTTCTCAGGAACTTCTCCCCATGGAGGCAGTGGGACAGCACAAAGCCACCTTGAGTTTCTGATGCTGACCCTGTTCCTTCCAAGACAGTAGAGCAGAGGAAGCCTGTGTCTCTCCCACAAGGTCATACAGGTGCTCTGATCTAGCCTCCTCCCAGACTCATTTCCTGACCAAAAAAATCAATAACTCTAAAGGGGGAAGACACATGTGCCAAAATAATAAGATATTTGAGGGGCACCACGATTTTACAAGAAAAATAGTATGTTGGGTTATTGTGTGCACTAAAAATAGAATAATTACAAGAGAAGAACCAATCATTTAAAGTTAGTCTAAAAACATTAAAAGAAATTGCAAAGAATAATTTTCAAAAAATTGGTGTAGCTCACATATAAATTATAGTGAACACATATTTTAACACAGCTTTATTTAGCTCAGTAAAACCAGAAGAATGGTAAAGTTGGTTCAAATGAGAATTTGAGAGATTATGTATAGTCAATGCAAGAAAGATTACTGGAATATTATTTCTAAATTGGACACAAAATTGGTCTTACAGAGTAAAAGAGAAAAAAAAATGCTATGACCTTTCAGGTTATATTTTTCCACCAGACAGAAATTAGCTTATCATTCATCTCAAGTTAACTGATAGCTTCGCACAATATGAGCCCTAATCAGTTATAAATAGTAAGTGAAAAGTACATTCTCCTAGAGTTAGATAATCCCTGAATGGGACTAGACTATGCTCCAGTCTGATATTGAAAGGGCTTATAATTATCCCTTGTCTTAGTTCCAAGTTTTGCACAATTTTTCTTAAGAGAGATAAGGCAAGATGTTAACCATATGAAACAGAAATAAGAAAATGCAGAAACACAAAGACAGAAGCATTTAGCGTAAAATCTGTAAATGTTATTAAATAAATACAAAAGATTGACTAGCAGAAGGAAGTCAGCTAAGAAAATATTTTGTTATTTGGAAAACCAGATTGAAGAAATCTCTCAAAATAAAGAATCATTAATGGAAAATCTAAGAGAAATGGAGGATAGAAGTTAGAGTGCTGATATTTAAATGAAAAGGAAATCCCAGACAGAGAGATAAACATAAATAGAAAGGAGAAAATATTTGAATAGTGGAAATACATTCTCTGGAATTGAAAAAAGATGAATATCTCAGACAGAAAAAAATTCATAAAGTGCCAAAGAGAGGAAATAAGGAAAAAACACAAATCCAAGAGACATTCAAGAGATTCATGAAGAAAGGTAATCAAAACTTTCATAAGCAGAAAATACTGGACAAATTGAAATAACATATTAAAACATTATAAATAGGCCCAAATTTGTAAGTAATTGAAATATATTTTAGATAATAATTATACAAAAATTGACACATGGAATTTTTTAAATCCTGACATATGCTGTCTAAAAGAGAAAAACCTAAATCCTAAAGACAAAGATCAAAAATAAAAAGATGGAAAAAATATATCAAGCAAATTCTTACCAAAGAAACATGATATGGATATTTTAATGTGACTTAAGGTAGAATACCAGAAAAGAAATGTTAATAAGGATAAAGAGAGCCACTTCATAATGAAAAAGTTTTAATTCACCAAAAATATGTAGCAATTTTTAAAAATATATTTATCTAATAAAATAAACTTCAAATACATAAAGGAAAAGTGATATATCTGAAAAAAATCTTATAAATCACCATTATAGTAGGAGATTTCAACACACCTCTCTACATTATTGATAGGTCAAGTAGAGAAAAACTGTCAAAGG
Source organism: Rhinolophus sinicus (assembly GCF_036562045.2). Lineage (NCBI taxonomy): Eukaryota > Metazoa > Chordata > Mammalia > Chiroptera > Rhinolophidae > Rhinolophus > Rhinolophus sinicus. The sequence continues at coordinate 89,410,826 of NC_133757.1, read as the reverse complement.
TAAAGATAATATACACAATTAATCAACTTGAGTTAATGCACATACATATATTTCTGTGTTCATCAACTATGTAAGATACATTTTTCAAGCTTTTATGAAATATTTACAGTATTTAATCATGTACTAGGCCCATAAGAAAACTCTCAACAAATTTCAAATGCTCTATCATACAGACCATGATTTCTGATCATAGCTTATTTTAAGTTAAATATTAATAACAAATAATTAATATAAATTCCCACAATTTGAAAATCTGAAAATGTACTATGCTTAGTTTATAATTTAAAGAAGGAATCACAATAAAATTGTAAAATATTTACAACCAAATGATAATGAAAACACCCAATCATGGGTTATTAATTGATAACACATGATAATGTGATTGTGATAATCAAAACCTATAGAGTTCAGCTTAAGCAATGCTTCAAGGGAAATTTGTTGCTGTAAACATGTATATTGGAAAATACTGAAGACTCAAATTACCGTGTTAAGTTTTCTTCATCTTAATGAACAAAAGAATAAACAAAAAATAATAAATAAAAGAGATGAAACTATGAAAAGAAATTAATGAAATAAGAAAGAAAGATATAACAGAGTATATCAACAAAGTCAAAAGTTGATTCTTAAAAAAAATCAGGAAACTTGAGAAACTTATGAACAATACAAAAAGAGGAGAGGAAACATAAATGAAAAATATTGTGAATGAAAAGGGGATGATCTATAAAAAATTGCAGACAGAGATTAAGTGATAATAAAATAATACTATCAACAACTCTTTGCCAATAATTTTGAAAACTCAGATAAAGTGAATAAATTCCTAGGAAAGTAACTTACTAGAACAACTCAAGAAGAAATAAAAGCATCACATAGTCCTATAACTATTAAAGAAATTGAATCTGTGTTTTAAAATCTCCCCACAAATAAAATATCTAGTTTGGTTTTATAGGTGATACTTTTCCAAATTTTTAAGTAATAGACTATCCCAATTTTTTGCATACCTTCCAGAAAATAAAAGGAGGGGGGCATATCCTCCAGCTTACTTATAAATCCCCAATACTAAAACCACAGCTCCAATATTAATCCATAGCCCTAATACTAAAACCACGCAAAGATGCTCCAGAAAAGGGGAAAAAAAAGCATGCCATTCCATTTTGAAAATGGATGCAAATATCCTTTAAAATATAAGCAAATCTAACCTAAAAACACTAAAAAGATAATACACCTTCACCAGCTTTATCCCAGGTATGCAAGCATGATTTAATACTTTGAAAATCAGGAAATATAATTTCCCACATTAACAGATGAATAGGAAAAACCATATAATTTTTTCAATAAATGTAGGAAAAGAATTTTATAAAATTCAGTAAATATTCTTAACTCTCATTTTTGATAATAAACAGAAACTTCTTTATCTTATCAAGAATATCTATTTTAACATCCAGGGAAAATATGTTCCTACATCATTTTTATAATTGTAGAATAAAAACAATCACCACTTATAATCCAGATTGTACTGGAAGTCTTAGGCAGCAAAATAAACCAAGAAAATGAATTTAAACTCATAAGGATTAGTCGATTATATGGTCTTTTAAATAGACAGTCTAAAAGAGTACACAGATAAATTACTAGAATATGAGAATTTAGCAAAGTAGCTGGATACAAGATCTATCTTTAACGCATTAGGAAACAACGAGAAAATATAAAAAGAAGGCATCACTTACCATAGTATCAGAGAATACCTAAGAACGTATCAAACAAAAGTCATGCAATACTCTACAACAATTTTTTTTTAATTATTAAGAGATGTTTTTAAAGAAATAAATGGAGAGATTGATAGATTTCAATATGTTGAAGTAAAGAATTGTTATTCTTCAAAATATTATTTAAGGAAAGTGGAAATAAAGTTAAAACAGAGAGAGATATTTGTATTACTCAGCTCCAACAAACAATTAACATATAAAATTATATGAAGATGCTTTCAAACCAACTGGAAAACCACAATCTATTAGAAAAATAGACAACACAGCCAAGAAACACAAGATGACTTTAATCATAGAAATTAAACTAAGATCACATTTTATAGTTATTTAACTGGAAAAAATATTTAAAAGCCTGACAAAATCAAGTATATGAAAGAACATGGATCCACATAGTCATAGGCTGCTGGGGTTGATATAATAAATTTATGCAGCCACTTTGGATAACACTTTGGTAATAATTCCTAAATTGGACCACTTATACAGCCTATGACTCAGCAATCCAACTCTTTTTATTGCTTTTTTTTTTTTTTTTTAGTTTCAGGTGTACAAAACAATGTACTAGACATTTACACCCCTCACAAAGTGATAACCCCCCACCCCTATCTACTATCCCTCTGACATTGTATATAGCTGTTACAATTCCATTGACTCTAGTCAAAAGAAATACTATCATTGTTCACCCTGGCAAAAACATAAATAAGTAAATAAACTTGAAACTACCCAGATGCTCATCATGGGAGAGTGAATGAACCAAGTGCGGAATAATCAAAAGATAGGTTATAAGCAGAAGTGAATAAACTATATTAACTTGCAATAATATGCATAAATTCTCAGTATTTTAATGTTAAGTGGAAAAGTAAACCCCCCCAAATTGCATAGCTCTTGATGTTTTTATAGAGTCTGAAATAACTAAAATCAAAATAGACTTTTAAAGACTATATATAGGTGGGGGAAAAACACAGTTTAAAAAGCAAAACAAGAAAATAATGAATATAGGATTCAAGATAAGGTTTGCCTCCGATGGGAGGAGCCAGAGATGCAATGAGCTGGGGGAGCCAGGTGGTGACACGTGGGTTATTATCCATGGCCCAGTTTTCATTTGTGTTGATGGCTCCGTGAGTGCTCATGTCATTCTTAAAAATAACTAACTAAAATTGCATGTTCTAGTGATGAGAGTGAGTGATGTACTAATGATACGATTAATCTAATTCTGTGCACTGAAGGTCCACAGACAGTTTAAAAATAGGATGGTGTGGGAGGAAGGCAATGGGATGGAGATAACCATCAGATATGAGGTCACTTGGGGAGAGTAAGGGTAAAGTTGAGAAAGAAAAAGTAAAATGGGATCAAATAAATAAGGTATAAAATAAAGAAACAAGTAATAGTTCTGAGGGGACTTGCCCCACCATCTTTTGAGTTACAATGTACTTTGCACAAGATGTCTGTGAGATCCACAATACCGATGAGCCATGCTTGCCTCTTATGATAAAGCCAGTTAACATGAAAATAAAGCGATATTGCTAAGTTCAACTGTGTTTCTAGGGCAGCTTCCACTAGAAGGCAGTTGCTAAATGTTTCTAGAGGGAACCAGCTGTGGGAAAACGATTAATTAGCCCCAGTCATTATATGCAGATTAAACTGGTTAACACAATATAGAAAGCAGATAAGAGGAATGGGAGTGATATTGTCTTGATATGGTAAGAAAAGCATGCAAGGTTTTCATTCTTCCCAGTGGAGTAGACATTTTTAGCTAAGAGAATGCTCCAAGTAACTCCTGACTAGAGAAATAAAACTGGGTAGTGCTTGGTTTGGGGAAGAAACAGTGAGATTACCCTTGAAGAAAGAGGCAAATTGTCAGCTGAGACTTTTTTAAATTTACTTATTTTTTCATTTTATTATTTTTTTAAATTTATTTTTCAATTACCATTCACATGCAATATCATGTTAGTCTCAGGTGTACAAAACAACATAATGATTAGACATATTCCTCACAAAGTGATTACCCCCATAAGTCTATTACCCATCTGACACTGTATATTACTCTATTATTGACTATATTCCCTATGCTTTACATCCCCTATGTTCACTGCAGCACTATTTACAATGGCTGAGATATGGAAGCAACCCTAATGCCCATCAATAGACAACTGGATAAATAAGAAGTGGTACATATATACAATGGAATATTACTCAGCCATAAAAAAGAATGAAATCTTACCATTTGTGACAACATGGATGGACCTAGAGGGTGTTATACTAAGTGAAATAAGTCAGACTAAGAAAGACAAACACTTTAAAAGTCTATTTTGACTTTAGTTATTTTAGCATCTATAAGTGAGACATATGATCTTACTTCTACTCACTTGTATGTGGAATCTAAAGAACAAAATAAATGAATAAACAAAACAGAAACAGAGTCATGGATACAGAAAACAAATTGATGGTTGCCAGATGGGATGAGGGTTGGGATGGTGAGTGAAAAAGATGAAGGGATTAAGAAGTACAAATTGGTAGTTGCAAAATAGTCATAGGGATGTAAAGTACAGCATAGAGAATATAATCAATATTGCAGCAACTATGTATAGTGCCCGGTGGGTACTAGATTAATGGGGGGATCACTACATAAATTATATAAATGTCTAACCACTATGCTGTGCACCTGAAACTAATATAAAATTATATTGAATGTCAACTATAACTGAAAAAAAAAATAGTCACAGAAATGTAAAGTTGAGAGATGTTGAAGACTTTGGAGTCCCATTCTCATAAAACTGGGCTCCACGAATCGGTAGAATGTTAACAACCAACGTAAAATTTGAGACGAGTTCCAAAATGTAATATAGGTTGCTATTTAGACGAATTGCAGTAAGAGCAGTAAGAAATTACCTTTAAATGTACCACATATTTTTTTTCATTAAAAACACTCTAAAACAGCTCAAAGTTTCCAGCACTAAAACTAAAAGGAATGGTTTTGAATCCCTAGGTGTTCAAGGGCACAGCAGTGGCCCACCACAAGAAAGTTTTTTTATTGTAAGTTCCATTTCTACCTTAAAAAGTCATACAAACTTTGCATTCCACTATGTATATATCCAGATTTGTTTCAATAGAAAAATATTTTCAATGCCGTACTATGAAGCAAAAATTAATGTTTCAGGTATGTCATGTTTATCGTGCATCCCCTGGCTCTTTAATACATATTCTATTTTGAGAAGAATCATTATAATTATCCTTTTGCAGTTCAAGTTTTACCCAAGTTTGATCTTTATTTAGTAAAAATATGTATGTCTGATACGTAGTTGGAAATTCAAAAACAGAGCTCTCAGAAGGTTGAAGAGAAATGAAGAAGTTGCCCACATTCAGAAACTGTTCACACTGTGTGCCCACCGGTTGTCAGAAAACGGGTTCTTGGTGTTTGTTTCATTATAGGAAAGAATTCGAGGATGCACAGAACAAGCCAAGCAAGCAGTAGATTTATTACAAAAGGACAGCACACACTCAAGATAGCGAGAGCAGGCAGACTCAGAGAAGAGCAGCTGCCCCAAAGAGAAATGGGTTCGGGAACTTACGGTGGAATATTCAGGAGCTAAAGGTGGCCTTGTAGGGGTTCCTATGTGGGTTCTTGTTGACCACTCCTTCCTGCCGGGAGAGAGTGGTCTTTATTTGGCTCTCTCAGAACTGTCATGATGACACAGGGGGTGGAGACTTTTCTTGGCTGCCATGCTAATAATATTATCATCTATTATAATCAGCTAACATTCATCTAAAGTGGTAAGATGGTGTTCTCTTTCGGCCACTGAAATCCAGTTCTAGCTGGATCGTAGTGGGCTGTTTTCCTTTACCTTTCCTCCTCCTTCTTTTCCAGCCCCCCTCGCAGCCCTATTCTTCCTGCCTATGGTAACACGCCCATCTGTGTGCCCTCCACGTTCCTTTGTCCAATGGGGACATTCACACCTGTGGCAGGGTTCCCTTCTTTCTGGGAACATAGCTAGACTACTTTCCCAGCTCCCCTGGCAAGTAGGCGTGACCACATGACTAAGTTCTGGCCCAAGGAATAGGCATGTGGGAAGAAGTGATCCTTCTCCTGTCTGGCAAAAAAACAAAAGCCAAAACACCTCCCGAATGATCTCCCTTTGTCTTCCCTCCCTTTTCTGCAGGCTTTCTCCACACGCAGGGCTACCTGGGAAGCCAGTTGTGACAACTGACATCCTCATCAGCTCAAGTCCCTGAATGCAGAGAGAAGAACCTCGGACCCCAGGGCCCACACACTGAGGTTTTCCTTTGCAAGAAATAAAGATGCATTGTATTAAACCATGGGACATACCAGGGTTTATCTATTACAAAAGATTAAGCATTCCTTCAAGTAATACATACCTCCCAAAAACATGGTGAAGAGTCAGTGAGACCATCCACATCAAGTAATTAACACCTAGAATATCATGAAATGTGCACTCCTGTCATTTTGAGGCCACAGGACCTTGGAACTATACTGCCACCTCCTATGGACCCATTTCCTATATTGCAGGGTAAAGTGCACCAAAAATAATAAAGTCATGGAATCAAGCTGTCACAAATTGGTCTCCACATTCCTAAGGCATTTGAAGTGTGTGTGCCGACAGGATCAAGCAGGCAGACATGAAGAGAAAAGAGGAGGAGAATGTACCTGGAGTTGGAAAATAATATTCAAATATATTTTCACACCTGGTTTGGGCCAAAAAGTGCAGGAAAAAAAGAAGGGGCATTTGCTGAATCTATTACATGACAGTTGGAAGAATAAGTAATTCATATTGGTGGCCTCGTTTCTTCTTCAGAATAATCCTAAAGGTCCATGTTATATATTTTCTCCATGTCCATTTAAGAAGTGGTGCTCCAGGAAATAAAATCTCATAGGTTATAGGCAGGAGGGCTGGATTGAAACCCGATTTGACTTGGTTCTAATGCCCTTGCTCTTTCTTTTTTCTTTTTAATTCATTTTTTTTTTGGTTATGTGTACTTAGTATGCAATCTTATATTGGTAACATTAGCTTCAGGTGTGTAACATAGGGATTTGACATTTTTATACCTTACAATGTGATCACCCCACTAATTCTAGTAATCATCTGTCACTGTGTAAACTTATCATAATGTTATGTTCCCTGTCCCCTTTTCACCCATCTCCCTACCTGGCCCCTCTGGTAACCATCCCCTTGGTCTCGGTTTCTCTGAGTCTGTTTTTGTTTTGTTTTGTTTTCTTGCTCTTTCTGATGAGCATTTAACCTTCCATTACCTCAGATTCTATGCTGTAGGTAGGCCAACCCCTCTGCTTGTGCACCACGGGTGCCTGGGATGAAAGAAGTCACTAATGAAAGTGTTAAGTGTGATGCAAACACAGAGGCCATTGATAATAGGCTCCCTAAAATGAAAACTGGGCTCAGAGCCAGCTTTCAAGGGGGCCTGGTTAAACACATTGCGTATGGATCACGAGAATCTTCACGAGGGATTTAAACCCCGCCGTTCGCAACGTGTTAAGTGGCCAACTGCTAGAGAAGCAAGGCGCTAAAGGAAGCTCCTTTCTGCTGGGCTTGCAAAACTTCAGGTTCATGAATTCAAGAGCAAATTAAAGAATTGAAAACTGGTTTTCAGACTGCCATCTCAGGCCACTTCCTGCATCTCCCAGGCCACCAATTTGGCTATTCCAACTGTGCAATTCAACTATACCACCCAGCCTCATTCTCAGTTTTCAAGTAATCTGCAATCATGAATTTAACAACGAAAATGCATTTGCTAATTGAGGTGTCTGCTAGCTGGGTCATCTCCCCTTTCCCATCTGACAGCAAACTCCCCCCATTGTGCCAAGGTAAAGTGGGGCAATATGGGTCCCTGCCCCTCTGCCACACACCGACTACTATGGCTGGCTAAGGGGAATGCTCAGTGGACAAGAAAAAGAGCCGCCAGGGAGAGAATGTCTCAAAGTACTAAGACACAGATGGAAATTGATGCTTCGGGTACAACCTTTGACTTTTGATTCCAAGTGCAAGCTCATGACATGTTCGAGCCATATTATCTCCCTGCCCTTAGCAGCTGTTGCGTAACTGTCAGGGCATTCAACTTGGGCTGGGAAGTTATTGATAACAAGCCCAGACTGCTGTTTAGAAGCTGGTTGTCTTTGGAAAGTTAGTACCTCTCTCTCAGTCTGCTCATCTGGAAAATGAAACTAATAGAACTGACTGTGGGGTCATCATGAGGAGTAAATGACTGTGATAGAAAGTTGTCATAGTGTCTTATCCATACCGAGGGGCATGGGGAGATGATGCCTCGGGGACAAAGGTTCAAAGTGTAAAGACTGGGGCAGGCGTGAGCGGGGAGGAAGGAGTCTGATGGCAGAAAATGACCCGGAAGTGAAGGAAATGGAGGAGGTGAGATAGTCATTGAAGAAAATGAAGGGACAGGGTGGGAGAATGAGCTGTAAGGAAGGGTGAAACCAAGGGGAAGGACAGAAATAGCACTGGGGGCTCCCCCTCTCTTTCTGTTCCCAGCCTGTCAGCCACATGCAAGTTACGAATCCACAAGTACAGTGAATGACTAAGGTGCTCTGTGTGGAGACGGGTGGCAGAGCTCTTCAAAATCCATTTAGAGCCTCAAGAGGTTGGTGTTTTTTTTTCCTTTTTGGCAAAAAGAGCCTGACAGGATCAGCCTTGCTTTATTTCTGCCTGTGCAGGGACATGTAATCAGCAGGTTTTAGGAGGTAGCTGGGAGCCTCAGCCAGGGAGCCAGCTCCGACACCTGCTGCCAGGCCATCTACCTTGTCATGGCACTGCCCTTGGGGTGCAATTTAAGAAAGAGAGAGAGAGAGAGAGAGAGAGAGAGAGAGAGGAAGGGGGAGGGGAGAGAGAGAGAAGGAAGGAAGGGAGGGAGGGAGGGAGGGAGGGAGGGAGGGAGGGAGGGAGGAAGGAAGGAAGGAAGGAAGGAAGGAAGGAAGGAAGGAAGGAAGGAAGGAAAGAAGGAAGGAAAGAAGGAAGGAAGGAAGGAAAGGGACCTGAATGAATGTATTTCCCCAGGGGAAGGCAGGGGCCTGGAACACCTCAGACTCTCAAATTACCCTCAGTCAGAAAGATGGGTCACAGAAGGGAAATTCTGGGAATTCGATCTGGCTTCGGTTCCAAGATGGATGCGACCCCAGGACAACACCGGAATCCAGCCCAGGGGCTGGGCGTCAGCGGGACATCCCAGCCCAGGATGCTGCCTTGGAGAAGAGCAGAGAGTCAGGCCGGGAAAGTACACAGTGGCTGTGGGATGCTGCTGCCTTCGCTGCCAGGATATCATGCCTGGTGCTGGGATAAGGGCCGTTGCCCAGGAACAGCGCATTTCTGGCTGTGTCCTCACTGCAGTGGGAAGAGAATATAAGTCACACAGGCTATCTTCCTGACGTCAGATTGCCCTCTGTGGACAACTAACCCAGGCTGTAGGTTATCTGCCTCTGGATTTACCATTCTGGAAATGGAGAATCAATTTCTTTAAAAATCACCTGCCTTGAGAAAAACATAGTTCAGATGCCAGGAAAAAATGTCATGGCAGGGGGAGGGGAGGGAGTTGACTCTCTCAATGGCCTCATGGCTCAGACCTACAGGCAGGTGTCAAAGGCTAGTGGCTGTTCTTCATTCATTCATTCATTCATTCATTCAGTAAATATCTACTGAGTGTGCCCTTCGTGACAGTTTCTCTGCCATATATATGCTACAACAAAGAGAGACAAATCCCCTGCCCTCAGACATCTGAGGGAAATACAAAATTAATCCAGGAAATACAAAAGCTTGGGAGTGACATACTTAAATGAAGCATTTCAACACCGGGCAATGATGCCACAAAAGGTAGGCCAAGAAAGGGGTCCTAATGACTATTTAGTACAAACTCTCATTTCTCAAATAAGGAAAGCCAAGTCTTCTAAAGGGTCATTTCGTCGTGATAACGAAACGCTGATGTGAAATGATAAAGGTGATTCCTGGTCTGAATCCCTGACATCTGAGGGAGACAGACCCTGAGTCTGCGTCTTATCACTTCCAGGAAACCATCGCCAATGCCCTCATCATTTAAACACTTCCTCCCTTCTCTGCATTCAAAGCTCGTGATGGTCTGGCCTCCTCAGATCGAAGAAATCTCACTCTGGCTCGACTGTGCTGACTAGATGCAACTCTCACCTATGAGCCCCTTGGCTCCCTATGTCCTGCCCTCCTGAGGGGCTATAGTTACTGAACCCACAAATATAGTCTCCCTTCCCCACAGAAGAGGGAGCTAATGTTACCTGAGGTGAACTGTGAGGACCCCCAGATCACTGTCCCAGAGATCTTTGAGGTAATCTTGCTATTGGACCCCCACTCTAAACTTGAACTCCTGCTTCTCAGAGACGGCCCCAGCTTTTGCTCTTTAATGTCATAACTTGTTCCCCGTAACCCAGGACTGGGTTCTACCTCATTCCCTTTGACGGTGCCTGGTCTAGAGCCAAGGGCTAGATCTCCCCTCCCGGGACCCCCACCATTTGGAGTGTGGCTAACGGCTGCTTCCTGCCTGTGCTCACCTGAGCTCACCATCGCCAGTCTGGACCTCCGCACTAAAGGTCAGCTCTCTGAGCCTTGCCTGGATGGATGCCCCAACCTCCATGTCTGCTGCTTTCTGGTTAAGTAACTCACATGTCACCAACCTTTCTCCTCACCTTCTAGTCTATCAGTTTCAGACCCAAGGGTCAACTCATTTCCGCATGTATAATTCCCTCAGGTTACAGGTCCATGGCTAACACCACCTCTTCCTCAGAGTCCCAGTTCTAGATTCTTAGCAGTCTTCCTTCTAGGATAAGGCTGAATCACGATATACTTTATACCCCACCCAGGGTCTCGCATACAGTCAATTCTCAGTGGGTCTTCGAGTGATCGACAGAGCTTTCCCTTGCGGGTGCACTTCCCAAGGGGCCACTGAGACAAGGGCGCATTGAATGACCTGGCCAACCCCTGACTGCCGAGATGACAGCACAGGGGCCAGAACACTCACGTCTCCTGGGCCAGCCCCACCTGGTCCACTACCCTCAATGCTGATTCCCAGCCACGTGTCACGCTGTCAACCCCCAGCTGCTCCCATCTCCATTGTCTGGGAGTCATGGGGGTACTGCCATGGCTCCTGAGGAATAAAAAGAAGTAACACTGCTCAGGCTTGGCATTTTTCACCCATGTTCCTACAGCACTCCACTCTGCCCTCCTATTTTCCTTCTCCTCTCCTCCTCTTTCCACTCCACTGCTTACGAGAAAAAAAATAATACCAAACAGGAAGGTTAATTCTAAGTTTGTGCCGTCCCGGTGTGTATCCTGGTCTGCCTTTAGCCCTGTCATTTTATCCCGCGTCCAGCTCTGACAAGACTGATGACATTTACGTTTTCCAAAAGCTTCAATAAGAGGCACTTTAGCTGCAATCACCTCCATCTAATTTCCCCAGTCAGATTTTTTTTTTTTTTTTTTTTTTTTGGCTTAAATCACACAACAGAACTGAGGCCTGAGCTATTCTGACAACTTGTCACTGAATAAGGCTCAGCCCAAATGGGCTGTCTTGAAAAGCAAGGACAAAAGGGGGGAAAAATGGACTAAGTGGCCTGAAAATGAAGTGGAATGGCTGGAGGAAGAGAGGAGATTGGCGTGAGTCAATTTGTTAACGTCCTAGAAGAGGTGGTTTGGTACTCTCTGGGGCCCACAACCAACAGGAAAGGAGCATGGTGCTGGGGCTGGGAGGGGCCAATCACCCCGCATCCATGGGAGGGAGGGCGACTTGCCCTGGGTCATCCAGCTTACAGGGTGGAACCCCAACAGGAAGGGACAGATACCTTTCTTTCCACGTAACTCTGTACACAAGGGTTAGTGTCCTGGGGAAGGCGAGCCCAGATGTTTAGCTCATAGCTATACAATGACCCAGATCACGGAAGAGAGACATGAGCTGCAACATCATATCTGTTTTTAAATAAGTGTATTAATAGAAGAATTATATACGTACAGAAATGTATTCAAATTATAAAAGCTCATCTCAATAAATGTCCACAAGGCAAACTCACTCATGCAACCACGACCCGGATCAAGGAAAAAACACATTTCATGAAGCTCTGCTCACGCACCTCGGTCACCAACTGTCCAAAACGTATCACTGCCCTGATTCACAAAACCACAGAGCAGTTTTGCCGATTCTTGTACTTTATAGAAATGGAATCATATATACAACACGCACTTTTCTGTGTCTGATCCATGTTAATATGACAATCGGTCATTCACTTTCATTGGTGTACGGCATTCCATTATATAATTACGTCACAATTTATTTATTCGTCAGACTGTTGATAGACATTTGTATTTTTTCCAGTTTGGGCTTTTGGAAATAATGCTACTATGAACATTCGTTGTGTCTTGGTGCACGTAAGGATTCATTTCTGTTTGGGTACATTCCTGGGAGTAGAATTGCCAGTCCCTGGTGTCTGCATAGAATTACTTCCAGTAGATTCTGCCGAGCGACTGACTAAAGTGTCTGTACCACTTTGTCCTCCCACTGGCAGAGTCCGAGAGTTCCAGTTGCTCCATCTTCCCACCAGCATGTGGTGTTTCCTTTTGGCTACTCGGTGAGTGCATGTGGTTTTAGTGTGCATTTCTCGATTACTAACGTTGGCACCTTTTCCAATGTGACTGTTCAGCTGTGTTGCTTTTCTCTAATGGATTGTCAGTCTTTTGCTCATTGATTTATAGGATTTTTTTTTATACATCCTGGTGACAAGTTCATGGTTGGTTATATGTATCCAGAAAGAACGTGTGACATGTCACTTACAGAGTGAGCTTCATGCCACCATCCTCCAGTCCTCTCTGTTTCCTCAAAACAGCCCTTAACACAGTCCCATGGGTCACCCAGGACTGTGAGCTCAGAAAGAGGAGGGGGTGGATGCAGAGGTGAGCTCTGTGCAGGGTGTGGCGAAGCATAAGAACATCTCAGTGGGAGTGTCTTTTCAGAACCTAGTGAACGCCTCAGAAAAGGTCCACGTGTATAAAAGTCTACTGGTCTGGTTGGAGGTCAGGATCTTGTCTCATCACTGCCTAGGATGACCAGCTTATTTTGGTTTGTCCAGGATGGTTGGAAAGTCCTACACCCTCAGACACCCTCAGTGAGAAGGTGATCCTATTGCTGCCTCTAAATAGCTGTGTGTCTTAAGCAAAAGTGCTGTCCCACTCTGACCTACAAAATCTCCATCTATAAAAGAGCTTGGAGTAGGACATCAGATTTTTACGTGTTCTTCCATGTCTGAAGTGTTGTTGTTGTTGTTGTAGGACCTTCTAGTAACTTATAACCAAGAGGCAGACACAAAAATTTCATGGTGGAGGTGGGTACAGGCCCATCTCTGTTAATCTTTCCCAAATAATAACACCACCAAGTACTGAGTGCCAGAGTGTGCCAGGTACTGTGCTCTATGTTCTATGTTCACCATCCCTGTGATCCTCACGACATCCCTGAGATATTAGCATTAGTGTCACCCTTTCATTTGCTGTACGTGGAAACAGAGACTCAGAGAGTTTGAGCACCAGGCCCAATATAATACAGTTCATCAACAAAACACTAGTATGCCGTCCCCTGTTGGCCTATTTCCAAAGCCCCTGGCTTACCTTTAGCACGTTACACCGACTCGCATCTAATTGCTCTGTGCTTTCAATGTCATCACTTGTAAAATGATGCTCCTTCACTTTCTGTCTTATACTTGTCCCAGGACAAGTTGCTTTCATTTGTACCCTCTCATCTGATAACTACCTGACAGGCTGTCAGGTGATCAGGTTAAGAGCCCTGAAAAATTAAAAATGTTCTCTAAACAAAAGGGGTTGTTATTAATAATGCCTAGAGAAAGTCAAAGCCTATCCATGAGGTTTGCACAACTAGGATGTGGCAGGTCTGAATGAATGCTTCCTGTCGGAAATAAGCTTTCTAAATGTGATGTCCCCTATGCCTAAAGAGAACAGACACTCATCTAGGAGGGTGAAAAATGAGAACCAAAGAGGAAGCAAGAATCAGGGGGCCCAACCACCAATTTCCAAGAGTCTATTCTGGTCAGCACGAGAATTGACTGGAAATGTAAGGCTTTGGACATGTAAAACTGTGATTACCAGGCTGTTCTCACATCTCAAATGGTATGAAAATTTATGTCAGACCATGTCGGAGACTGGACTCCACTCCAATCATGGAAAAGCTAGACAAGCCTTTGCCAGATACCAAGAAAAAGAAAATAACAAAATATCAAAACAAAAAAATGAAGGTAATAATACCACTCGAAGAGATGGGTGAAAAGCCCAGCAGAGGGGGCCAAAGACGGTCTGGGCCAGGCCCATGCCTCAGCTGTGGGCTCTAAGGGGATTTTTAGATGTCAGGGGACACAGAAATACCTACTCCAGGGACCTCCCCTTGAGGTCCTGTTGAAAGCACAGGCCTTTGTCCCAGAAAAATGTACAAATGTAAAATCACATACACAGAATTTTCCATATGACGTAGAAGTTCACTGGCTCACAGCCTATCCCTAAGACCCCTAGCCATCACCAAATACTCATTTTAAGGGAAAGAAACTTAAAACCCATAAAATTATAGTAGCTTCTCCAAAATTAGGAAGATCCCAAGGTAGACGCAAGACAATAGACCCAGGCGGGCCGCCCAGGTTTCCTATCTCTGGACCAGAAGTCTTCCCTGGAGGGAAGCTGGGCAAAACCCTCATCTGCGAGGCCCTAGTCTGCGTCCACTGCCCTTCCGATAGATGCCCTATAACTGTTCTCCGCCTTGCTGTGCGCATTAGAAGGTCCCATGAAGCCCCTGACCTACCCACTAACCTGGGGGTGTTTTTCGGGTGTGATTCTTCACCATGAAGACACATTAGGATTCAGAGGAAGCTCAGAGTCCTCCCCTGAAGCTAACAGAACTTCTCCAACCCTTTGGATAGAGACAGAAAAGGTAGGAACAACGGCCGAAACAAATTCCAGAAATGGCTCTGTTCATGATTTGAAACCCACTTTTCCATCATTTGTTCTGGTTCCAAGTACAGATGTTTTCCATGTTCCAGCCCAGCTGGGGAAAGTGTGTGGGCAGCCAGCCCCTTACCCAGTGGATGTCTGAGAGTCCCCTCCCTGCCAACTTCTTGAGACCGAGGCAGGAAGGTGGCAATGTGTGTGAACTGCCGTGCTAGCACTTTTGGGGGGCAGATGAGGGGGAAGGCCAGGTGGTGGTATCGGGAGAACGTCCACAGCCACAGCAGGGCCCCGCAGGTGCGAGTTCCAGAAATTCTCCAGCTCCATCTCAGATTCTCTGGCTTCTAACAGCCTCTCGACAGCTGGCTGATGTCCATATGGTGATGAGCACGGATATAGTCAAGGTCTTGGGGTGACTATTAATTATTACTGATACTCTTGATCATTATCCTTGGAAAGTTTCACGTACTTTCCACCATCCCGGCCCCACACCTGCCACAGCGTCTTCCTCTTTCTTCCTTGACTGCATGGCCCTCTGTTCTGGCCTGCTCACTCCCTCTCTCTCTTCTCCTCACCCTTTCATATGGCTGTTCAATTCATTTACTTCCAGAAAACAAAACCCACTGAAAGGCTGGTTCCCCGCCATCTTAGGATGACTACTAACAGGGTTTTGTTTCTTTCCAAGAGAAAGTCATTAGGAAGGAGAGGCAGGGCTCCCCAGTCCCCCTCATGGCTCTGTGCTTGTATTCTTCGCTGGTGCTCCGGGGAAGTTACAAGCAGGGGGACGCAAAGGTGGAGAAGCCACAGAGAGGGAAGAAGAGGCTCTGAGCTAGGGGAGTAGAAGCTCCAAGGTCCAGGTTTCAGATTCCAGGAAAACAGCTGTGGCCACTGAAGAAACGTGCCAAATTGAACTCCTCTTTCTCACCCCAAGCTTGTATCTCCAGTGGCTCTGGAAATAGATACCTGATTGCTTGGTTGGTTGGTTGGTTGGCTGGTCAGTTGGTTGGTGATTGGGTGGGGTGGTTGGTTTTAGGCCAAGATGTATCTGTGAACCTATAAGGTCACACAGAGGCCACCACATCTCTTGCCTCGCCAACCTCAGCACTTCCATCCTCTGCCTTCTCTTCAAAGTTGGGCACAAAGGAAAGAAAATACTTCGGAATATCCCACTTTACTCACTGCATCAAGGACCTGGTGGTATCCCACTGCCTTGCCTGGGAAGCAGGAGCTTGTGTGACAGCTCTTTTGGAATGCCCCCCCCCCCCGCCTCCTCCAGTTTACCAAGTCACATGCCACATACCCCATCTTTTCCATTTCTTCAGCACCATCTTAGAGGGGATGAGCTCTCGTGCCTTCTTTTCTCTTCTTAAATTTTATTATCTTTTACTTGACAAACATTTATGCAAGGCGTACTATGTGCCAGACAGTAGGCTAAGCATTTTGCAAAGATCGACTGAGTCGATTCTCATGCCAACCTTCATTTTACAAATAGGGAAACTGAGGCAGGAGCAGTTTAAGTAACTTGCCCAAGGGCACGAGTGGCAGAACTGGGATTCTAACTCAGGCAAAGCTTTCTCCCACAAGGTGCCACTCTGATGCTCCTCACCTGCTGCAGCCAGAGCTCTCCCAATGCTGGGACTCAGGTGTCCTCTCACTCACCTCCCTGCCGCCTTCCTCCCCACCTCCAATCCATCCGTATTTGCTGTCATAATGCTCTGTCTCAAGATCCATTTCTTCCTGCTGATTTTGCCTAGACTTCCTGGCTCTGAAATCAACAGTGGAAGCTATTAGCTTGCACACATCCCAGGCTTATCCTGTCATTATTTTCCAGTTGTCTTAATTATATAGAAGCTCATCACTCCCTCACCCCCCATCCTTGTGGCAAATTCAACAGTTATACCCTATGGGCTCAGGGCAAGACCCCGAGACCTGCCGGGACATTGTTGCCTAGCATTCAGCCTCAAGGCCTTCTGGAAAGCCCACCCCCTCAAACCCAGGCCCCAGCAGACTCTGCCTCTGAGAATCTGCCGAAACCCAACATGTATACACTTCTGAACTCACTCAGTTTCCATTCTCATAACGTCTTATCGCCCAAACTCCGACTCTCCCACTACAGCCCTCCCACCCGTCTCTGCTTCTGGCAGCTCCTCAGATTTGGCAGCTGGAGGTCAAGGATATCAGCATCTGACCTTGAGCTGATATCCTTCCCCAGTGAGGCTGAGGGGCGTAACTAGACCCTGCTGGGGGCTGACAGTGGCCCATTCACATTCAGGGCCCTGTCAATCTCCGTGAGATGCCAAGAGCTGGAGCGGCCTCTCTGTTGCCCTAAGCTCCACCTAGGCTTGGCCTCTCCAATTTAAGCCTAATTTAAAAACATCCCGTCTTCTAGCTTTCACTAGGAATAAGCTATTGTCTGCTTCTCTTCCAAAATCTGCATCTCATTTCCTACCAGTGCGTCCTCCCTTTGGATCCCTTCAGTTTTCCAGAGCCTATTAAAACAGCCACGTCTGCCTCATTTATAGAAGATTAGGTTATGATACATGCAATTCCATCCTTTCATGTCTTAGGCAATTTATTTTCCGTCGTCTTCAGCACGTCACATGCTTTTTGTCCTTTCCCAGCATTCTTTTTACTCCCAGGCTGGGATTCGAGATTGATAAGGATATTGCCACCAGTCATCCTCTATTACTCGGGCTCGGTGGGACGGGAGGAAAGTGGTCCTCACGTTTTGACTTGGAAACTGAGGCATTACTGAATGTAGCCCTCCACAGAGAAAAACAAATGCAAGCCAGGGCGCCAGATAGCCAGTAATTGAGGAGGACGGGGGAGAACAACCCTGAGATAGTCTGAGCTGCAATATCTGTGTTTTTTTAATCCTTCTTCACAACCACTATCTTAGAAACAGGTACCTCCAGATTAATACTTGCTGTTGAATCAATGAGGGAAGCGGAGGGAAGGGAAAGGAAGGGAGGAAGGGATGAAAGTAAGCTTTATGAGATGTTGACAACAAGCCTCCAGCACTTTTCCAGCTGTCCAGGGACTCAGCCAAGAAAAGTCGAGCCCAAGTTCAAAAGCAGCATCTCTGTCTTCAAGCAATGAGTCTTAGCAATCATAATTGTAACCATTAGCATCTATATGGTTTCACAGTTCCCAACCCACTTTGAGCGCTGGTTAGTATGAATCGGATCCTCCCAAGACTAAATAGCAAGGGTGGCCTAGAGCTGGAATGTGGCCTGTACCCATGCGGCCTGCCGTCGCAGACAGAGATGGCACAGCCCTATTCTGGCTTGTGCTTTCCGGGTAGCCCAAAGGGCCCACCAGCCAGAACACAGATGTGGTCATGCCAGGGCCTTGGTGGCATGGTTTCAGGAGCTCGGAGAACTCATCTCTTCCAACTTGCTCAGGAATGGTTCAACTTCCCTTGCAGGAGAAAGCCCTCCTGATCCACTTCTAGAGCTGAGGGTTATAAGGTCAGAGCTCCCAAACATGTCACAGATACTAACTACCTTAGAATCATACTAAGTGACAAGAGTTAGCTCACGTTCTTTTTTGACCCCTGACAAGAGAAAGAGAAAAGAGTGGTAAAGTCAGTTAGTGGGACTCCAGAGCCAGACTGCCTAGGATTGCATCCTTGCTGTGCCACTTCCTTGCTGTGTAAATTCAAACAAGTCACATTACATAACCTCTCTGGGTCTCAGTTTCCTCATCTATCAACTGGGATTGATAATAATACCTTGCTCATAGGGCTTGTTGTGAGGATTTCATGGAGTAATATATGTGAGTGTCTGTAACGGAACTTGGCACATTGCAAGAGTTCCACAAGGGGCATTGCTGTTCATTGAATTTTTAGTATTATTACAGAAAAGATATGTTCTTACCCAAGGAGAGAACTTAGGAAAAGGATCTTGGACAGTAATAAGCACATATTTACACAGTATAAGATTTCAAAGTCTTACATTGAGACATTGTATCAGCTAGTTACTGCTGCATAAGAAACCACCCCCAAAATTCAGTCCAACAATCATATTTTTCTCAGATGGCCAATGTAAACTGGGCATCTCGGCTTAAGCTGTGGACCTGGCTGGACTAGGCTCCTCGCTGTGGTTCAGACTCAGGTCTGTTGCCCTTGTGTATGTTTTAGGACTCCGGCTGGGCCAGAACAGTCCCCTGGAAGAAGCACTTCTCGTGGTGAGAATCAGCAAGCAGAAACAGACAATCCTCTCAAGGGTGAGACACAGAATTGGCACACTGGCCCTCCTACCCTTATTCCTCTGGCCAAAGCAAATCATGAGCCTAGTCTACCATCAAGAGGTGGGAAATGTACTGCCCATCTGCTGGGAGTGGGCAGGCTTCAAAGTTACGTGGCCAAGAACATGGAGACAGGGAAAGGTGAAGAAGCAGAGCCAGCCATTCAGATGTCTCCACTGTGTCACTCCCACTACGGTCCTCCCAGCATTCATTCTTCATCTATTGACCTCATAGTTTCCATCCTCCCCAGGCACACTAGCCACCTGTAGACACAGCAGATGTTCAGGCCATCTGTGATGGAGACTCGATTTGTTCTTTGAAATCTAGGTACCTCTGAGGATCAGAGCCACACTGTGCACTTGACAAAAGTCCAGACCCTGCAGGGTACTGCCACCTGCAGCGTCCCCTAGTGAGCCAGTGCCCACCACCCACCCCAAAGAGGCCAGGGTTGGGCAGGCTGCAGGGGGGGGCTGAGGAAAGTGCCCCCCACTGCACTCTAAGTTCAAACAGGAGCAGCAGGAGCCTACTTCTCTCTCGGAGCTGGACATCCCCCCCCAAGAAGCATTTGACCCCCTAGGAAGACCTCAGCTCCATTTGGAGGACAAAGTACAGTTAATAGCTTTGAAAACGCACAGCCGGAATAAAAATTGTTACCAAAGTGGGTTCTTCAAATTTTAGATAAAAGCAATTGCCTGTGAAAGCTCCGGTCAATTGAGTGGAGCTGAATGCAGTGCGATGGCTTAATGCAGCTATGATAGAGTCAGGACCAGGCGTAGGGAAAGGTCAAGGGCACGGTGTGTGTCTGGGAGCAAACAGCACCCATCTGTGTTTGCTATCAGACGAGAGAGGGCTTGAGGGGTGGAGAGGAGGGTCCCCCTCCTTAAGAACAGTCCCATAGCACGTCCACCTTAAAACGGCTAGGATGGTGAGCTGCGGGCGTGTGGTGGCAGAGACACCCCCTGCACTTCCTGTCATCACCACACTGCACTGCTCAAAACGGATGCATTGCCTCGGTGTCGAGGAGAACAGAAGCCTGCCTGGTACCTAACACTGTGCTTTCATTCATTCTGACGTTTATTCAGAGAAGGGTTCATAAAGAAGCCCAGCGTCTCTTCCAGCAGAGAAGAAAAATCAACATTTCAACCCAGGTTGATAAGTGTTATGATAAAGACCTGTTCTTGGTGCTGTGGGAGGACCCATCCTGCCCATCCTGCTCTGGCCAGGCCAGCGAGGAAATGCTGCCAGCGTTGTCTGGTTGAGGGAGGGGCTGCTACGCAGTCTAGAAAAGAGAACAACACAAGCAAAGCCGAGAAATTTAAGAACAGTAGGTCAATCTCCGTGGCTAAGACGAAAGCTGTGTGAGACACGAGGAGAAATGAGTGAAGGGGCAGGCAGTGGCTAGTCCACGAACACTCAGCTTAAACCCCTGGAAAAGAGTCGGACAGGGGCTATGTGCATATCTGAGGTAGAGAGATTTCAGCTCCAGGGGAAGAGGATTCAGGGTGTTTCCATGTCCCCCCATCCTCCTCTGTCCCCTCTCTAGTTCCCACAGAACGATCCCATGTCTCCAATCACGTGATGATCTCCCAACAGCTGTCCGGCTCCCCACAACTTCCTGTCAGGGGAAGCACTTCAGGTTTGCTGTGAACGACAGTCCAGGGCCTGGGACGGCTGTCTCTTTCCAGGCGCCCTGTGTCCCCTGGACCTCCTCTGCCTGGTCCCTTGAACTGGAATTAGTTTGAACAAGTCTGCTTGTCCGTTAGACAGTGGGCTCCCTGATAGCCTCTCCCAAACACTATCTCGGGTCTGTGTGGGGGTCAGATGACTAAAAGGGGGAAATAACTGGTTGACAAAAGACGTAGACAAAGCAAACGTTTTTCAGCGATGTGAGAGAAGAGTAATGTAAACTTTACCCCAAATGGCACTGGATGAGAAACTATGGTTTTGCTTAGAAGGGTATAAAAACACTTCCTTAGAGAGTTAGAGCACCTGAGAGGTGGGGCAGGAGGCTTCTGGGAAGGACAGGCCCTTGAAGGACAGCGTATGAAGGCAAACACTGTTTACCAACATTACGTGTCCCAGAGGCGAATGAACACACACATGTAGTGATTGGTTATTTCATGTCAAGCATGATGCTAAGTGTTTTGCATGTACAAAGATTCCTGTGGTAGGTGTGGTATTTTCACCATTGGCCCATGAGGAAACCAAGACACGGAGAGTTAAGTCAATTAAACAAGAGACTACATGTAGAAAGAGGAAGAGCTGGGTTAGCAACGCAGCTGTCAGACTGCACAACCTGCAATCCTAGCCCCATGGCTGTAACACTCCTCTGCTGTACATACATGAACACACACACACACACACACACACACACACACACGAGAAATGGCATGACCTGCCCCAAATACAAGTCATTCCCAGGAGGCTGGAGCAGACCTACGGGCAGAGACATGTATATGCAGAGGTATTGGAATATAAATGGACATCTTGGTCATCTTGTTCAGACAGATGTCAGGATCCCAGGACCTGAACAAGCATGATGTTTTATCAAGGTCACCTCTCACTGCGAAGTTCACGAGGAAAATTTATACACAGCAGACAAGGTCAGCCAAGTTCCACTTTATAACTGTGAGGACCGAGTTCCCCAGGCAGTCCCTGCTGCCTTGGGCTGGACCACATGACGAATTCCTTCTGCCTAGACCACGGGAAATCCTTTGTCCCTCTCTTCAGCATTTCATCTCTTCAAGACTGAAAAACATCTAGGAAGGGTATGCCATCCAGAGAGAAGCAAGAGCCAGAGGAAGCTTGCCCACTGCCGGAGTCGGCTCCTCAGACCCTGGGCACACACTGGGCCACTGAGCCGCCTCCAGACCAGACCTCCATATGCAGCTGTCGACTTGGCAGCCCCACCTGGACAGCAGAGAGACAGCTCACACTTAACAAGCCGAAACCCACACATAGGACCTCCTCTGCGAACTGGACTTTCCTCCCGTGCTCCCCGCTTTGGGCATGGCCCCACTGCCCCACAAACTGTGTAAATCATCCTTGAAACCCACCTTTCCCCCACACCCCAGGTTCTACCATCAGCCAGTTATGTCAACGTTATCCCAAACAGCATTTGAATCCATTCACTTTGTCCCATTCCACTGCTATCTCCTGAGCTACGGTCCCGTCTTGCCACCTTTGGGGTTCTCCAAAACCAGCACTGTGTCACTTTAGAATTCAAGGTATCCTGCAGGAAGTAGGTGGGCATGACTTTGCAGACAGGGTGAGGCCCTCACTCTCTCCCTCCTGACATGCTGAGTCTTGGTGTGCTCGCTTTACAGTGGTATTTTCTTAGATGGTCTCAGAATCTTCCTAACCCTTCTTAACAAGAGGGTAAAGAGAGCTTCACAATCTTTTGTCCCTTTTTTTTTTTTTTTTTTTACCACCCAGAGATTAGCACCTACCCAAAATGCACAGGGTCATCTAAATTAGTGATTACTTATTTTTCCTTTACAAAAAGCCATGTGCTCCCAATTAGCTAATCCTCTGTGATGGCATGTGTCTGTTAATAATAGGCTTCCTGGCAGGTAGTTTTAAAACATAAATACACTGAAGTAACCTCCTTCAAAGTTTAATGCTTTAGGAATGAATGAAGATGATTCTTTTCAAAGAAACCTTAGGTAAGGAGAGAGCATCTTGAAATGGGTATTTGAAAATGTTAATAGTGTTACACGATTTTGTTACCAAACAATGATATGTGTTTTACTTCTAAAATGTATCATGTAGACATATTTTTTAAATGAAAATGAACTGTTCTAGCCTGTCTAAATTCTTTCAAATTAAGTATTTAATTTTTAATCTATTTGTTAAAATAACAAAAATACAACACTTTCTGATTTGTTTTAAAGAACAACTGACTGACATCAAGGAAAATAGATATTTACTAGTCAAATCTCCATGAAGCCCTTCATAATAAATAATAAATTTCATGTTTTAGAAAAAGCAGCCAATGATGTATTTCTTGCATTTGGATCTACATGTCTTTACAAAATGTCTTTTTCCAGCAATGGACAGACAATCAAAGTAAGCATTGAAATAAACTGTACTTAAAATCGAATTCATATATCACAAAGTAATACACTCAGATTCAGAAAATACTATGAGGCCTACTCGGTTATGTTTGTGACCCATTAGCAACAAAAATGAAACAGAAATAAGTTAAGTACTATTTCTTTCTTATATCAATATTATTGGTTTTTATTATACCTCTATTATAAAGCATATAACACATTAGTATACTTTGTAGAAGTCAGTACACAAAACCATACAGGCATATTTCGGGGGCATCTGCTCAACTCGTTTTATTACTGGAGTGCATGACTGAACAATATGGAGACCACTCCTAGGGTCACCCCCCGCCCGTACCCCACTTCTGTCCACTCTCCATCCCATTTCCTGACTCATCTGTTCAAACTCGGCTCTTACTGCCCGCAGGACAAAGACCCACCTCTGATGCCTAGTCCCCTCATTGTCTGTGGTCACCTCCCTCCCGTTCCGTTAACATAGGGCCTTTGCACAGGCTGTTCCCTTCGCCTGAGATGCCCCTCCCCTTCCTCTCTGACGAAAGAGAGCTGAAAGGCTCCTTGGTCCACTACCTTTGCCACGTCCAGCTGCCACAAGGTGCTGCTGTAATAGACAAAGACAGCCTAGAGCAAAAGAAGTGCATTCACAGCCCAGGGAGGCCCCGGACCTCACTAGAGCGGAAGGGATGCCCTAGGCCTGGATCCCAGCCTCAGTCGCATGCTTAGCAGTAGTGCTCTGAACACAGCCACATTGGGAACGCTGCCAGGCTAGGGTCCACACAGGCTGTATCCATCAGTGTACCCGCAAAGCCCCGCACAGTACCTGGCATATTCAATAAGTATCCGATCAATATTTGTTGAATAAATTAATCACCTTATGGGGAAGTCAGGTCTAGAGGGGCTTCCACCATCAGCACCATGCTGTATCGAAACATCCTTCCTTCCGTGATGAGTCTGGCCTAGCCTTGGCACCATTTCTTTCACACTGTTACATCTCAGGGCCTACGTGCCCCTCCCTGCACCTAGAACTCTCCCTACAGTGCTCTTGAGGTCCAACTCCCAGGGGAAGGGATTAGGAGGGTCCAGCCCTTTCTTCCCCCTAGACCCTGGCTCCTTACACAAATCAAACCACCTCCTCATTACAGCCAGGAAATAGATCAAATTACCAAAGTTCCTACAATGGAGGCCTAATGGCCTTTGCAAAACCCATGGAGCCACTCAGGTCACCCTCCACTGACTAAAGGTCAGAAACTGTCCTCTGACACCTTTACAGCTGACCTCAGTCCCAGGGGGTTCGGGTGAGGGAGCAGATCCTTGTTGGAAATTGCTGTCAGACGTGTGTGACGTGAGACAGTACCGTGTGAAGGGTTCAGCTTGGCCAGTCCACAGGAGGACTTGTCCTCGAGGGAGTGACCCAAGGCCTTCCTCACTGTGAGACTCCCTAGAGGGTCCCAAAGTGACTTTTGAGAGCAATGGAAATGGATAGAGAAAGAGAGGAACAAAGCAGCCACCACCAGGTAAACAAGTTAAATCCTCCTTCGCCGTCACAAAACAAGTGATGTACTTAGTTCAGGTACCAAGCTTGCTGAGCTGCAGTCCATGGGCTGCACAAGCCATGATTTACCGAGGGTGGGAAGTGAAGACCATGGCGGCAGGCAGGCCAGCTGCTGCAGAGAGAAGAGATGGCTGTTTCAAGAGGATTGTCCTGCTTCTGCAGAGACTGGCTGGGGAAAGTCTGGTGGGATGTACCCAGAATGGCTCTACAGATAGGAGCGTGAAAACCAGGGATGCGTGGAATTCTACAAAAACTGGGAGGGTGAATGGCCTGGCTAAAGAAGCGAGCCTTTCCTAAGGTCTTCTGTGCCATGCTGTGGATGACATAAAGGAATATCAATGGCTGGGGGTGAGGTAAATGAATTTCCAAGCATGGGGATGCCTAGGAGTTGGTTTCTCTATACAGACTACGTATATAATGCTTGATATTCTTACTACGGAGTGTTTTCTATTAATTTAAGTTCCAAATATAGCTATGTGGTAAGATTTATTTTTCGGTAGTTCAGATATCCCCAGGAGTGCTTGCAAAGAGGGGAGGAGCTGTACCAAATGGCAAAACGCCATAAAACTAATTACCTGGGAAATGTAGGGAAAATGTATTGTGATACAGGTGTTAAGTGTGCAGTTTGTAAGTCAGGACAAGCCCTGCATTTATGAGCCATAAATGAAAATATTGAACATGCAATGTCTATTAGCCGTGAGGCTCCAGTCTGAATCACTTGTTAAATGTGCCCTCAATGCCTGAATGCCACCGGCCACGGTGATTAGAGCACCAGCCCTACCCCTGCTCTGTCCTGAACTGGCAGCATCCTTCCAGTGTGCACATTGGTTTGGGGTTTGATTTTCCCTTTGGTCCAGACCTGAGCGGGTCATCTGGTCCTCACCTGCGGTGTGCCAGTCCGGCATCGGGCCACACAGTGACAGCCCTAGGCTACCAGCTCACCCCCATCCCCAATGGCCTCCAACACTGACCCAAAACATTCTCTTTTCCCTCTCCGAAAGAACACATTAATGTGATGATGTAAACACCTTATAATGAATAAATAAATATATATTAACCATAGGATAAGAAATGTGAACACATATTAAAATAAACTTGCCGCATCTCCTCCTGCACCCTCCCTCCCTCTCAGCTGATGCCCTTGCTCCTTGCTCCTTATCTCACTGAGAACACAGAAGTAGAAAGGAGCAGGCTTCTCCGGGCTCCACCTTTACCCATGTACAACGACGGGCCTCCAATTACTCGGCCTCCCTTCCTGGACTAGCGCGTGGTCAGCTGTACCCCGAGCTCAGCCTAACGTCTCTACTGTGCCCTGAACCCCACCCTTCTCACCAACTTAAGGACGTTGCTCCAGCCTTCTCCCCCTTTCTCTCCTCATCACTAAATGTTAGTCTCTCTGCTGCATTATACCCATAGAGATCTACTGTGTCAGACACACCCTCGGGTGACTCCCCGTGAGTCACCGTCCTGTGAAATCCCCACCCCTTGAAAGCAGGTAGAATCTGTGACTTGATTCCAGACAACAGAATATGACAAAGGTGACGAGTTGTAACTCCCAGATTGTTACGTCATCTGGCAACCGGAAAGGGTCTTGCCGATGTGATCAAGTTCCCTACTCCTGCTGATTCTCAATCGAAAGGGAGCTTATGCAGAGTGAGCCTGACCTAATCAGAGGGAAGTCCTTTAACAAGAGTGCACATAGGCCTTTGCTGAGCCCAGAGGTTCTCCTGCTGACCTGGCAGTGAGCTGTCGTGTTGTGAGAGGGGACGGTGAGAGGCCAACGGGCACAAGACCAGAGTAGCATCTGGGAGCTGAGAGTGGGTCCGGCTGACAGCCAGCAAGGAAACAGGGACCTCAGTCCTACAACTGCAAGGAACTGAATTCAGCCAACCACCATGTGAGCTTGGAAGCGGCACGCCCAGTGACACTTAGAAGGTGGCCCCATGAGAAACCCTGAGCCAGAAGCACCCAGCTCCCCTGTGACTGCACTGCTGACCTGTAGAAACCATGAGTTAATACGTGTGTGTTATATTAATCCCCCAAGTTTGTGGTACTTGGTTACTTAACGCTAGAGGACGGCTAATACAGCATGCGAACACGTTATTTCTTCCGTTAAGAAATTCCTCTCCTGGCCTCACTTCTACTCCAGGTAACACCCCTTTTCCCTTTTTCCTTTTACAGCAAAAGCCCTTTAAAACGTGGACTGACTTGTGCCTCCAATTTCCTCCAATTCTCTCTCGAACCCGCTCCAAACAGGCTTTCATTTCCATCACTCCTCCGAAACTGCTCTTATCTGAGACACCAATGACCTTTCTGTTGCCAAACTCAGTGGTAAATTCTCAGTTCTCAATTACTTGACCTGTCAGCAGCAGTTGGTGCAGCTGATCACTCTCTCCTGTGTCACTTCCTTTTTCCTCGGTATCTGTAACAACACAATTGCCTGGTTTCCTTCCAATCTTTCAACCACTCCTTCTCAGTCTCCTTTACTTGTGACCCTTGGCCCCTGTCCTATAAGCACTGATAACGTCCTGTCCTCAGTCACAGCCTTGCAGCCTTCTTCAGTCTTACGGCTTTAAATACCACAGAAGTTAATGACTCCCAAGTGTCCATCTCGGCCTAACCCTTTCACTCGAAGTCCAGACTCACATGTCTGCCTGCTCACTCATTACCTCACTTGGGTCTCTAATACACAGCTCAAGTTCAATATGTCTAAAACGGAGCTCAGATTCTTACTCACAAACCTGCTGCATTTCTCCACCTCAGTTCATGGCAACTCCATCCTTTCAATTGCTGCGTCCAAAAACCCTGGAGTTAGTCTTACCCTTCTCTTCATTGCACACACCATATCCAATGTATCGGAAAAACCTCTCTGCCTTCACAGTACATCGAAAATCTGACCATTTCTCACAACCTCTACTGCTAACCCTTCTGCCAAAGCCATGATAATGTTTCCCAGATTGTTGCAATAGGTTCCTACGTGGTTCCTCAGCTTCTACCCCTCTTAACTAGTCTACTCTCAACACACAGTTAGATTGAACAATCAAAATATGATGCCATATCTCTGTTCTGACTCCTCCAATGGTGATCCGACTTGCTCAGAGTTGGAACAGCAATATGACGTCATATTTATATGTCCTCCCATGGAATTCTAGCCCCTGCTACATCAGTAACGTCAGCTCCTACCACTTTCCCCTTTGCTATCTTTGCTCTATACTCATTGGCATCCTTGCTGTTCTTAGTACTTGCCAGGCAAGTTTCTGCCTCAGGGCCTTTGCACTAGATAGTGTTGCTTGTCTTTCACATCTTGTTCCCTAGACATCCCTCCTTCCCATCTTTATTCAATCTCGCCTGCTTCTCTGGTCACTGTAGCTAAAATTTCAACTTCTTCCAACACTGCCTATTGCTCTGCTCTGTTTTATTTTTCTCCTTAACATTCAACACTATTTAACATACCCTTTATTTAATTTTAATGGGTATGTTAAAGACTGTTAATATCAGTCTTTAACACCGGAATGTAAGCTCCATGAGGGCAAAGATTTTTTGGTCTGTTCTGTTAACTAATGGGTCCCTAGTGCCTAGAACAGTACTTGGCATGTCATACTTAATACATATTTATTAAGTGCATCATTAATTGAATATGAAAACTTCAAAAGCGTTCTGCAGCACAGG
Organism: Rhinolophus sinicus; assembly: GCF_036562045.2. Taxonomy (NCBI): domain Eukaryota; kingdom Metazoa; phylum Chordata; class Mammalia; order Chiroptera; family Rhinolophidae; genus Rhinolophus; species Rhinolophus sinicus. Next base: position 89,382,544 of record NC_133757.1, on the reverse strand, counting down.
AGAGCAAAGTGTTCAGCTGTCAGAGAAGAATCCTAGTTGTGAAGCAAATTCACTGTAGGGAACAGAAGAAAATTATACACAATACATTTTCCATGTTTGAAAGAAAATTGTGGGAGGGCTGAGCCAATTTTAGACAAAATAATTAAAAACTCATGAAGACACATAATAAGTAAATTATATTCCACACTTGATTCAATACTGTAAAAAAAATCAATCAGTGTTTAAATGATAGACTTGATAACATTCTCTAACCAGAAAGAAAAAAACTCTATAGAGGAAAAATGATGCAACCCAATTATTTTATGCACAAAGACATAAGTCTCTAAATATTTGAAGTTTAGAAAATATACTGTGTCCTCTTGCTCAAAAATATTTATTTAAAACACTCTCCAGATTACTGGAATCAATACTAGGGGCATTGTGGGGGGTGAGGGTGGGAGGAATACTGAAAAATCCTGGCAATGAACATTGAAACTAAGTATAAAGAGGTCTAAATATTTTGCTTTAAGTGTGGTTATAAAATTGATGAAAAAAGACAAACCAAGTTTAAAGTGACAAAGAGCAGAAAGAGAGGGAAACAAAAGCCCAACATTGTTTAGGGAGATCAGAGGGTTTTTTTCTGGCTTGGACTTTAAATAATTAGAAATGTAAAGGTTTTTTAAGCTTTCAGGTATCCAATACTTTCATTAAAAAATTGGATGTCAACGCTATCAAATCATTGTCGATGATAAAAGCAAACAATACATAATCTATTTAACAAAGGCATGATTAAAAAATCTTTGAGTACACAGTTTCATAATGCTTAATAAAACAAAATTATTTATTTATCAGTCAAGCCCTCTAAATTATTGTCATTTAATCTACTTGATCAAAGCCTGAAAATGATTTATTAAAAAAATCCCTCTATGGTTGCCGTCCTGTCACATGGAGGCATAGCTGATGTCTATTGGAGATATTTTATATGCAGAAGTAATTTTTGATACAGAAGAGGGTATTTAACCTCCCATCTATTCCTCGAGAAAGGAGATCAATGGCTAGAGGAGGAAATACGGCTCTCTCTGGCTAAGGAATGGAACAGAAAGAGCTCATCTAAGATAACAGGACACCTGGAGGTCAGAGGAGGACAGAAAGATGGGCAAGGCCGCGCTAAAAGCATGTGAGAAAGATCGGGCCTGGTGGGAGGTCAGAGACAGGTGTGACAGTCAAGCAGTGAAGCAAGTGTTTGGAACAAGAGGCAAGAATAAGAACCAGGGCTGGAGCAACCTCTGGCAAAAGGAATATAAGCAGAGAAGGCCTAAAAATGGCCTAGAGAATGAAAGCCAAACGGTTTTAGCAGCGAAGCCCTTCCTTCCGGTGAAACTCGATAGCAACACAGATAAAAAGAGCAATGACTTTATGAAGAGTGGCTGGGGGTCTGGAACTCACCTACTTGATCTCTCTCCTATCCAGGGACAGTCTAGAAGTGACTGTCATTAAACCCCTGCAGCTCCTGGAGCCAAGTTTGAAAACTATAGGCAGGGCTACCTAGGCAAATACTGTTTTGTGGAGTCTTGACTATATAAAATGTTTTGATTTTAAAATGTGCTATGAAATTGATGGATCCCATGTCAATGTCCTTGTTTGAAACGATACTACAGCTATGTAAGTCATTACCATGGGGGGTGTGGTAGTAAATTTTATGTGTCAACTTGGAGAGCATTTTTTTTTAGAGTAACATTTCTTTTTTTTTTTTTTTTTTTTTTGAGGAACCTCCACACTGCCTTCCATAGCAGCTGCACCAGTCTGCATTCCCACCAACAGTGTATGAGGGTTCCTTTTTTTCCACAGCCTCTCCAACACTTGTTATTATTGGTCTTGTTGATGATAGCCATTCTTTTTTTTTCTTTTTTTTTTTTTAAATTAAATTTATTGGGGTGACAATTGTTAGTAAAATTACATAGATTTCAGGTGTACAATTCTGTATTACATCATCTATAAATCCCATTGTATGTTCATCATCCAGTGTCATTTCTTCCATCACCATATATTCGAAACTATTGTCCGTGTCTATGAGTTTCTGTTTCTCATTTGTTTGTCTTGTTCTTTTGTTGTTTTTGGTTTATATACCACATATCAGTGAAATCACATGGTTCTCTGCTTTTTCTGTCTGACTTGTTTCGCTCAGCATTACTCTCTCAAGATCCATCCATGTTGTCACAAATGTTCCTATATCATCTTTTCTCACTGCCGAATAGTATTCCATTACAACCCAATTGAAAAATGGGCAGAGGACTTGAAGAGACATTTCTCCAAAGAAGACATACAAATGGCAAATAAACATATGAAAAAATGCTCAACATCACTAATCATCAGAGAAATGCAAATCAAAACCACAATGAGATATCACCTCACCCCAGTCAGAATGGCTATCATCAATAAGACAAATAGTAACAAATGTTGGAGAGGTTGTGGAGAAAAAGGAACCCTCATACACTGTTGGTGGGAATGCAGACTGGTGCAGCCGTTATGGAAGGCAGTGTGGAGGTTCCTCAAAGAATTACGAATAGAATTGCCATATGACCCAGCAATCCCTCTCCTGGGTATCTACCCAAAAAATCTGAAAACATTTAGAGATAAAGACACGTGTGCTCCAATGTTCATTGCAGCTTTGTTTACGGTGGCCAAGACATGGAAACAACCAAAATGTCCTTCGATAGATGAATGGATAAAGAAGTTGTGGTACATATACACAATAGAGTAACATTTCAATGAGTGAAAGTTAAGTAAGCAGATTGCCCACCATGATCTGGGTGGGCCTCATCCAATAAGTTGAAGGTCTGAATGGAATCTGAAGATCAGCCTCCAGAGCAAGAGGGAATTCTCCAGCAGACTGCCTTTGAACTTCATTTACCCCATTCGCTCTCCTGGGTCTCAACTCAGCCAGGCCATACCGCAAGTTTTGGACTCACCAGCCTCCATACTCACATAAGCTAATTCTTTATAACAAATCTTTGTACACACACACACACACACACACACTATTGGTTCTGTTTCTCTTGAGCACCTAATAGAGGGGGAAGCTGGTTAAAGGGTACAGGAGCCCTCTCTACTATTTTTGAAACTCCTGGTGACTCTCTAATCATTTCAAACTAAAAGCTAAAAAAAAAAAAATGTCAGAGACATAAAGTGAAGAAGGGGCTGAGAAACTGTTCCAGATGGAAGGAGATAAGCAAGACGTGGCAGTTGGATGCAGTGCATGACCTTGGACTGGACCCTTTTTCAGTCAAGGACATGACTGGGACAATTGGAGAAAATTGAAAGGGCTTCCTGTGTGAAGACTATATGAGAGTTATCAGTATTATACATGTGCTTTTTTTCCCTGTAAGGTTAAAATTGTTTCAAAATAGCAAGTTAAAACAGTAACCCATGGGTCCACGTGAGATACAGTGACTTATCGATGAAGAGTAGGGACGGAGGCCAGGCAATAAATATGTTTCTGCTTCGTGGACCATATGGTCCCTGCTGCTGTTGTTCAAGTGCAGAAAGCAGCCAGAGGAAATATGCAAACAAGCAGCGGTGGCCAGGTGTGCCCCGCGGTGGGCACAGGTTGTATTTGTCAACCCCTGATTGTGAACAATGGGTGTTTCTTTATTGCCCAATTGGTGAGCATGAAGATTTTTCATAAAGAAATACTCTACATGAATTATAATGATGGACACATGCCATTCCACATTTGTCCAAACCCACAGAATGTCCAGCACCAAGAAAGAAACCTACTGTAACTATGGACTCTGGGTGATAACGACGTGTCAATGCCGGCTCATCTTTGGTAACAAATGTCCCCCTCTGGTGGGGATGTTGATAATGGGGGAGGCTTTCTGGGGGGAGGGCGGGCAGGAGAAATCTCTGTACCTCCCAGTTTTATTGTAAACCTAACACTGCTCTAAAAAATTAAGTCTTACAAAAAAAGATTCTTCACAAAGGCCAGGTAGCATCTCCTCATGTCAGGTCTCGACACCAGCTCCCCCTATTCTTTCTTATCAGAGGTGTTGTTCCTGGCTCATTGTATGTCTCCCACCTTAAGAAAAAGATAGTCGTGTTGTGATTTACTCACAGTGCTGTCGTTCTTTGAAACCTGTTTGCATTGAAATAGTAAAGATTTATTTTGCTGCCGCAGGTCCCTAAAATGGTGATTGTAATGCTGGTACCTCATTCATACGATGCTGCATGACCCCCATGCTGCCCTGAATACTGGCTTTTCACAGCGCTCAAAGCTGTGTCGTGCTTCACGGTGATGGTCACGAATCCAAGCCTGCCCAGCGCGGACAGAAAAATGTAACTGCTGGTTTGTTTTCCGGTCATGTTAGATTTACCATTTGACGTTTTCTAGAATAAATGCAAAACAACACGTCTTCCAACTACATCTCCTCTTGAACTTTTGAAGCCATAATTACTGAATTGCTAGTATGTGATCTCTTGATGTCTCTGAGTGTTTACTGCACATCTGCCTTCCTATACGACCCCTTGGAGTAAGGATAGGCAAGAGGCCATGGGCAGGTGAGAAAAGAAGCCTCCTTCACACAAGGAATATCCCTTTTTCATCAGGCATGGCTTCAGTCCAGTGTGACAGAGCACAGTGTCAGCACCTCAATCGGGTCAGCAAAGAGCACCAGCAGAAGGGCCACTGGCACTGCCCTCGGCCACCCAGGTCCTAGGCACCCAGACAGCAGCCTAACACATGGTAGGTGCAGTGGGCTCCACCTTGGATGCCAGCAGCAGGGGTGCCCAGTGTAAAGACACCTGCCACTGGCCTCATCACCCTTGGGGGCTGTAGACCAGAGGCAGTCCTGCAGGCAGAATGTGTGTAAGCAAGAGCCGGTGCACAGGCCCACCTGCAGGTCTCAGACCCAAGGGTTAGTGGTGGACCACAGGGTCACACAAAGCCCAGAACTCGCGTCTGACATGAGTGAGAGTCACGCAATTTCAAGAAACAAACACCGTGCCGATGAGTGGGAGAGATCCACTCACCAGGATGCCCTCCCCAAGCGCAGCCACAGGGCCCTGGGACAGCCACGAGTATGTGAGTCCTGGAACTACTCAGGGTATTGCTTCATCCCTCTGCAGGGGATGGAGGGGCAGAGAGTGTCCCCAGAGGGGAGAACAAAGGATTGGGGCCCACGTGGGTCCTGGTCCAGGCTTGCAGCATCCGGCCTGGATACACTGCCAGCCCCAGTTGGCTCCCCATATGAGGGACACTTGGGGTTCTTGAGCAGAAATGAGCAGGGCAGTTTTCCTAGCCTACATCCTGCTGCCTTTGCCCCCTCCCAGGAAAATCATCACAAAATATAAGACAAATTGAATTGTAACAGACAAACCAGCAGCAGCATGGGGGCTCAGGGAATGGGGTTATTTATTTCTGCTTTGGGGCCTGGAGTAAGCTGTGTGAAGGTTAACAGGGCTCCAAGTATGTGAATAGCTGGAGACAGTCAACAGAAGACCTTTCAGGTGGCGAGACGACCAATAAGTGCTGATGGAGCAAATGGAACTTGGGAGATGAGCCTGGAGGGGCAGTGAGGTCAGAGGGTAGAGGACCTTAAACGCTAGGCTCTTCCAGGAAGGTTTGGCACTGGGTTCTGAAGATGGCTTAGAAACACGGAGAGAAGAAACTAATGTGAGAGCAGGAGGGCTGGAGGAAAAATGAGATATAGCCCGTAAAGAGCCAGTGTGGAGCAAATGCAACCCCAGCCTTGTCCAGCTGGCAATCTCCTCAGGACACACATCATTAAGTCTGAGGAAGGAGGCGAGTTCTCCAAAGGGCTGTCAGCATCCTATAGTGTGAGAGCGGAGGATAATAACGGACCAGATATTGGTGTGGGGAGTAAGGGCAGAGGAAGGACCATTGTGTTAATCATGGGGTATTTCGTGTTTTATGATGTTTTGATATCTTAAAATGTTTGCTGGCAGGGAAGAGACGGCCCCTCCCAGAGCCAGACAATTCCCTGGGAGCATGTTTTTCATGTGAGTCTATAACCCCCACCCCCCAAAAAAAATCACTGCCTTGTCTCACACACCAAAGCAATCACCCTAAATCACTCCAGGGACAAGTACAAGGGAACTAGACACCCCCCTGCAGCCCAGAGCCAGCTACAATTATTCTAACTCTGCCTTGCCTTTCCCATGGAAACCCCAGAAGGGTTTCGGATTTTCCCCTCACGCCTGTCTTCTCCCTCTTGCCCAGAACCCGGCGCTCTCCCCGGGGCTCTGTGGTGCACAATGACCCCCCTCTAGGACTCGTGAGAATAATGAATGCTCCTTTCCAAGCCTCACTCTCGTTTCCTCCTGTGGCTGCACCGTCGTGACCACACCACACCCAACGTGGACATTCTTAGAACGTCTATTCTTACTCATTGGTGAATGAGCACCGAGGGTCATGTTCTACATACCATCTCTTGAGATTTGAGGCTTGGGAAATAGACAGACTGTGGCTCCTTTCAGAGAAATAGAAAATGAGGAAGCTGATTAAATTGGAGGGTCAAGATAAATGAGTTTGATTTGGGGATGCTGGGTTTTGAGGTGCTGGGAGGACACCCAAGTATAGAGGCGCCCCCCCCCCACAGCCAAAAAAAATAAAAAATAAATAAAATAAAACTGGGAAACGCAAGCCTGGAGCAAACCAGTACCAAGTTTCCCTCTGGCCTAGGACCTACTCCAATCATTCAGAAAGTCCTAACTCTGGATAAGCATATACTCAAATGTGCAGGGAACGTGGTGGGTGCTCAGGAAGTGTTTGGTGAGTGAATGGATGAATTAGACAAGGCAATGGACTGAGAAACAGGTATGTCCGATCCTCATTGTCTCTAGTTCCCAGTAAACTCACTCTCCCTGTCTAGACCTCAGCGTCCTCCTCTGTAAAATACCTGCTTGATGTCTAATGCTCCTGTCACCACAATCCCCACCCTCATCCCTGTACTGACTCTCGTCTTTGAATTGAGCACCAAAGGATCCTTCTCAGCTGAGCCCAACTGAGCCCACGTGTGAAGAGGGAGGTTGGAATATTCTCCTTCCCAAACTTCAAACATGTGTTGCCTCTTCCTTGGCCCACCCCATCTTCAACCCCAACCTGTGTGACAAAGCGCTTGTGGCTCCTTCCCTGGCAAACAGGGTCCTGGGAAAGCTCATCCCAGCCTAACTCTCCAGCCTCTCCTTTCCACGTGCCCCGTGCTCTAGTCAGACCCACTGCCACTGTCCCCAGTCCTTCAATGCCATCTGCTCATCACACCTCAGAGCCCTGTACATCCTGGAGCAACCGTGCTCCCTCCAGGCAACTCATCCTGTCCTTAGGACCAGATCACTGTGTCCTCTTCAAAGCCTGACTGAAGCCCATCAAGAAGTTAGTCACTCACTCTCCTCGGTGGGAAATCTACATTGTTCGGTGTGATTATTCCATTCATATCGGCCTTCCATGCCGGCACTAGAATCTCCATGAAATCCGAGTAACCGACTGTTCCCATGCTTTGGGTTCACCCCCATCACCATCACGCCTGGAGCACACAGCCTGGAACTCTGGAGAAGAATCTGTTCAATGAATGGGTGAATAATACCCCCACGAACTATGGAACTATGACAGTACCTATGCCTGTGTCCTATAGTTACTTAAGTTCATCTCCCTCCCTCCCCAGGAAACTAAACACTGCAGCGGCTGCTGGCTGCCTCTGTAGAGAGGCGTGGACAGCATGGCTGCCGTGCTGGCTGTCAACTTACCTGAGTTTGAGACCCTTGCTATCCTACTTTCAAATAGTGCCCTTAGGCAGGTGACCTCTCTAAGCCTTGGTTTCTTTATGTAAAAATGGACTAATGACAGCTCATACGTCACAGAGATGTTCTGAGTATTACATGTAACAAGCTGTGTAAAGCACTTAGCATAGCGCCTGGTAAGCACGCAGTAAGTATTAGCCCGTATTAGACATTGCAGAGATAGTATTAGTGTGGGTGGCAGCAGAGGTTTCCTCACACTTTGCAAGGCTGGGAAGTGCAGTAAGCAATCGATAATCTCCACGTGTGACTGAGTGAGTGAGAAGGCGCTCGATTTCCTGGGCTCTGCTCGCTGGTGCAGCTCCAGGAATTGCCATGTGTGTTTCCAACAGCACTGAGCCCTGGGAGGGTCCCCTTCTCGCTTCCTGTCCAAGTCTGCAGAAGTCTGCAGAACATTTCCCCACCAGGCAACAGCAGCTCACGGCTGAAATTCAGCTCGGCACCCTCTCCATTGAATCTGATTCCATAGATTAGTTGCTCTAAAAGGTTGAAATTACAGTGTTCATATTGTGATAAAAGTCTTTGCCTCGGTGCTCCTGTTATTTGTTAAAATGTGTAATGGCGTCTCTAAGAACCTTGCATTAGAGGACAGAGGGAACACACCTCGGCCCTTGGCTGCTGGCAGTAACTGAAGCACCTCTGAGCTGGGGTGGGGATGGAAGTGGGGGTGGAGGAGGGCGCTGGGGAGAGGCCTGCATGTACGGGAGGGGTGAGAAGACACCAAGGCTTAGCTGGGCTGGCGGTGTGGGGCTCAGGTTCTGTTCTCGAGTTTTGGATCCTGGAAATGAGGGGTGGAAAGTGAGAGCTGCAGGGAGGGATGTATAAAGTTGAATACTGAGCTAAACTTCCTCCTGGGGGAATGCAAGCAGGGCCCTCCAGGCCTCAGCAAAACTAGGATGTTAGCCCAGATCACTCACTTGCAGCAATAGCGGTCTTGCCTGGAACTTCACCTAGGCCTACCTACCTCATCAGCACTCCAGACTGTCCCATCCCCCAGCTCCTTCAGGATGTATCTACCTGACGTGTGTCCTCAGCTGCCTTTTTGGAAAGTTGCATGATAAACTAAATTCTTCAAATCACTAGTGCCAAAATTCACTTTAACTAGAAACATCTAAACTCAGTAATGTCCCACTCAACGGAATGACTTTCTAATGATGAAATTTCAAGCTAGAAGAGCACCAGTCCAGGATAGATTGGGAGTGGATTAGCCGTTAAGAATAGCTCAAATCACACTGGGAGAAGACTGCTCTCCTTGCTGTGTGTGTTTCCCCAGCCCTGCTTCCTATAGGGATGTTGCAGCAAGGAAATAGTAGTGCTGCTTGGGAGAAGGGGGGGTGTTTCTATTTGCAGAGTTCCTTGTACGATGCCCTTCCAACCCCACCCCACATTAAAAGTGTAGAACTGTCAGAAAACCAAATGGCTGTAAGGCACCTTTTCAGATGAAGAATCACAAATCTGTGACTTATCCAAACATCACACTGTCCACAAACTGGTTCCCTGACTCTTGCCACTATGTGTGAAAGACAGGTAGCCCCCTCCTCCACCACCGCCACCACCAGGGACCACAGTAATGTAAGAATGAGATACAGAACTTTGTTCCACCCACCCCCTTCTATAAGTCGTTTAGTATGCAATCAAAAAGTAAACATTTCTCTGCCACACTTTTCCTGCTAACTGCTCTGACCTAAACACTGAACAAGAGAAATCTGGGCACCAGGACACCTTAAAAAGATGGTTCCACAGCTCATCTTTTTCAGTAATTGGAGGAGTCACCCTGACCCACATTAAGCAAAGAACCTGAATGTTACAACCCTGCTTTGAAGAAGATCTGCCTTAGCTGAGTTCAAAGGGAATGAAAAACTAGGTCAGTTGCCTGGAGTTTCTAAAGAAGAAAGGCGGAAAGGGGGAAATGTTACTTTACCTATTGAAGTTGGTATCTCCCAGCCTCCATTATCTTGGCTCCCAACCAAATGAAATAAATAAACTAGTCAGTTTTGAGTTGATAGCAAAGGTATAAACCTGAAGCCCCAAGAATCAGCAGCTATTAATAATTGGAGTCGCTTCAGCTTTGGCCCACACTCTTTTCCTCTAGGTCATCTGTGTGGGAACAATCTGCAGTAAAGAACACCATGGTGGTTGGGATAATTGTTTCTTCTGATGCTGGAGTCTCCTTTCATTCATTCATTCATTAAATGTTTATACATCAACGCCATGGTGCCAGGTTCTCCCACCCTGCACACACCCTGCTGGTGGCAGCCACTCCTTGAGGAGCCCCTGGCCCTGCTCCTGGCATCTCACTTCAGTCTTGCAACCAATCTACAAGCAAGGAGTTATTTTTCCCAGTTCACCAAAGAAGCTCAGAGGGTAATTAAGGATCCCAGGGCCCAAACACGTCTTTCTCCTCTGAAGCCAGAGTTCTTTCCACATCAGGCGCCATTCCAGTCTGGAGGTGTGGGGCTGGTGGCTTCCCTGTCCAGCTACACCCGCCATCCCCATTTGTCCCCCTCATTTACCCCCAGCGGAACGTTCTCATGTGTCTCTCATTCCCACTACACTATGAGCTCCTTGAGAGTAGTGACATTTTACTCATTTATTGAATGAATGTGTTTTTAATGAAATGAAAGCACCCCAAAAAAGGCAGTTGACCCCAATAAGGCCAGCTAAGAATGGGGGAGGATGGTGTGTCCTCCTCTGCTTCACACTCTCCTCCACGGCTAAACCCGAGGGCATGCTCAGTAACACCGTATACACGCATCAGCATCTGGCATCCTTGCCAAAAATACATGGTCCGGTCTTTTCCTCTCCACCAGTCTGATTTTGTGAATTTCTTTAAGACCTTCTACCAGACAAAATCCCAGCAGAACAGATGGCATACTTGGAGGAGAACGTGATACGGAGCCTGTGACAGGCTGTGGGGAATTCACAAGGGAGGGCAGCCACCTGTATCAGGAACAGCAGGAAGCCAGCGCTGCCATGGTGCCCGAGGGGGGACAGGGGAAGAACCAGTGTGACCTGAACCAGGTCAGAGCTGGAGCCTGAGACAGCAGCTGTCCGTGGGAATGCAGCCAGGACAAAAGTGCAGGCAGGCCCTGGGGGGACGGAGCCAGAGGGATAAATACCCTGATCAGCCCCTCTTTCTCCGCTGGCTGAGTCCATCAGAGGCCAGGCAGCAGGGAAGTCCAGGACCTGCTCACCAAGTGACATCATCCCCCAGAACACAGTGGGCAAAAAAAGACATGGTTGGAGAGGAGGGGTGGGGATGGGCAAGTGGACCCCTTCCTTCTGAGGACCCTGAGACACTCCCAAATGACATTCCAGATGTGCTTCTGGGAGACCCTGCACTGGTAGGCCCCTGCTCTGGCTCTCACTGTGCGCTCCTAAATCAGTGGTTTTGTCCGCAGGCCATCACCGCCTTAATGAACAGAGCAGAAGCTAATGGAGAGCACAGAAGTATTTCTTATCTGAAATGTCTTGCATCAACAATACTTTATTGAATAACTACTATGTGCCAGACATTTATACTCAGATAAATGAGTTGCTCTGCCGTCCAGGTCTCCCGGGAGCTCATGATTTTATTGGAGAAACTAGACATGTGCTGAAAAGTTAAATAATGCCCAAGGCCCTGTGTCAAGAGCCTGGTTAGGCATGGCTGTGTACAGGGAAAAGCAATGGGCGTGGGCCTGGCCATCCGGACAGTGGTCCTGCTCTTGCTGCTCCCCAGCTGTATAACCCTAACAATTCATACCTCCTCAGTTTCCCCTCCTGTTGAAAACATGCTGGGCCCAAATGACCTCCACGGCCTGTCTCTAGGGTTCCATGAGCCTTAGAAGGGCAGAGAACTTGACTGTTTTGTGAGTCCCGCCGAGCCAGGTGGCCAGCAGAGGTCAGGGAGGCTCAGGAGGGAGTGGGCCTTGAACCTGACCCAAAAGGAGAGGCAGTGTTGGGAAAGGCAGAGATGGGAGGGAGGGGTCTCTGGGCAGTGGGAACAGCACACGCAGTGGCATGAAGGTAGGAGGGCACTGAGCCCATGAGGTGGAACAGCAGGAATATGATGTAAGGGGGAGCCTCTAAGGCGTAGAGTGGCGTCGAGGTAGAAGGAGGTAACAAGCTAAAGAGGATGTGCCTCTATCAAGTTTTGAACCCGCCCAACAATGAAGCCCAAAACTTGTTTTCTTTCATTCTGTTTAACTGGAAGAATGAGAACCTGGGAAATCAAATAAGAGCCAAGTCGTCGGATGGTTAACTCGGGAGTCAATTGCCCTAGAATTATATTTCTAAAACACGAATCAGATTAAGTCACTCTCTTGCTCATAAGCCTTCCCTGGTTCCTTTTGCCCACAGGACAAAGTCCAAACTCCTTAGCTTGACATGCAATATCTCCCAGTTCCACACGGCAAGGCTGCTCGTCCTGCACTAAACAAGCTACTTGTTAGCTACAGTCACCATTTCTTGGAACTCGCCTCTTCAAGCATGAACCACTCACTCATTCATTCAGCAAACATCCGTGCAGTATTTAGTAAGCATCTGCTACTGTCAGGCTAGACCCTGATATTAACAGTGACCGGACAAATACAGTCCGTCTTTTCTTGACAATTAAAGTCTGCAGAGGGAGGTGGACACAATTATTACCATGGAGATCATTGCGAGGAGGAGAAACTCGGTGGTTGCGGGTTCTGAGATGTAACTGGAGGGCCAAACCCATTCGGAGAGGCCAGGAAAAGCTTCCCTGCAGATGTCTGAAGGGTGAGTAGGACTCAGCCAGGCAATGGCAGGGGCAGGCCTGGGGGGTGTGAGGAGGGAGAATCCAGAAGGAGCAGCTGGCGTGAAGCCTGTGAGGCTGGACCAGGCTCGGTGAAGCCATGCCCACCTTCAATGGTGTAAGTGTCAGAGTGGCTGCAGTCTCCCTAGTAAAGCACGTGTCGTATGTGTGTTATTCTGAGGGCAATGGAATGCCCCTGCGGTGATGAGCCCAGGACTAACACGACCATATTGTTATCTGACTGTTGTATGAACAGAATATGAGGGAGAACAAAATTCTGTTTTTGCAATCTACTTCCAATCCCTCCTCCTTATGGCAAATGGATGGTCTGTCTTCTCAGAGCCCACCGCTTACAGCACCTTCCTAGACCCGGTCAGGCCAAGTACTCACTCCCTCCTTTGCTCCCTATCCTCACCCACAGACTGCAAAATTCCATTTTAATATATATACGTGTATATATTACCGCCTATTGTGAATTCTGATTCTACCAGTCTCCCCCTAATAGATTATCAGGGCTGGGGCTGCATTGCTTGTTTTTAACTTTTTGCCCTTGAGAGTTAGCAGAGATCGTGGAACCCTGCCGATGACCAGTAAATAAATAATTATTACTTAACTGATCAAATGAATAAAATACCAAATCTCTATGGAAACACCTCCCGTGGGTGACTTCTGGCGCTGCATCTCTGTAAATATCGGAATGTCCGAACGCTTCTCTCAGAGACAGAGAGAAAGCCTTTCATAGCTGCATTGATAGATTCTCAGTACAAGCCAGAGCCCGCTGACCCACAGAAAGAGCCTTGTCTTAGCAGGGCTGAGGGATTCAGCTGGGGGACAGCAGGGCACAGCCCATTGTTTCTGGTGCAACTCAAGCCCAGAAAAGAAAAACATTACAAGTGAGACTGATATGCGATGGCAAATGTGCTTAGGTTAAAGGAGGGATGGGAGTAGAAAGTCCTCCCAGTGGCTTGTGAGCCAGAAAAACAAAAACACAGATTGCTTTGGTGGCTCAGGTTCAAGGCCAGCAGAGCAAGGCCAGCCCCTTTGACTTTCTCAGGCCCTTCACTCTCTCTGCACTGGACCAGAAGAGCAGGCGCCGGCGTGCTCACCTACGCGGCGGGGAGACACACTCCGGCGGCATTGACATTCCGGGGTGCACAATGTGTTCAGGCCTGGGATGTGATGCTGATGAAAGACAGTTAATTCAATTTCAACGGAGAAATTGATTAATGGACTGGATTAAAAGAAGTCCCTTGTGTCCGCAGCCTTCGTCCGGCATACCAATTCTGTGTTATCTCCCTGGTTTTCTCCTTTCCCTCCTCGCTTGACACTTTGACAATACACATTGGGGCCCAGTGGGAAGGAGGAGGGAGGCGAGGAAAAGATGAGACGCTGCAGATTAGGGCTGGAGCACACCTCTATATTTAATTAGTTCTATTAATATTTTTTTAAAAAATAATAAAAGGGTGCTGTGGGGAATATCCTGATCTGGGGGTTGTTCCAGCGATTGACAGCTATTCTGAAGCAGGGACTCTGCCAGAGAGTCCTACAGGGCCTCCCAAGCCATTCTTCGGCAGGAAGGAGAGAAGGCGCCCTTCCCTGCTCACCCGGGGATACATCAGAAGTCACAGCCTCCTTGAAGCACCCGCTGGCGTGAGGGCAAGACCCAGAGTCACACCGAGCCCTTCCCCAGGTTGCCCTGTGAGAGCTCGCAGCTCTCAGAGAAGATCTCTGCCCACCCACCGCAACAGGTCGACTGCACCCGTTCTAGAAATTGGTCAATGAGGGGCAGGAAGCTCACTCTCCAGGACAGGGGTCTCTTTGGACTCAAGTTACCTGCTGACATTGAGAGAACTGGAGCCCTGCGATGGATGACATGGGCCCAGATAGCCCTGCCTGGCTACAGCTTGGGGGTATAGTTAGGGCAACTTTCACTCCTGGACTAATATTTGTAAGATCTGTACACTTTTCATAGGCTTCCCATATCTGTGATCAGCTTTGAAACTACATTCTGAACCCTAAAAGTAGGAGCTGGTGCTATGGTCCAAGTGGTCCTCCCAAAATTCATACATTGAAGCCCCAGTCCCCAGTGGGCTGGTACTGGGAAGTGGAGCATTTGGGACATGACTAGGTCATGAGATGCAGCCTTTGTGAATGGATTGGACCCTTATAAAAGAGACCCCAAAGAGCTTGCTAGCCCCTTCTACCATTGCAGACCCAGCAAAAGACGCTGTCTCTGAAACAGGAAGCAGTTCTTCACCAAATACCAAACGTGCCGGCCCCTTGATTTTGGACTTTGAGCCTCCAGACAGTGGGAGATACATTTCTGTTGTTTTAGCCACCCAGTCTGTGGTATTTTGTTATAGCAGCCCAAACATATTAAGACACCAGGAGAATTGATTTCATCCCCCTAAAGAAATCAATAAATATGCTGTCCTTTGTGCATGCGCTCGATGGGCCTACCTTCACAACACAACTGATTGCAAGGAAGTACACCTTAGGATAATAAAACATGACAGGTGCACTAGTGGGCACCACCTCCTGACGCCTCCCTTTCTAGCCTCATTAGAAATGGGATCCATCAAGTAATAACTGGTCACAAACCTGTAGGTGAAGAAGAGCCACAAGGTGACTCTTCCTGTAAGGTGTCCTTAGTCGTGACCTAGTCCTGTGTGGCTTAAGTGAAAGCAACTGGCTTTGGCTTTTGACTTGTGTTCTTTGTATGGCTGTCCCCCCCCCTCCCCCCGTTTCCCATAGCTGGGTGGCAAGAAGGGGACAATGGAGCTTGAGCAGGCACAGGCTGATACATCACTAAAAAAAAAAAAAAGGCTGATGAATAATTTATTCAAATGAGCCTGTGAGTGTGAGACAATATTGCATGACAAAATAAATCAATTACGATTTTTAAAACAGAGAAAGAAATCTCAGTTTGTTGAAAAACATTGCAAATATGGGTGATTTTCTCTTTATTATTTAAAAAAAAAAGTGAAATCTCATTGAAATAAGAATCTGTTACAATAGCTACAGAGCCATTTCAACGACTCCTTAATAGAATGCCCCCCTAAACAAACCCCATCTGCCAGATGCCTGCCTTACCTTTTTCAATTAACATGCTGCTCTGATTGTGGGAAGGTTAACTTTGAACTTACAAGGCTATGTAGCTCACTAGGGTTTGGCGTTAGTTGCCCGTAAATATGCTTAAATTAGCATCATTTATCCCATATGGGGTTTCCTAGAATCATTGTGAGTACCTCTGTAAGTATCTGGATGGATCACCTTTTTTCCAATACCAGGAGAAGGACAATGTCATTTGACAATACTAAGAATCTCAGGGGGGTTACGTTTTTGAGAGAAAAGAATTAGAATTCCATTTTGGCTACAGTTAAAATACAGACGGCGGTAGAGGACACTCCATTTGTTCCAACATGGTCATGGCCCCACCTCACACCTGTCCAGCCAGCACAGCCCTGAGGGGTAGCAGTGCTGCCACCAGAGAGCTCACAGGCCAAGGGCACTGTCAGCCCTGTCCAGCAAGCTCCCCGGCGGAGGGATGTGCTACGAGGTGGTCTCACAAATCCTAAAGCTCCCTGACCCCTAATTCACCCCCGTGCCTTCAGCAAGGCCCTTTCCCACGTGAGTGTGCATGAATGACAACGTCTGGCGAGACAACTAGACAGGTGGAGAAACCCTCAACGCCATATCTGGAAGCAGGGTTAGACAAAAGAAAGGCAGAGCCCACCGGAATAGGGAATTCGGGGCCATGGCTAAAGGCAGACTTTATTTAATGTACAGTCTTGCTTCAGGTAGATTTGGTTCTCTCTGTCCCTTCACCAAAGCAGCGACTCAAGACACCTGAGATATCGTCTATCCTCAGAAGACAAACCACTTTCCCATCATTTCATCCCAACAGTCATGAAGAACTCACTTTATAACAGGAGCTGGAAGTACAGCCTTGGACAAGAGACATGCGTGTGTTGAGGCGACTTCAGAGGTGGGAGGCTCATGTACGGACCAGGCAATCCTGGGGCAGCTGGGAGGAAGCCCGGCCTGAGCCAAGCCCGTCACCCCCACTGAGGGGGCACTGCCTGCAGGGAGGTTTGGACCCAAGGCAGGAGTGAGCCTGCAGAGCCCTGGGGCACAGGCAGAGGCAGGCTGGAGCAGAGCAGGTTCTGGGAGCCAGCAGAAACAATGCACAGAGGGAGGATGGGGAGGGGAGCTTGTCTTGAAGGGAATTGGTTCACCTCCTCATCTAGCCAACACTCTGCCCCATCTCTAAACTCCTCCACCTGTGGCTCTTCTTCACCTAATGGTTTGTGACAATCCTTATACCTTTGTTTTCTCTCATTTAGCTTTGCCCAGAGGTTCAGTGGAACACTGGAAACCACCTAGTCCAGGCTGTGACAAATTATGCGCCGGGGGAAAAGAGATGGTTCAAGCCAGAAGTACGTCAGGCTCTAGAAAGCTCCCGAACGGGGGAAGGAAGCAGGACTGATTCTGGGGCCTAGGAAGTGGGACTAACCGGGATGTCCTAGATGCCCCTCACACCGGGCTTGACGTAATCCAGGCAATCATCACTTCTGGTTAACTGACCACAGGTAGGTGCAGCAGGAGCCAGGGGCCCTTTGGTTGGGCTTTGGGGAGGGGTCTACTCCTCACAGCAGACCTCCAACCAGTGACAAGGTGTGGGGAATCAGGTCCATGGTCTGGGAAGTCACAGGACAAATCCAATAGGGCATCATGGCCTCAGCCACTGGGCTGGGGGTCACGCTTGGGGAGCCTGGCGAGGACATTTCTATTGCAAATGAGTGGACAGAGAGGAGAGAGGAGATGGGCAGGGAGTATACTTGTTTCAATCAAACCTTAAACTTCACAAAAGCAGGAAACATCCCTATTATACCTCTTCGAATACCTACATCACTGGAAACAGTAAGATATAAGCCGTCCACAAGTATACTCCTTCTTCCAATTGCTCCAGAAACTCCCGCCACCCATGGAACAAAGTTGAACGACCCTGGGATCATCTGGACGTGACCTCTCCAGCTTCCATCCTACCCTGCTGGGCATTCTGCGCCCATCACTCACCAGGGCCCAGCTGCCCCACCCAGACATGCACATGCCCTGCACCCACACCTCCCCACAGGCACCCAGTGCCTTTTCTGCCCCTACCTTCCAGCCAGTCTGAACTAGTTCCAGTCCCTTGAACAGGCCACAATTTCTCATGCCTCCAAGCTTTGCTCAAGATCCTCTCTGTCTCAGGAACTTCCTCCCGACCCCCAGGCCATTTTGTTGTGTTGGGAAATTTCTGCTTGTTCTCAGAAATCCAGGTCACAGTCACCTAGTCTGGGAATCGTCCTCTGTGTGCCAATAACCCTCATATGCCTCTATCACACTATTTATCACACTGCTCAACAAGCATTGATGGTCTTGTCTATTGTTCTTCCACATACTAGATTGAGTACCAGAGCTGGGGCCATGATATTCACCTCTGAACAAGCAGGGTGATTGATGCATGAATGAATGAATGAATGAATGAATGAATGAATGAATGAATGAATGAATGGTAAGTACAAACTCGAGTTGGATTGAACAGGCAAGGAGGTTCCACAATCATGTGTCCTATGAGAGAAAGCAAAATTGCATCTGAATATTTCTCCTCTTGTCCTACACCATTGCCTTCCCTCTTTCTGGGCCCTTACATTTGGACAGAGGTTAAGAGAAGGATTTACAGTCAAGTTCAGCCTTAGGGGCAATGCTTGTGGACATCCAAGTATTTAACTGTATCCTAAAAATGAGTTTAAATTTTTCATCGATTCCCCCTGGCTTTGGCTGGCTGCAGACTCAGCAGAGGACACCCCCCCACACCCCCCGCCACCCACCAACCCCAACTCCAGGCCTGTCACGCTGCAGCCGCTAGCTCAGATTCCATTTTGGAATTGGAAGCAAACATTTTCAGAATAAATGAAATAGAGAAATAAAAGAATTCTTAAGGGCGTCCTTAGGATCACTTTATCTAGAGAGCTTTTCTCCAGGTTTAGAAGAAGCAGTACAAGGAATGCGGTATTACCGAGCATGCCCCATTGGGGACAAGCTTTCACACAGGCGCCTCATTCAATGGTCCTCGCCACCAGCCTGTGAGGTCAGCACAGTTCTGTTCCAGAGACGAGGAAGATGAGGTTCAGAGACCTAGAGGGTGAGACAGGCACCCAGCCTCGCAGCAAGAGCGCTAACTCCAGAGTCAATCACTCAGAGGGAAATTGGTGTTTCTTCCTGCCAAGAGGACAGCTTTGCTAAGTGACAGGCTATAAAGGGGGACCCCTTATTAAGATAAAACTGCATTTCCCAAGGTCTTATCTCAGTTAGGACAGCTTCCGGGTGGGTCACAGCATGGTTCCCTTGGGGGGTCTCGCATCCCCCAGCCTGCTGCTGCCACCTCACTGGCCCCAAAGGACCCTTACCCATCTTTAAAGCACTAGTTCAAACATTTATACAAAGTGTGGCTTTGGTTCCTCCTCAAACAGCTGAGGCAGTTGGAATATCCAAGAAGATGTTTACCAAATACTACAGGAAAATAGCCGAGGAGAACAAAGAAGCACAAAAACCCTGGAGTCCAAGGTATGGACTTTCTAATCCTGTCAGAGTGAGTCCATAGCATGGCTTACAGGTTCCATCCTTTTAAGAGGTCTCCAAGATCTCCCTGCAGCAAATCTCTACAGCCAAGCTGAGGCCAGGATGACCCAGAAAAGAAAGAAATGGCTTGGTGCACCCCAGCCCATGGGAGGTAGGTACGGGGCACCTGTCACTGGGACAGAGTGACAGACTTGGGGGTCAGAGCAGCTGATGAGGGCCTTCGAGATCTGCCTCTGGTGCCACTGATGCCTCATCGTGCTCCAGACTTAACACCCTCTGTGCTTCCCCATCGCCTTAGCACGCCTGTCAGTAGGACCTCCCCTTCGTATTAGTCAGGATTCTCCAGAGAAAGACAACCAACGGTGTGTGTGTGTGTGTATGGAGAGGAAGCGAGAGAGACAGAGAGAGAGATACTCATTATCAGGAGCTGACTTATGCCGTTATGGAGGCTGACTAGTCCCAAGATCAATACTCGCTGAGCCCGAGACCCAAGAGAGCAGATAGTACAGTCTCGCTGTGAGTTTAAAGGCCTGAGACCCAGGAGAGCTACAGGTGAAGTTACAGTGTAAAAGTCAGCAGGCTTAACACGCAAGAAGAGTCAGTGTTTCAGTTCAAGTCCACAGACAGGAAAAGACAGACGTCCCAGCTCAAAGTTGTCAGGCAGGAGGAAGCTCCCTATATTCACAGGAGGTCGGCCTCTTTGTTCTATTGAGGCCCTCGGTGGATTCTGTGGGGTTCACCCACATCTGAGAGGGTAATCTGCTTTACTCAGTCTACCAATTCAAACAGTAATTTCATCCAGAAACAACCTCACAGACACATCCAGAATAATGCTTGAGCAAATAGCTGGGCACCCTGTGGCTCTGTCAAACTGGCACATAAAATTAACCATCACCCCATTCAATTTTGCAGCTGGCCCTCTTCCAGCTCCCACAACTCACATCCTCTGACCAAGCCACCTGGTCTCATACCCTTGGCCTTTCCGTACGTGTTTCCCTCTCTGGAACACTCCTACCTCCCTTCTCTACCCCTCGAACTCCTACTTACTCATCAAGACCCAGTTTGTGGGTAGCTGCCCAGGCTTCTCAGTCTCGTTCTAACTGTGACGTTCATGCAGCTCAGTTCAGGTCAATACGTTTTCATTAAAAAAATACCTATAATATGCATTGCACACTGAGAGATAAGCCTGAGTTAAGATAGGGCCCCTATTCCCTCTGCATACATAGTAATAGGAGAAAAAGTCATGAAAATAGCCTGGGCGGGGGGAGTGGAGAATGGGGCACAGGAGTCCCCGGAGGAGAAGACTAATGAGGGAAGTCTAGAAGTAAGAGTTAGGACACTGAGTAGGAAAGTGGCTGGCATTTCACACTTGGAAAACAATGTAAATGAGGGTGCAGAGGTAGGAGCCCACCTGTCTCTGTGTGGAGGGCAGAAAGGAGGGAGAGAGGGAAGGAGGGAGGGAGGATGGGTGGATCAGTGGATGGATGGATGGATGGATACAATAGTTTCATTTTGTCTTTGCAAAAATGTAAGAAAATGAGGAAGCGAGTCATTATAGTTCCCATTTTATTGGTGGGTAAATTGAGGCACAGGAGGCAACATGACTTGCCCCTCTCCTGCATATGTTTCTGTCCTGACTCCCTGTCCAGGATTTCTCCTCTAAAGACATGCTGCCCTGCTGCAGGAGAAACTCAGAGGGTCTGCAGCTGCCATAGCCCCTGGCCTGGGACCTTCCAGCCAGCCCAGGTCTGGTCCTGAAAGCCAGCTTCTGCCACTGGAGCTGCAGCATCCACCGTGACCAAACTATTTAAGGAAAGAGAGGGCCTCTGGAGTCCCTAGCTCTGCCTTTCTTTTCTTTAGAGATTAAATGGCAGAGCCATAAACATTCCAAAAACATTAAGTGCTTTTCTAGGATTTTTCTCAGTCACTATTTGGGCTCTCTTTCCCAGACAGTTGGATTTGTGCCAAATGTACCCCCAGTTTTCTTTCTTCTTCCTAGGTAGCCTTTCCCTTCTCAGTTAGCTGTGCCTGCTAAATGAGGTCTTGCTGCTCCTCTTTCTCCTTCCTCTTCATCCTCTTTCCCACCCCTCTTCCTCTCTGTCCCCCTCTAGCATAGACATCCCGTCCTGCTAAGTCCGCCTTCTTAATCCTTCTGGCTCTGCCTTAGCATTTCTCTGACCCTCAAGGAGCTGGCTGCTAGACCTCTGCTTCTCTAGCGCTCTGGCTGTGACCTCACTGTCCCCACAGCCGCCCCTGCCAACACAGACTGGAGCAGGGCTGGGGAGGGAGGGCCGTCAGCAGGCAGGGTTGCCAGGGAGCAGGTTATGCAGTGTGGTCTCTTTGTTTCATCTAGTGGAACTAGCCACGTAATTAACTCCCCTCCATGGAGCCTGCTGGTCCCACAGCTCCCTTTATACTCACAATTTTACATTTCAAGGACGTTCCAGAGCCCACATCTGCTCGAGCAACATGTTCAGGCTGCATTCCTGCCACCTCCCAGCGGGACCAGGGTTTGGAATCAGTATCTGCTTCTTTGCAGCCCAGAGTTGCCTGCCCCAAGGGTTAGTCCTCTGGAGCAGAGAAAGTTCTCTCAATCTATATCCGGGGCTGGGCCTCTACCCTGCTCTTATCCTGAGTCAAGACCCAGAGGAGGCAGCCAGACGCAGCAGGGGAGACAAAGGATTTCAGTTCCCAGAGCTCCCTCCCTCCTCAGCATAACCCCTTTATGTCACAGAAATGGAAATCTGAGTGGAGTCCTATATTTTCTGTTCTGTAGAGCTCCCAAGAAGACCAGCTCCCACAGCTGGGTCTCACTTTCTAGATCAGGAAGATTTCTCGGTTATTCCAGCCCCATATGGACTCGCAGGGACTAGCAGAGGGTAAATGTCCAAGCAAAAGGGTTCAGGAAACAGGGAAGCCACACAGGTCTGTCATTGTTCCAGGCTGGAATTACGTGGCTTGTTTTCTGCATTATTTGTTGACTGGAATTGCACATTGCACCACGCCCTGAGAGGAACAAAACAGGAGGGCACACGTGTCCTCTGCCTACCAGCAGCGAGTTCAAGGAAACCACAGTTAACCTTCCAGAACAACCCATTCCATGGCAGAACCAGCCATGCTCTCCTAAGCAAGCAGGACAGAGGTAAGACTGAACTTCCGCGTGGACATGGTAAGTCTCCTCCTTGGTGGCATGTTCTCCTCTTGGCTTTGGCTGCCAAGACTCTTTGCCAAGCCTGCAGCTCCCTTCCAGCCACGTTCAGGTCACTAACTTTACCCTGCCTTCTTCTCACCACTGCTTCCTTGTTTTCCCCTCACTCCCACTTGCTTCTCTGCAAACACAGGGATGGAAAACCTGGCAGTCATGGCTGCTGCAGGGTAGCCTGGGGTGGCAGGCAGCTCACGAGACCATTCTTTTCTTTTCTTTTTTTTTTTTTTTCCTATGAGTTTGCCTTTTCTATTTATGTATTTTGAAGATTTTTATTAAACACATAGCTAACATACAATACCCGCTGGCTTTCCGGGAGGATCCCTTTCTCTCCCACGTTGCCCCATCTCCAGGCAGAAGAGGGCAGGGCACCAAGAGGTCACAGAGAGCCCAGCCCACCGGGCAGCTCGGCCTTCAGATCTCCTCCCTCACTGATTTCCCTCTTCCCTTCTCCAAACTTTTATGACACAGTAAATTCTTCAAAGGCCAAGCAGTGCCTAAACACACCTGAAGGCTGGGTGACTGCGCCAATCCAATCCTAGGGCCCTGCAGGCCACCTTTTTGGTTCACATCTGTCAAGCTTCTGCGCCCAAGAAAATCTATGGCAGGGAGGCTTCCAGGGCCGGCCGGAGAAACATGTCCCCATCTCAGTGCAGCGACAGCAACATCCATCATCCTGTCCTTCCAGGCCCATCAGTGGAAATGACGGGGAGTAATGCCTCGGGGCTGAGACGGGCTTCTAGGTTCTGAGCTGCAGCTCAGGACACTCAGGAGAAAACACTGAGGGAAGAGGAAGGAGGCCAAGATCAAGGCTTCTCCTGCCCCTTTCAATCTATCTGGAAACCAGTTGCAATAGAGGAGGATACAAAGAATCTTTTCATTTGCCATTTGCTGTTTCCATATCCATATATGATAATGACACCTTGCAACATTTATTATATATATAATATATATTGTAGTGGATTTGTGCCAAAGTTATCCCCAGTTTATGAATGTGTGTAAACACACACACACACTCACATATAAAATAGACATGGCCTTACTATGCCTTTGTACATTCTGAACCTCTAGGGTAAGAATAGTGTATATCTGTCATTTTACAGAAAAAGGAACCAAGTTAAAGATAATAAATACGGTTTACCAGAGTCACAGATTTACCTGGTGGCCACACCGAACCTATAATCCGGGTTCCCTGACTTCCAGTTCAAATACACAGCACCCCCCCACCATCTCCTCGCCCAATGAGAGCAATGCCCACCCTCCAGTCTGTAGTTGCCCTGACTCCTGACTAAGGGCCTGAGAGCCCAGGGGGAAAAGACAAGACGTTTGGAAAAATCAGAGTAAAATACAGAAAGCAAAGTGGGAAGGCAAGGCTTGGGGACCAGAGACAAATTTCTACTGAGTTATTAATACTGAATTGTGCTCCCCCTCCTGGAGCGATTGGCTGTCAATCAGCGTGTGCATTTGCCATGTCCTTGTTCATTGAACACCCTCCCATCTTCCATCAGGCACAGAGTGGGTCAATGTGGGCATACATGGGTGAATGGGGTATATTTTTGGCCTTAAGAAGGTCATTCAAATGAAGAAGACAGATAGTACTTTGACAAAAACCACTAACTGCCACTTTGTATTAACCATCTCCCTCTTTCTTAGAAACACAACTCTCGGTTTTAGTTGGGATTAAAGACCATATTTCCCAGAGTTGCCTGAAGCTAGAAACAAGGGCAGAAGCAGAAGTCTTGTGCGCAATTTTTAAAGAATGTGCTTAAAGGGAATGAATGTGCCCTTTTTAAGCTTTTCTCCTTCCAGCTGGCTGGAATATGGACATAAAGACTGGACCTCTAGCAGCCATCTTTGACCTTGAGGTGACCCTCGGAATGGAACCTATACACAGTAGAGCACAAAACAGAAAGAGTCTCGGCCCTGACACTGTGGGGTACCTACCAGCCCTGGATTCCTTCCCTCCAGGCGTCCTATGTATTAGAGGAAGAATTCGACCTTGTTTAAGATGCTATTATTTTAGAGCTTTCTGTTACAATCAGTTAAATAGAATCCTAACTAGTAAAGCACGCAACAATCAGGTCAGACTTCAGTAAGAGCTAGTAGCATTCTGAGCAGTGCATGCTTGAAGCAGAGCAAGGATTGACTGACTCCGCCCAGGCAGGTTAAAAAAAGAAGCCTCACAGAGATGCATGAATGAGTCTTTACAATGAAGTAGGGTTTCCTCTTGTAGATCAGAGGGGTGGGGGCTTGATGGCAGGGAGACAGGCAAGCACATGGTTTATTCAAGGAATGGAGAGTTCCTGAATGCTGGTGAGTTCCCTGAGCGGGAGGGGCCTCCCCAAGGCCATCCCGTTCCTCCCAGCCACGGCTCCTGGGCACAGCCTGGATCCCCAGCACCTGCTCACTGCTAAGTAATTACACTCCCAGTGCCTTCCCACCTTGCAGCTGTTTCTGCCAGCTGCTGTGACTGTTCTCACTATATCCTCTCAAGTCCATGGGGAACAAGCTGCTGGGTAGGGAGGGGGGTACGGGACTCCAGGGAGAGCTATTAACCACCTGCTGGGTACCAATTGAAAGGTTTAGGAAGATCATTTCTGGGCTCCCAGTAATTTGAGCCTGACAAAAACTGCTGCTTGCACAAGCACTCCAAGAACTGAGAGGTGAGATCCAAAAACCAAGGCCTCCATCCCTGTATCAGTGACCTAACGCGGCATAACAACTACTCCAAACCTAAGGGATTAAAACAACAACAACTTATATCCCATGAGTCTGTGGGCTGGCCAGGCTCAGCTAAGCATCCTCCTCCCTGTGTCACCAGCCGGAGTTACTCATGTGGCTGCAGTCACAGGAAAGGGCTGGAAGGTCCCAGGTGACCTTATGTACTTGTTTGGTTAGCACTGCTGCCAGGCAGGGCCTCTCTCTTCCCGTTATTTCTCTAAAAAGAGCCAAACTTCTTTGCAAGGTGGCATAAGGCCCCAAGAGAGAGGGAAAAAGTAGACTGCAAGTTCTCTCCCACCCAGGGTCCACTTAGATCCAAGGGGAGGAGAAATCAACACCACCTTTTGATGGCATTACTCCCAGTCGCATTGCAAGAAAGCAAGAGAGCATGTACAGGAATTTTGTGGCCGCCGTAGGAAACAATCCGCCACTGTCTACCCTTTGAGCACGATTCACATCCCCTGAACATGCAAAGCACATGAACCTCTGTCCCCCAAAATCTAATTCCCATCACTGTATCTGCTTGACGTTCAGAATCTCACCATCTGAATCAGATCAGGTGGAGATGAGGATTGTTGGGTCCAGTTCCTCAAATGCAGCTGATCCAGAAATGTGTGAACTAAAAAGACCAGTTGTCTGCCTTACTACAGGGCCAACACACAATGCGAGTGCAATGGCCGCCTCCAACACCAAATTCCTTACTCTCTTCCAGTCTCCACTAATTCTCCCTTGCTGTCCTTCCCGCCTCTGTCAGCCACGTGTTTTAACTTTTCATAGGGCAATACTCCACTTCCAGGTTCCAATTTCTAGAGGCTGGGAAAAGAGTGATTCAGATTTATGTAAAAGTGGAATGTTTGGCAACCCTGTGGACTGTGGTACTGTGGAAAGAAGAAACGATGCCTAATTATATTAGCCAGGGTTCTCCAGTATGAATATGAATGATTTATTAAAAGGAATTGATTCATGTGATTATGGAGGCTGAGAAGTCCCACAGTCTGCCATCTGCAAGATGGAGGTCCAGGAAAGCCCAGGGTTTTACTCCAGACCACGCCTGAAGTCCCAAGAACCAGGGGAGCCAATGGTTTAATTCCCAACCCAAGGTGTGGAGAAGACTTTTATTTCAGTTCACACAGGCAGGCAAAAAGCGAAAAGGGGTGAATTCCTCCTTCCCCCACTTCTTTCAGACCCTCAGGAGATTGGATGAGGTCCACCTTCACTGGGGAGTGTGACCCAGTTTCCTGAGTCCACCAGTTCAAATGCTAACCTCATCCAGAAACACCCTCCAGCCACATCCAGAAATAATGTTTCACCTGGGCACATTTGGCCCAGTAAGTTGATACATAAAATTAACCGTCACACTAATGAATGTGTGGATCTGGCTCAAGAAATTTCCAGGCAGAATGGAGAAAGTGCCATTTGACTTCTTTGAACTGCCTAAAGTACATATAGAGAGAAATGAAGGAAGCAAGGCACTATTTTCAAGAAAATTTTAGAGAAAATGCAAAAGATTCTGAAAGTAAGAAATGGCCTCAGAGCAAAGACCAAATCAAGAGTGTGGCCATAAGACCCTTTGTTAAAAACTCGGGAAGATTTCAGACAATACACTGGCGATGTGGCAAGAGGCCTTCTAAGAATCCAGCAACACCACCACTCACGGCCCAAGGCAGAGAGAGGCCTGCTGCAGAAGAAATGTTGGGAGGGGACAATAATCTTATACATAGAGAACTCACACTGTTTTTAAAGGAGCTGTATCAGTGCTTATGAATTTGACAGTGACAATTCACAAAGAAAAGGGGTCGCTGCCCCCATCCCAACTTCCTATAGGAAGGAAGCAGGTTGTAAAAGCTTCTCAGCTAAAAGCATGGCCACTTTTTATAGAAAAGGAGACATCTCAAGCATAGCTCCAGGAGCCCAAAGGACGGAGCCCAATGTGCAGAGGACAGAGACAGAGCTAAGGAGATCAGGGATTGTCACCCAAGGGTGCAGAACTAGGCCCTAGTTAAGAGCACGTTCATGACCCAGCAGTTGGGGGAAGTGGCAGCGTGTGCTTGGCTGGATGTCAGAGTTTTATGGACCTTGTGTCTGGGAATGTCGGCCAACTGTGACTGTCCTTTCTCTGGCTCTCCAGTGTATATCCATACATTGTATAATATATTGGCTGTGTGGGTAGCAGATAACTTGTCTTTTTAATTCCCTAGTAGCCCCATGGGAGCGGCAACACACAAGGGACCTCGTCTCTATCTGGACCTGATACAGAACAAGATGAAGGACATCAATCCTGATCCTGTGAAAATGAGGCTTTAGGGGTTTTGTGAATGGGATGCAGTGGAAGGGGCATTTTGGAACTGTGCACTAAGCCTTAACATGTCTTGCAGCTTCTATTTCCCTCATATAGAACCCTGAGTCATCATGTAAAAAGTCCAAGCCATCCAAGTCGAGGGCATCCAGGCCCCCCAGCCAACAACCAACACCAATCCACTTCATCAGAGTGAGGCCATCTGGGAGCCTGGATGCAGCCATGTGAGACCCCCAGACCTGACAGCCAATCCACAAAGTCATAAAAAATAGCTGTTGTTTTCATTTAAGCCACTAAGTAGTGAGGGGTAGTTTGACACACAGAGTTATGTTACTGACTTCTTCCACCTGCCCACTTGGTATGCTACCTCTCTGCTGGGTTAGACGGAGAAATTGAAGCTATAGAATGACGTTGATAGAAAGGGCCTCTGTGGTGCTATGAGGAAGGATTTCACAATGTGCCCCTTCCCAATGGACTGGTCATGTCGTCCTAGAGAAGTCAGAAGGGGTCCAACAGTCTCATTTGACAGAAGAGGGCACAGATACAGAAATGATTCGTCAAGAGAGGCCTGCAGGATGCACAGCTCTAATAGCCAGGAAATCCAGGACGAGAACCTCAGATTCTGACATCTACTCTAGCACTCTTCATGATAACCACAGGGCTTCTTGGCCAAGAAATTCCCCTGTGAGAAAAGTGTTGAAAAAATCTCCATATAGCCTTCATCCTTAGGACTATATTTGACTGAGAGTCATCTAAAACCCAACAAACAGCGGTTTAAAGAAGTGAGGTTTGTTTCTTCAGGTAATAAGATGTTCCGAGGTGGCAGACCAGGGGCCGTTCAGCTGCTCACGGGTGTCACAGGGAACCAGGCTCTGCCTACTTTTGTGCTCTGTCATCTTGAACATGTGGCTTTCAATTTCACCGTGGATGCAAAAAGACGGCCACACCTTCCCTATCACAAGCAGGAAAAAGAGAGATAGGCTAAACTACAAGACAGAATCTTTCTTGTTGCAAGGTTTGGTGTGTTTACCCAGGAATGGAAGACCCCACTGGGGCTTCTGCCAATATCCAGTGGTCCAGAATGCGGTCACATGCCACCCCACACTTGTTTAGGGTGACAAGTGAGGCTGGAAATGGAGGTATGTTGCTTTCTAGAGTCTATCGGACAGAAAGACAAGGGAGAAGGAAATAAAATGGGCTTTAGTGAACCCACCAGTAGCCTCTGTCCTCCATCTTTCAAAAGAGGGAAAACAAAGCAGGGAGAAAAGGAGAGACAACACTAAGCCTTTACATCCTCATGTTTAATTCTTGAACCCACCTATGGCTGGCCAGGCTGCTTGGATGAGTAGCTTGGCCTGCCTCCAAAATGGTGTGTGTGTGTGTGTGTGTGTGTGTGTGTGTGTGTGTGTGTGTAGGGCGGGGGCATGTAGAAACACCCAGAGACCTTCTGAGAAAGGCCTCCAGCATGTGTGTATTAATTCCCTTGAGGATTCATGGGATCCCATACATCATACATATGCCAATAAATCATCATTATGTTGGGAGTAAGCAAAGAGACTGCTCCATTTAAAATAAATTTCTAATTAACCTAAATTATACATGCCTGGTAAATGGGACCCTTTTGTGAAGCAAGAAGCTCTGTCTATCTGGAACATTCCTGGCCGGTCTCTGGGGCAGAATACAATTAGAGAGGAACACTCCACCATCAGGGCTTTGTTTTTCACATCATTCTCTAACGATCGCCACTCAGCAGCCAATGGCCTAACTGGATCCAATGCCTCATCAGTGCTGTTCAGGAAAAGCTCAGAAACTTCTGTCCTTGGCATATGGTTAACATGTGTGAATATAGAGATGAAGTGTTACCAGAGGGACAGATAGGAGCTCAAGAAAGATCTACTATAAAAACAAAAAAAGGAGAAAGACAGCCGGCTGGGGAGCCAGCAATCATCATTGTATAGTTAATGAGACCGGCAGTGGGAACGCACTGAGCTCTGGATGAAGGCTGGAAAATTAGCCACATTCCAGCCCAGAGAGCTCGGGCCTGACTTGGAGGCCAGTTCTGGGGCAGAGACTCAGGTCCAAGGGAAGAACCACAAATACCTTCTGATGATTCTTTCTTGGGCCTTGGAGTTGGCAAGTCAGAATCACCTGAAAAGCCTGGTTGTACAGAAAGCATCACCTCCGAATTGCAAATTTGAAGGTCACGAGGCATGCAGGTGGGCCCTGCCCCTAAATTCCTCCCGGCACCTCAGCTCCCAGGCAGCAGCCACAACCTACAATCCACTGGACGGTATCACGTCCCCAGCAGTGAGCCGGGCAATGGACCAGCAGTGGTGTCACAAATGCATCCGGCCCTACCCCACCCCACCCCACTCCCAGCAGTCAGCAGTCCAGCTGGGGCGGCCAGACACACAGCGCGCAGAGATAATTAATAGTGAGCGAGGGAAAGGAAAGCTGCCCAGGTCAGGGGACACGACTTCCCATTTCAGCTTTCTTGCTAATTGGCCATATGAACTTGGAAAGTTCAGACCCTTCAGCTCCTTGGACCTCAGGCTCATCATTTGTGAAGTGAGAAGGCTGAACTAGTATCAGTGGTTTTGAAACTTGGTATAAAAGTGGGACCAATTTTTTTTTGCCAGAGGAATGTTTTCAAGGAAACCAATGTATATAAAACAGATACAATGAACTTAATCTGTCTGAAGCAGCAGAAGGTCCCTGGAGCTAGGCCGCCATAGCCTCCCCAGAATGCAGTCTCGAAAACACTAAAATAGGACCCCCCACCCACCAGCTCTAATGCAAAACACATGTGCTACATAAATATGAATGGAATAGACTTATGGTGCCACATACGGTCGTATCCCACCCAGCAGACGAGCTGAGCAGGTCCAGGTCCAACGATATAGAATGACGCGAGTTAGTTCTCAATAGACGCAGTGTCCAGCTTAGACGAGAAATCTTCGTGTGAGAGTCCTCATCCTGGAAGGCTGCCCAGCTCCCAGGTCCCAGCCTGCTCTTGGGTCACATTCTCTTTTTGAACACCCCAAAGCAGTGATGCACAATAGGACTTTCTGTGATGAAGGAAATGGTCTGCGTCTATGCTGTGCAATACAATACGTTGGCCATCGTCCGCCTGGTGAGGTTATTGAGCACTTGAACCTTAGCGATTTCCACTAAGAAACTGAATTTTTTACTTCCTTTCATTGAAATCCACATTTGGAGCTAGTGGCTACCACATCGGATAGTGCAGCCCTGAGAGAACTGTGTGTTTTTTCCACTTCCACCTTCTCTCCACCAAGTTGAACTATCACTGAGAGCCCCACTCAGAAAGCAGGAGTTGGAGTGCTGTCCCCCATTCTTCACTTCCAGGGTCGACCGAGTCCCCCAACCCCCAGCAACTCCGAGTATGGTCCTTGGCCCAGCAGCACCTGGGAGCTTCTTAGAAAGGCAAACCATCAGGCCCCACCCCAGACCTACTGGTCATAACCTGCATTTTAACAGGAACCTGGAGTGACTTGTATGTATGTGAAAGTCTGAGAAGCACCACTCTCCCCCTGTGAGTGTTGCGGGACACATGAGGACACTGAGGCCCAGAAAAAGTTCACACAGCCAAGAATGGGCTGAACTAGCGGTTTAATCCACATCATCCGATTTAGAGTCACTGGACAGCTTGCAGCCTCTTTTTATTTGTCTGTTGTTTGTGCCTGCCCAGGAGGAGCCATTAACAATTTTTTAACAGGAGTCATTGAGTCTCCCAGCCTGGCTGCTTACCCGTTACCACTAAACTGCTTGCACTTCAGTCCAGCTATTAACGAAGCTATTTTGCATAAACAGAAGGTGGTATCCTGGCCTCCAGCATGGAGTTAGTGTAGTGTAGACCAGTGCTTTGCCACTGCAGAGGTACTTCAGGGGCTCTGCAAACATTTGATTCTTATTATGAACATATATATTAATATTTTAAAAGCATAATGCCAACTAGCAAGAGCATGAAAATGTGCCCCATAATAAATTTCAGCACAGAGCAGATGACCTCCAGCAAGTCAATTTGTGATGCCAGGTCAAACCGTCTCTATTTAGACCTCAGAATAATTTCTGCCATCTGTGAAAAATATTTAAACTTCTGGTAAATGTGTCGCCGATTAGGAACGTGGTTTTGCTTTGGTGTCTTTTTTTCACATTGTTTTTTGGTTTTTAACTTAGATCTTCACATGCCTCTTTGTGTGAGGTTGGTGGAGAAAACGGTACTGCTGTATATATGGGTGGTGACGGGTTCAATACAGGGCAGGGCTCAGGGTCTATGGCTGGGAGCGTCCTCTCCTTTCCTGGTATAATCTAAGTGTACTCCTGAGTGAAGAGTGACTGCTAGCTTCACAGGAACAGCCTATGCTGATAGCTTAAATGCTTACGATCACTGATGCATGATTCTTAATTGGCATTTTGGGTCATTGTGATGGAGGTGAAATTTGCACACAGTGAAATGCACAGATCTGAACAGTTAAACGGAGAAGTTTGACACAAATATATACACACCTGTGGGAACAACACCCAAATTAAGTACAAAACGTTTTTGTCACCCCAGAAAGTTCTCTCATGTCCTTCTCCAATCAATCCCCACCTCCATATGCCTGATTTCTATCACCATAGATTAGTTTTCCTCTGTTCTTCAACTTCATTTAGAAGGAATCACACAATAGGTGTTCGTTTGTGTCGGCCTTCTTTCACTCAACATAACATTTGTGAGATTTATCTATGTTGTGACATAGATCCATGCTCATTCTTTTTCATGGCTGACTAGTATTCCATTATACGTCACATTTTGTTCACCCATTCACTTGTAGATGGACTATGGTTGCCACCAGTTTGGGGCTATTACAAAGAAAGCTATTAGTCAGATACTTGTATAAGTCTTTTTGCAGACATATGTGCTCATTTCTCTTGGGAGCACACCTAGGAGTGGAATTTCTGAGTCATAGGCGAGATGAAAGTTTAACCTTATAAGAAACTCTGAACAGTTTTCCAAAGCACTTGGAACACTCCCACCAATGAAGTGTGAGAATTCAAGTCAGTTTTGTCAACATTTGGTGGTGTCAGATTGTTTCTTTTGTCCATTCTACTAGACACAAAGAAGCGACTATATTTAGTGTTTTGGTTTTTGTTTGTGGAGCATCTTTTCCTACACTTACTGGCCATTCGCATATGTTTTTTTGTGAAGTGCCTAAGTCTTGTGCCCATTTCTTGGAGGCTCTTCCTCTTGATGTATTAGAGTTCTATTTTAGATTCTAGATGCAAGTTCTTTGTGAGATATATATGTTATAAATATTATAGCCCAGTCTATGCCTAGCCTTTTTAATTTCTTAATGGACTTTTTAGCTTTTCCAATTTTTTAAAATGCAAATGGTGTTATATAGTGTTAGTATTTTGCTTTGATATAACAACTTCCTACTCTTCGCAAGACAGTGGCTGGAGCTAGTATTTTTTGTTTTGTTTTGTTTTGTTTTCAAAGTAAAGGCAGGGCTTGGGGGAGGGAGGAATGAATAAGTGGAGCACGGGGAATGTTTAGGACAGTGAAACTACTCTGTATGATATGAAAATGGTGGATACAGTCATTATGTACTTGTCAAAACCCACAGAATGTATACCACCAGGAGTGAACCCTGGTATGTTCTATGGGTGATAACGTGTCAGTGTAGGCTCATGGATTGTAACAAATGCACCACTCTGATAGGGGAAATTGACAGTGGGGAGGCTGCAGGGAAGGGGAAAGGGGGAGTATGGGAACTCTCTGTACTTTCAGCTCAATTTTGCTGTGAGCCTGAGAATGCTCTAAAAAAAAAAATTCTATGCAAAAAATAAATAAAGGAGTTATTCCCATTTGCAACCACATATTCATGTAAATCTAGATTTTTATAACTATTCTCATTTACTACCTTTATAATAATTAAGTGTTAAACATTTTTCCAATAAAGTAACACCTCTGACTGTTTTATATATCGTAACTTTCCATTATTCTTTCTTTATATGAAAGTTTCTGGTATTAAAAGAAAAGAAATTTTAAGAAATCCAAAAATATATAGGTGCATAGGCTCCTGAGTCATTCAGTCCACTCTGGTCTATTATAACAAATGTGTTCGTTCTCTTCATGCTTGTAATTCACTGATCAACCATCAGCCAAATAAAAACACTTCTATGCTGACACACACTGCACCTCACAATGCAATTCGATTATAAAACAAGAAGTGGCAAATGCTGCAGGAGAGCCCTAGGATCCCAGTCAGCTTGGATGGTTCTGTGGCTTTAGATCCTTTAATAAGTCATTCAGTGTCAGTCATTTACAACCCAGAGTCCCTTTATGCCTCCAGAAGGGCCAACTACTGGGTCCCAAGACCCCAGGACTTCTCACCAGGACAGGCGGACTTCTCCTGGCTGGGAAAGCCCCTTTCAGCATGAAGGTGGTACATCGGGGATGGATTGATCATGGATCAAAAAGGGATAGAAGCGTACGTCAACTAAATCTTGGGGTCTCCTCCCTCAGAAATTCTCCTGTGACCTACCAAAAAGTGAATTTCCCAAAGAGAGGAGCTGCTTTTTTATATCAGAGGTATATTCCAAAATTCAAAGGAGAGAGAGGAAGTTGACTATGGACACTATTACTCTTACAAATTCATAGAGTACATTCTACAATGTTTGAAGAATGCAGCTCTGTATACTATTATATAAGTACAAATGGATAATACATACAGACATTGTTTTTATATATGTATATATACACGATATACATGCATATATATTATATAAGACATATATATAAAAATTATATTTATATATATATATATATATATATATATATATATATATACACACACGGTGTTTCCTTGAAAATAAGACCTAACCAGAAAATAAGCACTAGCATGATTTTTCAGGGTGCTCGTAATCTAAAATAAGCCCTAATGCGTCTTTTGGAGCAAAAATTAATATAAGACCTGGTCTTATTTTCAGGGAAATACGGTAGGGCTTATTTTATATGATGAGCACCCTGAAAAATCACGCTAGGGCTTGTTTTCTGGTTAGGTCTTATTTTCAGGGAAACACGGTAAATAATACATATAATCAATGGAAAGTAATGATGAGAAAGATGTGGAGCAATGAACACTCTCATGCCTTGCTGATGAGACTATAAACTGATACAACCACTGTGACAGTTTGGCAGGACCTGGTAAAGTTGAATAGTAGATATCCCATGTCCCAGAATTACCACTCCTGAGAACAAACACTAGATAGACTCTTGTACTTGTCCACCAGGAGCCACGAAAGAACGCTCACACAAGCATTGTTCACAGTGGAAAAAAACTGTACAACACACAAATATCTGTCAACCGTGGAGTCGACAAGTAAATGATGGAATAGTATGCAGGAATGAAATGAGCTGACGACGGCCCACAAACCCAGCAAGAAACAAAAGAAGAAAGTCACAAATAATACTCACAGTAAGAATCCAGGTATATAACGTTCAAAAACACACAAAACCTGACAATATAGTATTCAGGGATATGGGAATAGGTGAAAAACTATAAAGAAAAGGAGGGAATGATATCACAAAAGTCAGGAGAGTGTTTGCTTCGGGGGAAAAGAAGAGAACGTGATGGAGAGATGGAGAGGGCGTGTAGGAGGTTTGAAGGTGCAGGCACTGATCTGTTTCTTAAACTGGCTGGGGGCTTCAGGAGTCAATTTTCTTCTTCTTTTAACGTGTGTGTGTCCTCTATACTCTTTAACATATTTTACTAAGTAACATATAGCAATATAGTGATGTGCAGTGTGTGACCAAGTATGTCCATGTAAACTACAATTTTACAGGACTGCATCTTTATATACTAGAATCGCCAGCAGCCAAGGAAAGGCTTGCATTCCATAATATATGATGGATGAAACCTGATAGCAACTAAGAAAACAGCAATTCATGTCTCCCATGTCAGGTTCACTCTGGGACATATGCTCCTTGTGTGGGATGGCTGCTGGAATTAGTAGCATTTAAAAGGCTTTCCCCTGAAAGGTTTTCAGCAAAGTTCCTATAAGTTCAATATGCATGTGAGAAAACCCCATAGTGACAGGACTCCTGGTGCTCATAGCTGCTTAGACAACTGCCTAGTTGCCCCGGTGCCCAAGGTCTACATGTGTTGCCATCTGGGCACAGACTCCAGACCTTGCAGTGACCTTATCCCTCCAATGGCAGGTACTGCTGGCTTAAGCTAGTCATACCTATAAGATGTGGATAATAACACTTGCCCTGTAGGTTGGTGAGCATTTGATTTTAAGGTACGGAAAGCACTTAATACAGACTGGCACAGAGTAAGGATTCAAGAAATGAGAGGGGCACAGGCAACCAAGGAAGGAGGCTCCACTCAGAGTCAGAAGATTCCTGGTAAGCTCTACAGGAAGTGGGGAAATGGAGCTAGGGGACCGCAAGGGAGGGAAGAAACAGGCAGGGATGGGAGGAAGGCATTCAAAAGGAATGGAGGACAAGTGATGGCATCCAGAAATCGGGCCCAAAGGGTAGCTGAATGTGGAGACACGCAGTGATGAGCATGTGCGTAGCTAATGCCTCTGTGTTCAGGCACTGCCTTGGAGGCCAGGATAGAAACATAAAGAAGATAGTGTGTACCCTCAAGGAGCCTGTACTCCAAGGAACAGTTTTCTGACGAGCTACGGGGATCTTACTGCAAAGAGAAAATGTGGAAACAAGAAAAGGGGAAGAAAAGAAAATTGTGTTTATTAAGTATACGTGCATAGAGGTATATTAATGTGCAAAGGAATTGTGTAATTTACCAACCCAGGGCATACTCCAGCCGATGGCTGACTGACCCTAAAATCTATCCCACTATACTGCTTCTCATTATTTGTACAGAAGGCTCTATTGTGCCCCCAATATTCCTGTCCTCTGACCCTGGCCCTGCACCCCTGACCCCTCTGTCAGTAAGATCTGCCTGGGTCACCGCAAAAGGCACCAGGCGAGTGGCTAGAATCAGCCACTTCTGCCATAGCTCCATCTCACACCGACACTCGCCAGTCCAAACCCCCAAGTGATCTGCATCTTTTCTTGGATCTGTCAACACGGTAGTGAGTTTCTAATGCAGACACGGTATCTCCTGTAACACGGGTTTCATTTCTTGAAGAGAATGAGCACAGCCTTTAGCCTAGCTCTGATCTAGTCACTCACCTCAATTTCTCCCAGTGGCTCAGGCCCTTTTCCTCCTGATACCATGTCCAAAACACATCCAATTTCTCTGCTGATCTGAAGCTCCCACCAAACTCCTTTCTTCCGGGCATGTGATTTGCCGCAAACATGTCCCTTGGGTTCCTCCCAACTGAGCTACCTGATTCACAGTGCTGACAATTTCGTCTCTCAAAAAGAAAAGAATGTAGGAATGGAGCTGCTCCTGTGGACTGAATTCCAACCAACAAGGAAGAACAAATCAGCGTAGTAGAAGTGATGGGAACCTTGGGAGAAAAGGACCGTGTCATGTTGGAGGTTGTTACTATGAGTCAAAGAAACATTGGATATAGTCAGACACGTCGCTTTTGAAAAGCAGGTTTTGAACCATTCAGATCAATCGAGTGCCACGGACAGACTTCAAAAGAACAGTGACCGTATTCCCAAAGCCCAAATCAGGAGGTGTCATAGGCCAACAGATTTTATACGGCAGCCAGTGCAATGAGCTCCCTGAGGCAGAGAAGTCTAGATGCCAAAACAATGATCCTAGCACACATTCCCATAGTGTGTGGGAATAACGGGGCAGATTATGGAAAATACGGCACATCTCAAATTTTGTAATACTTTATTAGTGAAAAAGATGTGGGGAAGCCCTAAAACAAGAAATCCTCAGGAGGCAATTATACTTGATACCGATTAAAAAGACATGGAAACATCTAAAGAAAGCAACACGCCTACACAGGGAGCTCTCTCTGAACATAGATTTCAAAAGGATGTAATAAGGGGAAAAGTGAAAGGGAGGTGTCAGACAAAGGATGGCTTTGAAAAACAGAGAAAGCACAAACTCAAATTAACTTGAAGGAAGGAAACACACTATATCATAGACGCTCATTAGGTGGCTGGCTCCTGCCTGGGGTGAGAGGGGTGCTTCCTGTGACTTCCTCAATCCCACCGTCCCCTGTGTGTTGGCTTCACCCTGAGGCTGGATGAAATTGGATAGCATGGCCAACCCGAACCCAATCACTGGTAAGAACTGTTTCACAAAATCATAGTGGAATAACCATCTAGGATATAATGGACTTTGAGGAATAAGCCAGAATAATCACTATACGTTGGCACGTTGCCAGGGAGAAATGCCAATGTGGTATATACTGATAAGAGCAGTAGCTAGAGGTCACAGCTAATAATGAGCTGGGTGACACAAATTTGAGCTGGAAAGGACAGCACAAGTGTGCTCCTGGATACATTTGTGTTAATAGGTCAAGGAAACTCCTTGCTTCGGGCAAACAGTGCAATGTCGGTCAAAGACATAGGACAGGCATTGTCACTCAGTCCTTGCTTTGCCTCTGTTTTCTTTGGAAATGGAGCAACTCCAGTCAGGAGACATTGTTTGGTCAGAAAGTAGTGTGAAGTGCTAAAAGCTGATATTCTCAATGAGTTCTGGGTTTAGACGCAGACCAATTTCATCCCTGAGCACTGAAAGAACATACGAGTGGGAATATAGGGCCTTTAATTGTATATTTAAATATTCCAACAATAGAGAGACAAACGACCTACGTTTCTAAAAGACGTCAGGAAAAGATATGACCCCTTAACATGGACCACTAACTTCCCTCTTCTTCACCATCAGATGCTCCCTCTCCCCTTCATCTTTCCCAATGGCTTACAAAAATGCCCTGCTGTCTCCCATTCTTTAGAAACCTTCACGTAGTCCCTCATCCCACTTCAGCCAACATTCATTTCTATGCTCCTCTTCAGAGTACAGGAATTTTTATACATACACTCCTGTTGTCCCTCCTCCGTTCACATCTCTAACCCGCCTTACGTTGGTTCTGCCTCCCAACCGTTGGTGATGTCAAGGTCACGAACGTCTGGAATTTACAATCCTCTATCTCGTTTTCTCTGAGCTTCACTGGCATTGCTCCGTTTTTGCCCAGGACTTCCTGTGTAAACACCCTCCACTCTTGGCTTCCCTTTCTGGGATTTCCTCTTATTTGACAGGCTCTGTCCTCTCCTCGCTTCCTATGTCCCTCTCCTTTCTCCTTCTCTATCTCACATCCTGTAAAATTCTATACTAGCCTTTACTTTCATCATTCTATATTCTCCTCAATCCCACGGCTCAATCCCATGTATACAGTAAATATTTCAAACTTTATATCTCCAGCCCAAACCCCTTTTTTGGACTCCAGATTAATACATCTAACGGCCCAGGTGACATCGCCGTTTGAATGCCCCACAGATATCTCAAACTTCACATTTCTGAAGGGGAACCCATGCTGTTCTCTTCTAAAATTATTTCTTCTTCCTTTGCCACCATCTGTGTAAATGAACTCCCGCATTCTCAGTAACTCAAGCAAGATACCTGGGCATTAGGTTTGAGTATTTCTTCCACATTATTAGTCTTATCATGTCTACTTCCTAAATACAGAGCATGCCAAAAAAATGTATACACATTTTAAGGAAGAAAAACACTATTAAAATTGTAATAGTCAACCTATACCGATAACAAAAGATGAATACAGGTCACGTTTGACTTCTGCAATTGTAAGAGGTGCTCAAAGTGGTTACCATCAGCGTCCGGACACTTCTGATTACGGCAAACTACTGCTTGAGCAACGCTGACGAAAGTGTCCACTTGTATACATTTTTTTGGTACCCATGGTATATTCTGAATCTTATTTACTTCTCTCCATTCCCGATGTGAATGCTTTTGCTCAAGCCACTTTCTTTCACCTGGGTTAATTCAATAGCCTTCCAGCTGGTTCCCCTGCTTTGACTCATGTCCTCATAAAATCCATTCCCCACACAGCAAATAGAGTGAGGTTTTTAACACCTGAATCAGATTGTATCACTTCCTCGCTCAAAAGCATTCAATGGTTTCCTTTTGTACCTTGAATAAAATCCAAAGTCCTCATTGCAGCTCAGCCAGCTCCACATGCTCTGACTTCAGCCACCCTCTTGGGAGCATGAAGGGCTCAGGCAAACCACACAGTGCAAGCCAGGCTCACAGGCAGATGTCCTGCCACGGTGCCATGGGGCCTGCAGTCTAGCAGCATCCTAGGTTGTGCCTAGGAGAGGGACATCCTCCCCTGCTGTGCCCCTGGTCCTTTAGGCTTCCGTAAAGGTGGCCCTGAAAAAGCTAAATGCTCAGGGGAGTTGTGTGCTATGGCTGGAAAAGCCAGCAGCTCAGTACTGGTGACACCTGGAGATCTTGTGGCACACAGGTCACGCATAGCATTCCCACGGAAGGGACGAGTCACCAGTCCCCACTAGATGACTGCAGGCAATGTGGGGAGTGTCCTGGCCCTCACTCGGCGCTAATCCCACTGCCTCTCCACACTCTCCAGCCTGTAGCACTGCATACCCTCCTCGCTCACCGTGCTCCAGCTCAGCTCCCCTCCTCTCAGGTTCCAAACACACCGAGCTTCCCCATCAGGAGTTTCACACATGCTCTCCTCTCTCAGACTCTGCTGATGGCCAGGTCCCTTATATTCCTCCCCAAACAAGCTAAAATGTCACTTCCTTAAAAGTCTTTCCTGGTTCCTTCCACTATTCTCTACTCTTGTGCCCAGTTCATTTCCTTCATAACAAGTCACAATATGTCCCTTGTCGTCATTCATTCTTTTGTTTTGTGTTTAAAGTCTGGGTCTCATGAGATTGTAAACCCCATAAGGGCAGGGACTGTGCCCTTTATATTATGAAATGACAGTGTTATTAAAGAGCATTTTAAAAATAATATCCTTATTTTGTAAAATCCCTGGTTGGAAAAAAACACAAAAGCCTGTTGGTATCACCCCTTTGTTCTTATTATTTGCATTAAGATTTTTACTGTTCTGTTAAATTAAAATTCCTGAAACCACAGGCTAAACAATAGTACATTTTGGGTATATTTATAGCCTACCTGAATATCCAAGCACACAAAAAAGTAAATAAATTGATTGACATAAATCCGTAAGAATAGTCATAGGAGTTTATGGTCATACGATATTTCTTTTTCACCATTATATCCCCAATGCAAGGCAGGCTGCCAGCAGATATTAGGAATTCAATAAATATTAGTTGTTGAAGTAGTGACACTAATGAAGCATGTCTCCGAATAGCATGTCTCAAGAACCTGTCTCTATCCTTGTCCTATTCAATATTTTTATCAACATTGACCCAGTCCTGTTCAATATTTTTCTCTATACATTGAATAAAAATGATATAAAACTGGGAGGATAACACACAGAATGAGAAATTGAGTTTCAATATCTTGTCAAGTTGGAATAATGGGCCAAAAGCAACATGATAACATGAACCAGCAGCCTTTCTTCAGGGTCGGAAGGTGAGTTACACAGGCTACCATGTCAGGGACATGGGCGAGTGAGTTCCATGAGAAAACAACACGGGGAGAAGCACCCGAGGATGTGAGGTAAGTGTAACAGTAAGGATGATGGAAGGGAGCAGCTGTTGTGCCTCTGATGTGTTGAAGGGCAATGCTAGGTTCCGCGTGATTCCAGACAAAAGGTGAAAGCCAGAGGGTTTCCTCGGTAGAATTTAAGAAAGCCTTAATTTACTGCAGCTGCTGGGCATAGGGTGGAGAATAAGGCTCCGGAGCTCAGGAGAGATTCAGAGAGAGTTGGATTCCCAGCCCCAGCAGGTCTTCTATGAAAAAGTTAGAGCCCTACAAGGGAGGGAATAGGAACCTGAGACTTGGGATGGGGTATTGGAACATTGACATTTGAAAATCTTGAACTCCCAGATTGCCCAGAACTTGCTAGATGTGTACAAGTGGCCCACTCTGTTGGAAGATGGTGAGTCCCTCTTGCTTGAAGACCATGCAGGAGCTTCACATGAGAACAAGACAATGCTTACCTTCTTTGCCTCTCCCCTACCTCCCTGCCTACCAACCAGACCAATAACAAAGCTCAGAACACATCACTGGCAGAACACCAAAGACGTCCATTCTACCGACTGCAGTGGGTAAGTAGCAAGTGGCAGGCACATTGCCGGCCTTAGTAAGATACATGCATTGTACAGAGAAATGAACCCATCCAAGATTTAGTAAAGTTTTTAACGTTCAAGGATTTAGGACATGCTTGACCCCCTTGAAAGTAATGGACAAATTATTACATCTCATAACATTCCTAAGAAAGAAGCACAACTCTTCCATAGACCTATTTGAGTTCAGAAAACTGCATTGTCAACCCATTTACTGCATGACAGACGGCTGCCAGCTCTGAGCGGTGCCCAGAGCAGGGAGAGACTCTGCAGCAGGTTAAGGCTGCCGTGCTTGCAGCCCTTGCTGCTTGGGTTATATGACCCAAAAGAAGCAAGACCTATGGGAGCAAGAACAACAAAAGTTCTAAGGAAACATTTCCCAGAGTGGGCAGACTTACCATGAGAAGCAAGTGAATCTGAGCGGCGCAAGAGGTGAACTCTCGCGGGTACTGTGGTGCTCGTTCCTCCAGCTTCTGTCTCTGGCCAAGGCACGCATCTCCCAGCTGTTAGATGTATCAGTTGCTGAGGGCTCACAGCTGCATCCATTCCAAGGAATAGGTTGCAGCCACAGGAAACGGACTCACCCA
Source organism: Rhinolophus sinicus (assembly GCF_036562045.2). Taxonomy (NCBI): domain Eukaryota; kingdom Metazoa; phylum Chordata; class Mammalia; order Chiroptera; family Rhinolophidae; genus Rhinolophus; species Rhinolophus sinicus. Next base: position 89,340,379 of record NC_133757.1, on the reverse strand, counting down.
GAGACCAGCCAATGGTGGATTGGAATAATGCTTAGCCCTCTTTCCCCCACAGAGGACAAGTGTGAAGGACCATCTCACTCTGTGTTGTCAGCTTGCCCTCTGCCCGGTTCTGCCTTTTCACTTCCTTAGAGGCGTGGGTTGCCCTGAGAACATTCTTCAATAAACCCTTTGTATGAATCTCTCCACCTCAGAGCCTATTTGCAGGGAACCCCATCAGAGACCACAGTATCTATCACCTTCTCTATAATCATGATTATATCATTGCACTTTTCCATTTTGTTTAGTGTGTGATTTCTTCAAGCCGCCAAGGCATTGTTTTCTGTTAGTGTCATTCTATTTTTATTGCTTTTAATGTAGCTTTCATCTCTGTAGTGTTTTTGTTTTATCTTCCATTTTTCTTCAGGAACTCTACTAACTTATCCTCCATTCCTTTGTTATTTTTTCCTCAAACCATCTATTTCTTTTTGAGCTCTGTTCTAGAGAAATCATATCATGTGTAATTTCTATAAGAATTTGGGAAACTATTCAGATCGGACCACAAGAAATTGTATTCTTGTGAGTCGAAAATGGTCAAACTTCGAAATTTCGCATGGTTCAAACTAATATTTATCTGGTTTTCCTATAAATGAGTTTTTGCCTCATTCCTCTTGACATGTATGTTTTTCATCTACTTTTAGCTTTTAGCTTTTTTATCCCTCTCTACCCCACTCGCTCTTTATATACCATTCCTATGTAACGATCTTGTATTTGTTTCCTTTTATAAAATAATGAAGTACATGTGAATGAGGTTAATTACCTGCTAAAGAATAATGTAAGAGGGGGAGAGTTGGGACCTTCTCTATATGCCTTTGGGCATATTGTGAACGATTTCTTCTCACAAATCTGGCATCATTTCTTTCCTGCAAAGCAGGTTGACCCTCGGTTTTATGTGCTTAGTAGATCACTGTAGCTCACACGCATCCTGTTCACTGAAAGCAGAAACTAGGAAGGAAACTGTTGTGCAAGAAACCTGTAAGAGAGTGAGGGAGGCCGGACAGAACAGAGGAAACAGCTCAGCAAGGCTGAGGTTTCTGCTGAAGTCCCGTCTCAGCCTGGTCCTTTGGGCAGCTCTGGCGTAGGAAGAGTACAGTAGCACAGAATGGTCCAGCCTGAGGTTTCCCTCGTATTGTCAGTCCAGATCTGGAGCCAGACCTCAGCCTAGGGATGGGGTATAACCCTCCAGGCATCTCAGGATAAGATAGCTCCTCTGATGTGAGAAATTTTCTGGAAAAGGGCAGCTGGACCATAGCACCCAACAATCCCGGCATCTGCAGAATAGAAACACTGGCCTATGACTGGAATCTGAACTTCGTGGCCTACCTCCTCTCTCTCCTTCTTCCAACCCATGTGTCTCAAGCAGTCATGCTGGGATAGGCAATCAAGGCCTCCATCGTTTGGTCACAGAATTGACCTGCCGCCTCGGGCTCCTGTTCCCGTAGCCTTCCCTTTTTGCAGAGTCATACAGTCTGTCTTCCAGGGGCATTCCCACCTCTCCTGGGGGCCCAGTTACTTCCCCCCCCTTCTTGTTTTAACCAAAAAATCATTGTCTTTCAGGTCGGAGACTCTTGCCTTCGGGGGAAGTCTGCATCCAGTTGCTAGCCCAAGGTGTCAAGTGTCAGCTCTCAGCATACTGCCTCTGTCCACTTTTTTGACAGAGACATTTCGACATTTTATACTTGGCTGTGAGGGGCTGGGCTGTTTCCTCACTTCATCAAATGAGGTGTTTGAGGGGTTTTGTTGTTTTTCGTTTGGGTTTGTTGTTGTTTTTTTTTCCCATTTTCCTTTCTGGGATGTTCTCAGAAGCTTGGGGAAGGTGAATAGCTTCATAATCTGAAATAGAAACTCTCTTCATAGACTTTTTTTCTTCTTCTTCCTCATTGGCAAATATCATATACACAAGGCATTCTATATAAAGTACATGTAAAGTTTAAAGTATCAAAATAATGAAATCACAACAATACAACAACCTATACCCATTACCCAGATTAAGAAACAGAACATAATGAATATCATCACAACCGTCTGTGTGCCCCTCCCGTTTCACATTCTCCTACCTCCTCCCCAGAGGAACCTGCTATCCTGAATTATGTTTACCATCACCTTGCTTTGCTTTATAGCTTTACTGCATATTTCTGTAATTCCTAAACAAAATAATGTTTCGTTTTTTCCTGATTTCCCTCTATATAAATAGAATTATACCCTGTTTATTCTTCTGCAAATGCTTCTTAGACTCAATATTATCCTTTTGAGATTTGAGCAAGGGAGCACTGAGCCATAATTCACTCATTTCCATCACTGTATAGTATTCCTGTGTCAAATAAATCAAAAATTTATTTATTCATCCTGCCATTGATGCACATTTGGGTTGTTTCCTGTTTTGTAATATTAAGAAATGCTGCTGTTAACATTCTTGTACTTTTGTCCTGACACACATTTGCAGGAATTTCTCTGGGACGTATATGTATCAGTGGAGTTGTGGAATCCTAGTGTAGTTACATCTTCAACTTTTGACGATGGTGATGACAAGTTACTTCCCAAAGTGGCTATGTTATTTTCTGTCCTCACCAGCAGTGTAGGTAAGTTTCCTCGGTTTCACTGACTTCACTTGGTACTACCAGACTTTCTGAGTATTGTTTATAATATTATAATCAGTAAGAAATTATATCACAATGTGATTTTAATGTGCATTCCGTGATTCCTATGATCATCTTGTTATATGCTTATCGGCCATTCATGTTCCCTACGGTGAAATTTCTGCTTATATCTTTTGCTTCACTTTCTTTTGAGCTGTTAGTCATTTTCTTGTTTATCCACAGAAGTCCTTTATTATATTCTGGACACTGAACCAGTGTCAGTTGTATGTGTTGCAAATTTCTTCTCTCCTTTTGTGGCTGGTCTTTCTAGTGTGTGTTGTCTCCTAATAGATAGAAGTTATCAATTTTAATGTACCCTGCTTTTGTAATCTTTTTATTCATCCTTGGGGGTTTTTGTGCTGTGTTTAAGAAATAACTACCCTAAGGTCATAAAAATATTCTTCCACATTTTCTTCTAAAAGCCTTAAACTTTTCCTTTCACATTTAAGACCTTAATCCATCTGGAATTAATCTTTGTGTGAAGCAGGAATCCAGTTTCATTGTGCTCCATCTGGATAAACAGTACCACATCCTGAAGAGCCCATCTTGTCCCCACTGAGCCACTCTGTCACCTATTGGTGTACATAAATGCACAGATCAATTCATAAGCGCTTTGTTACGTCCCATTAGTCTATTTGTCTATCCCTGTGCCCAAACCACAGTCTTTATTTTTATAGTATTAACATTGCACGTTGTTATCTGATAGGGCATGAACCCTACCCTTCCCTCATTCTTATTTTTTCAGGAATTCTCTGACTCTTCTTGACCCTTTGTCACACATATAAGTTTTATAATTAATCGATCAAGTTCCATGAAAGTCCTGTTGGGATTTTGATTGGAATTAACTTGAGTATATAGACCAATTTGGGGAGAATTGGTGTCTTTATGTTTTTAAGTCACCTGATCCATATGTATCATACGACTTTCTATTTATTTAGGTCTTGTGAAGTGTCTTTCAATAAAGTTTTGTAACTTTCTCCAAAAGGAAATTGTAGAATAGTACTTGAGAGCACATGTTCTGGAAACAGATGCTGCATTTGAATTTCTATCCCCCAATTTACTAACTATGCAATATGGACAACTTACATAATCTCTTTGGCTATCAGTTTTCACAGCTGTAAAATGGAACTAATTTATAATGCCTACCCACACAGTTGTTATAAAGATTACATGGGTAAATGTACAACAAATGCTTAGAATACTATATGGCCCATGATAAATGGTATGTAAGTCTTTGCTTTTATTATCCCCAGGTACATTACATTTTGTTTTTCTGTTATAAATAACATTTTAATTGCATTTTCTGATTCTTTCTAATGTCTACAGATATAACTGACATTTGTAGTAACCAAAACCTGCTAAATTTTTTTGTTCATTCTAATCTTTTTGTGTAGATTATTTTGAGCTTATTAGCATATTATGTGCTGATAATACTGCTTCTTCCTTTCTCGTCCTTAGGCATTTTTTTTCCCATGACTTATTGCACTGGCTAGGACTTCCAGTGTATTGTTGAAGTAGTAGTGGCAAGAATCTTTCTTGTTCCTAACTTTAATGGGAATAATTTTAATTTTTTTGCCACTGAAGAAAGTGTTGGCTATAAATTTCAGGTAGATGTAGTTTATCCAGCTAAGGAATGTTCCTTCTATTCGGAGTTTGTTCAAACTTTTTACAAATGAATAATGTATGATTTTTTTTTAATTAAAGTTTACTGGGGTGACAGTTTTTAGCAAAGATACAAAGATTTCAGGTGTACAATTCTGTAATACATCATTTTTTATCACATTGTGTGTTAATTGATGATTTTGTCAAATGTTTTAATTGGCTAAAGTGGTAAACTACGTTTACATGTTTTCCTAATGTTGAACTAACCTTGTATTTCTGTAATAATGCAAATTTGATCATAATGTGTTATCTTGGTTTTAGATTCCGTTGTCTAGTATTTTGTTTAGGATATTTGCAGCAATAGTCATGAGTTAAGTTGGCCTGTAACTTTCCATTCTTGGACGGGCTTTGTCAAGATTTCATATTGACGATGTGCTGGGCTCTTTTTGACTCCCTGAAATATTAAGTAAGCTTAGAATCATTTATTTCATGAAAGTTTTGGTGAGCTCACCTAGCTCATAGAACCATCTGTGATTGCGTCTTCTTCAAGAGATGTTTTTAAATATTGGATCCATGCCCCTTGAAGAATGATTTCTTCTTGAGTCAGGTTCAGTGGTTTTTATTTTCCTAGGAATTTATGCATGTTGCATGAGTTTTGAAATTATTAGCATGAATTTTTTAATGATATTCTCTTATTACTTTTTAATCTCTGCTGCTTCAGTGCATAAATATGCCCCTTTTTGTTCCTAATGTTGTTTACTTGCTTCTTTCCACCTTTGTACTCGGTCAGTCTTGCAGAGGTGTGTCAATTTGATTAAGATTTTCAAATAAGCAATATATACCCTGTTGCTCCTTCTATTGAATCTTTGTTTTCCATTTCCTTACTTTCTGACCCAGCCTTTACTATTTCCTTTCTTCTTTCTTTGGGGTTTTCTCTATTATTATTCTTTTAACTTTTAAAATCTGATGTTTAGTTACTCATTTCTTTTCATTCTCTCTTCCTTCATAATAAAAGTGTTTCAAACCATAATTTTATCCGTAGGCACCAATTTAGCTGATTCCCACAGGTTTGTTTTATAATATTTTTCCCTGTTATTGTTTTTTACTGTATATTCATTATAGAGTTTCTTTCATTTCTGTTACAATTTATTTTCTTTTTATTCATTTCTAATGTGATTTTATTGTTGCCTAAAATGTGGTCTGTTAGATATAGATTGTTTGAAATGCATACAGCCTAGGACTTGATCAATTTTTATAAATGTTCTACGTGTACTTGAAAAAAAGATGTGCGTTTTAAAATCATTGGTGCAGTGTTCTATAAACATTTCTTAAATCATGCTTGTTAAATGTGTTGTTTAGATTTTCTCTGTCATTATTGATTTTGATCTGCTTGACCTATCAGTCTCAGAGAGCAGGATGTTAACATCTCCCACTTAGATGGTGAATTTGTCAATTTGTCCTCATTGTTGGATCAATTTTTGTTTTATATGTTTTGAAGCTACACTGCTAGATACTTCACATTTAGAATTGTTACATATTTATAATAAATTGAACACTTTATCAATGTGTAGTGAGCTTTTTGTCATCTCTGAAAACGTTTGTGGCCTAAAGGCTATTCTATGTGAGATATACATACTACACCAGCTTTTCTTTAGCATTTGCCTGGTGTGTGATTTTTCATTTCCATCTTTTAATTTCAGCTTTTCTATATCCTTGGATTTTGATATGTATCTTGTAACTGGCATATATCTAGACTTTGTTGTGCTTTGCTTTTTAATCCAGTTTGGCAGTTTTTATCTTCTAACTGGAGCACATAGTCCATTTACATTGATTGCAATTTCTCATACATTTGAGTTCATTTCTACCATCATTTTTAAAACTTCTTTTGAAAACTTATTTCTTCCTTCTTTTAAATTAACTGAGCTTTCCCTCCATTTCATTTTTTCTTATACTGGTTTTAAAAGTTATTCACTCTATTTTTAACTGTTTAACAGTTGTCAGATTTGTTGAATTAAATTAGAAAGATATTCAAATAAAAAGTTAATTGTCTTAGCTTGAGCTCCCCAGACAACAGAATGGAAGACAAGGGCTCAGAGGCAGATTGCATGTTTGGCAAGCAACCCAAGGAAGCAGGACTAAGGGAATGGAGAGAGGGAGGAGAAAACACTTTAAGGGTCATTATCAAGGTCACTGTCAAGAGCAATGGGGGATTGACTCTGCCAGGTTTTCTGAGAAGCATGAGAAACGACTTCTAGAATTATCCGTGTAGATGATGGGAAATGTGGGCAGTTATCTATAACCTCCCATTCTTCATTGGTTATTGCCCCAGAGGCAAAAATTCACCCAAACCTCTGTTGCATTTGCACATGGACCTGTTCATTTCCCATTGCAGCATAGAGAGGCAAGGAGCATGAGGCCTCAGAAATGAGGTGTTGTCAGCATGACTTTGATGTCACTGATTACTGTAGCTGCAGCATCTACTACATAAATTATTATATTTACTCTTCCCTCAAAAAACAAAGATCTTAAAAGGATTTCAATCCCATCCCTCTCATCCTGACTTTTATGTAATTGTCCGAGATTTGGGTTCTGTGCTGATTTATGTAACACCACAAATTAAGCATAATTAATAATTTTATACTGTCAATGTTCATTTAGATTTACCCATCTATTATTTCTATTGTTTACCAATCCTAGTATTTTAGACCCTTCTTTTGAAGTCATTTTCCATCTTTCTAAGTTAAGAACTTTCTAAAAGTCTGTTAGTGAAACCCATTGTCAGTAAACCCTCCAAGATTTTGGTTGTTTTGAATTTATTTTTGTTGTCCTCATTCTTAAAAGAAGTCTCATTCAATATAGAATCATATGTTGAGAGTCATGTTCTCTTCAAAATTTGAAGATCTCATTCCCCTAGTTTCTGAGTTTATTAGTGTTGAGAAGTTATCTCTTAGCCTTAATTTTCCTCTGAGGTAGTTTGTCTTTTGTTCCTGCCTGCTTTTAAGGTTTCTTTCTCTGGTGTCCTGCATTTTCACTATGGTGTACCTAAGTGTGGATTTAATAAACTTAAGCCTTGATGTCTTCTCTCAAATTTGTGAAATTCTCAGTCATTATATAGCCCAGTGTGGCCTCTCCCCTCTTCTCTCTTTTGTCTCCCTTTTAAATTCCAGTAATAGAGATGCTAGATTTTCTCACTATGCCATCCATGACTCTCAAACTCTGTCAGGTCTATCTTCAAGTTCACTAATCCTCTCTTCAATGGTCCACTAAGTTTTAATTTCATTTATAAGGGTGTCTCAATTCTAGAGTATCTGCTTGTCTTCTTTTTAAATCTCCCTGATCAATTTTTATAATCTTTTGATTTATTTTTAACATACTATTTTTTTTAATTCCAAGGATGTATTATTATAACACCCTTGCTTTAAATCCTGTATCTGTCAATTCCAATATCTGCAGTTTCTGTGGTTCTGCTTGTGTCGTTGGTTGTTTCTGCTGATTTTTGCCAATGGTAGTTTATGAACTCATGTGCTTATTGGTTTCTCACTGTGGGCTCATGTTCTGAGGATATTTATCTGAGGAATTCTCTAGGCTGGCTTTTAGATTTTTTCTCCAGAGAGTGTTTATATTTGTTTCTCTCAAATGTCAAGGGGCACTACTAACCTGGGGCCACTTAAAATTAAATTTTCAGAATACAGCTTTTCAGGTCACATGTATGTAATATAAAGTCAGACCAAACCTGCAGGAGGGAGGGTTTGTGAATAAGAGTTCTCAGGGCACAGATTCTTTTCTATTGTCATCGTCTCCCTCTGTGGGGTGAGTAACTATTTATGTCACCAATTGACAGACCCAGCTTTATGTGTGGATACTCCTACTTTGTTTAGGCCCCAGATCTTTTCTCTTATTTCCTATACGTGTAACCTAAAGGGACAAATGCCAGCTCCAGAGCTCACTAACTTGGATTAACTCAGGCTTTCTTGTACCTGGCCTCTGAGGAATTCCATTATTTTCCACCAGCTCAGCCATGCATTTGAAAGACTTAGGTTTAAAATCCAGTTGAAGCTCTACTGAGGCGAGTTCTTCTGACATGTTTTCTCCATTCTTGCCCTACCTAGACTTCACTGGCCAGGTTTTTTAGCCAACAAGACCCCCACACATAAGCCAAGAAGGTAATTTCCTTCCCAGTGTGCTATGGAGGACTGCAGGATCCACTTATGCAAGTTACCCCACAATCTTGAAATTTTTACCATCAGAGTCGTAATTCTTTGGATCCAAGCACTAATCTCCAGAGGGCCTACTAAAGTTAGAGTTTCCTGGGTGGAGCTATGTATGAGCCATTGATACCTGCTCACCCAGAAGACATTAGGGAATTATCACACATAAATGCTCCCCTCTCCAGACCTCCACAGAATATTTAGGACGGGGAGGAAAGGAGAAGGCAGGAGAGCTCTGGAACCAGTGCATTTCCTGGAGAGGGTAAGCAGGAGGTGACCAGTGAGAACAGAGACATATGTCAGTGTTGGGGGTGCAAGGCTAGATGCTAGGTGATAGCATAAGTTTTCCTAGGGAAACTGAGAGAGGGTTGGGGTAAGCAGCAAGAAGAGAGAAATCTGATAGTAAATGTAATCCATGGTGTGTCTACGAACTTGCTGAAATCCAGCCCTACCCCAGGGAGAAACATAAATGAATGAAATCAATAACACTTGTGAATTGCACATTTGAGCCACAGAACCAACTAGTTTGACTCTCAGATGAGGAGACAAAACCACGATGGGTAATGATATTTGACTAAGATCCACTGTGGGAGCTCAATCCTAGGACTTCAGATTTCTAAATTCCAGTATTATTTCCGTCTTCCAACGTATCCCACAGTGTGTTCTATACAACACCAGTTCCAGAGGGTACTGAAAGGGTTATATGAAGAAAGGCGTCAGTAGCCAGATGTGATTGAGTGACATGTGGTGGACAGACTTGGATATGTTTTGAAGGGTTTTATAAATTCTTTTTAATAAGCAACTGTGCCTTGTGATGTTCAAAGAGACGAGTGTAGAATACAGAGTTTCCCAAACTTATCCGACTATGGGCTCTGCTTTTACATTGAACATCACAAAGGATTAATGTTCAGCAAAAAAACAACTTGGAAGATGCTAGACTATGTCATAACACTCTTCTAATACTCCAAGTCTTCCAAAATGTTTGTTGAATTCATGACAATAAGTGTTTATTAAGCACAGGCCATCTGCCCAGCACTGTGCCAAAACAATGGGAGATACCAGGATAAAGAAGGTCCTCATGCCATGATGCATATAATGTCCTAACAACATTCAGACACCTGCGTAAATAACTGACCCTTTGTAGAAACTTCACAACTGGACAGAATCTTCATATCACCTCATCACTTGGATGTCTGACAGATAGCTAAAGGTAACTTTAACAAAACTGAGCCTCTAATACCCCCTACACACCCATACACACACACACACACACACACACACACACACACACACACACACACCAACATGTTCTTTCAACCATCTTGTCCATCTCAGTTAATGACATCTTTCTGTTTGCTCAGGCTAAAAACTACGTAATCACCCTTGACTAGTCTTTGACTCCCAAGCCTTACAACTAAAAGAGAAAATTCCGTTGGCTCTGCCCTATAAGTATATCCAGAATGTACTCTCCACGTTTGCTAGCACGCAGGTCTAAGTTACCATCACTGCTGCCGTGGAGTCTCCCCACCTCCACCTTTGCACCTCAACCTCTTACCCCAACACTGATGTCATCCCCTCAGGACCCAGTCAGCTCCTGTGGTCCCCTGTTCACTCAGGGGCAAGCACAGCCCTTATGATGACCTGAAAGGTCCTAAATAATTTGGCGCTATTACCTCTTAGTCTTTTCATCCCTCTTCTTCCCCCTGAGTCCCTTATTCTAGCTATACTGGCCTCGTCACTCATGGCTTCCTTAGCTGTCTAGGGCATTCTGACCTCTGCACAGTTGCATGTACTCTCTCATCTTCCTGGACCATTCTTCAGCCAGACACTCAGATGCACTCTCCTTGCACTTCCTTAAGTCAGCGTTTACATGGTGTCCTCCATCAAGGGAACACCTATTTCAAATTGCAGTCTTACCGCAGCCCTGTCATTCCTATCCCTGTATTTTTCTCCAAACACCTAGCAAATTATTCATTTGTTGCTTATTTCTCTCTCCACTAGAATATAAGCTCCGAGAGAGCAAAGATTTTCATATGTTTTGTCTCCTGCTGCTTCCCCAGAACATAAAGCAGTGCCTCGCACACAGGAGGCGTTCAACACAGGAGGAGTTGAGTGAAAAATGCACAAGACATATTATGAGTGTTGGAAGAGCCTTAATGAAGAAGGTGGTATTTGGGAAGAGCCTTGGAAGAAGGGGCTGAGTGAATAGAATACTGACAAGAGCCCCCAGAGCAATGGTAGCCCAGTCCAGCTCTGCAAATGGTGGTATCTGAGCTTGGTCGCGTCACAGCCTCTCACGATGGGGTTTTTGTTGGTCATGGCTTTCAGGCTGGGGTTTGTAGAGGCCTGGAGTTCTGGAAAGGGGCTTCTGGGTCTGGGGAGAAGAGAGGGAAGAGAGAAGAAGGAGTCGCTTTACTCCTCTCTTGGACATTTAGCGTTCTGCACAAGATTTTCTTGAAAAGTGTTACACTGCTAGAAGTAAAACGCTTAAAAATCCTTGCCCTTGGTGTTCTCTGAGGTACCTGGCCGTCCTTGGACATCAGGAAATCACGTGGACAACCCAAGCAATAGGATGAGAAGGATGAAAGCCGCCCTGCCTGAAGTGGTGAAACCACACTACACTAAGAAGAAGGCTTTCTCCTGAATCCTGAATTCTGGCCCGGTCAACTGGTCTCCCCAAAGGCCAGTGTGGGAGAGCTGCAGAGCCAACACCCCACCATCAAGTGTAGCAGGGAAAGAATGGAGCAGGTAGCCAACTTTGAGAATTCAGCAGGTGCCAAAATTCCGTTCATTCAACTTCCTGGATAAATTAAGAGCACAGGATTCCAGCCTCACACTAATTAAATCATAAGAGAAAATGGTAGAGGGAAGAAAGAAGACACTGGAGAAGGTGAAAGCTGCCGAAAGGCTGCGCTAACGATGGCTGCTTCTACAGTAACAGGAATGCCTTTGGTGAACAGGAGGAATGTACTGAAGCAAAGGCTTTTGTCAGGCCAAACACATCTGTGAATAATTGAACAATATTCATGCTGAAGGAGTCAGCAATTTATCACCGATTCGGCCTCTACTTTTAGAAGGAGTGAATAACTTTTGGAGGAAGGAGATTAAAAACGTATACACACACACACACACACACACACACATACACACACTACTCTTGTGCAGAAGGACGTTCAGAATGCAACAGCTCTTGCATGTGATGATTTGAAATTGTCTGTGAGGATTTTACCTATGCAGGCTTCAGAATAAGATGCAACTAACCAGAACACTGTCTGCCCACTCCCTGCTCAGCCCTGCCCCGCTCACTGCCAGGGGCACGTAGGCCATCCTCAGGCACACCAGCTACTGCTCAGGCTCTGAAAGGCACTTCTTGTGCTGAGTGTGTTGTCAGCCAGCTCTGGCCACTGACCCCTGTGTACCTCACACCTCCGGGGAGATACTCTTCCACCAGCGCTGAGGCAGGACAGCACGGAGAGTTGTGAGCAGCCAGGTAAGAAAATTGAAACTCAGCAATGAGAGAAGAGACTAGGAGTCAAAGCTGAGAACCCCCAAGATAGACATGAACACAAAGACGAGACAACCTTTGTCCGAGACCTGGAAAAGGCAATGACTTGCCCAAGGTACTGCAGAGCTGTGCTGCCCCTTGGCTCCTCGTGTCTTTCACACAAAGGGACCCATGCACCCTCTGCAAGCCGGAAGGTGGTCTGCAAAGCAGAGAGTGCTTTGCCCACACAGGAGTGGTTTGGAGGCATCGAGAGGAATGGAAATGCTGACCTCTTGAATACATCGCAGAGCCCTGGTGGCAGGCCCCGGGGGTCACTCAGCAGCTTCCTGTGGGAGATGGGCCCCAGAGGGAGAGGGGAAAGAAAAGGCAGCCCTCGAATTTAATTCTTCCACCGTCTGTATGTGTGTGTGTACATGCATGTGTGTATGCATGTTTGTATATGTATGTATATCCGTGTGTGTGCATGTGTGTATGTGTATGTGTGATGTGTGTGTGCATGTGTGTATGTGTATGTACGTGCAGCCATGTGTGTATGAGTATGTGCATGTGTGTGTTCGTGTGTATGTGTGTGTGTGTGTGTGTGTGTATTCATATCTTTGGCCACTTCTTTCAGAAGGTCAGAGACTACTAACTTAGACCTCAAGTAGAGGAAACTGCCTTCCCTGGGAGAGTGATTCTGAAAGGGTACGGTGTTGATCTCCGTGAATGCCTGCTGTTGCCATTGGGGTTCGGAAGCTCCTCTGAGCAGAGCTCCCTCTGATGACCCCTCCCGCCTGGCCCTGGCCTCCCTGGCCACCAGTCCATAGTCAGCTCTCTGCCGGCTCCACAGCCTCGGCTGTCCTCACACCCAGCCACCCCTGCAGCTCCTCTCCACTCAAAGGGAAAGACAAGAAGCCAGATGGAGCCAGGCAGTACTGTGAGAGGATAAGAATACAGCAGGCAGTGGCTTGCTTTAAAAGTGAATCCCAGGTGGGTGCAGTTTCGACTGAGTGGGACCCAGAAGACCCTGAGTCCTTCCTTTAGAGACTGCACCTTCCAGCCCAGCCCCCCTGCTGTCTCCCCGAAACCCGCCTCCTGTAAGAAATGCACCCACATCAGTGGGTTTCTCAGTCCAGGGCCACCTTCAAAGCCATGAACATGGGAACAGAATGATTCATACCTGCTTTCCTTCAACCCCAACAACTCTGTACCCCAGAAAAATCAAGTTAAAATACAGAATTTGTCATTCACACACTGTGTGGTCTTGGACAAGTCAGGCTTGATTTTTCCCTGGGTCTCCAGTTTCACAGCCATAAAATGAGGAATTAGGACTATCTCCCACATTCCTCCCAGTGTTTGCACCCTCTGCTCCACTCAGTCATAACCAGTATGTTGACAGACGTGCACAGAGGGTCCAAGCCTCACGTTTCATCCTCACCGCCTGCTCCATCTCAGCAGATGGGTGCTTTTCTGAGTAACGACCCCTGAGCAGCCTTGGGTCAGCAGGTTAGTACCTCTCTTCCAGGCTTTCTTGTATGCCACTTTGTCCCCACCACCACACACGCACCCTCCACTGTTCAGTTCACCAAACTGTCGTCAGCATTGTATCATTTAGGACTGTTTCCCAGATACGAGTGACACAAACTGTGATAGAAAGGAGAAAAATAGAATCTATTACCTTACCTACCCCACTGAGAGGTCCAAGGATTGACTAGCTCCATGCCTGATGCATCCAGGGGCTCAGAGGATGTCACCAGAATCCCTGTTCATCACCCGTCAATTTACCCTTCACTTGCTCAGGGATCCTTCTCAGACAGGGTCTTCCTCCAGGCTGGCTGTGTGGCTCCCGCAGTCCCTTCATTCTTGCTGGTTCAATTCCAGAGAGACATAACGGTTTTCTCATCCAGTAGCTCCCACGAAAGTCATAGATTTGCCCCGAGTAGATCAGCCAACGTCAGGAGCTAGCTCGGTGGGAGGGGTGGACTGGGGTGAGCGTAGATGTCAGGGTTCAGGGTACCTCAGGAGAACTAGAGCCCAGGAGGAATCAGCAATGCTAAAGGGAGAGATGGCTGCCATTCCTCAGGGGTTCTAGTAACACAATTTTGTAGTTCACATTGTGAAGTGTCCTGCCTGCCCTTCCTCTCACCTCTTTGCCTCCCCCTGTGGGGCAGGTGTTACAGCTGTCAAACGAGGCCTGGGAAAACAGAGCTCTACTTGACTAAGCAGAAGATAGGTCAGAACACCGCAGGAAGAAAGGCAGGGGTAGGCACACATATCATAGCATTACCCGGAACACACACACACACACACACGCATGCACACACGCACGCACGCACGCATGCACGCACACACACACTTCGCCCGGGCCCACCAACAGGAGCATGGCCACACCATCTCATTGTTCATTCATTGCAACCAGATGATGTGCTCGTGTCCAGATGGCTGGATCCAGGAAACTCCCCGCTAAGGGCTTCACTGCCCACCCTTTGCCTTCCGGTCCCCACCCTCCACTCCGGTCCCTCACAGCCTTCCCGGGAGCAGGGCCACTCCCGTTTCCTCCAAAGGCATCTGCCTCCAAAGACCCAGGGAATCATAGCCACAAGAAATCACACTCCAGCATCAGATGCTGCCTCTTTGCCCAGAAATCTCAATGTGTTTTCCTGCTGAACATTACAGTTTGTAAATAACCTAAAATAAATATATGTGGTTGTTTTTTACACTTAATACCATGACAGCTGAAGAAAGCTGGGAATGGCAGTCTGCTCCAAGCAGGCGGTTTACATTTAGAAAGGCAACGGGAAAAAGCAGACTACACTCAGCAAGTCTGCAGGAAGGTTAGAGAGGGGTCACGTCACCAGCCTGCCTGCCCAGGGTCCCCCACTTCAGCTCTGATACCCCAAATAAGAGCCTGCACGTCCTAGCCTCCTCCCAACAAAATGCCAGGGGACATATTGGGTGGATTGCGTCCTTGTCCCTCCTGAAGGCCAGCACACACACACACAGACATGCACACACATCCACATGTGTGTACACACATGTACACACATGCATGCACATACTCCCACACTCTATCTCGCTCTAAAACCGTGTCTCTTTTCATTCTTTCTGCCTATGATGCCCCCTCTCCTTCACCTCCTGGAATCCTTCCCCTCCGTGAAGACCCCACTCCAGTGCCCTCTTCTCCAGGAAGACTCTGCTGCCCTCCCCCCGTGCACTCCCATGTGTGGCACTCGCACGTGCCTCACCCCGGTTGGTTCCTCCAGGAGAGCCCGGGCAGGTAGCGCGTGGTTAGTGTCACACTGCTGGGTCTGAGTCCCGGCTCTGCCATGGAAGAGCTTGGCACGCACAGGCAATTTACTTACCCTCACTGTGCCTCAGTTTCCTTGTCTGTCATTACCCAGCTGCTCATAAGGAGTCAATGAGCAACTGCCTGCCAGGCACTCAGAGGAGCACCTGGCTTCTAAGAGCTGTTGGCCTGGCGCCATTGTGCCAGCCAGACCCTGGGCTCTAAGGGCTGAGACTCTCCTCTGTCTGCCCCACACAGCCTTGCACACAACAAATGCTCAATACGTGTGTGTGGAGTGAGCATCTGCTGTATGCCTGGGAACCAGCTTTAAGAAGCTGTGGACGTGGGGATTGCCCTGATGTGGGGACCCTTGCAGACCTGGCCCAGGGGGACAGGCCTGGCTCCCCCACCCCGTGAGGATGTATGCTGCTTCCTTCCTGCTGCTAGCCCCATTGCTTCGGGAGGAAGGCTGGGCTTCGTGATGTGGGTGTTATACGCTCTTTTCTTTACGTGTACCTGGGTCCACAGAACAGCAAATACACTTTGAAAAACAAGCAGGCCATCGATGGAAACAATAGTCCCGACATGCAGTTGGGCAGGCAGGAGGTAAATGGTGAAATTGAAGATATTTGTGCCGGAAGCCAAAGAGCAGAGAGGGACAGCACGGAGCAGGCACACAGGCTGTGCGGGCTCGGGGCGCATCTGAGGGCTCCCGAGCAGATCACAGTGTAGGGATGGGGAGCTGAGGCCATCCAGGGAGGCAGGCAGACACACCGGCCCGACCGGAGAGAGAAGTGAGGGACGAGGGCAAGGAAGGGAAGGGGGACACAGCAAGGAGGGAGAGACAGCGGGAGAATGGAAATAAGCAGGCAGGGATTTGTGTTTCTGATGAAGGATCAGAAGGGGGAAAACCTTCTTTCCCTCCCTTATTTTCCCGCAATTACATCTTGATAAGACAGTATGGAGATTATCGCCTGAGTGTGGGAAAGGAGACACGGAAAGATGACAAACTGGGAAACTATAAACCTGGGATTTTATGAGATTGGTTATGAAGACTAAATTAGTTGTGATGTTTAAAACACGCAGAGTGCATCGTCAGTGTTATTTACACATTCTCATCATCATCATCATCATTATTGCACTGGTAGTGCTGACATCATTCACCAAACACGTGTCAAGTCCCTACATGACCTGCAGACCAGGTACTGGGGACATACAGGAGAATAAGAGAAAGCCGCCACCTTGAGGATGGGGGAAGACAGCCATGCAGCAGCTTCATTACCAGACAGGCTAAGTGCAAAGCAGGAGCAGCCAGAACGTGAGGGCTGGTCTGTGGGGGCTCAGCCTATTTCCTCCTCTGTGCCCCCCGGGACTGTGTTGGATAAATCCTTAGGCTCCCTGGCTGCCGCATCCTCTACCTGAGTGGTATACCTGAGTGGTTCCTCACTCAGCCTGAGCTGCCCTAGACCTTGGATGAGGCTTCCTCTTATCAAGGTCGCTTTGGAAACTGCCTTCCATTTGTGTCCCTGGTACAATCCGCTGCCACACTCATAACACGACAGAGACCTCCGGGGCCGCTGAGCCGAAAGCGGCTGTGGCTTTTCATTTCCTGGCATGATTAGGAGCATAATCACTGTGCTGGGAAAAATAATAAGGCTGGAGTCTGATGTGGGATCAAAACAAAGGGTCCAACCACACACGTAGGCTGAAGCCTCCCCCAAGGGGCAGCTGTGAATCCAGCCTGGGGCAAGGGCTGCAAACCAAGCCCTCAGTTGCCCGCTCAGCATCAGCACCAATTCTACCAGCAGGAGAATGTCCAGCGCTGGCACTCGTGCCCTCACCCTGGAAAGGCTGAGCACACTGGCCAGAGGGACAGGTGTAGGCTCATCCCCTGAGAAGGAAAAGAGTGGAGATGGGAGTCTGCTGCTCAGAGCTGTCCCTGGCCACCTGGGAGCTGGGACACACACAGCTGTTAGGTGCTGAGATGCAGGGCTCAGTGTGGCCACACCAACAGCTTCTTAGACCCGGGGGTATAGGCAAGAATGGAGCCAAAATAAAGAGTGGATGCTAGTTACGACCCTGCTGGCTAAGTGCCCATGTTGGATCTCTTTCCCCACCTGCCTGATGGAGGTAACAATTCCAGCCCTGCCTCTCAGAGGCGTGAGACGTGACAAGGTAGAGGCCAAGGTGAGCTATTCATCCTGAAGGGCGGCAGGACCTGAAAAGGACTCCAAAGGGGCTAGCTGGGCAGGGCTGCTCCCAGAAGGATGAGACGAGCAAAGGGGAGGTCGAGCTCCCGGGGAAATGGGGACACCTGGTCGGCCCCAGAACCCTGTGCTGGACCTTAGAGGTGCAGGAAATGGCTGGAGCCCTGCCAGGGAGGGAGCTTTGCACACAAGCCCGAGTGAAGAACACGTGCTCCAAGCCCTGGAGGGAGCACCGGAGCTGCACGGTGCGCTCCCTATTTTACCCTTGACACCGAGCCACTCCCACCAGTCACTGCCTGCCCTGCGAGGACCAGGGAATGCAGTGCCAGCCACAGGAGCTCCTCAGCTGCGAGTTGCCCTCTCTCCTCCCCTCCCTGGGCTCAGATCTTGCATTTGTAGAGCTTAGGGATTGTGAGGTCGATGTCTGCGGCCCTCCAGAATGTTCACCGCTGGGTTCACTGAAGGGCAGAACTATGAGAGAGGCTGATAGGGAATTGTGACTTTTTATTGACGTTAATGATTTACGTGTTTCTCATCCCCCATATACTTCCCCTGAAAGCAGGGACTTTGTCTTATTTATCTCGATGCTACCGATATGTAGCACATCGTCTGGTAGCTATAGGGCAAAAGTGCTGTGGCCCGGATTTAAGGACAAATGACCCATGTGCGTCAGGATTTGGAAAGTAACCCCCACGTGAGAGCTCGCCCAGACTCCCTGAAGGGCTAGGTGGCTTTCAAAATACACAGGCGGGAAAAGGTGTGGGATCAACCCTGAAAACCTGGCTTCAAGCCCCAGTGTAGTTACAGTTTTCTTATAGATAAGGCATATATATGGGGGGGCGGCAGTGGGGGAAGGTCATGCACTGAAACCTCCCTACCTGCTCTCAGGAAAGAAATCTGGGGGATCAGAGAGAAACTCCTCACATGGTGCCATTAACCGGGTGGCCCAGAGTTAATAAAAGACTGTTTTGTAATGAAAGCCAGGCCAGGAGGAAAGGAGAAGGCGCCTTGAGCACAGGGTCAAGGTTATTATTTCTCAAAAACACATTAGCTGGCTTTCCCCTGGACTGGAAGGAGAGTTCCTCATGTGGCCCAGACTGGGGAGTCTATCAAGAAAATGTTGTTGTTTTTTTTCAAGGAGGCAAGTTCCATTTGCCTTCGGGAACCTGGGAGGACATCAGCAGCAGCTCCGTGACGGAGACACGGGTCTGGGTTAAAGTTGCTGAGGCTTCTCTGGCTTCTGCCACCCCTACCGCCCTCTAAAGTAGCAAAGGCTCAGGCCTGAAGCCCCCGCTGGAGTTTTCCTGGAGCCTGGGGGAGCAGTGTACGCAAGACACAGGGTGTGGGGGTAGGGCCTGTTTGGGGGTGGTCCGTGCAGACGGGACATCCAGGGCAGAAGGCCAAGACCTGACGAGGAGGACATAAAGAGAGGGTGTTTGCGGAACACAAGAACTTAACATAGGGGTGGCCAGGAAAAAGAGGTGCCTGTTAGAACAAGGACATTTTATAGGAAAATCCCATCCTTGTGACAATAAGGGAGCAAGTTAACTCCTAAACCCAACTACTGTAAAATAACTGCTGGAGTGTCCCCTGGAGGCCACTATGTACCCTGCATGGGGAGGCCGAGGGGGGCAGAATTTGGGTAGGGGTAGCCTCCTCCGTGGTTATCCAACGGACACAGGCCCATGCCATGAACAGATCGCCAGGCAAAAGGGCTTCCCACCAGCAGTCCGCCAGCTCAGAGGGCATGGGCCTGCAAAAGGCCTTCTCTGCACTTAAGTTTCCTCATGTATTAACTGCGGATGATAAATGACACATCTCCACACACATCAAGTGAGGGTCTGTGTGACAAGGTACGGGGGAGAACTCCACAAACATGAAGCCACGAACACATAATGAGAAAGCCCGCAACACGTGACAGTCGCCTGTTTTCTTGTTCTCCTCGCCAGAGAAGAGTGCTGGCTGACCTCAGCGCCGCTTACCACAGGCCTGCTTGACAATGACTTCTCCATGTAGCTTCTGACTTAATGCTGCCCCCTTCACCAGGTTTTGTGGCGAAAGAGATGTCTGGGAAGCCCCGTTCTCTACGAGTGTTGGTGTCCCTCATTCTCTTCTGTTAACAGCCTGTGGCATCTCGTCTGCCCCTCTGGATCCAGAGGCCCACCATGTGTTCTGACTGCCAAAGCATCCCAGATGGGCACTGCCTACTGGAATCTCTACTTGCATCAACCTAATGGCCTGTATTAGTCAGCGCAGGCTGCCAAGGCAATGTGCCATCAATGGGCGGCTTCAGCAACAGATTCCATTTCCCATAGTCCCAGAGGCTGGAAGTGTAAGATCAAGGTGTCAGCAGAGTTGGTTTCTCCTGAGGCCTCTCTTCTTAGCATGTACATGACCGTTTTCTCCCTGTGTCCTCATGTGGTCTTCTTTCTGTGTGTGTCTGTGTCCTAATCTCCTCTTCTTATAAGGACACCATTCATTGGAATTAGAATGCAGTCTAGTAAACTCATTTTACCTTAACCACTTCCTTAAAGACTCTGTCCCCACATACAGTTACATTCCACGGCCCTGGGGATTTGAATTTGGGGTGGGGGACACAAGACAGCCCATAAGAAGGCTGGTCTCTGCTGTCAGCATCTCCAGGAAGTGTCTGCTGAACACAGCCTCCTACATCCAGCCATGTGAAGCAGTCTCTTCCGTGTACCTCTCTCACCACTGAATCCCACCCAACCTTGACCATGACAAGGGCAGGACCCTGGCTCTTCATCTCTGGGTTCCCAGCACCTTGCACAGTACCGGCGAAAGAGCCATGCTCCATAAACTTCCAGGGGACAAATGAGTGATTACAGGTCTGCCATGCTGTCTCTTGGTCAAAGAGGAAACCTGCCCTCTAGCTGAGCATAGAGAGGGACCATTCCAGCACACACCACATTATACATGAGTAAAGGCCAGGTTTAATTTCTTGCTCCTTTTTGTTGTATGATCGATAACTTCTTAAAATCTTTAAAAAATAAGCTGCAGGGCAAGGCTAGGGATCGTATGAATGGAGTAGAGGATGGTATCTAAGGAGCCCGCAAGCTCTGTTCATGTGATGCTGGCATTACAAGAGATATCAATATTAACAGTAATATTAATGCCCAAAAGCATCGGCCTCAATGTTTTGCAATTCCTTACAAACACCTTTCATGGGTGATGACAGACAGATGACCGTGGGTGGGATTGACATTGGCTGTTATGAGAGCTGGGAGACAAAAAGTACCATGTGTGTTTCTCCTCAAGAGGACCGGCCAGCTACTGCTCCTACCCCCATGTCTTCAGCAGACTCTGGTGGTTTCGGAAGCTCGGGCTGTGCCCTGAATGCCCCCACCCACCAGATTGCAGACGGGGGATTCTCTTTAGAGGCTGAAAGGCAGAAGGGAAAAACTACCTACCCATGAGCTCTCAGTCTTGTGAAGGCTCTTCTTACATGTGAGGAGGTGTTGATTGCAGGCTCAAGATGTGAACGTCGGCCCATCCCATTTTAAACAGGAAATGTGCTCCTGCAAAAAGTGATGGGGAATGTGTGTTATTTGAAATTGCATCCTGTTGCAAATACACCAGGGGGCTTACCCTTTAAAGAGAGCCTGTAGCAAAATAATTTATATAACCAAGAATCCTTTTGTGAAAGGAATACAAGAGTGTTCTCCTTAAGTAAATCTAATTTACAAATTCAATTTAATTCAACAAATGTTTATTGATTACATTTTCTGTATGTAGGGCATCATGCCAGTGCAGGGAATAACAAAGATATTTAAGACGTGTTCCCTGCCCTTAGGAAACTCATATTCTAACAGAGGGAGACAGACAAGTAAACAAATACCGCTACCAACGTAATAAGTGCCACAGGGTTCTGAGAATTCTCAGGGGATCAAGATAAACCAAACAATTTACTAACAACAGAATCGCCAAGGAAAGCGGCAGAAAGGAGGGGACAATTGGAATGGGCCTTGACGTTTGAGTAGGAGTTCACCAGGCTGGAATGTGGCCACGCCCAGCATGATGTGGAACCAGTGTGCCTAGTACAGACTGCACAGGGCTGGTGAGAAAAGGATCGTGAAAGAGAAAAGGAGGGACATATTCTGGACAGGCAGCATGCTCTACACTGAAGGCTGTGATTCAGCCAGACTCAAACCTTTATTCCTCACCCGTGGAGCGGAGGCACCTAAGAGGTCACCGTGGGATTCCCGTAGCTAGCAAGCTCGCCTAGCACACTGACAATATGACTTGATTTACAAAAATTTGATTTATGTTAAGAGAAACTCATTGATTTTGTGGAGAGAGACACATTTGTAAGGAAAGGGTTCTCAAGTCCAGGTGTTTAGCCAGAGTGAAGAAAAGAAAGAATCTGTTCTGTGACCCTCTTCTGTCAACTGCCACCCTCTCCAATTTGTGTTATTTTTATACTTCGACTGATGGCCTGAGGGAGCAAGCTCTTTTTTGTCACCATCATCACCATCACCATCACCATCATCATCTTCCTCTATTTGGGCTGCTGCAACGAAAAATACTATAGACTGGAGGACTTACACACAACAGACATTTATTGCTCGCAGTTCGGGAGGCAGGGAAGCCCATGGCCCAGGTGCCAGCAGATTCCATGTCTGGTGAGGACCTGCTTCCTGGCTCACAGATGGCCATCTTATTATTGCTGTGTCCTCACACGACAGAAGGGGCAAGGGAGCTCTCTGGGGGTCTCTTTCATGAAGGCACTAATCACCTCCCAAAGTCCCCTCCTTCTAATACCACCACATTGAGGGGTAGGGCTTCAAGGTATGAATTCGGAGGCATGAAAGCATTCCGTCTACAGCACTCACCATCACCTTCCTCTCATACAGTTTGGAAATTATATGTTCTCTCATTGATGCCACCAAGGACCCTAGGCAGGCTGATATCCCCAGGTTCCAGAAAAGACATCTGTAGCTCAGAGAGGTTATTTAACTTGTCCAGCATCACACAGCTAATTATTTGCAGAGATAAACCTAAAACCAGGTCTCTTGGCAACTAATGCAAGATTATCCCTCCTCCCCCCGCAATAGCACATGGTCCCCAGTGAAAGTTGAGTCAGCCTCATACATGAGCAAAGCAGCTGGTCTTAATAGGGTGTGAATTGAGAGACCTTACCGAGACCTCCCATCTTCCAATTTTCCCTTGGCTAACCAGCCACAAGGCATGAAATTGCACCAGCTGATGTTGGGTGTGGGGGTGAGGGGGTAAAGATAAATGGCTTCAATTTACAGAGTTTTTACCTTTTCAAAATCCTTCTACACATTTTACTGTAAAACGCACTTGTGAGAGGGCAAGGGGCAGCTGTATTTGAGATGCTTTTCACTGCCAAGTCCAGACGACACAGGTAGAAGGACTCAACGTTCTTGTACGAAGAAGTCTCAAGACAGAGATGGAGCAGCGGCTGGGCTTCAATAAATTACACGAGGAGGTCACCCAGGCCCTGAGTTCTTTCTGTCTTTCTGGTCTACATCTTCAGCAAGCAGGCAGCTCCCCTTTTGATCACAAAATGGCTACAGCCAGCAGCTCCAGGTGTCTCTTCATATAGCTGCCATCAGAAGGGGAAAACAGTATCTCTCCATTTCATAAGACTGAAGAAAGTGGTCTCAGACACCCCCCAGTAAGCATCCCCTCACATCTCATTAGCACAGTAAGGTCATAAGCCCCACCTAACCAGTCCTGGACGAAGAAATGGAATTTTCCTGACTGGCCTTGTCTGCTCAGCATTCTTCCCTGAAGAAAAAGAGGGTCCATGAAGCACCCCACCCCACCCAGTACTTGAATACAATCTGGGTTCTGTTAGCAGGAAGAAGGTGGAATGACTCCTGAATGGGCCACTAAGAGAATCTGCCACATAACCCCAATTTTCAGAAGGGAAAACAAAGATTTAGAACCTTCTAGAGTCCCCTTGAGAGCTGACACCGCTCCTACTAGCACCTTACACGTACAATACGTTTTATAATACTATCAGCTATTAACCTCTGCTCCGGCATCAGCTGGTATTAATCCTATCATGTATCTGGTTACGAGAAGTCTTGTTGTGACTAAGCCCAACAGGTTCTGGATTGTGTTTCTAAATGTTCCACAAAATCAATGAAGCACAAAGCTAGGCCAGGCCTCCACAGAACAGGAACTGAGACTAAAAGGGACCGGAAGAGGTCTCAGTGGTGAGAGTGGCAGGGAGGAAGGGGCTGCAGACAACGGCCCTTCACCCATCATCCAGCATTGGTCCTGGTACCCCGGGTGGGGCTGTGAGGTTGAGAAAGAAAGTGAAATGAGCACACAATGACTACGAACAACAAGCAACTCAGACTGGATGAAGTCAAACCCCAGGGGTCTTACCCAGTCCTAAATTCCATCGTCAGCGCACTTCTTTTCACGATGTTTCCGCTGGTGGCACCAAAAAGCAAATCTTGCCCCTATCTACTCCCTCACCTGTCTGCTTTTCTGATGTTGCATTCGTGATGGTTGGTTTGAATCAGGGCCAGCAGGGAAGAACATACAGGTGTACATGCCCCATTCTCATAAGGTAGTGTTTCCTAGTTCCCGGTAGATATTAAGCTTCAGGAATTGAGAAAAAGAAATCAGAATTCCTAGTAATTCTTGGGAACCCCCCAACTCATCAGGCATTTTTCATTTTTCATAACACTTTCTTTGTGTGTTTTAAAATAATAATAAGTGACTATATAGCGAATTGGGTTAGGGTCACAGGATAATCACATAAATTTTTTTATTACAAATATATAATAAATGCATGGTTGACTTTTATTATGACCCAGTATATTATGACAAGATTATATACTTCAGTAATATGTAAAAATCATCTCTCTCTCTGACAGACATATTTGATGATCAAAAACATTAAAAGAAGGGAATGGTAACAGAAATAAATGTCAAACAAAAACCACTTAAAAATTAAAAGAAAAATCACACTATTAAATTTTAACATTTAAACAATATTTAAAATCCTTTTAAATGAAATTTTAAAACACGCAAAGCATTAATTGCCCTCTCCACAAGTCTTGATCTATTTGTGTGTGTGTGTGTGTGTGTGTGTGTGTGACAAATATTTCAGACAGAGAGAATTTCTTCCATCTTTCATTGACCTTTTTCATATTGGTGAGAGTATGTCCAAAAGCAACTCCGAGCTGGGCATTAGATATCATACCTGTTGCTTTATATAAGTTCATTTCCTTTTTAACAACAAAAATAGTTTGCTCTATCTGGTTTTGGTTTTGTCTTTAAATTCTTTATTGCTTTTTCTAAAATCTGTTTCTGATTTAATGTTGCAGAATTCCCACAACAACATTCACATCTTCTCTTTGCAGTTTGCTGTTCAAGGATTTGCAAAGAACTGTAACCTACAGTGAATACTCGAGCCATAAACATTTTGGTTAGTAATGTAATAAAATGACATCCAGATCTCCTAGCAAGTGCTCCTAACAGCACCACACAGAATTATGTGTCAAAATAGCCAACTTAAGGATGTATTTCACTTCTAAAACTTATTATTTCTTAGAATACCACCCATAAAGTATTCCATGGGTATGAAGCTTACTAGTATATTTATTTTATTTACAACAACGACTCACCATTAGCAGCAGACAGGGGAACAAATACACCCTTCTCTCATGGCAATGACTGCAAGCACGATTGACGCGTGGGGCTCGGACGCGGCTCAGTGGCCTGCTCCGGTCCGGTTTCGCTGACCTTCACCTTCAACTACTTAGGTCAACATTTCCTGTTCTTGCTTTCGACATCATACCAGTGGAATCTTTCAAAGCAGTAACATATCTATGTTGATTGCTACACTTAAATTCTCACAGGAGACTTGTAATAATACTTGTACCATGTTCCCATTTTCTCAACTGATTTTTCTCAGCATTTGGAAAAACACATACTTTTCCTATGAGATGCTCAGAAAGAATGCTGCCTGGAATACGCTCACCGGGTACAGGCCGGTCAGACCCTCTCCCACAGCCCCAGGCACAGGAGGGCACCCACAGGAGGGTACCTCTCCTCCTCACTGCCCTCCATGGTTCCATGATTCCTGACCCCTGTTTGCCTAATCCATTCACCCCCAAACTCACTCAGACCTGCCTGCCTTCTCCCCTATTTATTTTGTTCACATTTACCCTCCTGCTTCTCTTTGCAGCCCCAGACGGTGCACAGGCACCTCTGCTTCTCACATTCCGATTTCTGAGCAAAGTCAGGACAAGCCGTACGATTGGCCCAATCACCACGACGACAATGTAATTACAGCCATTCAGACTAAGGTATGACTCATACAGAAATGTCCACTTGCTTTCAGTCTGATGCCGAAAAGACAACTTTATCATACTGAGCCTCATTTTTCTTTTTCACCTATGAAATGGAGATAAAAATTCCCAGCTCCTAATTTTTTTGAGAAGATAAAATATCATGGGTAATGCATAGCACGAAGGGCTAGGAGAATGTGAGTTTTGGTCCTCCTTCTCCAAAGAGTAGGGTATTCAATTTTAAAGGAAGAGCTTTTGGGTACAAAAGGGTCTTGCTATCCAACATTAGAACTGCAGGCATAACCCCAGGAGCAGAATCAGCTGTATTTGTAAGTCCCAACATGATGACGTATCTGCAAATGCCTTTCTACTCCTTCCCTATTCACGAATCCTGTGTCAAATCCAGTAACTTCTCCCTCTGCATGTCTCCAAAGGGACTTGGAAGGAGAGAGGTGAGCCCACCGACCCCAACGCCTGGCCCCCGGCTGCTGCCCCAGCCTGGCCTAAAGTAAATAAATGCCCAATAAATGTTTGCCAAATTGAATTTCCTTCTTTCTGGATTAATCGGTGGCAGAAGCAAGAAGCCAGGCCCCCTGGGGTGGCTCCACTGCCCACAAGCTTCATGAGTCATGTCTTCAAAGGCTCTGCAGCAGCAGCAAACCCCTTCCTTTGCCTCTGACCTCTCCTGCTTCTTCAGCATGTTTATGGACATAATTACAGCATGCTATTGATTTCCTGACAGCCGCCTTGATGTAACTGTTTTACAGAATCAAGCTAATTTCATACATTGAGGTTTTTATGGTCTCTGGCAGACTCAACCCAAGAAGTCATTCCTCCCCCTCCGAGGGTGCCCTGCTCCTCTCCACAACCTCCTGCCGAAGCCCAGCTGGGCTGCGCTGCCATCCAGAGCCTGTCTTTTCCTGTAGCCCCACTCATGCTCACGTGAGTCGGCCGTGTCAGAAGGAAACAGAGATTTTCAAGGCCCCCAAGAAGTCAGGACAGTGCATCTGGGGAGCAAAGGGGGGACCCAATTATTCCTCTAACTTTTAAAGCCTGGGTCTGCCCTCCAGGTCCCTTTTCTACTCTGAATGCATTTCTGGGCTCACTGAAACCCGCCTTCCCTACACACAACTATGAGTTTACAGTTTACAGAGTCTTTGAAGAGACACAATCTTGCCTAATCTGCATATCAGTCCTACGATTGTGCTATTGTGTCCACGTTACAGATGTAGAAAATGAGGCTAGAAAAGGAAAGCAGCTTGGTAATACAAAATATTAACAAGGAGCATATGAGCACCCTTCACGAAAGGCTGTCAATGGGCTTTGCGACTCCATTCGGAGATGCATTGCAGAGCCAACAGAGCCAACACGCAGCAATGCGACTTCTCACGCTACGGCAGCTCCTTGCTGCTCTTCCTCGTTTCTATGCATGCAGGTCCCCTACACACAGGCGGGTCTTGGCCACACGTTCCTACACCCCAAACACGGGCATACCCTTTCTGCCCATCCTGCTCACACTGATCCTTGGAGGATCTCCTCTAGATTTGCCTCGCCCAGGAACCCTTCCCTTATAAATCCATCTGTCAGTGAGTCTCCCTACTCTGAACGTAGTGGATATATTGTGTAAAATATTGGATAATAAATATGGTAAATACACATGTAACCAAATTGTCCTATTCTTGGAAGTCCCTTAATGTAGAGTATCTGGCTTGGTTGAATCCCCACCATCCACTTCCCAATGGATGTAAATGTTCCAACTTCCCAATGACCACTATCCTCGATCTGGGGAACTACAGGACTCCAGGAAAGTTGATTTTACCTCTGGTTCCAGAAATGGGACCCAAGACTAAGGCCAGGCCAATCAGTACATCCATGTGACCTAAAGTAGTCCAATCAGATGGGACATCTAGACTGTTGCTGGGGACGCTGAGCGGGAGACCTGTTCTTCCTTGCTGGATATGAGTGAGGAGAAAGCCTGCTGCCAGTGCAGCTAATAGGAAGCCAAGTCAAGAAATGGAGAGAGAAAGGGAGTCTAGATTAAGCACTGTGAGCGCTTGGAAAAAATTTTTACCATGATCAAGTCTTGCCTGAAGTTAACCACGCCCTTTCTCCAGACTTTTCAGTTGCATGAGCCAATTCACTTCTCTTTGTTTAAACCAATTTCAGGCAGGGCTTCTAGCCCCAGAGGGATTCTAGTGCATACACTTTGAATAGTGATGTTTGTTCTATAATAATGCATGCAAATCAACCTAGAGACGCCATGACCCTCCATTAAGACTTCTTAAGTTTTTCAAAGAGGATACGAAGACGACATTTCGTTCCACTGATCCTTTTATATGACTTACTGGATTTCTGTCTTTTCTGGTTGCAAAATCACACATGTCCATGAACGACACTTTAGAAATCCCACCACTACTAACTACTACGTTGTATTTACTTTTATTTACATGTGTATAACGTTTTATATGTTTGGGATGGATCATGATATGAGTATGTGGTTTTGAATCCTACTTTCCTACCGAATGACATCCGATTACCTCAGTGGGATAAAAAAAAAAAAAAAAAACAGTAGCGAGATTGGGTTCAAACCTGTCATTAATACCTGTGTGGCTTCCACAATGTCTGCCATGTCTCAATGACCTCATATGTGAAAAGGTTGTAAAGATAGCTTTTGATTGATAGGGGTTTCACGAGAATTAAATAAGGTTAATTCAAGTATCTGATATGGTATATAGTAAAAGCTCAGTTTTCAACAAGTTGAATTTCAGATGCTTATGGTTTTTCAAGAGAGCTACCAATGAGTATTCTTTTTTGGGGAGTCTGCCCTGTGCATTACAAGATGTTTAGCCACATTTCTGGCCTCTACACACTAGATGCCAGTAGCATCCCTCTACCAGTCAACCAGACATCTTGACAACCATAGATGTCTCCAGACATTGCCAAAAGTCCCCAGGGGAACAAAATCTCCCCCAGTTGAGAATCATGACTGCATGGTAATTCATCACATAACTATACTGTTCAATATCGTTGTATAACTGAAATGTATAGAACATTGTTAGATGACAGTAGAATTGCAAAATCTTTCTACTGCTACAACTTTAATGGGAATTCCTTCTGTATTTTACTATCACATATAATATTGAACTATTAATTTGAGGTAAATGATCTTACATTAATTTTTATTAAATTTTTACCGAGTTTTTTTTTTTTTAATAGTTCTTATTTTATCTAATCTCTTTAGGGCACCAGCTGAAATTTTCTCTGCTTCACTGATCCCTAGATTGTATTAATAGAATTCATGACATTATGTTATTCTTGCATTATTGAGATAATGCCTAATTGGACATGTTATAGTATTCATTTCTTAATACAGCAATGGGTCTGATTTGATGGCATTTTTTTTTAAAGATTGTTATTTCAATTCCATAAAGGGGATTAAACTGTTTGTTTAATTTTTGTTTCATTATTAGGGTTATTATGCTGGTTTCATGAAATAATTTTGAAAATTTCTCATCTTTTTATATAATTGGAAATGGTTAATGTTCCCCCTGAAACAAAAATTACGTATATCTTGAAATTTGATCAACAACACTAAGTCAAGAGCATTTTGGAAAGGCAATTCTACAGTGATTACTTTTTTACAATTTCTTAAACGTCTCTATTTTTTAGTCAATTTTGATGATTAATATCTTGCTATAAAATCATGTCATATTCAAACTTTTAAAAAATACTATAGAATACAATATATTAACCTTGTACAATGTGTTCTAGTTTCAGTAGCTGTAGTTCCATGCCCTTCCTAACATCTAAGTTCGCACATCTCCTTTCTCCTTTATCTATTACACTTCCTAGATCTACAAACTACGATTCTAATTCAAGAGAGTTCCATTGTTTTTCCCGTTTTTTGTTTAGTTTCTTTGTGAGTGCTTATTTAAATATGTAATTAAATATTTCACTTTTATTTCTAATTTATTAATAAAAGCATTTAGCATATGAATTTGCTCTTTGTACAGCTTTATCTACATCTCATAAACTATTACATAAATTGTTCTAATTTGTAGTCTATATTTCTTCTTTGACCCAAGAATAAAGCTGAGCCATTTTTAGTTTCCAAGATCTCAGATGTGCCTTGTTTAAAACCTTTGTTATTTTATCTATTCATTATTGTATGGTACTCAGTGAATATGTTCTACATAAATACTGATTTTCAGTGTTTAATAATCTTTTCTTTTAAATTTTGCCACTGTTCTAAGAATGGTTGAAAAAAAGATTTCTCATCTGTTCATAGAGCTAAGCATCTGTTATACATTTTTGTTAAATAAAAGTTATTAATTTCATTTCCCACATATACTACCCCCTCATTTATTTTTCACTTGCCTCATGTGCCATGTTCTGAGAAAAACACATTGGTATCCTGCCACAAATACTTTTTGTTATTTTCTCCTCATATTTTCTAATGCCTTTACTTTAAATATTTCGGTATTAAATTACTTGGCATCATCTACTATTTGGTTTATGACTGGTACATTTTTATTCTGGATTATGTGTTCTCTCCACATTACACGATTCTCTTTGTGCATCCCATTCTATTGTTGTTATGTTAATATGGTCAATCTTGCATTTTGTATGTGTTTTCCAGATATCTTTTACCAAGTCTTTTATTTTTAATCTTTCCCTGTCAATAATCCTGTATTAGATTTATATATTGTAAACAGCATATAGTTGGCATTTATTATTAGACATAATCTGATAGTCTCTGTATTTTAATGGGAGGGTTGACCCTTCTATTTATTGCTATAAATTATATATCTGTATTTATTATTGTCACTTCATCTTATTATTTCTGACTATGGGACTTCTTTTTCTTATTTTATTTTCTTATTTTCTTCCTTGTAATTATCTATCTTTTTAAAATTTCTATTTACTACAGAGACCATGATTTTTTTTTCCTTGAATAGCTTGGGGGGTAGAAAGCATACGTTATACTCTTCTAGTGGCTCTTTGAGGTTTTGTAAAATCACTTTTGAACTTCATTCTTCTAATAATATCAAAAATAAAATACTACATATTCACTTCCCCTCTAAGATGAGGAAACAAGGATGCTTTTTACTACTTTCTATTCTTCCTTCACCTAATTGGTTTTTCCTGGAATAAAATGGGGTATTAGAACTAATTCTTTGTGTGTATTGTGTTTTGTTGTTTGTTTTCCCTTTCACTTTTGAGAATGACCTTTCTACTTTCCATCCTACTTTACACCCATGTTATGAAAAGTTATTTAGACATTACTCCATGTTTAACCTATTCAGCTTACCACCAAGCTCTTCATTTCATAACCTCCTGTACTTAGGTGTTTTATTTTGATACACCTCTGTATCAGTTTGAATATATTCTCAAGTACATTCCCCAGGAAGGAAAGAGGCCTGTTATATATTCTGAACTATTATATTTCTGAAGTTGTGTTTCTTTTGTGTTCACACCTAAATGACAGCTTGACTAAATAAAATTTTAAAAAATACTTGAATTATGATTGTGTTCTCCCAAAGCTCTATAGTCTTTAATATTAGAGCAGGTTATAACAACCTTGGAACTGCAGTGGCTTCACACTTACAAAACCCATTTTAGGAGTCAAGGGTAGCCTTCTATAAGATGATTCAGGAACCCAGGCTCTTTCCACTTGTCACCTGGGGTCCACGGCTATGCACTCTGCATCTCGCTGACCCAGGAGCAGAGAAAGGAAGAAAGACAAGAAGAGAAGAGCAGATCTCACAGCAGATTTTAGGAGAAGTGACTCACAATCCATCAGCCAGAATGGGTTCATGCTGCTGCACCCCCACCCCCCATCCATACTATAGGTATCTGGGAAGCTGTCTTCCTGTTTTCCCAGGAAGATAGTGAAATGGTTTGACAAACACAGAGCCTGGTCTGTGTCACATAGTTGCCCTGTTGTCCTTGGGTATTTACACAGAACTTGGGCGATATTTTAATTGTTGTTTTTTTCCTTCTAGAGTGGAAAACATAATTGCGGTTCTTGCAATTATTTTTAATGTTCTAAACCGCAATTACTTTTGCACCAACCGATATAATAATAATAATAATAATACTTTGTCTTTTTAATTCAAAACTTTAGCCAGGATGTGTGTAGATGCAGTTCCCTTTAAACTTATTTTGCCTGAATATTTCGATCATTTTGCAAGATGCATTTTTAAATTATGACTTTAATTGTTGTTTCTGAATAAATTGTCTGGTTTAATCCTCAGCAATACCTATAATTCCTAGGTTGGCTCTCCTCTCTTCTCCATACCTATTATCTCCCCGTCACTTCCATCTCCCTATTTTTCCCCTCTGAATACAAGGAGAATTTGTTCTTCTCATCAATGATTTGAGTTTTAGCCATGTTAACACCTGCCTTTACTACCTTCATATGAATTTTACTTATTCTATTAGGTTTAGGTATCCTTTGATTTCCTTTTTTAGCCATCATTTTTGCAATCTCCTTTCATCTCATCCTGTTTTTCTTCTTGTTTCTATTTCTATTGTCTTTTTTATTGGAATTTCCCCTTTTGTTTATTCATTTCCAAGCACGACATAAACCACCCAGACCAGTTGTTGCTACCTGGCAGGACATGGGGTTTGCCCCTGGCCTTGCACACTCTTCGGTTGAGCAGGGTTGTAGAGTTTCAACACAAATACCAAATGGTAAGGCTCATCGTTTCGTGTCCTAGCAGCACTTGGCAAAGTAGCACAAAGCCTGAGCTTCGAGTGAGATCAAGACCTTTCTAACACAAGGCCCATCATAGCATGCACTGGTATCCTGGACTGACACAAACTCTACAATGATTCAAGACTACCCATCAGCCAGTTAACACTGGGGCATTTGTAGAAGCCTCTTCTTAGATACAGAGCTATAAAACATATGCATAGCATCTAGTCCCCTTTCCAGGACCCCAAGACGACTAAAGTGGGGGCTTCCTGAGTCTCAGCAGGAAACCAAGTCACTTTCTCAGGGTCCAAGGGGATTTCCCCAACAATCACCTCCTGCAAATTCAGCAGAGAGGAGTGGAGTAGCCCTTCTGGCTACAGCCTTAGCTGGGTCTTACACGTGCTGCCCCTGTGGTACCACACATGTTTTTCATACATCTTACTGGTTATGAATTAAGATGTTTCTTAACATCACAGGGAGAAATTAATTGTTTTCAAAATCTGGGGTACCCCCCATTAAGGTTTTCTAATCTCCATTTCAACTCTCCAAATGAAGCCAAAACCAGTTTTTTTCTGATTTCTGGATGCAAAACACGTACGTTAATCACTACTCAGGCACTGTTGAATGAATAAATGAATGAATGAACTCAAGAAACAAACCAGCAACTAAACCAATTCTACTTGAGTGTAATGATCGGAATTGACTCTCCTTTTTCTTTTTTCTTTTTCTTTTCGCCTCTTTCATGGGAGGAGTCGAGTGTTGTCAAGTTTGTCCTCTTGCGAATGTTAGGGAGGATACTTCAGGGAGACACCTGCTGAGTCCCACCAAACACTAGACCATTCAGAAAGCTGGGCCAGCCACCACCTTGCTGCTGCCCCAGCCCCTCTCCAGCCACCACCAGCCATGGCTGCTGCCGCCTCTCAGTCTCCACTGCCATCCAGCTTCTGCTACCACCGCAACTCCTCATAGCTCAGCCCTGTACAGCTTCCTTTGGGGGTGGGGGGACAACCCTTGACCCTCCCCACCCTGGTTATAGCTAAAGACCTTCCTCCTAGTTCTCTCTGTCTCTGTCTCTGTGTCTGTCTCTGTCTCTGTCTGTCTCTCTGTGTCTCTGTCTCTGTCTCTGTCTCTCTCTCTCTCTCTCTCTCTCTCTCTCTCTCTCTCTCTCTCTCTCTCCAGAAAGGTGAGACTTGCTGCAGATATAGGCACCCCCAGGTGTAGAGACATGAAGACCAGAGGAAAGATTGGGGTCAGGATCAGAGACTCGCAGTAAAGAATGGTGTGCTCTGTAAAAATGGCAGAGTGTCAGTCCCTGAGCTTCTGCATCTGACAGCTAAATATGTGATCAAGGTGACAAGGTGACATGGTGACAGGTGCCTCTGACATAAATACAAGACGGAATGCAATGAGGATGTTGCCTAACCAGTAGCAAAGTCCCAGGCAAGATGTCTTACATGATACAAACTGAAGACCAGACGGGCAGCCCTGTTCCTGATCAAGGTCACCCCGGCACAGGGCCAGGTAGCAGGTCCAGAGGGCTGGGGTGGGAGGCAGGTTTCTGAGCTGGTGTGAGCAGCACTGATGAGGGAGGAGGGGCACTGATGTGTAGCCTGAGTCTCCCACTAACTAGGTTTGCAATCTCAGGCAAGTACTGACCTTCCTAGGCCTTGATATGTTGTCCTGTGAAATGGGATAATAACATCTGTTCTATTTTTTTTTTCATTAAGACCAGCCTGGTACCTGTCCTGCATCCTTTCACCCTATCCCTGGAACGACTTAATCACAATCCACAGGTAGAGTTCTACCCAGGACTGAATCATAGCTCATGTTTTCATTACTCTGTTAGTCTTCATAGACAAGCAGTAAAGTGGACACACTAGCACTTACCTGGTAGCACAGTGACGTGGGAAAGAACACCAGTCCCTCAGCCACTGTAATAAATCAACAGAGCTCTACGGAAACTAAGGTAATCAGCTTGTCCTCGGACTTGCCGGTTAGCACTGAAAATCCCAGGAACACCTCCTTAGTCTCGGACAAACCGGGACAGTTAGCCATTCTAATCTGAGCCTCACTGTTCTCATCTGTCAAGTGGGCGTAATATGCTGAGCTGCCTTTCTCATCGAACTGCTGGACAAGCCGAATGAAATGTCTTTGGGGGTGCTATACAAAGGTGATAGGGATTTCTGTTCCTTTGATTGATTGATTGTTTCTGGGTGTACTAGAAAGCACCCTAAGCCTTGAATTCAAACCTTCAAATCAATCTCAAATTTGAGTCCTGGCTTCTGTGCTTCTAAGCTGAGTGGTGCTGAGCCCTGTCATTTCTCTGGGATCAGTTTTCTCATCTGTAAAGTGGGGACAGTCAAATGGTTGGTGTGAGGTTGTGTATGGGAAGGCAGCGCCTCTACTGAAACACATGATATAAACTAAACAACACTGACGTGGTCTGGGGGTCCTTAGGGCCCTCTGTCCAAGGAAATCACTCCAAACCTCTACTCTCTCAGCTCTAGTCCTACTGATCTGACTGCCTGACCCCAGGTCAGCCCCTAGAGCCACCTTCTGGGAGCCCAAAACACTGTCACCCCTGTGCCTGATTTCCCAGGGTCTAACCTGATCCTGGACCCTGACAAGCTCTGCACCTGCCCGGGCCTGAGGTGGGCTCCCCAGGGCTCAGCCTGGCAACCCTCTCACATGCTCCTCCACCAAACCCCGAATCCAGGAGAAACGGCTGCTGGAATCAAGAGGCCTCAGCGGTAATCAGCGCGGGAGGCCCGAGGTAATGGAATAACCCTGATGCAATTATATATTGATTGCAAGTATTATGGCTGCTCCTGATTGCTTCTTATTGATACAAATCCACTGGGCTGCCTGTTCGGATAAAGCCAAGTGAGAACGAGGAGAGACGGGAGGGGAAAGAGGAAGTGAGGGGGGCAGGAGGAGAGATGAGGAGGGATGACGGACGCATCCCAGGTCTGTTTGCCACAGAACCACGAGGCGGCCGTGGCCTCACCCTCTGTGGCCACTGCAACCCATTCCTCACTTCCCTGCTTCTCTGCAGCCCTTAATCCAAACTCCAAACCCCAAATGGGTGCATCCGATTGCCCAAAGGCCAGTGTCCACAGCCCAGCTGCCCAGGCCTGGGAGCCCAAGTCTAGACTTTTCACTTCCCCCAGTGGGAGAAGACTGGGCCTGTCCTCCCACCACATTGGCTTGGAGCAAAGGGTGCCTCCAAGGCATTACCAACGAAGAAAATGGATCAACTGAAAAGAAACTACAAAAACAAACAACGGAGCAAGAACTGACAGCATTGGGAGAGCGCAGAACGGATCGTGAGAATTGGACATGGTGGCAATTCCTGAGTCAGGAAACAGCTCCATTTGGACAAGTGGAATGTGAGCTGCCTGTGGCTGTTCAGTGACCACGCTGCAAACCAAAGCACTGTGTGTTCGGGAAGGATTCTACTACTATGATTGATGCTATTATTATTATTAAATAGTAATGAAATTGCCTTCCTTGAAGAACCAAAGACGGAATCACTCCAGGGAACTGAGAATAAAGCACTGCCTTTGTCGATAGACAAGAAAGTGAGGATCCAACGTTTAACCTTCTTTGCCGTCTCTTGCCTTGGCTACCAGGCATTCAGGACAAAGCTGCCTTAGACAAACCAGGTAACCAGCAACAATTTCCCAATAGGTAGCTGAAAGCCAATCATACATGTAAATCAGCAACCAGATGCAAAACTGTTGTATTTTAAGGCTTCATCTACAGTGGGGACCATCTGGGGACCAAAGAGTGGAAGTGGCACTTGCTTAGATGGTACAAGGGGCTAAGGAAGGAGTCCCAAGAATCTGAGCCCACTTCAACAGGTCGACTCAGAGCCTGCCCTATCTCCAGGTGCGAAGAGGTAGGCACCACAGCTCACGTTTGGTGGGTTTGAGACCAGCAGGGTGGTGTCCTTGTAAAGATTAAACACTTTAATTTGCCAGGATCATTTTGATGCAAATATTGTAATACTCAGTCTTTTCAAACATGTGCCTGGAGTTCTGATTCAGAAAAAAAAAAAAAAAATACTGCCCTAGGCACTGAGGAAAGAGAATTAGAAGTCCAAAGACCTGAGATCAGAGTTCGGGTTTCACTACCCTCTGACCTTCAGCACATTTAAATTATTTTATTAGACTGAGCCTCGGTTCCCTCACCTGTAAAATGGGGCTGGCATCACCTACCTGTGTGACAGGAGGGTTACAAGAATTCAGTGGGGACAGAGATATGTTACGACTCACTATATGTGTGTTATTTATCTCAGCCAGTGATGATTCATACCTAACATCCCCCTTTATCTGGAAAACACCCCCGAGCTTCCCAGATAACCACTCCCTAACGTTTTTGACAAGAAGTACACACATTGAACCCACCTACTACGTACAACACTGAAGTGAGTTGGGGAGACAGTGTGGCAATATGTTAAACAAGGATGGAAAGTTCCAGAAGCGCCAATGTCCTGCATTCACTGCCCTTAAATGGAGGAGGCAGTGGGAAGGGTGGGTGGCAAGGGGGTCTCTGTCACATCCTTGCTCTTGCCTTTGAAGAAATGATGCAACCTGTTTTCCAGAGCTGTTTCCAGAACAAAAGTACTTATTTAATTGCCTGTAGTTTTCTTTTTTCTTTTAATTCTGTTAGTGTAGCCTGCAGCCTAATAGTAAGCAGAGTGTATCTTTAATGAAGTCAGTAACTAACTTGTAAAAAACTAAAAGTGGTCTGATTGACTGGGAAAGTACAATGCTGTATAAATTCAAGACGTTGCTTTGCAGCCCTTTACCCACGGTGGCCTCACTTCCTTGGTGGAGGCTCATTCCTGCACATCAGGCCATCGGTGATTTACAGGAGGACAGAGGAGACTCCCAACTTTTAACTCAGTCCAGGCCTAGCAGCATTTATTGAGTATATGCCACAAAGGGGAGGTCCCAAGATTAATGAACGCTTGCGTGCCTGAAAGGACTCAGCACACAGTAGGTACTCAATAAAGGTTTGTTGTCTTCCTTCTTGGCTGTCTTTCGTCTATTGGATCAACAGTCACGTCTACACAAGGGAGCAGTCATGCCATCGGCGTTTGTACACATCCTTTCTGTAGGCTAAATACTAAACGAATCAGCTTTTTTTTTTTTTTTTTTTTTTAATATTGCCACCGTTTATTTTGCAAAAGACTTGCTGACAAGACACCCGGCAGCATCTGAAATTTCATCTAGACAAAGAGTGCAGGGACAAGGGAAGCCAGGAGGCCTATTTTCTCATTCTGAACTTCCGACTGCATTTCTCCTCCACTCAGCCAGGCACACACATCTGAGCACATGTGCACCACTGTGATAAGGAGACTT
Source organism: Rhinolophus sinicus (assembly GCF_036562045.2). Classification (NCBI taxonomy): domain Eukaryota; kingdom Metazoa; phylum Chordata; class Mammalia; order Chiroptera; family Rhinolophidae; genus Rhinolophus; species Rhinolophus sinicus. The sequence continues at coordinate 89,302,551 of NC_133757.1, read as the reverse complement.
TCAAACGCCACAATTCATCAGCCTGGCCCCGGATGTGGGGCGTGCGTGTGCACGGGTGTCACACTCCCGCCTGCACATGCACCTGGAGGGCTTTTATAGCTACTCTGACAGCGGAGGGAAGGCAGTGAGCTTACAAAGGGACAGGACAAGGCAGGGAAGGAAAGAAAGGTGCCCACTTTGGCTGCCTCCCTTCGGTTTTGGCTGTGTGTGTGATCTGAGCCCGTTAACCAGTTAAATACGATTTAAAAAAAAAAAAAAAGTGGCAGGAATGGAGGGAAGCTTCCAGCCCGTAGCCCTGATGCAAAAGGAGACAAACGTTAATCATTGCAAACCCCGTGGGAGCTACTGCATTTTGGTAGGGGATTCATGAAGTCAGCAAATGTGTCTGGGGACACAAATGCCCCTTCCCAGAGTCTTCAGGAGGCCTCAGCAGGCTGAACCTGGTGTCTGTCAGCCCCAACGGGCACATGTGCACACATTCAGACACACACTCTCTGGCCCCTGCCTCAGCTTCACTCCCAGAGCAAACCACTCCTCTGGGGGGGAGCGGGGGGGTTCTTGGGAAAATAGGAATTAAATGAATTCACATTTATGAAGATCCACTTTGTGCCAGGCATTTCCATTTAGTTACTTCGTTTAAGCCTCACAAGAGCACTGGGGAAACGTTTTTCTAGTTATTACCCTGCTTGTACAGATGCAGAAAACTAAGGGGCAGAGAGGTTATGGGGCGTTCGTTTTTGTTTGTAGGCACACACAGCTAGTGAGTGCTGGACGGAGAATTCAAACCTAGATTTTTATTTTTATTTTTATTTTATGTCCCAAGTAGTATGCTTTCCTTGTACAGCACTTTCTGCCACAGATTCCTGGATCTCATATTATATAGTAGTTCTGGGATGGAGCCCAGAAATCTGCATTTCATTACATTTTTGTTCCTTTCTCTTGTTTTAACAGCTTTATTGAGGTATAACTGAATTACTATAAATTGCGTATGTTTAAAGTGAAAATTTGGTTAAGTGTGGACATGCGTAGACACCCGTGAGACCATCACCACAATAAAGACAGTGACTGTACCCATCTCCCAACAGGGTCCCCACACCATGCTGCATTGGAATCCTCTTCTGCCCTCCCACACTCCTTCTCACATATCTCCAGGCCACCACAGAATGACTTCCTGTCCCTCCAGCTTAGTTTTCATTGTATGGAATTTCGTATTTATGGAGTTGTCTAGAATGCACTCTTTGTGTCTGGCTCCTCTCACTCAGCGTGACTATTTCGAGGCTCAGCCATCCTGCTGTATGTGTCAGTGCATCGTTTTCAATGCTGAGTGGAATCCATCCTAAGATAAGCCACAATTTGTTGACCCAATCACTTGTTAGTGAATATTTAGGTTGTTTTCAATTTCCGGCTTTTATAAATAAAACTTTCTTGAACATTCACATTCAAACTCTCAAACCTTAATAAGAAGAAAATAAACAACCCAACTTAAAATTGGGGGGGGGGGGAATTCTGAATAGACACTTCACCAAAGAAGATATACAGATGGAAAGTAAGCATATGAGAAATGGTCCGCACTGTTATCATTAGGGAAATTCAAATGAAAACCACAATGAGACATCACGCCACACCTACTGGAATGGCTATAACGGCTAAAAACACTAGTCATCTTGAGTGTTTGTGAAGATGTGGAACAACTAGAACAGTCATACACCCCAGACAGGAATATACAGTGATACAGACACTTTAGAAAACAGTCTAGTAGGTTCTCAAATAGTTAAACACACACACCTACCATATGATCCAGTCACTTCCCTCTTAGGTCTGCACCCAAGAGAAATGAAAGCATACATCTATCTATTCACCACGTATCTATTCATATATGTTTATAGCAGCTTTGCTTGTAATAAGAATTTGTGTTTTTAAAAATACAAGGTGATTCTGACAATGAGTCAGATTTGGGAACCATTGAGCTGTGGGCTTTGGGGGTCTATGATTGTTCTAGAAAATCCTCTTATTCTTCAAATAACTATATAAAACATAAGAACACTGTTGAATTCACTAGAGAACTTAACTAGTTGGTGCAGGAATGCCAGTGAATGAAACGGTGTGATGCTGGCAAGTCACTAAACCTATTTAGCTCTCTCTTGGATTCATTTGACCCATGAGAGGTTGTTTCAATGACTCGCGGCCTCCAGGATTCTATACATCTAGGATCTCAAAGAACTCCCCAAGGAACCTACTCACCCTCCTTGAAAGGGTGGAATTAATCACACAGACAAGTTTATGGGCCGCAGTAACGCCCCATTGGGAGCATCCATTCCCTCCTCTCTGGCAGGTACCCAGTCACACAAGTCGGTATATACGTATGCACACACACACTTATATATTGAAATTTAAAAAGTAAATGTCTCCGAGATTGAGGGTGCCAGAATTGTCATTAAGCCATTCCAGACACAAAAGCCCTCTGCTGCTTGCCACCTACGCAAGGCTGTATTTTACTTATCTGGATTGCTTTGTCTGGGATTATTTCCTCGTTTTGAATAACCTGCAAAATGTAAGTCTGAGAACAGAGAATCGTCGGCTTCCCTTATTTGGTAATGGATTTGTCATTTGCAGTCAGTGCCCGTACCTGGGGCAGTTTGGATCAAACCCAGTTTCCAAGGCTTCATTTATTACCACTTTTTAAAGAGTCACCCTTTGATCAAGAGCCTGAGGATTCCATGCTCTGGCTCCCTCCGAATGTGCTCCCACCCCTGAAATCCCAGTGCTGTTTTTGTTTCTTTTGAAAACCCTGTTTATTTCGGAAATTCAGCAATTGCTCCCAAAGTTCCTTTGATGTCTATTGAATTTAATATATTTCGCTGCATTATGGAAAAGCTATTTCAGCTCCTGATATCAGCATCTTCTTGATGTGCTGAGGGGACTTTCAGTTGGGTTTTGTGTGTGTAGCTGTTGAGTTGCGTTGTTGAATTTTTTTTTTTTTTTCATTTTAGAATGATTTGAAGATTTTTGTTCTTTTTCTTTTTAAAAAAAAAACTTGCCATAGGGTGAGCAATGAGATTGACAGATCCTACAACCTAGGATTCTCTACTGAGTCAAAGGAAAAATGACAAAAGGAAAAATTTTTTTTTCTCCTCTTTGTTTTCCCTAATTGCATTGCCCCAGCATTGCCTCTACAACAAACTTACAAAGGCCACCTTTTAGGAATATTGCATCTATCAACAATGAATGGACTACCTACTATGTGCTTGTTAGTATGCCAAGTGTTGTGCTAGGTATAAAAGTCAAGTAGCCAGTGCAATTGAGAACTGAGATACGTATATCACTACTGGGTTGAATAATGTTTCTGAAAAATTCATGTCCACCTGGCACATGGGAGTATGACCTTATTTGGAAAGAGAGGCTTTGTTGATATAAGCAAGTTAAGATGAGTTCATACTGGATTAGGATGAAGCCCAACCCAATGAGTGGTGTCTTCATAAGAACAGGGAAATTTAGACACAGACATGCACAGAGGGGAAAACAGACATGCAGATACAGGCAGAAATTAAAGTAATGCTGCTACAAGCCAAGGAATGCCAAGGATTGCTGGCCACCATCAGAAGATAGAAGAGGGAGAGAATTCTTTCCCAAAGCGTTTGAATGAGTGCAGAGCTACTCACACCCTAATTTCAATCTTGTAGCTTCCAGAACTGCAAGAGAATAAATTCCTGTTGGTTTAAGCCATCTACTTTGTAGTAATTTGCTACAGCTGCCTTAGGAAACTAATACAATACACAATATATAATTAATAGCAGATGCTTATATATTTTCAGACACTAGTCGAAGAGCTTTCGCATATTTAATTTTTGCCATCTTATGAGGTAGATAATAAATACTATTATTATCCCAAATTTAGGGTAAACATATGATTTACCGTCCAGACAAAGATGCTTTTGAAGGTGAAAGGGGGTGCCATTGATAATTACACCAGGACCACAGGTATTGTCCAAAGACTATTGGGAATGTATGATCACCCTACACACATTACAGATGAGGAAACTGAATTCCAGAAGTACAAAAAGTTAAGTAACTTGCCCAAGGGTGCACGGCTACTCGATGGCAGAGACAAGATTTGAACCCCAAGTATTTGCCGTTACCACCACTCTAGGCCATATTTAATTTGCCCAACCTTCTGGGACCAAGCTACAAGAACAAAGAGCCACTGAATATATGCCTCAGTCACAGATCTGCCATTAGCACAGGCAAGCCCACTTGTCCAACAACCACTGACCCCGGTATCTAAGATCTAAGAGAAATCAAGAAGACTCTCTCTGGTTCTGTTAGACAGAGTCACAGGAATTGCAGTTAAAAGGCCTAGATTATAGTTCCAATTCTGCCGTTCAATTACTGTGTCCTAGGAGCAAGTCACTTCCCTTCACTTCATCTTTGGCACCTTCCAGTTCTGCTGTTAGGCCATTCCATCCACAGCACTGCCCAGATGACCCCCAAATTAACCAGCTATCCAAAGGCTCACCTCTGCAAAGGATCCCAAACATGAATAGGCATTAGCAAAGAAATTTGAAGGAAAGGGGTCCTCCGCTGTCTGCGGAAGGGCTTTAGAGTTCTTCTGTGGCTCCTCCTCTAGGGGGTTTGGGTGCCCTGGGTGTAAACCTGGTCTTTAGGTACCTGTGGAAGCAACTGGCAGTCAATCCCACTTCTTGAACAGCAATGAGTGGGGTCGTCTCAACTACGGCTACATTCTGGGCTCTTCATTGGTTCTGAAGCCAGGCCCCGAACCCAAAGTTAGACTGAGATTCTAGTGCCCTCACCCCCTCCCTGGGACAATCTAGTACCCTGTCCTGGTACCTGGGGCTACCTAGGACACCTTGTCCTTGTACCCTGCCTTCCTCTCAGGACTGACCCCTCGGGTAGGCTGGGCCACCCTTGAGTTTGCTCAGGTGCCTTAGATCTGGCACTTGGACCACTGTGGCTAGCCCCTCTGTCTGGGACCACCAACACGTTCCATTAGTCACCATACCCTGCTCCATTGACTTCCCAAGTAACTTTTGAATCCATACTCCCCATCTTCTACTCACCTGAGCTAACACTTCCCAACTGGTCTCCTGGCTCCCATCTTTTCTGTGCTTTGTCTCTTTCCTGTACCTCATGAATTCACATTCGCACTTCTCAGCACTGTAGGAACCATGACTCTAAGACACACATTTGATTCCATTGTCCCCTATGTGTAAGCCTCCACTATATTCCTAGGGTGGCATTCCAGGCCTGTACCACCTGGATCCAAACTGCTTTGACTCTTATCTTCTCACTCCTTCCCAGGAACACCACTGTCCGGCTTCCTCAAAGCACCCCCCTGGGGTTCCAGCAGCATAGGGTTAAGCCCTCAACCCCAAACGCAACATGCATTTAGCCCCTCTCCTTTCTCGCTGCCAAGAATGCCAGCCCTGCCTTGTATGAGCTCAAACCTTCCTCACTGCCTAGAAGGCACCTCCTGCAGTTGGTCTTTCTTGGTGCTTCTTCCTGCACCCAGCCTTCACCAGAACAAGTCCCTTGTTCCCTCGGGATCCCAGTGCTCTTCAACAAAGCTTATTTCATTGCTGTCCCAGGCAGATGGGTAGTGCAGTTCCTACAGTGCTGGTCAATCTCCTCAGAGACTGGGCTTTTCCACATCAGCATCCCCACCAGCCCCAGCCCCATATGTCGCACCTGAAAGGGGATCTGCCATGTGCATAGATTTGACCTTTGAGTCAGAGCAAAGAACAGCTCTGCACCTGGCTTCTTCCCCTTACGATGGGTTTGGAACCAGACTCAGCAGCTGCAGACTGCAGGCAGGGCCAGGCAAAGGCTCACAAAAGCCTTTGAAGAAACCTGCTTAGAGGGGAGCCAGGATGCTATTAAGCCCCAAGACAGGGAAAGAAAGAATAAGAAAGAACCCGCCTTGCTTTGTGCCTGTGCCCCCTCTTTTGAAAGCTTTTCCCTGCCAGCAGCCAGCGGAGCCCAGCCTTTGCAGCGGAGTCGGTGCTGGAAGGTTCAGAGTTTTTCCAATGCCTCCCTCTCTCCAGTGCCCCAGCCCTCCTGTATTTGTTGCAATTTGGCTGCCAAGCTTTTTTCAAATACACATCATTAATTCTGCTATGCAGCACAAGTGGGATCAGGCATTTGAGAAAGAAAAGAAATATGGAATTCAGGAGCTGGGTTGCCACTTGCAAGAACCATTGGGAAAGGCAAAGCAAAGAGAGCCTTTATATTTTTTTTGTTTTTCAACAGACATAAGGTCACTGCAAGCAGCAGCCATTAGCCTAATTAGACCCTCAGAATAAGAGGGGAGAGAGCACTCCAGTGGCGAAGAGGAAAGGGAGGGGGCAAAGACAGTAATTGAAGCCAAATAATGAATATTAAACTTTGTAAGTAATGTTTAATTAAGTTATTCTACGATTGAGGCTTTTTGCAAATATTACCATGGGATTCAAAGTAGTACATTAAGTACCCAGAAAATCACTACACAGAGAACACAGGCTGCCTTCTTCTTCTCCCTTTTATCTGCATAGAGGTTCCATGGGCTGCAGGCTAAGGAAAGTCACAGAAATCTGCGTCCCTGAGCCCCCTCCTTCTGCATCCCTGCCCCCAGCTTCCACAGCATATCACGTGTCCCTGCAGCTTACCACCATGTTACAGCAGTAAACTTGTATTTGTCAAAAGATTCCATCAAAAGTGAAAAAGAAAGACTAGACATATACATTGAGGTATATTCATATAAAGAAACATTATTCCAGAGGAAAAAATTAATATATGAGATGGGTAAATTTCTTAAATATATGTTTGGATAAAAATCAAAACCAAAACAAAATTTTTAAAAAGTAGCAGAAGAATATATACAATATAATTTACAGAAAAGTTTAAAATATATAGAACATGATATTTAGAGACACATACATATGTATCAAAAACAAATTGCAGAGACCCAAGATGGTGGAGTGGTAAACACTGTGCCTACTTCCTTCCATGAACACATTAAAATTAAAACTAAATTATAGAAAAATCAACATGGAGAACCATCTGAAGTCTGGCTGAACAAAATTTTATAACCAAGGATAGAAAGAGGAAGCTACATCAAGCCTGGTAGGAGGGACACAGACATGAAACAGGCTGGTCCCAAACCTCTGTGTGGCAGATGAAAATTGGGAGGATTATGTGTTAGCTTACCATGACTGTGGGTGGCTCTCTCTCTCTCTCTCCAGGCATGATGACCCCAATTTTATAATCAAGGGATTAGGCTAGACCAGGTGGGTCAGCCCACTGGAACCCATAGGCCAAATTTAGCCCATCGCCTATTTTTGTTCAGCTTATGAGCCAAGAATGCTGTTTATGTTTTTAAATGATTTTTAAAAATCAAAAGAAGAAGAATATTTTGTGACACTTGAAAATTAGACTATTTCAACGTTAGTGTCCATAATAGTTTACTGGAACATAGTCACACTCACTCATTTCCCAATTGTCCATGGCTGCTTTTCACTGTAATGGCAGAGCTAGGGGATTGGGATGGAGACTTTAGTCTCTATAGTTACTATCTGGATCTTGGCAGAAAAAGTTCACCAACCCCTGGTCTAGAGCTGCATTGTCCAATGGAGGAAGAATGCGAGCCAGGTGTGAAATATTGAATTTTCTAGCAGCCACATTAAATAAATAAAAAGAAAGATGTGAAATACATTTTCATGATATACTGTATTTAACGCAATACATCCCAAAAATTCAGTGTGTAATCAATATACTATTTTCAGTCCATGGCTGCAAATCTACATACATGGAGGGCCAACTTAAGTTATACGCGGATTTTCCACACATTGCTGGTCCGTGCCCCTAACTCCTGCGCTGTGCAAAGGTTGAGTGTAATTTTTTGTGAGATGTTTTGCATTATTGTTTTAATACCAAGTCTCTAAAATCAAAGGTGTAGTTTGCACTTCCCGTACACGTCAGTTCCACCAGCTACATGTCACGGGCTCAGTAGCCACATGTGGTTAACGGTTACTATGCTAAGACAGCACAGGGTCAGAATAACTAAGGTTCTTCTCAGCTTTAACACAGTAAGATTACCTCAAACATGTATGGCCTTAGAAACAAAACAAAAAGAAAAAAGGCAAAACTATCCATTCTCCAGGATGCAATTAGAGTTCCAATTCCCTAAAATCTTTCCTGCTTCCTCCAACCCACACCGCCCTTAGCTCACGCATTCCGGCCGCAGGCAGCCCCAAGCCCGTCTGTTTAGGCTGCCCCGACTCTGACCCTCTCAGAGGCTGAGGCTGCATCGCAGCTCTCTGTTCCCAGCCTGCTCCTACCCCCTTCTCGTTCAGCACCTCGTCTCTCACTTGGGACTCCGCTCCTGCCTTTCACTTTACTGTGTGTCTCAGCTCCTTGTGGCTCCTGCCTCATGCCCCTGTGAGGTCTTGGCTTGGATTTCCTCCACCTCCCCTGCTCTGGGGTACCTTAGGAGTCCTACTGGAAGCCTTCTCCTGGTCCTGGCCAAACAGCCAGCACCTCCCAGAAGAGGAGTTTCCTCAGGAATGGCGCAAGTACACGAGGATAAAAAGCTAGGTGGGGGGCCAGGGGTTGTGAGAAAAATACCCTGAAAGGTGATTTTGGGAAATTCAGAATTCAGGGAATTGAGGAAGTTGAGGAACTGGGAGATTAAGGAAATTAAGGAACACATTTGAGGAGGCATTTTTGGTAAAAGACATAGCAGGATTCCTAGGGGCCGACCAAGGAAGACCACTGGTCATGACTTGAGGGAGAGAGTTGGGAATTGAAGCAGAATGGAGAGGGGCAGGCTGGGCCGCAGGTAAGACTGGGCTCTGGCTCCCACAGAGCCTCAAAGGCAGCAGGTACCATAATCCAGAGTGGGAGATTGGGACACTGGGTAAATTGGTACCAAGGCCTGAAACTCCAAGCTTCGGGGTCCTAAGGAAGGAGATGGGCTGGAAGGGAGAGGGGACAGGGAGTACCAGCACGGCATCTAGTGCTTTGAGGCTGAGTTCCCTCAGAAGGTGCAGCCATCTGAATGAGTCCCTTGTCCCCTCTCCCAGAAGAAGCACCTGAGGGCATTTAATTGACAGCTGTGCAGGACTGCCCTGGGCTGGGCTGGAGGAAGGGGAAGGGTCAGAGATGGGCTCATCAACCATATTTCAAAAAGCCACATAGAGTATTATAAAAATGAATGCTGGGGCAGCCGGATGGCTCAGCTGGTTAGAACACGAGCTCTCAACAGCAAGGTTGCCGGTTCAATTCCCACATGGGATAGTGAGCTGCGCCCCCTGCAGACTGAAAACGGCGACTGGACTTGGAGCTGAGCTGCACCCTCCACAACTAGATTGAAGGACAACGACTTGGAGCTGATGGGTCCTGGAGAAACACACTGTCCCCCAGTATTTCCCTAAAAATTTTTTTTAAATAAATAAATGCTCATTACAATCTTTTCAAACAGTGCACAGAAGTATAAGAAAGAAAGAAATTCCCTGAACTTTTTCTACTCCAAAATAAAGATTTGGTAACCATTCTGTCATGCATCCCACAATATTTAACAGGATCATATGCTACATAGACACCGTGTGTGTGTGTGTGTGTGTGTGTGTGTGTGTGTGTGTGTGTGTGTGTGTTTATTTTAGATCAGTATTCTTTGGGGATTTGGGGAGACTCACTCCTTCCCTTTTTCTCCCCACTCCACATATTTATATGAGAGGATCTTATTATTATTTTACAAAAAGGATCATTTTACATACTTCTCTGCATTCCGCTCATTTCATACTTTGTGTAAATTTCTGCAAATGAACGGATTGAGAACTCATTCATTTTTAATGTCTGCATAATATTTGTAGTGTGGGTGAACTGTAATCGATTCCACTATCCCCACTGATGGACATTTCGTTTGAAACAACGCTCACTCACCAGTGCTTTTATTTCTAAGAGTCAGATTCCCAGAAGTGGGACTGCAGGATCGAAGGGGATATGCAGTTTTTGGTTTTTTCTTATTCACTAGCTATTGCCAGGTTCCTCTCCAAAAAGATTGAAACCATTTCCACTTCCTCAGCGTTGTGTACAATTTCCCCCTGCCTTCCAACAGTGGATAGCATTTGTCTTCTTAATGTTTGCCAACCTGATAGGTGTAAAGGGATTACTCAAATACTATTACTTTAATTTGCATCCTCCCGACTTTAGTAAGTTTTAGTACGTCTTAATGTGTTTATCGGCCGTTTAGATGGTGAGCGGCTGATTCATACCCTTTGCCTGTTTTTCACTTTGTCTTTTTGTTCATTTTTAAGAGTTCTTTATATATTACAGCTATGAATCCTTTATCAACGTAGTTTTTTATTCTAAACCTATCATTTGACTCCATTCTTATTGTGAAAACCAAATTGCAGCACAGTGTTAGACGATGGGGGTGTGGGGGGGAAGGGCAGGGTAAGAAGCGGAGATTTGGAGGGTACAGGAGAACAAAGATCAACAAAACAGATGCCCTCTGCGGATGGGGGATTAGTGTGCTCGGGCTGCCACAAGTACCCCAGACTGGGCAGCTTCAACAACAGACATTATTTTCTCACAGCTCTGGAGTCTCGAAGTCCAAGAGCAGGGTCCCAGCAGAGTGGGTTTCTGGTGAAGCCTCTCTTCCTGGCTTCTCGCTGTGTCCTCACACGGCCTTTCCTCTCAGCTTGCATAGAGCGAGCTCTCCGGTCTCTTCCTCTTACACGGACACCAGTCCTGTAGGATCAGGGCTCCACCCTGATGACCCCATTTAACCTTAATTATCTCCTTAAAGGCTCCATCTCCACATACAGTCACATTGGGGGTGAGAGTGTCAGCATATGCATTTAGGGGCTCACAATTCAGTTCCTAACAGATGGGTTTGCAGAAGTGAATAAGCCCAGAGAGGAAATAATCCCAGTAGAGTAAGACTTAGCCACATTTCGTCCTCACAGCAGTGTTCCTACCCCAGCCTGACAGCTGGATGATTTCCATGCCCCCAAAGAGTAGCACCAGAACAGCAGGGGAGCCCCAGGCCTGAGGGGCCGTGGGCAGGAAGCAGGGCTGTCTCAGCAGGTGCTCAGCACCGAGTCAGGGTAACAGATACGTCTGGTGGGCACCTGTGAGGATAGATGCGTAAAGGGCCATTAGCCTTGGCTCTAGGTAAACTCCCCAGAATGGAGACAGAGAGCAGGAGGGAACCACCAGTGATGGAGCTTGATCTTTCTTAGTCCAGAACGGAGTCCCACCCGATACAGTCAGGGCATAACCAGACCAACTTGTAGCGGAATGCAATCCAGCAGCACGGAGACAAAGCAGCCCTGAGCTGGGAGGTGCTGGTCCGTGTCAAGGGGCCCAGGCTCCCCGGGGGCACTGGCGTTCAGCCTCTGTCTCAGCTCCGGGGCTGCCAAGGAGACACCTCCTACATCTGTCCAGAGCCACCCCTTTGCCTCGTCACCTAATCTCCTCTCACAAGTGACAGTTAGAAATGGCCCTAATTGGAAATGAGGGCCTTCCACTGCTTCCGCCAAGTCTCCCTCAGAGGAACACACGGCAAATTGCTCCCACAGACCTCTTCAACCTAACCCTCCAATTTATTCCCCATTAAGGTGGTTACTCTGATTTACTTATTGGTGGCTGTCAAGCAGTCGGAGAGACCCTCCTGGCTCTGCGATGCGGTTCTCCGCTCCACCACGCTGAAGCCTGGGGCCTTTCCCGCCACACACACATACACCAACACCTGTGCACCCCGAGAGTTCACGCGGACACCAGCAGGAAAACAGGGCGCGATGCATATTTGAGGTTTAAGATGCTGATTCTCGGATTTTATCATGCTGGATAGTATAGGCCACACCATGAAATGGAGGTACACAAACACCTGCCCGCTTTGCTTCTCTGAATGGGGCATGAGGAATAAAGTGCAGGGCAGAGAAGGACAAGGGAACCCGAGGCCTGGATGCTGCTGTCCCAGTTCCTTCTGTGCGATGTCACACCACTTCGCCTCTCCAGGACTTGATTTCATCTAAGCATTAGGATGGCTGAACTTACAGCTCTCACAGATTGGGGCTCTCTGGGTTTGGGATTTTGTTTTTTCCTTTGTTTTTGCATTGTTGTTTTTACCAGTGTTTCAGATATTCTTCTTTGTTTTGTCTGTTTTTTCCCCCCTGGGAACTGACACATTGGAGCTCCAGGTCCTTGAATAAAGCTGAATGTGACTGACCAGCTTTTGTTTCCTTCTGTTGGATCAACTCCACCAGCGCAATTCCTCCCCAGTTTTATTTCAGAGACTGTCACTTCGGAACACTCCACACTGTTAGTGTTTCTTGGATGCGCGCATCAAATATTACATCTTGAGCTGCTCTCTCTTAATAGTCTGCCCTCCATCTGAGAAGTTTATCATTTCTTTTCAGGAGTCCCCACTGTGCCATTAGCATTGGATGTGCATGTCACAATTTGCAAACCCTTTCATCTTTGGAAAAAGCAGAGCAAAGAAAGTGGGCCAGATTACTTGGTCCCTGGCTCAGAGTTGTAAACTGATTTTATTTGTGAAATGGGCTTAATTTAATCACAGGGACAGTGATCCAGGAGACATTCTTAGTGCGAGCGGGTGACAGGCCTGCAATCCTCCTTGCTGTCCCATGCACACATGGGAATGTGCACACATTCATATACACACTGTCCTTCACACACACACACACACACACACACACACACACACATCCTCATATGAGAAAATGTCATCGGTGCAATTGTCATGGGAGAACACTAATGTGGGGACATTTTTTGTAAGGGAACAAGAGAGGAAAAATGGGGAGATTTCAGGGCTGCCAGAGACATGACATCAGCAGATCTACTATGAACCGCCTCATTTCCTAAAATGCCATATTGCAGGCAAGGCATTCCCATGTATGCCATGTCTTTTGGTCTCTCCTACCTTAAGGGCACACTCTGTTGCTTCTTCTTGGACTATCTTCTATGCACCTGCCCACCCCTCACCCCAACATGGCCAACGTCTCCCTGCAGGAAAATCTCTGACAACGCTATCTAAATTAGGCACCTCTCCCACCATCATTCGCCATCTTAATGCTCTTTTTGTTTTTATCACACTTAATTAATTTTTTTGTGTATTTTTTATTTACCTATTTATCGCCTGTCTCTCCCACCAAATTATAAACTGTTTAACAGGTAGGGATCCAGTCTGTCATATTCATCTGGGGTTACTAGCATCTGACAGAAAGCCCAGCATTTAATCAGCACTCAACAAATATTTGTTGATTAAATCAACCTGATTTTCACAAAACTCTATAGTTATAGCCATTTCACAGATGAGAAAACTAAGGTTCATAGAAGTTAGGTGACTTGCAAGTTCCCAATAGCTAGTAAGTGGCAGAGCCAGAATTCAAATCTAATTCTATATTCTTTTCACAACATCAGCCTCTTTCAGAATGTCATTTGAATTCCACCATAGCTCCCAGTCTCAGGAATGAGACTATGAATTGTCCTTTGAACTCCACCATAGCTCCCAGTCTCAGGAAAAGGAAGGCTCGTTTGATACATGAGCACGTGCACACACACACACATTTGACCTAACCCCTCTTCCCCAGCGTATTAGCTAGGAAAGACCAGGTGGTGAATTTGACTCTACTGTACATGCCATATTATCCCTGCTTGGCTTACAAATGACCCTGTTAGGACAAATAGCATCTCCAGCGCCTTGAAGATGAGAATATACAAAAGAAAAATGGTAGGTATTAGGATTAGATGGGACATTTTGCAGAGAGAAAAACAGGCTCCACTGAATGGGAGTGACTTGCCCAAGGTCACATGTAGTAGAAACCCAGGTCTCTGATTCCTGGCCCAGTGCTCATTCCATAAGATCAACCATACTGTACACGACAACAAAGTAAGCCTTAGCCGTCCTCTAATCGTGGATAATTCGACGCTGATGGTGTTTGTCATCTGGCTTGTCAGAGCTCGGTCCCAGAACTGCGTGTATGGGGAAGCCTGCTATGGTTTCTGAGGGCATTTCACATGTGAAGTTGGGTTTTAAGTGTTTTACCAAATCACTAAATGTGTGTAAGGCTATTGCTTCAAACCTAGTTCTTTTTCTCCATTCTCCCAGCTCGGCCTCTCACATTCAAGGAGTACAGCATTCCTCCCACGTGTAACCAAGAGCTGTGTCCAACCTCCCAACTGGTTAACGTTCTTTGTAAAATAAAATAAAACTTAAAAAACAAAAGATGGCACCTGTACACACATACACACATATATACACACATGCTGGGAGAACCCTGGTCTAGAGACACAAAGGAAACCTTTGAACAAACTTGGGTGTCCTTGGTTAGATTAAAGAATTAGAAGCTGAAAGGCAAGTTCCATTGAGAAGGATGATTTTCAAAAAGGGAACCTCAGAGACTTCCAAAGACTTTCCTCCAGAAATGTAGGCAAAGGGCCCTACAAAGCAAGGACTGCCTCGGGTGACTGGAGGCAAAGGCCCAGACCTCGCTCACTCGTAGAGGGGCTCCAAGTCAGATTGAGGCCCTTTCCAAGAACTGGCGTTACTCAGCTGGTGAGGGTGGAGCCTGGTCAGCTTCGCTCTCCGTGCCCTATAGAGGCTGGCATGGTATACCGGATGAGCCCATGGCTTTACCTCTCTCTCTCTCACACACACACACACACACTCATAAGCACGTGAGCTCACATGCACACAACCACACACACGTACTTACACTCACATGCTCTTCCATGTCTCTGTTCCCTCTGCCTGGAATAGCCTTTCACACTTGGTGGCCTAGATGGCCTTTGGAAGGCTCCTGTGGCCTCTTCTGCAGGCACCTTCCCTGGCTCCTGCCAGTGCTTCCCGAGGTCACCTCCCCTGCACTGTGCTCCCATGCAGTCTGTGCTCACCTCCAGGACAGTGTTTGCCCCAGCATCATGCCACAGTGGCCTGTCCACACGACCATCATCCCCACCAGCCCGTGAGCTCCTCTAGAGTGAGGGCACCTTTTGGAGAGTCCTTGTGTCTCTACCACAGAGCACAGCACCAGGTCTCGCAGGCCCTCAGCAAAGAGTTGTTAAATAGTTAAAGGGACAGATTTCCCTGCTCGGGGCAGGAGTGGAGATGCTGAGATTAGCCCACAGCCTCTATCACATAACAGTGATGTCTTATCTCAAATCCTGATTACATTATACAATCAAGGGATTGTCATTCCAAACCCATCACAGGTTACACAACCCATCACACAAGCAAGGGACTGTCACCCCAATAAAACAAAGCTGTCTAGTCCAGTTAAATAATAGGAGGTCAAACGGAAAGATAATGGAGAAGGCAGTTCTTGGAGGAGGGCCACTATACTCATTTCCTAGGGCTGCCTTAACAAAGAGCACAGACTGGGTGGCTTACACAACAAAAAATTATTTTCTCATAGTTATGGAGGCCAGGTATCCATGGTCAAGGTGTGGGCAGGGTTGGTTCCTTCTGGGGACTGTGGGGAGAATCTGTTCCAGGCTTCTCCCCTCTCTTCCGGTGCTTTGCTGACAATCTCTTGCATTCCGTGGCTTGTGGATTCCTCAGCCTGTTCTCCGCCTTCCCCTGGCACTCTTCCTGTGTCTCTTCATCTTGTCTTCACTCTCTGTATGTTTGTGTCTGTGTCCTAATTTTCCCTTTAATTGGGACACCAGTCATATTAGATGAGGGCCCGCCCTAATGACCTCGTTTTCACTTGGTTACCTCTCTAAAGACCCCATTTCCAAATAAGGTCATATTCTGGGGTTCTGAGGGGCAGAACTTCAACATACCTTTTGGGGGACACAATTCAACCCGTAAGAGTCCATCCTCACACCTGGCAGACCAAAGGCATACGACCATAGTGCATTCTTTGACCATTCTCTGTCTCACTTTCCTCTGTGGTAAAGTTGTGGAAGAATTTCGGGGTGGGCCAAGTTGTAGATTTGCCGAAGTTCATTTATGATGTGCGTTCTTCTACCTCCACATTTCCCCATTTTGTGGGTTCCTCTACTATTCGTTCACCGTCACCTGGCTGCTTACAGTGAGGTCCTTCCCCGAATACTCACATGTTAACTTAGATGCTTAAGGATGGAATAGACTTCAAGATGCGAGAAAGTTTCCCCATTGTGGTGACGTAGTGAAGTCCTTCAGACACAGTAGTGAAGGGTGTGTGTGTGTGAGATAGAGAGAGAAAGAGAGAGAGAGAGAGAGAGATGCAACCAGGAACACCAGGACAGTCTACATGCATTCCCTGCCTCTTGGGGACATCATGTGGTCATGGGTCCATCCCAAGTGACAGTGTGTGAAAGAATCCAGAGGAACAGATTATGTGGCAGAGCGAGGTATGGTGCCTGGAGTTGCCAGGACTGCCACAGGAGACGTGTTTGAACTGCACAATGGTACACAGAGAGCGTGGGTTGATGGAAACCCCCGACCCCCTGGACCATGGGCTTGGGGACTCGCTGTAAACCAGACCATTGGCCTGGGGTCTGGACGTAGACTCTGGCCCAGTCTCTTCCTAGCTCTGTAGACTGTTTCTCCATCAGTATGATGGAGTGGAGGGTAAGTGGGTGGGACTAGAAGGCTGCCCTCTAGCCCCTTCCCATTCATACGTCCTGTGGAGCCTCTCCAATGACCCCTCCTTGCCAAGAAAAACTATCAACACAACAGCAAACAGGGAGAGAGGGCAAAGAGTGCCAGCCAAGCCTTCATCTGCTCACTCACTCTAAACAGAAATCACTTACCCTAAACGGCAATCAGTCCCCGATGGCCTCTTTTCCAAACGTTGTGTATGACAGTGAGTGATTTGTAACAACATCCAATCAGGCGCACCTAACCTTCTCGTAATTGCCTGTCCTTTTCAGCGTTCTTAAAAGCTTTCCAGTGGAAAAGAACCAAAGCTCCTTGTCAGAAGGAGGCTATTACACAGAGGAAAGAGACACCCCCATGCCTTTCCTTCCTTCCAGCCCGTGTCTGCACCCCCAGTCCCCGCACCAGGCAAATTCAGAAGAATTTGCATCTGCCTGACGTTGCCATGGAAGCAGCACCCACCTGCTGGGGTAAGTCACCCAGCTGTTTCCCCTCCCCATGGGCTCTCTTCCTGATGCCCAGAACACTGGGGCCAGAGCAGCTCATACCCCCAGGCTCAGCAGATTTCTGTGTTTCCTTCCAAGCTGGAACAGGTGAGCCCAGCAGCATTTTCAGTGCACACCGAACATCATGATGAAAATGAGCAGGATTGAACACCAAAAAGGTCCAGTGTCGTGCCTTGAGGACCAGGTCCAGGGCAGTGGTCCCACGGCAGGTCGGGATGCTAGACAAGCCACGCACTCACGCTCTCTGCACTGAACAAAAGTGGTCCATGGCTTGTAGGAACCTGAGAGCACTGAGCTCCCTGAGAGTTCTCTGCACCGAACGAACCTTGGGAAAGCGTCTGAGGAGAGAGACAAAGGGTAAATAGTCCAAAATGGAAAGCGACTGGGGACTGCAAGAAAGACAGGCATGGAAAGACAGACACACAGACCAGCCGACAGAGAGTAATACACAGCGACTGAAGAAACAGGTGCTCTTCTCCACCAGGGCCAATGAGCTTCCACAGACCTCGATTCAGACTCGTCCTACCATTCAGGTGATGTGAAGTGTTCCACTCTGCGCTCCAACGGAGGACAAAGGACAGGAATCTCTCCTATGAATCTTTGCAAAACTGTTTTTACCACTAGACTAGACTTCCCTCCCAAGAATATTCCCCAGTCCCGCATGCCCACGTCAGACCTGCTCTACCTGTGCTGGAGTCAGTGAGCTCTGGGCCTCCTAACTGGTCCTGGGGGGGGAGACAGTCTCTCACACCTCCCTCCTTTACCCCCGCCCATCTGCTGTTCCCCTAAGCATAGGCACTGCTTCCTCAGCAACTCATCCAAATAGCCTCTCCACCACCAGCTCACAGTGCACACCTCCCAGCCCAGCCCAGCCCACTCTAACCTCTCCCACCTGGGCGCTGCACACTGGGCACATTGTAGAGCCCACACCTGGTGTCACATCTGCTTCCTCTCCCCAGTCAGACTGCTGGACCCTGCAGGGGTGGCCCCTGGTCTGCTTCTCAGCACCCTCCCCAGCACTTAGGCAGTGCCTTGTTTCCACTGCGAGTTTAAGAGACATCAGTGAATTAACCAACTGATAAAGGGTGCTGAGATTTCCCAGAAAGGTCGCCTTGTATCCACTGCCTTGGGACTCAGGAGGGAATTGATTTCCTTCCTCACCTTCTCTCTTGTGCAAAGTTTACAGTTTCGACCCAGCAGCTTGCTGAGCACAGTCCTGCCACCTACTGCCTGTCCCACGCGTGTGAACACCATCTCTATCAATCAAGGCCCGTGGCCCAAACTCCTCCCAGGTGTCAGCTCCCTCCCTGTATGTTTGGAAGAAAACTGCTCCACAGAGAGGGTCACAGAGGAGGCTGCGCCAGGCCCAGTGTGAGCTAAGTTGCAAAGTTGTTAAGATTCTTTTCTATTTGCCCCGCACCATCTCTTCCATTCATTGTCTATCCTTACCTACCTGCTACAGGTAGCCACACTCCCATTCCACTATAACCTTCATCCTATCTTGAAAGGAAATGAACTGACAAATTCATTTCCACTCACATCCATGCTTACACCTTCCTGCCCACCCCAAACCCTGCCCAGAATTTGATCCCTTAAAGATCGGGCCATTGTTTTTTCATTTCTGTATCCCTAGAACCATGCATGTTTATTGGGATTAGTAGACAATTAAGAAATTTGGAAGGAAGGAAGGAAGGAAGGAAGGAAGGAAGGAAGGAAGGAAGGAAGGAAGGAAGGAAAGGAGGGAGGGAGGAAGGGGGGAAGGAACGGAGGGAGGGAAGGAGGAAGGGAGGGAGGGAAACAGTGGCCCAGGCCTCAGGTTGGCCTAGCCCCAAGCAGAAGCCCATCTCTCTGCAGTTCCACAGGCCAGATGTTGTCCACCGGAACTGCAGCACCAGACCCTTTCAGCTTATCTGCCTGTGCCTCAGTTTCCTCATCTTGAATAATGGGATAATAACATATTTACCTCAGGGGTGTTGTGAGGCTCTGAGAGGACTGCCTGTCCTCTAATAAACGATCCCTCCCCATCAACCACTGTCTTTATCGGTCTCATCCTTGTGGGGGCTGGTGGTGCCAGCCACACAGGTCCACACCTCGCTGCAAGATGCAGCCCCCCTTACTGAGCAAATTCTTCTCCCAGGTGAAGCGGTGAAGCGTGGGGGGGAGGGGCCGGCATACATCTTTACTGTTTGTTAAATTGTCCCCCATTGTGTGTATTTGAATGTGTGATTTTTGGGGTATGACCGTGTGTGTGCTTTGTACCTCCTATCTTAATGACTTAGTCAGGAACTGATTGCAAACACTGAACCACAATAATGCCTCATTTATGCCTCTTTCTCTGAAATCAAAGCAGGATTGTGGGTGAGTGAAGTTTCCAGAAAACTGAAGCTTATGCTCTTAAGCATCCACTTGTATCGTTCGACCCTTTTGGGCAAAAGTCGTTTTCCGTACACGATGACACCGTCTTTCCTGTGAACCCAATTATTGGCAACAGTGCTGGTGTAGTAGAAATGGCACTGGCCCCAAAGCCGGAAGCTTGCCGTGGGGTCCCCTCTGCCCCTCAACATGTGTGTGTCCCCAGTCGCTCATCTACAAGAGTGCGATGAGTCTATCCACCTCCTTCAGTTGCTGTGTGACAAAGGGTGTAACGTCTGTGAAAGCACTTTGGAACCTCCACAGGGCCATGTTTAAGTGCTGAGCATGACCACAGAGGTGCCCTCCCTGGGGAGTCACCGAGGCTACACAGCCATTAGCCCCTACACAACAGAGCCCACCCCACCGTGCTGAGCTGGAATGTCTTCCAATTCTCCCACTGCTGTTAGCTTTTCCAGATGGAGGGTCTCCCACCGCTAAACCTGATGCTCTCACAGCACCCCTTGTCCCCCCACCACCACCACTTCCAGTCTCTCACACACCCTTAACCTACCTGTGAAGGAAATCAGCACCTCACTTGTTAAATAGGAGCCATCATGTTTTTCCTGCCAAAGCAGAGAAATCAGACGTACCTGAAGCTGGACTGAATTTAGGGGGGCATTGAATTCAATTCTTTATTTTAAGATGAGGAATCTGAGCCCAGGAAAAGGAAAGGACTTGTCTAAGTTCCAACGGGCCCTCAGCAGCAGAGCTGGAACTAGAATTCTGCTGTCTCAATTTTAAGCCCAAGCAATTCTTCCCTCTGGTCTGTCCCCCAGACCATGTCACAAAGGGCATGGACGTGCTTCTCATTGCTTTCAAATTTACCTCCATGTTTACAATTACGACTCATGCAGCGATGACTGTGGAAGACCAGGCGTAGGGAAACCAGGAACTTCTCAAACAGCCAAAAGGAGACCGAGCAAACTCTGAGTGAGAGAGGGTGAAGACATATCGCTCAAGGAGCCCTGCCAGAAACAGATTTTGAAGTTCTGCACCCATCCCATGCACCCATCAGGGTAACTTGCAAATGTCGCTGCCTAGTCTCTACTTTGTTCGATGCCCAATTTTAAGAGGACAGACCTTACACTTGGCACTGTCCTGCTAACACTAGGATGGCAAGCCTTTGAGTAATGGCAGTAAAGAGAAGGGACCTTAAGGGTCCAGAAAGTTGAGGGTCCTTCCAGCCTGGGAAAAGGAGAGAAGCAGAACTGGGCTGTTCAGATTGAGGACAAAGGACATGCTGGGCGTGAGAGCCAGGGAACAGACATAATAGCAACCTGGTCTGAGCACTGACAGCTTTACATATAAATGTTGCGGCACCATTTTCCCGCCGCTCCTTGCCCCATGCTCAGGGACAGCCATGTGAGTGTCCTGAGACCCTGTAGTGACCCGTGAGCTGCCTGGAACTCCCAGACCTTGTGGGGACAGCCCATCTGTTATCTGAAGCCTTTCTCCTGCCTCTCTTGATGGAGCTGAGGTCACTACTCACAGGAAGTTTTCAGGATTTAAAAGAAAAAAGGAAATTATCTCTTTCTACGGTGAAGAAAGCCATTACCAAACCCCTCAGTGACAAAGGAAGAGTCCACCAGCACACAGCCCGATAGCATCTCCTCGCTTTCCCAGACTTTTTCCACTCTTTACACACAACTCTTAATCTAGGAAAGTGACTTGGCCTCCAAGTAGGTTTAATAATCTCCCTGGGACATTGTGGGGAGATAAGGTGATGAGCTGGAGCTCACAGCAGCCCCGCCAACCTGCAAGCTCCTAGAGGCTGTGTCTGTAGCCCACCTGCCATGGATGCCCGTCCACAGAGGGACCTGGGCCTCATCTCTTGGACATTGGGTTCAAGGAGGGAGGAAGTCCTCCCCAGGCTCCCCATCCACCTTCAGATGGTTGGGTGTTCGGAGCCCTGGGTCTGTAAAGGCTACTGGAGCCCTGCTGAGGGGTCACCTGGCCTGATGCACTGGCTGCAGCCACAAGGGGAAAAACTCCGTCTCCAGGAGACACAGCTGCTCCCGGCTAGAAATCCTATGAAAGCCTTCGCTACCTCTGTGACTGCACCTTCACGTGACAGGATGCTTCCAGATCATTGAAATTCACCCTTTTAGGCCCAAATTCATTTCAATGTTTAGGATGGACATTTTCCTAAATGGGATGATACTCTCCTGCTTTCTGAAACAGAATATGTAGGGCACAAGTGTTTGTTCGTTCATTTTTGTTTTTTGTTTGTTTGTTCTGTTATTCATGCATATCAATGTGATGAAGTCCCATGGGGGTGGGGACTTTCGCCTCTCTGCTCCCTGCTGCAGTCCCAGCCCCTAGAACCATGCCTGGCACCTACAAAAGGCTCAGAAGAGCCCCTTCCCGTGCAGGGCTCAGGATGGGTGGAGTTCTCTCCTCCTGGGCAGAGCTCATGGTCCAGCCAGGGATGTTGACACAGGACCGGAATGTCAGGGGCTGGGGGGTGGTATCCAGCAACTGATGAGATGTGAGCCATGCTGGCTTAGGTTTTTTGAGCCAGTGTCAATGTTTTAAAATCTAGCTTTCCTTTCTCTCTGCTAGGCTGACCGTTGTTACTTAAAGTTGCATGGAATTACAAAAAGGACAGGAAGCTAAAGAGCCTTTGAGAGCAGGCATGTGACGAGACCGTGCCTCTCATGCACACTTCCCCTTCATCCTCTCCCCGGTTGGTGGGCACCGTCCTGAGAAGCCTCTCCCAGCCCTGACCCAATGCAAGTGCCATGCTTTGCAGGGGAGGAAGATGAGCTCCAAAGCAAAGTGATTCCCAAGGTTACGTGGCTCTGGGAGCAGAATAAGATCAGTACTCACATCTTCCAACTCCCAGCCCAGGACTTGCTGCTCCCATCAGCTGTGTGCCTGCTTCTCACGTCCCTGTCACGGACTCACCTCTAATTTCCCATTGGTTAGGGTGGGTGGTGAGGGGTAGGGACAGATAGGTGGGCTGGTTAAAAATACTCCAAGGGCCTGCCCGGTGGCTCAGGCGGTTGGAGCTCCGTGTTCCTAACTCCGAAGGCTGCCGGTTCAATTCCCACACGGGCCAGTGGGCTCTCAACCACAAGGTTGCCGGTTCAACTCCTCGACATGCACAAGGGATGGTGGGCTGCACCCCCTGCAACTAACAACGGCAACTGGACCTGGAGCTGAACGTCACCCTCCACAACTACGATTGAAAGGACAACAACTTGACTTGGAAAAAATCCTGGAAGTACACACTGTTCCTCAATAAAGTCCTGTTCCCCTTCCCCAGTAAAATCTTAAAAAAAAAAAAAAAAACTACTCTAAGAGTGAAAATATGTAGGCATTGTTCCTATTTACTCCACATCATGTCATTAAGTAATTGCAAATTAAAACAAGATACCACTACGCACCTGTTAGAATGGCTACAAACCAGACCACTGACAACACCGAATGCTGGCGAGGCTGTGGAGCAACGGGGACTCTCACTCATTGCTGGTGGGAATGTGACATGGTGCAGCCACTTTGGAAAACGCTTTGGTGATGGCTTACAAAACTGAACATGCTCTTACCATACGGTCCAGCAATCATGCTCTTTGGTATTTACCCAAATGAGTTGAAAGCTAAAAACCTGCACACAAATGTTTACGGCAGCTTTATCCAGAATTGCTAAAACTTGGAAGCAACCAAGATGTCCTTCAGCGGGTGAATGGATTAAAAAACTGTGGTACCTCCAGACAATGGAATATTATTCAGTGATTAAAAGATATCAGCTATCAAGATACACACACACACACAAAAAAAAAAAAAACAACGGAGAAACTTTAAATACGTATTACTAAGTGAAGAAAACCAACCTGAAAAGAGCTACATACTGTATGATTCCAAATCGATAATATTCTGAAAAAGGTAAAACTATGAAAACATAAAGGGATTGGTTGTTGCCAAGGGCTTGGGGGGAGGGAAAAGAGGGATGAATTGATGGAGCACAGGGGACTTTTAGGGCAGTGAAACTATTATTCTGTATGATACGGTCATGGTGGACACATTATTTCAAACCCACAGAATGTGCAACACCCAGAGTGAACACTACTGTAAACTATGGACTTTAGTTAGTAATAACGTATCAATATTGGCTCATTGATTATAGTACGTGTACCACCTTAACCCAAAATCTTGATAAAGGAAACTGAAGAGAGAGAGAGAGTATATGGCAATGCGCTGTACTTTCTGCTCAATTTGACTTTAAACCTAAAACGTCTCTGAAAAAAAGAAAATTAAAGGCTTTTAATTTTAAAAAAGCAACAACAACTAAAACAACAACAACTAAAAAGAAAAAAACACCTATCCTTAGGGAGAAAATATATTAGCACGGTCCTATTTGCAAAATGCACAAGCTTTAATACCTGAATTAGTGACACTGGGGAACAGGAGATAAGCTGACTCCGCTCTGGCTTCTTGTCTAAGCACAAACTGGACCTTGAACCCAGTTCTTGACTCTCACACCCTGGAACTTGTACTAAAACCACCCTGATACTAAACACAGAAACCCAAGGTCATGGGGACTGTGATTTAAGAGTCCTTTCCTCTCCATCAGCTAGCTGGCAGAAGAGATTATGCCCTGTATCTCTCAGCATCTTCTAATTCCTGATGGCCAATCTGAATCCTTCCTATTGAGAGGCTCGCCCCACCTCTTCTTGTTTTATCCTTAGTGGGACCAACAATAGTTCCTTAGTATCCTTAGGTAAGTAACCATGGGTTCTTTCACACAAAATGCAACCAGCAGTGGGGAATTAAAAGTAAGACCTCCCTCACAGAAGCCACTCTGGGGATGCACTACAGCCGCCTGCTGGGCTGACAGAGTGACCCCATGTCACATTCAGGGGCACAAGTGATAAAAGGCTCATCATTTCACTAACACCCTTTTTATTCACCCTGTACTGTTCCACACATTTCATTTCCCATCATGGCTGACTGCCTAAAGCATTCATGTGAAGACGGCAGATTTTTGCCTGTGTGTGTTACTCCCTGTCTCCTCCCAATAACACACTTTATTGGATTCTCAGAAATGACATAAACACTTGGTGTGTTCAACAGGGAGAAACAAAGAGAAAAGAAATAAAATAGCCAGTGATACAGTCATGAAAAGGAGTTGGGGCCTGTCATTTGCTGTGAATCAAAGGTGTCATGACTTGCTAGAAGGGTCCTTGAAAACCATCGCATTTAACAGATGGGGAAACTGAGACCCAGAAAGGTGGATTCGCCCAAGGTCTGCATGTGGAGGAGGATGACTGGTGTATGTTCTTTATGGGGTTTCTTGCTCATCCATCCCAAAAAGCATGAAGAACAAATCTGAGTGTGGCCTAAGAATAAGGGATTGAGTGCAATGGGTCATAACAATAGATCACCGATATGTTTTTTTCATCAGGGTTTTTTCTCCGTGGTGTAGGAAGCCCACACCCCAGGAGGGTGAGAGGCAGAATGGGGGGCTGTAAATTTTGCATGTGCTCATCGGTGTTCCCAGAATAATCCTGTAAGAATCTTTCTGGAAAGAATTCTGGGCTCCGCTAGCAGGATGCCCAGGAAAGATAGTAACAGCCATAGCCAGTGTTGACGGAGGGCTTATTCTTTGCTAGGGGCTGTCTGAGCACTTAAATATTGTGGCTGCTCGCTCATGGGTCCTGAAAGAATTCACAAGTCAGGTAGAAACACAGAAGGAAGATTTATTAAAGTAAGAGGAGGGTGTGTTGGGCAGAGTCTGCTGCAAACTCTTGCCTCAAGTCTTTGTTTGTCTGAAGTTTTATGTTTTTCTAACCAGGATGCAAATTGCGTTGGCCTGCGGTGGAATTTTCTATTGAGTTTGGCTTTGCCTGCTGGGGTGGGGGAAGGGGTTAAACAGGTTATGGCAACCTTTGCATATTTTATGTAGATTTAGGTTGGAGCCAGGAGTGGATCCCATACAGATGCAAAACCTTTCCTAAGTCCCAGGGCCAGCACTGGGCTGAAGTAAATAGAAACCTTGAAACTGGTCTGCATAGTAAGTGTTTAGGAAGCAGAATCATTAACATTTGGCAGAAAGGACGTGAAGAAAGAAGTGAAAGCTTTCAAAAAGTCCCAAGCTAAATTATACTTGTTCATTCAAATTATACCAGAGATCCAAATCTCAAAAATAGAAGAGTTAGTACCCCCATTACAATCCCCGTCTCATCATTAAACACTAACTTATTTAAATCTCACTACAACCCTAGAGGTTGGTATGGTTTTTCCAGACCTCTCCCATTTTCCAGATTACAACTGAGGCACTCAAAGGCTATGGAGACTTTCCTGAGGTTCCACGGCTAGTCCATGGGGGGCTGGACTCCATCCCAGAAGTCTTACCCAGGGCTGAGGCCCTGCCTGCCTCTATCTTTTGAAATGTCCACTCAGCTTGATCTGGGCAGAGGCAAATCCTTTTTACTGCTGGGGCCCATATGGGTTCTTAAGGGTATCATCTCATTTAATCCTCACAACATCCCTGCAAAGTGGGCAGAGCAGAAATACATATTCCCATTTAACAGAATAAGAAAAACCAAGTGGTTGGTCCCTGGTCACACAGCTACCAGGTAGCTGAGTACAGGTGACTGTCGGTGTCACTTCACTTCATGGCTATTTAGACAACCTCCCACTGCCCCTGTCCCCCCTGAACCAGGAGAAAACCCAAGTCTGTCAGCAATCCTACAAAACTCCAAGTGGAAGGCCATTCTTAGAGTTGGGTGGGGGAAGGGGAGGGGTCTCGAATAACCACCTCGCCTCTAACTTCATGCTTATTTTCTCAGAGTAAGCTATGTCACAACTGCCACGGTGCCCTACAGATACGGTACAGACACCTCAGCTCAACAAGGTTGGCTTGAGGAGACCATTTCCTGGTTGACTGCGTTTGGGCTGGTTTGGGGCACCCCCTGTGGGGGAAGCAAGCCTACTCATCCTGTCTCTAAAATGCCTTTTCTTTCTCTCTCCTTTCGCCTTCCCAAGACTTGTCTCTTCCTTCCTTTTCCTCACAGCCACGCAGCTTTTGAACAAACCCCATCAACGCAATGTGTTAGTAATTGTGCATTGAGGGTGACATTTAGATTCACAGTCCTGGAAGAAATCGCATGGATTTAGATGCGCCAGAACACTAAATTTAACCAACCCCGAGGGCCTTGGGGGGAGTCGGGAGGAGGCGTGAAGGGGGAGATTTCATCCTGGGACTGGTCGGGCTGGGCCTGCCTTGCTCTGCTTGGCAGAAAGAGGGTAAAGGGGAGCCTCAATCAGCCCACATTCATCTCTCCCTATTGTCAGGGACTTACTCTGAAAGCCCCTAATCATTTCCTTTATTGTCTGGCTTAACACACAATAGAGCAAAGCACTGTCAAAGCTGTACCTCCCTCAACAAAGGGCCCCAAGGTCTCGGTCTCTCTCTCTCTCTCTCTCTCTCTCTCTCTCTCTCTCTCTCTCTCTTCTCTCTCTCTCTTCTGATTCACAAGGACATGGAGAAGGGAGGGAGGCAGAACAGAACCACCCAGCCCAACCTCACACCTTCCCCATGGCAGCCCCTTCCAGGGGGATTTTTCTGAGACTCTTCCTTGATAAAGAATGTCCAGTGTGCCCTCGTGCTAACTTGTGGAGCATGTGCAGTCTAAGCATTTTAGAATTCAGAAGCACCAGGAGTTTCTTCATTGCCTCAGTTTCTCATTGTGGCCAAGGGACCTGGGGGCTGGCAAAGCAGATTCAGCTTTACCTCCTTCCTCTGTTCAACAGTCTATCGGAACTTAAGCAGGCTTCTGAAAACAGAGGTTAGATTTGCTAATAAGATTTAAGAAAGTAAATAAATGACTTACAAAAATTTCCCTTTAATGTGGAAATGCTTAAACCCCTATAAAATGTCATACCGTGGGCTATTTTGTAGCTTAATAAGACGCAAAGCAGGAACCAGATGTAGCAAAGTGAAACAAATCATTGTCTTAGCTGGAATCAGGATGCCTCTTAGAGAGGGAACAGTCTGCTTAGGACAATAGTTGTTGAAAAACATGGTGCACATGATGGATTGTACTAACAGCCCCAGCCTCGTGTGCTTCGATGCAGCCATCCCTTTTCCTGGTGCCTCCCACATTGACTCCGGGCCAGGTCCGGACAGCAAACATAATACACGCAGAGGCACAAAAAAAATGCTTGCACATTTCCACGCCCTCCTTTTATCCTGCCACCACCATGAGAGCAAGCCTGAGCTAGCCTGCTGGAGGTCTCAGAGACACAAGGAAACGGCTGTCATTCCAGCCGAGGTCATCCTAGACCAGCCATCCCCAAGATGACCCACCAGTTGATGACCTACGTATGAACAAGCCCAGCCAAGATCAGCTCAGCCTGACCAAGTTCGGCAGGACCACCCACAGACTCATCAGAGATAAAATATGTCTTGTTGTTTAAGACATGGAATTTGGGGGTAGTTCATGATACAGTAATAGCTGCCTAACACACTTGAATTGCAATACACGGATCAAATGGGATCATTAAACAGCAAGGAACACAGTTAGAAATACACAAGGAAGAAGGGCAGGAAGGAGAGGGAAAGACCACGTGAAATGGCAGCAGGACTGACTATTCATGAGAGCTAATATTCCATTTTAAATGTTTTGTGTTACTTCCATACAGCCGTCCTTTGTTCAGTCAAGTCTGCGTCAGACGTAAAGGCCTTGAGGACATAAGTGAATGAGTGCGCATGTTTATACACGTCATAGCAAGAGGACGCGATCGTGTGTGAGTCGATGCAGGATGGAGCAGGAACGTTGAGAGGATCCGTAACTAACCTGGTGGCAGCACCAGCTCAGACATAAAGGTGATCATGAGAATAGCAGTCCTTTAGGAATCTGTAGGCATCTTGGGGGGGAGCCTGGGGATCCCCCTAAACATGAAACAAGAGTTTATGCCCATCCTCTCTAGATCTTAAAGGACAGGTGCTCCAGCTGATTTCCAGGCTACACAGCCAGTTCATGTGAGGCCGTGCTGGGTGGGACAGGATTCAAGAGGTACCCAGGCCTAAGTTCCCACTTATCTTAGCTCATCCTCACAAAGGAATGCAACACACACACACACACACACACACACACACACACACACACATCCTCAATATGTACATGCCTCTCCTGGGCTTTCTGGAAGTCACACAAACACAGGGAAATTTATCATGGAGCTAATGAAGCTGAAGCTTCAGAGTTCCTCACTTTTATGACCCCGTCTAAAGTCTGGTATCTAAATTTATAGGCATACTTTTGTATTCTTCTCCTTAAAAAGATTATACAAGCTTCAAGCTACCCAAAGCTTGGAGCTACCCCTACTGTAACAGTTCCAATAAAACATCTGGCTCCCAAACCGAATGAGTCTTCATTTGAGCCACACACAGGCTCTGGCTGCCATGGGGCTCTGCTCAGGCGTGTCACCCCACTGGGCGCAGCCACCAAGAGCATGGCACCCACCGCCCACATATCTGCCGACAACACGAGTCATTTCCTTTCCTCTCCACAGTTAAGCCCTTTGAAGCACCCCCATCCACAGGCAGGTGGCAGCAGACGGGGGGTGCCTAGAACGGTGTAGGAAAGAGGTCAGAAATCCATGAGGCCCATTTCCTTTCTCCTCCCCTGCCTCCTCGTCCTCTGTCCTCTTTTCTCTTCCCTGTCACCCTCTATACATTCTCCCTGGGTCATCCTATCCACTCACATGACTCCCAGCACTTCTGCCTACTTAACAGACCCCTAAATCTCAACAGAACCCAAACGGAGTTGTCGCTTCACACTCACCCGAACATTCTCCTGTACCCCTCTCCCAGAGGGGGGCACAACTCAGCACCTAGGCACCCACGCCTTCTGTGGAGACCCAGGTGCTCCTTCCTCTCTGCCCACCCCCACGTTCACCCAATGACAAAGCTTTTCCGTTTTCCATGGGAAGCATGGCTCCAGCCTGTCCCTTGCCGCATCCACACAGTAACCACCTACGTTCACGCCTGCATCCTCTCTCCTTAGGACCATTGTCTAAGCCTCATCACCCCTCTTCTAATTTATCCTCCATGTTGAACCAGGATGATAGTGTTTAAATGGAAATGTTACTCTGCTCCTCCCAGAAGCAAAACTCTTCAGTGGTCCTCCATGAGCCATCAGCATTAGAACTCCTTTATCACAGAGGTCTTCTAGGACCTCACCACAAGCCCTCCCAGCTGTTTATGTCTACAGCCTTGACTCCCACTGCTGCCCTCACATCTCCCTCAGGCACCCCCACCTCTGTGGCTGTCTTACTGTGTCCTATCTCCTCGTTATTTCCTCGTCTGTGCCCCACTTCTGTCCCCAGTCCACTCTTCTAGCAAGCTTTGACCTATCCGTCAAGGCCTACCTCAGCCCGGCCCTCTTTCCTCCTGCCCACCATAACCCTTGCCCCAGCTAGGCTGATCACGCCCTCCTTTGAGCTCTGGCTTTGTTTTGTACCACTGCTATTATTGTGGCGAGTATTTAGTAAGAGTTGTGTGACTGACACCAGTGGGGGTGTCCTGGTGATTAAGGTCAGCGTGGCCCACAGTCGTGGCCAGTGGATTCCTGGGGAGCTGCCTCATCATGGCCACCGGTGATGAGAGACTTTTCCTTTTACTGAATTAATGGATGAATAAATCAATAAATATTCCCACAAAGCATTGGTGAGTACTGACTACTCTTTCAATGTCCTTAGGCCGTCCCCACCAGGAAACTTCCATGCCATCTTCCCCCAGGAGGTCCACAGACTGACACCCATTCCTCAGCTCCTCTTCCTACTTCCTTCCCTGGCTTCTCTCCTCTCTCACTCCCATCCACCTCATGCCCACCGATTCCCACCAGGGACTCCACATTCCTCACTGTACAGAACCCTTCATCATCTAGGTCTGATAGCCAAACTCTGCCCATCAGGACCCATCCCCTCTACTCCAGCTGTGGCTATAAAAACACATATAGAATAATAATTTCCTGACACACTGTCCATCTCCGCCAGAGATGCTCTCCTGCGATCAGAATGGAACCTGACTCACCTTTATAGGCTTAGCAGGGCCTCTGGTACATAATAGGCACACAATAAGTGTTTGATGAACTGATACATGAACAGACTCACAAATGACTCTGCAGCCCAGTCTCACACTCTGCTTGCCTGAGAAGTGAATGGAGAGTGAAGGCTGGAGAAAGGTGGGTTCAAGGTAGGTGGGAGTTCATGGCTGAGGAGCACTTTCCTGCCCTCCTCCTTCAGGGACCACGTGTCCCCTCCGGAAGACTGGCCTCTTGCCCATCAAATGCCTCACCTCAGCCACCTTCAGTGGTGGTTCAGCATATTTCTGCTTGAAATAAATGTTATTTTCTGGAGCACCCAGATTTCATTAGTCTTCCTGTCAGAGAGAATCAAAGCGAAGAGGGGAAGACAGCATGGCAGAAAGTGGCTTCTTGCTTACACCAGGCGGAAGAGGATAATAGTACCCAAGAAAGGAGAGGGCAGCAGGGAGAGGGAGACGGAAAACTCACTTCCTCATGTAATCAAGTCCAAGCACAGATTATACGAAGTTGAAAAACAGTTACCTTGTTCTCGCCCCAGTCTCTTGCTCTGTCTGGGGCTATAAAAAAACCCTTTGCGATTTTATCTTTTCAAAAACTTTTATTGAATTTGATGTACAAGAGGCCGTGGAGGATCATGCAATTAAAGTCCCCCCACTAATCCTACTCTTAAACCCCAGCCCTAAACTGATGGGAGATTAAAAGCTAATAAAGATGACAAATGAGAGTTGATCTGCAGGTTGATAAGGGAAATAGATTTGGGTGGGGATTTGACAGAGAGGAACCAGGCCCAATGCTGGAAGACACAGGCCTGGAGGGGGGTTTAGTGGTGGTAAATTCAAAGAATTCGGAAAAGATGCAACACGCATGCCCAGGGCAGAGTCCTGCTCGGTGATGGTACAGTCCAGGGCTGGGCCAGTTCTGCCCGGAGCTGGGTTATGCAGCAGGAAGAGGGCTGGACTTGACACGGACACACCAGGGCTGAAATACCAAAGCTGCTTTGCTCGCCACAGGACACTATACAACTAGGAGCCATTAACAGGCTATTCCCTATACAAATATTATCATAACGACAGCCATAGAGCGCCACTCTGTGCAGCACCAACTGCAGGCCAGTCACTGTCCTGTGGATGTGAGCCATGCGGGAGAGGAGCTGTCCCATGGTCTACATTAGAAAACTACAGTTCAGAGCAAGCAAACCATTTCTCATGGTCCACAGTAAGTGGCAGAGCTCATATTCCAATCTCGTCCCTCTAAAAAACAGTCCCCATTTCATGAGGTTGTATTGAAGATGTAATGATGGTTCTGGGTCCATCGTAGCCACCCCCACGTTAACTTCCTATCTTTCCTTAGACCCATATCTTGCGATGTGAGCATCTCAAAAGAATCTGCGTAATCCACACCACCACCATCCCCCAAATTTTGAACTATAGGGTAGGTGAGAGTGATTTTTTTTAACACCAGAGAGTTTATATCAATATATTTAATCATTCTACAAGCATCTATGAAAACCTTTCTTTGCCAGATTTTTTCATAAATATGTATCAAACTAATCCTCGCATCAGCCCTGAGAAGTAGGAATTATTTCCTCATCTTAATTAATGAGTACACAGAGGCTTGAAGAATCTAAATGATTCTCCTGGGATCGCAAAGCTAAGAGTGACAGGGGTGAAACTCAGACCCACGTGTCCTGAGGCCCAAGTCCATGCCCTTTCCACCTCCACACCCTGCCTCCACTGACATCCAGTCCAGTAACGGAATGAAACAGAGAGAGCTACTCAGAAAGGGCAAAATAGAGCTGTGAGGTCTGCACCATATGGGATCCATACACACTGCTGTCGTAGTTTCTCCAAAAGAGGGCATTGCAAGCAAGGACTCATGGAGCACTGTTTTCTAGACTTGTAGAGGGGCTGAGTTACAGATGTCATAGAGAGGGACATTTCACGTAAAAGAAGAGTGTGAAAGAATGAAGCCTTTGGGGGGCTGGGAGGACCCCACTTTGGCTGCACTGTAGGGGTCTCAAGACGGGAAGAAGACACGATATGTAAGGATGGTTGGGTGAAATCAGGAGCAACTTGATCGCCAAGGGAAGAAGTAAGAAAGCAAGTTAAAAGCTGCATATCACACCACCTTCCTTGCTTCTCAAGACATTGTCTTTCCCAGGGGGCCGTGTCTCAGGTGACGTAATAAACAAACAAACAGGACAACTCTCCTGACAGTTGACAGAAAAGGCAAGCTTCCTGGGGTGGAGAGGAAGGAGCTGGGGGCTGGAAGTCAGCAGACAGGGGCTCTGGTCCTGACTCAGCTGCTCCCAGCCACTCACACTGAGTCCGTAGCCTGCCACCACCCACATCCTTGGATGTGTCCTTTTGTTCCTGTGGAAAATGAGGGGTTGAAAGGATGGGTGCTTCTCATGGGCAATCCCATCTGTGCTCAGTGAAGAATTTACTTTGGCTTAAACCTCCAGGCCCGTGCAGTCTACTGAATTCTTCCTGGCCCACATTCACTTGAATCCTAAGAAGAGACTATGTGATAATTAACTTTTGAACTATAATTGTGCCCACTTAACTGGGTCAGAGGGTGCCCAGGTATCTGGTTAAACATTATTTTGGGTGTGTCTGTAAGGGTGCTAATCCGGGAGAGATCAGTATTTGAATTGGTAGATGGAGTGAAGGGGATTGTCCTCTGTAATCGGTGGGCATCATCTAACCCACTGAGGGGACCTGAATTGAACAAAATGGTGGAGGAAACAATGGTTCTCTCTCTCTCTCTCTCTCTCTCTCTCTCTCTCTCTCTCTCTCTCTCTGTCTTTCTCTCTCTCTCTCTGTCTGCCTGATTGCTAAGCTGGAACATGGGTCATCTCTTGCCCTCAGCTCTCAGGCTCTCACGCTTTCGAACTACGACACAGGCCCTCCTGGGTCTCCAGTTGGCACACAGGGGACCATGGAACTTCTCAGATTCCATAATCACATGAGCCAATACCTTATAATAAACAAATAAATATATGTATAGAGAGAGATTTTTATATATATTTATATATACAGAGGGTGTCAAAAAATGTGTACACATTTTAAGAAAGGAAAAACTGTATTAAAATTGTAATACAATGAATGACACTAGCATTCATTTGGCCAACGCCATCTTTTGAGCGAATGTCATACTACATATTGCTGCCGTAATTCAATTCAACTTCAAAAAGTAATACATAGATAACATCACTTAAAGTATGTACATTTTTTGGCACGCCCGATATATATATATACACACATATATATACATACACACACGTGTTTGTGTGCATGTACATGTGTATGTAGATATACACAGATAGATGGTATAGAATGGAGATGGGGATGGAAAGAGAGATAGAGATACATATTCTACTGGTTCTGTTTCTCTGGAGAACACTGACTAATGCAGATTTTAGTACTGAGAAGGCTCCTAGAGGAACCGAATTTTAAGGATGAGTTTTCTGCATTGGTTCTAGGGTTTTAGGAATTGGCTTGCTTTCTGATTAGATTCAAAGATGCTAAACACTACATTTCCAGTAGCAAAGAGAACCTAATAGCCCATAAGCAACAGAAATTTTTCTGAGACCCCACTTAGGTACCGAGACCTTTCATTCCTTTCATCTCATTTTATCATCACCAATGCACAATTTAGCTTTCATTAACGTCCTTTTTACAGGGGAGCAAAAAAAAACAGTCTCAGAGAGTGAGAGACTCAAGGACACACGACTGGTTCTAAGTCTCATTTGTCAGCATGAACATGTTTCCCGACATCAGTGGTCCTCAGTCCCACGCGTCATCAAAATAACCCAGGAGACCCCACGCCAGACAAATCCCTGACACAGTACAGTCCCGACCTTGGCATGTTTTAGGAGCCCCTCCGGCGGTTCTATTAGCAGTCTTGGCTGAAAACCACTGTGCAAACGTTGCTTCTCCCAAAGATAAGAGCCCTTGAGTCCATCCACCACAATCCAGGCCCAGCCGCAGCCCCACACACCAAGGAAAGCCGCTCATGCCTCTGACTCTTTTTACAAGTTAATATCATTTCATCACACTTAATTAACACAGGGAGACTGGTGCTGTCAGCATCGCACCCAGCTAGCGGGGGCCTGAGCCTCCTTCGGAGTTCAATCACAGTGCTGTCTGACACAATTAGCTTCCTTACCCCTGATCTGAAGGGTCCGTGCCCATAAATATCAACCAATTTTATTGATATTTGTAATTAAAACCACACACGGGTTACACTTGGTTGAGCAAGTTTGCAACACACACATTCATAATGGGAACATGAGCACATTTGTATGTGACATTTGATAGATAATAATCCTAGGCATTTCTCATTTTCAGAACATCCTGTGGGTACCAGCTAATTAAGCCTCGTATGTCTCCTAGGACAGAGGGAGTTCTTCAGACATACCCCCTTGATTGTCTTTGTTCCTGAAGTTTCAGGGAAACCCAAGGGCCAAGAAAGTGGGGTGACAGGCTAGAAGCCACCGAGAAAACAGCTTGGGCACTAGGCCTGACCTTGCCAATTTCTCTGGTTTCTTCTCATAGCTTCTCTCTGCAGCCTTCTAAGGTAGTTTGGTTTTTGTTTGTT
Source organism: Rhinolophus sinicus (assembly GCF_036562045.2). Classification (NCBI taxonomy): domain Eukaryota; kingdom Metazoa; phylum Chordata; class Mammalia; order Chiroptera; family Rhinolophidae; genus Rhinolophus; species Rhinolophus sinicus. Next base: position 89,267,377 of record NC_133757.1, on the reverse strand, counting down.
TGTTTCTTAACCAGTGGCAATAAGGAGCTCCGACCTCCCCAGAAGCTCCAAAGCCATCTCCCTCGGGGAATCTCTCGCGTGACCTAATTGGTTCTTTCCACCTAAAAGTAGGTGGACAAAGCCTAACTCACCCCTCAGTTCACATCATGAGGCACTAGGACAGTGGCTGCCAGTCGCCTTCGGTACCGACAGGCGCCCAGCCGTAGTTACACCCACAGGTTTTGGGGATCCTAACTGGGTGGCTTTCACCGGGAATTTCCCAAAAGAGTTATCTGTGAGCTGAGTGGCGATCCAGAGCAGAACACCTCTCATATCTCGTTAGTGGAGCAGACCTGGTTGCCACTCATGGGCCGAGCATAGGCTCAGGTTTCATATCTGCCCACTTCTCATTTTCCCTTTGAAATCTCATCACACACATATACCCAGATAGATTTAAGACCTTTCCCCAAATCCCCTAACAGCATTCTTACAAGAAACAATCAGTCTTCAAGTGAGTTACAAAAACTCCATTCCATCCCAAAGGGCGGCCTCCTGAGTGTCTGGGCAAGAAGATTATTCGTCTGTGACCTAGAATAAATCTTTTATTTCCACACCCCTCAAGGGGAGGAGAGGATTCCAGGGGGAGAAGGAAGAATGGGGAGAGAGAGATAACACGGGGACAGATGAAAACAGACTGCGGGGCAATGTGGGAGTAAGGACATTTTTACACGGTTATGAGTTACGCCACACCTGCTGCCAAAAATGATTTGAGACAGTTACAATAATAGGCACATATCCAATAAAGCCATTAAACTAGAAATAAGAAAGACATATAAATGTCTGCAGAGGGTGACACTGAGGTAGTCATCGTTCCCATTAGCCCAAGAGCTTAGGTAGGAACTGTGGGTGTAAGTGAGTATGAGATGCTTCATTGTTCATCAAGACAACCAACTCAATTATTCTGGGGCTAACGATCTGCATTGTGTTTAATCTGGGTCTTTGGCACCAGGCCTTTCTCTCATTTGCTGCCTAACTATGAAGAATGTCACTGTCTAGCATGTATCTAACCAAACGTGGCCATGAAAAGTCATGAAATCAGAGACTCTTAGAGTTGGAAAGAACCTTCTACATCACTTAGGAAGGCTTCATACTGAGTCCAGTTCTTTTTAGAGCTGCCGTATCAGAGAGTTGGGTAGTACCAACCTGAACACCTCTAAAGAGAAGTAAACACCTGATGAGGTGTTTCTCCTGAGCGTTCAGTCTACTACTACACAATCTGAGTCATCAGAAGGCCTTTTCTTGTATACAGACAAAATCTACCCCCTTGGAGAAATCAAGCAGTGACTCCAAACCTGGTTGATCTTCAAAGTTATCTAGGATGCTTTTGAAAAGAGATTCTGGTGGGAGTATAAATTAGTATAACACTTAAGAAAACAGTGTGGCATCATCTACTAAAGCTGAACAATATGGCCCTACAATTCTACCCTTGGGTGTATGCCCAAAATAAATATTTGCACATGTGCTCCAAGAGACCAATGCAAAGACATTCTCAGCACCATTATTCACAATAGCCAAAAACTGCAAGCAACCAAAATGTCCGTCAGCAGTAGAATGGGTAAATTTTGATGCAGTCCGAAAATTGGACTTCTAGAACAGAGCTACCCAAAAGCATTTTCTGTGATGATGGAACTTGTCTGTTCCGCTGTGTCCAAGACAGTAACCACTTGTTACTTGTGATTATTGAGCACTTGAAATGTGACTAGTGCAAGAAAGAAATTGAACTTTGTATTTCACTTAATTTCAATCAATTTAAATAGCTACCTACCCGTAGTGACCACTATATTGCATAGCACAGCGTGGTGTATTGGATAGAACAGTGAAAAAGAGTAAACTCTAATTATACAGAATAACGTGGATAAATCTCATCCAGTAAAAGAAACCAGAGCCCCCAAAATACACACTGTACCATTACATTATGAAACGTTCAAAAATAGGTAAAATTATACTAAATGTTTAACAGAGATGAGAAATTCAACCACAGTGCTTAGAGGTGCATGCTTAAATAGTAAAACTTTGGGTGGGAAGGAAAAGTTAGGGCCACAGGGGGAGCTTCTGGAGACTGGTCATGTCCTATTTCTTAGCCGTGTAATGATGAAACAGGTGTTCACTTGTGATAAATTGTCAAGCTCTCATTTCTGTTTGGGGCACTTATCTATGTGTACTTTACATTTCACAATTAAAATGATTAAAATACAAATTATCTTTGCCAAGTCTTCTGTAAATCTAAAATTAACCCCAAATGAATTTTTTTTTAAAAAATACCGACTCATAGCTGCACTCCAGATTTGTTGAATCAGAGTTTCTGGAAATGGAGCCCCAGAATTCACATTTTTCAAAAACCCAGAGTACCTGTGTTGCACAGCCTAGGAGGAAGCATTGCTTTCTCCTCTATGTGGAGATTCTTCCCCAAGGTTGAATGTCCCCACAATCTTCTTCCATTCCTAGAATGCTCCCATTTCCACTCCCTAAACACCCAGGTGTCCCTAGGGGCTCATTGTGTGTGATGGACAATCACCCACCTAACACTGCCAGGCCAGAGTGCAGTATTGCAGAAACATCCCTCCACACAAGCCAGTGCCAGCCCAGCTGCTCAACACTTGTGTCGACAGCTGGAAAAGAATGGAAGGAAAGGACCTCTGAGGGTGACTCTGGGGTGAAAACTAATGGCTACGGAGCATATTCAGAATCTCAGTTTCTCCCTATGTCCCAGGCCACAGAGAACCACAGGGAGTGGGGTGTGTCAGCACGCAAGTCTTTGGTGAGCCCATCGAATGTGCAATGTGCTCGTTTTTCCTGTGGCCTGCTTGACCCTTTCCACTCTGGAATTCATTTCGTCCCTGTATTCAGTAAGCTGCCTCCTTCAAGCCCTGCCACGAGGTGTAGTAAATTTCCCAGGTCAGTCCCCAGGAAGGCCAGCGACACTGGAGGTGCCTCCATCTCTCTTTTCCTTTTGGAAATTGTTGGTCTCAGATAACGTGCCAGCAAGGTTGACCAGGAGAGGCAAAATGGACGCTGTGACTGAGAGGGAGATGATCGGTTTATACCCTGGCCAGGCAGCTAAGAGGTCACAGTCTAGGAAAATCAGCAACAGCAGGGAGCTGTAGACAGTAAATAATCATTTACCCTCTGTGACCCCCACGTCAGCTCTGAAGCAGGCGGGTAGGGCCCCTGCTCTGCACAACTCCGGGGGCTCCATGGACAACATAGGCACATGCCTCCTGGAGTCGTGAGTTGTGCAGTGCCCAGCCTGGGCAGCCATCTGTGGCAGCTCTATAGGCTGGATAGGTTTTCTTATTCCCATTTTTAGAGGAAGAAACTGAGGTCAGGAAAGGCACTGAGAATCATGCTCACATGTCCTGGCTCCAGCCCTGGGCTGTTATGGCCTCTGTCAACAGAGGCCTTAAAGTTCCACTGGACAGTGGGCAGAGACTTGCCTTTTCTAGGAATGGAGAGGACCCAGATAATGCCAGGGACGCAGGCCTTTCGCTGTTATGTTGGGCCCCCGGCCTGACTTCCAAACACCATAGCAGGATGCCAGTAGAGTTTAGAACATTGGGCAAAGAGTCTGTGGAAGGCATGGGGAGAGAAAGCCAGACTTCATCTACATGGAGCACAGCAGTGAAGGCCAAGCAGGGCATAATTATGCCTAATTGTGTAAGCTCTGCCATGCTTTTGTGAGAGAGGAATGCCAAGGTCTCGAGTTCCCTTCCGTTCTGTGCAGCCTGCATATACCATCAAAGGTCAGCCTAATTAACGCTGCCAAAAAAGCCATCTCTCTCCACATCCAGTTGCACCATTAATAGGACTTTCTGTCTCTGCCCAGGAATATTAGACCAGTGAACGCACGTGTGTCTGTGTGTCAGTGTGTACGTGTGTCCTTGTGTGAGTCTGTGTCTGAGTGTGTATGCCTCTGTCACTGGACATGTTTTATTCTCTTCTGGTGTTTGATGTGCTTACACAGTCAAAATTAATGGACTCGGATTGATATTCAGATGATATCACACTGGTGACTCATATCTTGATAGATAGATTGCCCCCTCTGCATTCCATTCAAGGTAACCTTGACTTGTCACATAGCCCCTGGGGAATGCCAGAAAGCAGGATTTTTTTCATGGACATTTGACTTGGCCATCCACAGTTATCAATCCTGACCTCTGGGGAAAAGGGTAAGGAGAGCTCAAGGAGCAAAGGCTGCCAGTGGTCCTCCCCAGGGGCCAAGGGGTGAGCTAGTTAGTGGAGTCAGCCCCTGGGACAGCCAGCACTGGGCAGCTTGTCAATCCTTCAGAGGTGGGGACAGCCAAGGGACAATCTCAATGCAGACTGCATTGTTTTTGCTCCCTGGAAGTAACCTTTCTTCTGCAACATTTTTATTGAGCACCTTTCCCTCCAGGAAAGTAAACAGGTATTGAGGGGAAATAAACAATGAGAGCAGCTGGAAAACACTGCAAAAACAGAACAGGGTTGCAATTATGCAATCATTTCCGCTACTAGAATTTCTCTGAGAGAAATTTTCATTGGGAAAATGCAAAGCAGAGAGGATGACTCACATTACTCTTTTAAGACTCAACTCACCCAGAAAGTGCAAACCCAGAGGTCAGACTGACATGGCTGGATGACCCCTAATTCTCAAAGTCCAAAGGCAGCGACAAAGACCTTCTCTTCCTACTTAGCATTTTTCCATCTTTGCGCCAGCTCCTTCCCTGCCTCGGGTGTGGAGTGGTGTTCCTTCCTAAATCTTTAATTACAGACACAGGGCAAAATGAAATCAAGCAATCTAGATGGTCACAAGCAAGCTTCTTGTTTGTTTCTTTTTATAATCGTCTAACTCTAAAAGCATACCCTGAGTAAGCATGGGACAAGCAGTCAGCCTGTGTCATGCTTTGGGGCACTCAAGTTGGCCGTCACCACCAAGGAGATAGGACAGAGACATGTAGACTTCCAGAATTGGAAGGCCTCTTATCAACCATCCTGTCCAGTCTTCTCTCCTGACAGGTGAGCACACAGAGGGAAATAGTCGAGCAGGTAGTGAGTAGCAAATGAAGGATGAGAGCTTAGGGTTCCTGAAACCACCGGCACACAGCTCTTATTCAAGATTCCTTAAGCTTCCTTCATCTGCTTAACAGAAATAATAATACTCAGCCCCAGGAGATCCAAGATGGCGAAGTAGATAAACACAGTGCCTGCTTCTTTCCATAAACACATTAAAATTACAACTAAATTATATAATAATCGACATCTGAAGAACCATCTGAAGTCTAGCTGAAGTTTTATAACTAAGAATATAAAGAAACCATGTTGAGACTTGTAGGAGGGGCAGAGATGCGAAACAAGCTGGTCCCAAAGCTCCGTGTGGCAGATGAAAATTGGGAGGGATACCTTGGCCATGGAGGTTCCCCCCAGAGAAGTAAAGGACCCCAGCCACACTCCAGGCTCCCCAGCCCAGAGCACTGGTGCCAAGAAAAGGAGCTCCCACAATATCTGGCTGTGAAAAACAGTGGGGATTCCAACAATCCAGGTGGCACAGAAGGCTGTGGGAAATCGAGAAGACCTCTTAAAGGGCCCGTACACAGACTCACTGGCTGGCAGACACTCACCTTGGGCTCTGGCAGAGGGATGGTGACTCGGGGGGCATCAGAGGCACACAAGGAGAAGACTGAGGTGTGTGACTTCAAGGCCATGGCTGGAGGACAGTCCCATTTTCTCTGTGAAAGGTCCTCCTCCCCAGCTGAGCAGGCAGCCGCCATCTTTCCTGTGTTGGGCCCTCCCCCTACGCTTACGGCCAAATCTGAATCTGATTGGTTTGGTGAGCTCCCAGGCTGTGCCGGGCAGACTCACTGGGATGCCACCCTACCCAACACCTCCAATGCTGGAGACACTTTCTCTGCAAGCAGCCAGCCCCGCCCACGTTGCACTCTTTCTTCCAAAACTATCAGATGCCATGGGCCCCAGGTACACAGCAACTGACCTCTGTGTGCTCTGAGACTTTCGGTGAGTAGCTCCAGGCTCAGCACTGGCACCAAACCAGTGTCTACATTAACCTGGTGACCACAACACTTCCCACTCCAGTGACTCCCTGACACCCTGCCACATCCAACTTGCATAACCCATGGAGCTTTATCAGCAGCTGTACTTTATGGGAGCCAGCAAGCCTTGGAGTGTCCTGGCATTTTGCAGAGCTACCCCAGGCCCTGTACTGGTGGCAGCCATCCTCAGTTTGCAACGTGGCTTCTCCCACATGCTTCCAGGGTTAGCACAGGCAGTGAAAAACCATGGATCACTTTGTAGCTCCTACCAGCTAGTCCCTGGCTGGTCACAGGCAGTGGCTGACCTGGGCCTGCACTGGAGCCCCTCACAAAAAGCCCCAGAACCGACATACGTGGAGGTTGGCTTCAAACCACAGCAGAGAACTGCCCAATTAGCCCCAAAAGCGGCCTACACAAAGGACAGTCACAACAGGCAACAGAGCCTGCTGAGGCGAATCCCACTCAGTGGGGTAAGCCCCCCACACAGCAGACCATAAGCTGTGAATGTGGCTAAACCCCATGGCCAGTCAGCCTGAGGGTCAATGCCATCCACTGATGTGCCAATAGCAATCAAGGCTCAACTATAACAGGAGGTCACACACAACCCACACAAGGGACCCTCCTGGAGTGCCTAGAGCAGGTGACCAGGGAGACTGTGCCAGGACCCCACTGGACACCTACTACATAAGGCCACCCGGCCAAGCCTGGGAGACATAGCAGATCTACCTAATACATAGAAACAAAAACAGGGAGGGAGCTAAAATGAAGAAACAAAAAACACATCCCAAATAACAGGAGAAAACTCCAGGGGAAAAAAAAAACACTAAACAAAATAGGGTCAAGCAACCCACTACAGATAGAGTTCAAAATAAATTTATAAGAATGCTCAAAGAACTTAGTGAGAACTTCAACAAAGAGATAGCAAGCATAAAAAAGGACATAGGAACCATAAAAAAGAACCAGTCAGAAGTGAAGAATACAATAACTGAAATGAAGAATTCACTAGAAGGAATCACCAGCAGACTAGATGAAGCAGAGAATTGAATCAGCAACTTAAATGACAAGGTAGCAGGGAAAACAAACAAACAACAAAAAAGGAACAGCAAAAAGAAAAAAGAATCCAAAAAAGTGAGGAGAATTTAAGAGACCTCTGGTACAACATCAAGAGTAACAACATTTGTTTCATAGGGGTACCAGAAGGAGAGAGAGAAAGTAGGGATTCAGAACCTATTTGAAGAAATAATGACTGACGCAACCTTCACAATCTGGTGAAGGAAATATACAAGTCCAGAAAGCGCAGAGAGTCCCAGTCAAGATGAACCCAAACAGGCCCAAACCAAGACACATTATAATTAGAATGACAAATGTTAAAGACAAAGAGAGAATCCTAAAAGCAGCAAGAGAAAAGCAACTAATAACTTACAAGAGAGCTCTCATAAGATTGTCAGCTATTTCTCACCAGAAACTTTGCAGGCCAGAAGGGATTGGCACAAAATATTCAACATGGTGAAAAGCAAGGACCTACAACTAAGATCACTCTACCCAGCAAGGCTTCATTTGGAACTGAAGAATAGATAAAAAGCTTCCCAGACAAGAAAAAGTTAAAGGAACTAGTTTTAAAAGGAATGTTAGAGGGAGGGACTTCTTTAAGATGGAAAAAAAAAATAGATCAAAATTATGAATAATAAAATGGCAATAGCTAAGTATCTATCAACAATTACTTTCAATGTAAATGCATTAAATTCTCCACTCAAAAGACTTAGAGTGGCTGAATGGATAAGAAAACAAAACTCTTACATATACTGCCTACAAGAGACTCACCTCAGATTGAAAGACATACACAGATGGAAAGTAAAGGGATGGGAAAAGGTACTTCATAAAACTGGAAACAAATAAACAAACAAAAAAGTGGGGTAGCAATAGTTATACCAGGCAAAATAGACTTTAAAATAATGGCTATAACAAGAGACAAAAAGGACCCTGTAATCCCATTTTTGGGTATTTAGCTGAAGAAACTCAAATGCTACTTGAAGGAGACGTGTGCATCCATATGTCCATTGCAGCATTATTTACAATGACCAAGCTGTGGGGGCAGCCTGGGCGTCTGTTGATGGAATAAGAATAGATAGAGGAGGTGGTACATATATACAATGAAATATTGCTCAGTCGTGGAAGGGAATGGGTTCATGCCATCTATGGTGACATGAATGGACCCGGAAGGTATGTGCTGAGTGGAGTACGTCAGACAGAGAAAGACAGATGCAATGTGAGTTCACTTATATGTGGAATCTAAAGAACAAAACAAAGAAACAAACAAATAAAATGGAAACAAACTCATAGAGAGAACATATTAATGGTACCAGATGGGAGGGGTGTTGGTGGGGGAGGGTGAAGAATGGGGAAGGGATTAAGAAGTACAAATTGGTTGCTACATAGTAGTCATGGGGATGTAGGGTATAACATAAGGGATATAGTCAACAATATCGTAATACTATGTATGCTGTCAGATGGATACTAGATTTGTTGGGGTGATGGATGGGAGGGGGTGGGGGAGTCAGGTGAAAAGGTGAAGGGATTAAGTACAAACTGGTAGTTTACAAAATAGTCATGGGGATGTAAAGTAAAGTATAAGGAATATAGTCAATGATATGGTAATAACTACGTATAGTGCCATGTGGGTATTAGACCAGTCAGGGAGATCACTTCTTAAATTATATGAATGTCTAACCACTATACTGTACGCCAAAAATTAATATAAAACAACATTGAATGTCAACTGTAATTGAAAAATTAAAAATGTGGGGGAAAGGTGAAGCAGAATAAGAGGTCCAAATATCCAGGTATAAAACAAATAAGTCATGGGGATGTAACGTACAGCATAGGGAATATAGTCAATAATATTGTGATAGTATAGTACGGTGTCAGATGGTTGCTAGAATTATGGTGATCGCTTCTTTAAGTATATAAATGTTGAATAACTATGGTGTACTCCTGAAACTAATATAATATTGTATGTTAGCTATATTTTAATGAAAATCTTAAAATAATAATAATAATAATAAAACTCAGCCTGAGGATACGTATAAGGTAAGGGACATGTCTGTATCAGATGCAAGATCCTGACCAAGGCAGGAAGCCTCTGGACGCTTGTTCTTGGAGAGCTGGCTCCCTCAGTCCACCATGCATTGGATGATGAATCCCGTCATTCTCTGAGACAAGATGTCAACCTCCGCTCTTCCCTAGAGGACAAAATCATCAACAAGCCCTCCTCTTTCTTCTTCCCACCCTCTGGTCAGGAGGGAAACAAGCCGGGGTTGTTTTCCTCCCCACGTGCCACATGAGTCTGCCTCTCTGCAGCTCAGGATTTCTGATCCAAAACTGCCCCCCTCCAACTCCCCTGGACCTCACTCCATTCTCTACACCTAAGCTCATCCCCATGTGTCAAAATCCTTCATTCCCCACTTGGAGCAAATATTTCCTTTCGGCTTGTATGTTTAACCCTTTGCACCCCTAGTGTCATGCGACCAGTGGCTCTTCCAGGCAGAAATGAGTCAGTCCAGGGTGGCATATATTTAAAGGGACACCCCAGGCCTGGCTTAGCCATCTTTGGGGACGCCGATATCTTGAGTCTGACAGTCAGCAACATCCAGCCTGGTCAGGTTCACAGTCGAGCAGCATACATACAGTTCTTTCACTTCGGATTTTATGCAAGTGACAGATGATTGGACAAAAAGGAACTCACCGTGTACACTCTGAGGGGAGGCTATGCTCGTGTATAACACAGGCCTGTCCAGAGGGAACACTCGGGACACACAGTTCTTATATCAGCCTCCAGTTCCTCCAGCGTAAAGTGCTAGAAAGAGCCCTGATTGATGCTGGTTGAGGAAGGGCTTTGCCTACTTGGATTCCCTCCTGCCGGTGCCAGGCTGCGCTCTGAGCCAGGGCCCCTCTTTCTTCAGAGCCCTTGATGCTGTGACCCATTCAGGTTGGTACTTGGCCTCCAGACTTGGTGCTGCTAAGTCTTTACCTTTGAGTTTCCCCCTAGTCCCCCCACCCATTCACCCCCCCACCCCCATCCCTCGCTTGTTTTCCTCATTATTCTCGGTGAATGACTGGCTGTCTACTTTACTTCGATGGAAACGGACCGTTCAATGCTGTAGCTCTCTGTCTCTCTAAGAAGAGGTCTCTGTCTGTGTTTCTTTTCAGGATCAGCACTGTGATGGCAGTTTAACTTGGTTTGGAAGGAACTCACTCGCTGGGCTCCAGGCCCGTATAGATTCCTCACTGTGCAGTGCACGAACATTCCCCGTGGACCATGTTTATATACCTCCCAAGACGCAAGAGCTAGTCAGCATTACTGTGTCAATCCAGGGCAAACTGCAGTTAGTTATAATAGTACTTAGCAGGTTCTGCCTTAAATAATAACAGTAATAATAACAATAAGAGTGAGTGCCTATCCTTTCACCATTTACAAAGAAGCTGCACTGCCATTATATGCTCATAGTCTCACAACAGTTCTGAGAAGTATTAAGGTATCAGAACTCCCATTTTACAGTTGACAAAACCATGGCCAGATAGGTCACCGTGACCTGCATATAATCACATAGTAAGGGGCAAAATTGGAACAGATCCTCAAGTCTTTTTCTTCAAAGCCTTGGTATCACGCTGCTTTCTCTTTGTAGCTTCTTGAATCTCTCTTCCCCCAAATTATAAAGCCCCCAAGTAGCACCGCACACACTGATTCCACCCCTCCCCTCTTCTCCCCTCATAGCATAATGACTCTCTACCGCTTTTAATCCAAATGTCATTCCACAAACATTTCCAAAGGCTCTGACACTGGGGTAGGCTTTGTGGCACTGACAACTTAGTTGTAAGGTTCCCAATCTCTTGAGCCAATAAATAAATCTATCCCAAATATTAAAGATGAGAGATAGTTAACACATAACCCACCCACCCACCCCCAGGGATGTTTTCATTTTGGCAGAAAAACCCTGGCACCAGCAAGCCTCAACTCAAAAGAAGGGACTCCCAGGGATGGAAATTCAGATTGTGGACTAGTCCAGTTGAGGAGACATTTGGGGCAAGAGTTGCCTGTTGGATGTTTTCAAGGTTTTTATGATAACACTTTTCCCTCTCTTTTTATTTCACATCCGCTGGGTATGGATCAGTCACTGTCAAGTCCATGCACAGCTCCTGAGAGAAGGCACTGCTCCCTGCAGGACCAGCCCCAACATTCTTATTGTTTTTTTAATTGAAGTTTATTGGGGTGACAATGCTTAGTAGAGTTATATAGGTTTCAAGTGTACAAATCTGTAATACGTCATCTATATATATCACATTGTGTGTTCACCACCCAGAGTCAGTTCTCCTTCCATCACCATATATTTGATCCCCTTTACCCTCATCTACCCATTAACTCGCCTCCCCCCTTACCCTCTGGTAATCACTAAGCTATTGTCTATATCTATCAATTTTTGTTTGTTGGTTTTGTTCCTTTCTTGCCTTCAGTTTTCTATCCCACACATCAGTGAAATCATAGGGTTCTCAACTTTTTCTGGCTGACTTATCTCACTTAGCATAATAAGCTCAAGATTCAGGCATGTTGTCGCAAATGGCACTATTTCATCTTTTCTTACCGCCGAATAGTAGTCCATTGTGTATATATACCACAACTTCTTTATCCATTCATCTATCGAAGGACACTTTGGTTGTTTCCATGTCTTGGCCACCGTAAACAAAGCTTCAATGAACATTGGAGCACACATGTCTTTATGTATAAATGTTTTCAGATTGTTTGGGTAGATACCCAGGAGAGGGATTGCTGGGTCATATGGTAATTCTATTCTTAGTTTTTTGAGGAACCTCCACACTGTCTTCCATAGCGGCTGCACCAGTCTGCATTCCCACCAACAGCGTATGAGGGTTCCTTTTTCTCCACAGCCTCTCCAACACTTGTTATTATTTGTCTTGCTAATGATAGCCATTCTAACTGGTGTGAGTCCCTTTTTGCAGATGACATGATGCTATATACAGAAAACCCTAAGGACTCCACCAAAAAGCTATCAGAAACAATAAACAAATACAGTAAAGTTGCCAGCTACAAAATCAACGTACAAAAATCCATTACATTACTATATACTAACAATGAAATCTCAGGGGGGAAAAATTTTTAAAAAACAACATTCTTAATTCCCACTGCAACCCCGGTCTCCTGCTCCGCTAAGACCTTTCCTATCAGAATCCAGAAGGAAGCTCAGGGGCAGGGCGTCTAAGGAGGCTCTCTCCAAGGGCAAGTAGGACATCTGCCAGGTGCCTCCCTCTCTCCGCGGGCCCCGTGGACAGCTCAGCCTTTTGATTACAGGAAGGGGTTGCTTCCTCCCATTCCCTAACCAGAACCCTCCTCTGACCCTAATAACAGGGCTGTTGAAATCAGCAGTTCCATTTTCTACAGCCAGAACCACACAAACTGAAATCAGCAGGTCAGCCACAGCGCTGCATTTAGCAAGGGCAGGTAAGATTTCTGGAGAGAAATGTCACAGCACGGGAAGTGGGCAGGCAGGCAGCCACAGGCTTGACTTCATTCTGTTGTCCAAAGCCAATGCTGATTATCAGTTTTATGCGCCTTAATAATTATACCAACATTTAAGCTGGTTCTATCATCCTCTATAATGATTCTGTTCTTTCCGAATTTATAATTTACAGGCACGTTCACCCACAGCATCTCATTTAATCCCCACAGCCGTTCTGTAAGGCAAGTGTCATTATTATTTTCAGAGAAATACAGTGCAATGATGGAAAGAGCAGAGGCCGTAGAGTCAGAGGCTGAGTTTCCATACTAATAATTCTGTCTTTCTCCTGGGCCACTCTGCTTCCCAGATAATAACAACCTCCATTGAAATATTTCCAGGAGAATCCGGTGCTCAGCTCCTCTCAGCCCAGGTAACAGTTTCAAGGGCTGAGACCAAGGTGTATTTGGGGGCTTGGTCTTTTAAATATGCACCTGAATGGCGTGTTATCGCTCTGAGATGTGCGGTCAGCGGGCTGTCTTCATTGAGGACACACAGGTAAGTACCCTTCTCTCTGCTGATGACAGCTATGATTGTCCAGAGGAGACGTGGTCACAGCAGACACATCTGGCAAGCTCACTCAGGCCAGAAAGAATGGCTTTACATCAACCACTCTAAACCCCAGATCGCCTTCATAGGAAAACACCCTTCCGCATTCTATTGAGCCAACAATTCTATACCACAGTTCAAATTGTTCAGTTACCAGGGAATAGAATGTATAAATAATGCATCTTGGCAGTTTTTCCAGGAAGCTCCATTGCTCAAAATTTTAAATTCTAGTGGGCAGCATTTCTGAAAGCGTGTTCCAAGGATTCCTCCCAAAGGGGATCTAAAAGGATTGACATGTGTTCCCCAAAAAGAGAGGTTGAAGTCAGACCCCAGTACCTGTGAACGTGATCTTATTTGGAAACAGGTTCTTCATAGACATAAACAGGTTAAGATGAGGGCATACTGGATGGGAGTAGTGTGGGCCCTTCATTCAATATGACTGGTGCCCTTACAGAAAGAGGAGAGACACAGGGAGAACACCATGTGAGGACAGAGGCAGAGACTAGTGTGGCACCCCCATGAGCCATGGAGTGACAAGGATTACCAGCCACCACCAGAAGCTGGGAGAAAGGCGACTTGGAGAGAACACAGCCCTGCTGACACTTTGATTTTGAACTTCTGGCCTCCAGAACTGTGAGAAAATTAATTTCTGTTGTTTGAAGCCACCCAGTTTGTGGTACTTGCTTGCAGCAGCCACAGGAAATTAAGATAAGGTCTGTGGTGAAATAAGCTTTTAAAAATGATGGGTTCACCAGTGCCTCTCAACCCAAGGACATTTTTTTTTAAATACCATACCATAGACCAGTTAAATCATCATCTATGAGGGGTGAGTATTTTTTAAAGCATTTCTTTAAAGCTCCCAGGAGATTCTGAGACACAATGGACAACATTAAACAGGTTCCCTTACTTATAAACTTCCCAGCAGTTAATATGCTGTGAACTACTATAGGAGATATTTAGGATGCAGAATTTCTCAAATTTATTTGACCACAGATCTTTTTTTCTTTCTTTTTTTTTTTTTTTTTTTATGGAGCATCTTCTCCAAGACACATGTGTAGCAAAACACACTTTGAAAAACACTGCTATCTTTTATTGGATTTTTTACGGTCTCGGTGAGTGAAATGATAACACCTACTTTGAAATCTCTCCAGGCTAAAATGACTTCTGTGATGCTCCACATTAGAGAGCGTAGCCCTCTTTCACCTACGTGTGCATGTTCTGGAATAGATCAGATGTTCTCACGGAGGAAGTGTGAAAGCACGGAGTCCATTTAGACGGTCACATTTCTTAAACAGACTCCTTTATTTTCATTAGTAAACCTTGACCCTTTCCTCTGGCTTGTGGATTGCCAAAGCATACGGTCTGTCTTTAAATGTTAACACCGGCTAGCTATGCTTATTCTCACCAAGACTATAACTTTAAATAGTCTGTGTTCAATCTATGTCAGGCATAGTTGCAAAAAGTGTGTGTGTCGGGGGTGTGTGTGTGTGGGTACACATTTGTTTATGCAGGATGGCCCAGAGCTCATGCACTCCATCCATCCCACTAAACGGGTATTCTTAACCTATGGTTTATGAATGGAGAGAGGTCCGGGAATAGAAAAAGAGGAAAAAAAAATGTATCTTTAGTTTTTTTCACTAACTGACTTTAATTGCAAAGGGAGGCAACAAACTGCAAATTCAGGAACAGCAGTTACCTCTGACTTTGTCACCAATAGAAAATATAGACTTTCATATCCTATGACAGTGGAGGGGTTGCAAGTCTCTCAAAATATCATTACACTCATCAGTTCTCCAAAACTGTTGCGGTTATGAGACCTGCTGTTAGACCTTGTTATTTACAGACTGCATCTTGAGAAAAAGGGCTCTAGGTAGTTTTAAATGTACTCTTGGGTCAAATGCGATCTTCAGAGGCAAGTTCTTGAGTGATGTCATTTTAATGTATTATCTAATTATTTTAGTGGTTTGCACTGCGTTGTGTCAGGGAGTCACCTGGAAGGTGTCACCAGTAGTGGTTGTGCAAAATTTGGGGTTGTGCCAATTGTCAAGATTTTCAGAATGCTATTAACTTCACCTTTGTCTATTTCTATGGAGATCTCTGATAGAATTTTTATGGATTTCAAATCAGAAAAAGGCATGCTACACCTAAACAACTTTTGAAAACTCTTTGAACATTATTAATCCTGAAACATTGGCCACGAGAAGACATAAACCCAACTTTATGTCTTGTCTCTAGGAATCATTGAGGACATATGATAGGCATCTATGGCCAAATAATATTTTGGAGGACGCTAGCTATCCTCCATTCAAACCATACTAGAAGCATCCATTTGTTACCTCTGGGAAGCACTGTTACAGCAGAAACACAAAAGGAAACAGAAAGTGCCGAGGCTCAGCTAATGAGCTTCAGAATCTACTACTGAGATGCAGAGCAGAGGAAGGACGGACATTTTTAAGTCTCAAAACCCTGGCATGTCCGTGTCGCATGCCACGACCCTAAAGGAATCAGCATAAACTTTATGCTATAAATCATCCATTTGGAAGTAACTGATAAAGGGCCAGCCTATCCTGTTCTGGTCAGCTGATGTTTCCACAGGCTGGAGGGTGGAATGTGTGGCAAGAAGCGAGCTGGTGAGTATCCAGACTCGGAGCCTCACAGCTGCTCTCCCTCCCCTTCCGCAGCCCCAACCAATAGGATTACTGACCTAAGAGACGTGGAGGCCTGGGTGCAGCCTGGGAGCTCTCCATGCAGGCCCTACCTCTCCTGCCCGCACGGAGGCAGCAGCACCGCAGAGAGGGCCTGGGGCAGTACCTTGAGCTCCCTGCGGTCCAGAGTGATGGAGAAGGGCCCCAAACCTCCCTCAAATGTAGTTGATGAGAGCCAGTACACCCTAAGAGGCATGGTGTTCAGACAAGAGCTGCCTTCGCGAATCCAAGCACACATCAGCATTAGAAACCAGGTGGAAACACCTCAGACAGGGCAAGGGTTACATCTCAGAGCAGGTATGCAAATATGGAACTTTCTTAACTTTTCATAACTCAACACATTTTCTATCCCAAACCCGCAAGTGAAAATTTGCCTTCCATCAATTCAGGGTTTTCCAGCCCACTGGGCATACTCTCCCTCCTCCGCCTTTTGTCACTTGGGTTGCCTGTGTTCTGGGGTGCTTAGAGCAGTGGCCCAGTCAGCTTACACTGCTTTATCAAAATATCATAGACGGGGGAGCTTAAACAAGACACTTACGTGTCACAGTTCTAGAGGCTGGGAAGTCCAAGATCAAGGCGCCAGCAGATTCAGTTCTTGGTGAGGACCCTCTTCCTGGCTTGCCATCTTGCTCTGTACTCACACGATGTCCTCTTTGTGCGAGCATGGAAACAGGGAGCTCTGGTCTCTCTTGTCCCATAAAGACACTAATCCTATAATGGAGGCTCCACCTTCAAAACCTCATCTAATCCCAGTTACCTCCCAAAGAACTCCGTCTCTGAATTTCATCACATTGGGGGTTTGGGCTTCAACATATGGATGGATGGCGGGGGGAGGGGGCATAAACATTCGGTTTATTAAAGACAGGGAGGGTCAGGGTTGTACCTGGCCTTAGCCACTAATTTTCTGAGTGACATCCCCTGATGCACCTTTCATTCCTGCTCCTTTCTCATCATCACTCACACCTCCTCCCAGCTTCTGCTCTGACCAGTGGCCTCACCTGGGATGCTCACAGTGTGGAACCTCCATGGCTCCTTAGCTTCTGCCCACCAGCCTGCCTCGTAGGAAGCCTGCAAGGTGGGATTCCCTGTTTGTTCTTTCCAGAAACTCTGTGCCCTGCGCCCTTCAAGACTCTGACTTTTGATCCTGAGCAACACTTTTCTCTCAAAAGATGATCTCATTTATGTAATTGAAAGATCTGTGTTGTAATGCTAGAACTGATGTGTTGCTCAAAGGCATTGACACTTTCTGCCTTTCTGCTTGTAAGGCTGGTGGCTGGACTGAGGGGGCAGGATGAGCAGGGCTGGCCTGGAAGGAGGGGCAGAGGGATACAGGCATAAGACACAGATCCACTGATGCTTCCAAATGTAATCCGGGTACCTGTTTTACCCCTGCCTCTGTTACTTTCAGACTTTTACTCTGACCTATTTATGTTATTTTCTTGAATTGTGTGTGTGTGTGCGAGAGAGAGAGAGAGAGAGAGAGAGAGAGAGAGAGAGAGATTTTGCTCAAATCTTTAGTAGATTAAACCGAGATACAGATAACAAAATTAACACATCCCAGCTGCGGAGAAGGGATTCAATAAGTTGTAGTTGTTAATTGTCTCCAGTTTACAAATTTTTAATAGCAGGTTCTCACTAAATAATACTAAGTATTTATTGTCTCCACTTTACAGCTAAGGAAATGAAGAATTCAAGAGTTCCAATGACTTGCTCTACAAGATACAACTAGTGTTTGGGAGAACCAAGGCTCAAAATTAAACATCTTCTGCCTCAAAACCCTATGTTCTTTGCATTGTAACACAATTTGTTCCTTTCTAATACTTTCTCAAGTGGTTTCACGTTCAAGAATCCAGTGGATTTATTACACTTTGCTACCAGGGTGTGAAGATGGATCTTCAAATGATGTTTTGAAAGAATTTTGAATTTCCCAGGTGACAATGCTCATTGAAAACAGCTGTACTGTCAGCTCTTCATTACTGTGACAGCGAGAGAGATGGGGCGAGAGCAGTTGGATGAGATTCATAATTAATCACCTTCTTTGAGTCAAGAGTCTCAGCCTGCTCCTTCCACTGCTTCTCCTGCAGGAGGTGCCCACAGGGAGAAAGAACCCAGTTTCCTGAGAGGCTGAGCTCCCGAAACTTGAGCTGAGGCGAGTTGTTGCAATCAGACATCTGCATTAATGTGGCACTAAAATGGCAATCCAGAAAACACAGGAACACGGGTGACTTAAGGAGAGGGTTGCGTGATCCAAGTAAGAAAATTTCAAGAGAGTTTTTTTTTTTTTTTTTTTTTTTTTTTTAACCAGAAATAAACTCTCAAATCAACCTCGTGGATCTGGACAGATCCTGCCATGACCACTCACAGTTTTTCTGGGTCAACATCGCTCTCATTAAAGAGAAGACAGCACCTTCTCATCTGTCTGACAACCTGAAAAGAGACAGTAATCCAAAACATGTATCAAACACTTTTTTAAAGTTCTTGGTTTCTCTTTGGAGAGCTATTGGGCCAATCTCGATGTTTCAGTGTAGATCCCCAAAGCCAGTGAGGATAACAAAGGGGGCAAGAAGCTTGCTGCTTTGTTGTAGAAATTATATTCCAGAGTCTCAAATACTTACTAAGTGCCTTCTATGTGACAGGGCATGAAACATACTGATTACTGCAAGTGTAAGAGTGGCCACACACCCTCTGGTCTTTAGTGTCAGAGCTCACAGAGGCGCAAAAGTCAACCAACAAGGAAAAATAATGGAGGCTTTTACAGCATATACCATGGATAAATAAGCAACAGGCCATAGATCATTCTAGTCCTGACATCACACGTCTGCTCCCTTCCCTGATGGAGAAGCTCCTAGAGTGTCTGCCTCTGCCCTTGATCAAAAGCATCAGAGTTAGTACCAGCCCACATCTCCATGCCTGCTTCCCAGTGCAACCAGCCAACTCCAGCACATGCGACTGAGTTGGACAAAGACATATCTGAACCAATTTTGACTTCACGTCACTGATAGGACTGTAGGAGTAACAAAAACAAAGAGACCCAGGGTTCGCCAGACCCAGCACGCCCCAAAGAGAGCCTCACCTTTCAGCTACTTCTCGCTGTCTGCTCTCTGAAATCTCCAAGGCTTCTGAAGAGACCCCAGTGTCTTTATTTTTAGATCTGCCCTGACCTGAGTGTTTCTGACCTTCCATCTCTGCAATACGAGCTGAAGCCAGACAGGCCTCTTCCTGCTTCAGCCTGGCCACCCATGTGATTGGGAAGCAGCTCTGAGGCTGCATCAGGAAGCTTGGGTTTCATTTCTCTGAAACAAATTAACCAAAAAAAGAAAATGACATATAAATAGAACACTGAATGAGGCAGATAGTACAAGGCTGAAACACAAACATTTGCAAACCTCTATCAGATGAGAACAGGGAACCTTCTTGGAAGAGGAAGAGAAGGTAGATTGTGTCCTAACTCTGTGCCTAGAATCCGAATCCCAGTTGCATAGGTCCCACTTCCGGCTAGCTTCTTCTGAGGCCCTGAGAAGTGGAGTCTGGGTTACCCTGGAAACTAGCCTGCGCTCTTCTTTCCCCAAGAAAAAGGCCAAAAGTTCTGACCCCTCTTATGGGCACTGATGCTATTGATAGAAGGGCTCGAATCCACTGTTGTCATAGGGTATCCACACGTGCGTCACGGCTCCAGACTGAAGAGGAGACATCTCCATCAATTCTACAACTGGGTAGTGAGTCTCTTGCTCTCTCTGCCACTTATTGTCACCGGTCAAAACCTTCAGGCTCAAAAATGGAGATTGGCTCAGTAACTCCCCAAATGCATTGGAATAGCCAGGCATTGAGAGAAATTAACCAGCAGAAGTTTATCCAAACGTGACCATGAACCAGTCTTCCAACTTAAAACAAAAGGAACGCTGAGTCCAATTGATGAAACCTGAATCTGACGTTCACAGCATTGTCAATGGTTTGTGATCTGATTATCTGTGCACTTCCAGACCCTTTTGAAAATCATGTAAACCAGTTAATTAATCACAACAACATAAAGGGGGATTTAAAATAGCCTTATCGCAATAGATGGTATAGATAAATCCTTATTTCTCCACTCTGGGCTGGCTCTGGACCCGAGTTCCTCAGTGGTCAGGAAAGTTATGAAACTTGAGACCTACCCAGGACATAGGAAGATAAAGAGAAGGGAAAGGGGGAGGGGGAGGAAGAGGAGCCGGAGAAGGAAGAAGGAAAGAGGAAGATGAGTTGAAGAAGGAGGAGGAAGAGGGGAGGGGAAGTAGGAGGAACATAACTGTCCCTGGAGGAGGGGACCCTTGTTAAACAGTCAAGAGGCGGGTCCCCCAGAAGCAGATGAAAAAAGAAGAAGCAGTGAGATCCAATGTAAAAGACAAGAGCCCTGTGACAAAGGCCAAACCCACACCCAGACCGAAAAAGCCAGGATGCAAGAAATAAGGAGCCAGGAGTGGCCTGGCCAGTGACCCAGGGAGAGCCTGCCCGGCCACCCCACAGAGGGGGCCTTCCTCGGTCTGTGCTGTGGACACGGGGTGCCCCCGCCCCCACTTCAGCCCCCTCTATCTGAGCCCGAACGTGACATGGATGCTGAGGGGTGGCTGGGACGGGGACGGCACAAGGGCCTTTCACACTCCACCTTCCGGTTTCAGCAGGACCAGAACTGAAGAGCCCAGACCTCATGGCCACTGTGAAGTTCTCTTCATCGGAAAGGAAAAAGGCAATTTATTTTTATCTCACAACAAATTGGAAAGTGAAGAAACATGATTCAGAAAAGTTCCCTTGAAGACAACGATAATCATGTCTGCAGGGGCATTTGGGAACCATGGAGGGAGGTTCTGAGATGCTGACCTGGGTGGCTGCCTTGGTGTCTCCTGGCAGGTCCTCAACCCCAGCACAGACAGGAGCTCCCAGCGCTGCCTGCTGCGAGGGACATTGTGCCAGCATATCGGTGTCCTCCCTCTGCCTCTGGAACGCACCCCATTGCGAGTTCCCTCTGTCTACTCCTCAAGCCCTCCGCGTGACTTCCGCATTGCCCGGCACGTGGCAGGCCCTGGGTCAGTGTGCAGCAAAGGCCACTGAGTACGATGGCCGCCATATGCATCTTGTCAGTAGGAGACATGTCCTCCTGGACCCTGCTACTCTGCCTGCCTCGTTCCGCTGGGGTTCTGTATAAGCCCATCCCAGCCAGTCCATGACCACCAGGGTGCCCACTCACAGACGGCCTGTTGGAGGCTCTGTGTTCTTGGAAGGAGCTCTCCATCTGCCATAGTGACTGCTCTATACGCCATTTAATTTCTGATGTATTATCTACAACCCCTGCTTGTGCTATGACTCCTTTATTTGCCACCACTCGAGGCTCAACGCCTATATGGAGATATGGAGGATGGATGGATAGATAGATAGATAGATAGATAGATAGATAGATAGATAGATAGATAGATACACACACACACACACAGAGGGTGCCGAAAAAATGTATACACATTTTAAGAAAGGAAAAAACTATTAATATATACCAATAGCAAAAGATGAATACAAGTCACGTGTGACTTCAGCAATGACCAGAGGTGCTCAAAGTGGTTACCATCAGCGTCCAGACACTTCTGATGAAGGTGAACTACTGTTTGACCAATGTTGACTAAAGTGTTAAAATCTCTTAAAATGTGTGTACATTTTTTTGGCATGATATATATATATATATATATATATATATATTGCATTTTGGTCTTCCTGCTTGCTGAAAAAAAAACCTCAGAAAAAAATGAGAGATACTATCCACTTCCTCATTGTCCTCTTGAGTAGGTAATTGGACACTGAGTCCTGAAAACTGTGCTTCTTTTGCCCAGAGGGCAGTGTTAAAAGGCTTTTGTTTACTGTTTTTTAAAGTGCGTGGTCTTGAAAATGGTGAGATTTCATTCCTTTTTATGGCCGAGTAATATTCCATTGTAAATGTGTACCACAGCTTCTTTATCCAATTGTCTATTGATGGGCATTTAGGTTGCTTCCATAGCTTGGCTATTGTAAATAGTGCTGCAGTGAACATAAGGGTGCATATATCTTTTTGAAATTGTGTTTTGGATTTCTTCGGATAAATACCCAGAAGTGGAATTGCTAGATCCGACGGTAGTTCTGTTTTCAGTTTTTTGAGAAAACTACAAACCATTTTCCGTAGTGGCTGCACCAATCTGCAATCCCATCAACAGTGCACACGGTTCCCTTTTCCCCACCTCTGCGCCACCACTTCACTGCATAAATTATATAAATGTCTAACCACTACGAGGCACACCTGAAACTAATGTAAAATAATATTGAATGTCAACTGTAACTGAAAATAAATAAATATATATTTTTTAAAAGTGTGTGGTCTTAGAGACCAAAAGGGGAAAAAGAAAAAAAAAAAAGCATTGTCTGAAAAAAGGATACGTCTTGGGGCTTGGGAGGAAACAGCAGAGGGGACAGTAGCATGACACAGGCAGACCTGAGAGAGGGTTGGGAAGACGTACAAGACTAAGAGGGGACCTGTGGATTCCGGAGAAGCAAGGATGCATTTGCTATTCCCCCGTATCCCCCCAGGGGTGCCAGGATCTCTGCAGGAAATGCCTGTCTTGGAGAATAAACCTATGCACCCGGCTCCTGGTCTTAACCAAGGCCTTATGTGCCAGTTCTCACAGAGGCAGCTAAGCGTCAAGGGACCGTGTGGGCTTAAAAACTGGACATGTTCATGGAAACTAAAGACCAGCGGGTACCCAGCAAATAGTCTGCACCTTTTCAAGATTCTGTTACTCACAAGCCAAGGAGGGCATAGCGTTGGAGGAAAGAGCATTAGTTATGACTAAGATTGATGTTTCCATTGGCTTGGCAGGATGTGGGCTGTAAATAAATTAAATTAGAGGCCGTGGGAAGAAAACTTTCCTTATATCTGATGTTAAATGTACAGTAAAATTCATACCAACTAAACACAGTTAAATTCTGCCCCACCCACAAGCCACACCTGGCTTCCCCTTGATGGTGAACCCCCTGAACTTCACTGGCAGCGCCCCTGCTGGGTGTGACCTCAGCAAATGCCCAGTCTTCTGTTTGCCTCGCAAGCAGCCCTGAACAGCTCAGCCTGGTGGGTCCCAGACATTCCACGGCAGATCTGCCTTTAAAATGCATGAACCAACACTCATTAGAAGTTAATATTTCATGGGTTAATCCCTCACTGTACTGCGACTTTACAATGTCAGAGTCTCAAAGCTTTGTCGTGAATGCTGTCCAACCTCCTAAGGCCCTCAGCTCTGAGCTGGCACTGAATGTTCAAAAGTACCTTCCCATTTCAGCCACAGTCACTGCTTCAAATTTGCAAACCGCAGCCCTCAGAAGAGCTCTGTTTTGTCCCCATATTTGTCATCTGTAAGATTGAATCTGATATGTGATTATAAAGTAATGAGACTGGCTTTTACACAAATCACAGACCTTATGAATCCAGATGAGTGCTGGCCTTCAAAGATGTCACCTTGGGAGGCTGGCCACATACTTACTCCAATGAGGCTGCCACCCCGGATGCCATGCCTGGAATTTCTCTATGGAAATTGCCTGCAGGGACAATTAGCCAATTAGAGGAGGAAATAGAGAATCAGTGCCAGCACTCGGTGGCACTCACGGCTCTCCCGTGTTTGTATGTCAGCTTCCCTGGTGGCCTGTATTTCACTACATCACTGTGTACCCCAGGCAGTGCACAGAACCCAGCACATAGGAGGCACTCCATAAATGCTTGGTAAATATGCAATGGGCTCGTCATCAGCCCAGTGCTCTTTGCCTTCCCCTTTTCCTCCATCTTCTTTATTAGACACTCAGTTATCTGTAGCATCCCTTTCTGGCTGCTTAAATCTCCACGAAATGTACCCAAGGAGGGAGCTACAGTTGACCACAGAGCATGGAGGTAATGAGGCCTCTGTGTCTACCGGGAGAGGCTAGGTTATGCTGAGGTAACCAACAAACCCCACATCTCAATGGTTTAAAACAGTAAAGTTTAACTGTTACCTCTTTGTACAGGGATAAAGTGTGAAGGTTAGGATGGGGGCTCTGCTTCACATGGTTGTTACTCCGCTGCCTATCCAGGCCATTAGAAATGCACACCCTCAACAGAAACAGGGTTCGTGCCATATGGCAGGAATGGAGAGATTAGAGGTGTTCACACCAGCAATTAAATTTCCTACCTGGACATGACATGAGCTCTTCACACACTCACAACCCACATGGCCCACTGGTCTCCTGACCCCACTGCAAGGAGGGACAACACAATAATTTTAATCCTCCTGTAAGCCTGGAAGAAAAAGAGTACAAGATCAAGATATGGGTAAGCATTAGAATTCTCTGCCACAATCTGAGTCAGGAAGTCAGTAAGAATAGATCAATGAGGGAACCAAGTGTGGTACACTGATACATTAACAGCCCCTCAATAGATCATGGTTCTCACAATCAATTCCTTTGTTCATTTCACTCCCACATTGACTTTGAGCTTGGCTATGTGAATTTCTTGGCCAATGGGACTTCAGCAACTGTGATGCAAGCTAGAGGTCTATAACTGCTTGTACATTGAGGCTTCTTCTCTTGCAACGCTGCCATTATCATGTAGAAAGTCCAGGCTTTCTGCTGGAGAGGCCACACAGAAAAGAACAGAGGTGCCTCTGTTGACAGCCCCAGCCAACTGGAAGATGTGTATGAGGCCATCTCCATCAGCCAGTTCCCAGATAAATGGACAATTGAGTGCAAGCACAAAATTGAACCCGGCCAACACCATGTGGAACAGAGATAAGCATCCAAGCTAAGTCTGCCCAAATTACTGAACCACAGAAGAGTGAGCAAATAAATGGTTCTTATTTGAAACCACAAAAACATGACGTGATTTGTTGCACAGCATTAGGTAACTGCTAAAGCAATTCATATCTAGAAGAGGGGTACTGCCATAACAAAAATCTGATACACTTGGCATTGGCTTTGGGACAAGACAGCACGCAGGAGCTGGTAAAGTAGTGAATAGGTTGTTAGCAAAGACTGGAAAAGTGGTGAACCATCTTTTAGTGTATGCTGCAAAGGTAGTGAGGAAATTGTTACTAGAAGATGGAAGAAGAACAATCTATGTTATGTAGAAACATTGCCAGCAGCAATTGAAAAGATATAAAATACTTAATAAACATATGGATTTAGCTAAGCAGATTCCTAGACACAATGTTGAAAGCATCCAGTTGTGTATGATAAGGTACTGCCAAAGAGAGATAAGCTAAGGAAGAAACTGTTCAGTATCCAAGCACATTTTAGAAGAAATATAGAGGGCGGAGGAATTTCTGATTTAGAAAAAAATTAAACTGTTTTGGATCCTTAGTATCCTCAGCCAGGCAAAGATTCTCAGATAAGAATAGCCTGATCAGAAAGATCAAATCAAGGGTATGGTTGTAAGACCTCTGAATGTAAGAGCTTAGGAGACCCTCTCAGATAGAAAAAAATGACTTTTGAGAATTTTGAGGGCATTGTCCCACAGCAGCTTGACACACCCAACTAGAAAGGTCTGTCTCAAAAACATTTATGGATGAGGTTTTGGGGGCATGTAGTGAATCCCAATAAGATTCATAGGAAACCCCCAAAGATTTTAAGAGAGCTTTGTCAGTGAAATTACTACAAGGTTAGGCTTAAAGTAAAAGAGATAATTCAAAATGAAAGAGACTGCTGGACCTCCACTTTCTGTAAACAAGAATCAGTTTGAGAAATCTACTTAGTCACAGACATGGATAATTTCCTACAGAAAAGAAAATACATGTCAGAGGATGAAACCAAGAGTCCAGAGGGAAGATCTCAATGCCACAGAGGAACACTGACTAGATAGCCCTCTCAGGGAACAAAATCAGGCCCTAATCAAGAAACATTCTGTGGGGCCGGTCTGGTGGCTCAGGCGGTTAGAGCTCCATGCTCCTAACTCCGAAGGCTGATGGTTCGATTCCCACATGGGCCAGTGGGCTCTCAACCACAAGGTTGCCGGTTCAACTCCTTGAGTCCCGCAAGGGATGGTGGGCTCCGCCCCCTGCAACTAAGCTTGAACACGGCACCTTGAGCTGAGCTGCCTCCTGAATGGCTCAGTTGGTTGGAGCACGGGCTCTCAACCACAAGGTTGCCAGTTCGATTCCTCGACTCCCACAAGGGATGCTGGGCAGCACCCCCTGCAACTATGATTGAACATGGCACCTTGAGCTGAGCTGCAGCTGAGCTCCCAGATCGCTCAGTTGGTTGGAGTGCGCCCTCTCAACCACAAGGTTGCCGGTTCAACTCCCGCAAGGGATGGTGAGCTGTGCCCCCTGCAACTAGAAAACAGCAACTGGACCTGGAGCTGAGCTGCGCCCTCCACAACTAAGACTGAAAGGATAACAACTTGAAGCTGAGTGGCACCCTCCACAACTAAGATTGAAAGGACAACAACTTGACTTGGAAAAAAGGCCTGGAAGTACACACTGTTCCCCAATAAAGTCCTGTTCCCCTCCCCCAATAAAATCTTAAAAAAAAAAAAAAAAGTAGGATAAAATTTGTCTAAAAGGTACAAACAGTTCAATGAACTCTAAAAACTAATTAAAAAGAAAAAAGAAAAAAAAAAAAGAACATTCTGTGAGCTATACAGGGGAAGACAACATGTGAGCAGCTGGGCTTCATAATTGCTGTGGACCAGTGAGTGCTTTGTGGTTTCCATCCTCTCCATTTTAAATAGGAGTGTTTATGGGGTCTTCCCAGTTCCTGTCTCACTACTGTTTTAAGGGTATGGGGATGGGAATAGTTGTCTTTTAAGTTCAAAATCTCTGTATCAAGAGAAACTGCACATGATAAGCCATACGTGAGAGGTCTTATCCACGTGATAACCCGATGCAGATCATGAGATAAGGGATTTCAAAATCGATGCCATAATGAGA
The DNA here is from genome assembly GCF_036562045.2 of Rhinolophus sinicus. Lineage (NCBI taxonomy): Eukaryota > Metazoa > Chordata > Mammalia > Chiroptera > Rhinolophidae > Rhinolophus > Rhinolophus sinicus. The sequence continues at coordinate 89,240,561 of NC_133757.1, read as the reverse complement.
TAAAAACTTTTTGGGGTCTTGGAAATGGTGAGTGCATTTTGCGGATGATGGAGAATGATTTGCTGCAGCCAAAGAATAGACTGTGGTATATTGTTTCTAAAGATGGCCCATTTCTTCCATCCATGTGGCACACCCCTTTGCAAAGTGACTTCACAACTCCTTCCTTTGCAAAGTGAAACCTGTTTCTCCATCCCTTACATCTCAGCTGGCTTTTTGTCTTGCTTTGGCCAATCAAATGGGATAAAAGTGATGTGTGACTTCAGAGCCCAGGCCTCAAAAACCTTAACAGCAGCTGCTCTCATACTCTAGAAAAGTGGCTGTAAACATGTAGAAAGAAAGAAAGAGAGAGAGAGAGAGAGAGAGAGAGAGAGAGAGAGAGAGAGAGGAAGGGAGGAAGGAAGGGAGGAAGGGGGAGGGAGGGAGGGAGGGAGGGAGGGAGGGAGGGAGGGAGGGAGAGAGGGAGGGAGGGAGGGAGGGAGGGTAGGAAAGAAGGAAGGAAAGAAAGAAAGACACGATTATCCTGCTAAGAAAAGAGAAACCATGTAGAGGAGATGAAGACACCCCCAGACAAAAGGCCTAGCTGAGAACATGTGACTGAGGCCAGACACGTGAGTGAATCCATCTTAGGACATCTAGCCCCAGCTGAGCTGTGCATGACAACGGCTACAAAAGTGACACCCGGAAAGAACCACCCAGCTAAGCCCAGCCCACATTTCAGAATCGTAAGCAAATAAGTGATTGTTGTTTTAAGCCACTAATTTTTTGGTACAGTTTTTTACGTATGAATAGTAACTAAAATATCCAAAAATAGACCAGTTACTGGTCCAGTTACTATATTTGTACTCTATAAAAGCCAAGCATTCATAAATACCTTAAAACGCATGGTCTCATATGATTTCCTTCCTGGTACGTGTGGTAGATGTTGCTTTCATCTTCACCTCTAGATAAAGAAACAGAGGCTCAGAGGTTAAGTTACTATTCAGTGTCCTGCAGCCTATAAGTGATGCAGGACTGAAATTTTTTAATTCCAAAAGCTAGGGTACTACTTGTCCTTTGGTAGTTCAAAGTCTGGGTCAAGAGAGAATGCACAGAAGAGTTACACTCGAGGAGCCTTATCTGCCTCTGAACCTCATGAAGATCATGAGATGATGGACTTCAAGCCTGAGGCCATACTGAGAAATGACTGTTTTTGCCTCTTAGATGCTACAGTTAGATAACATTGACACAGTCTGGACATGCAAGCCACTGGAACGCCAAGACTGCAAATTAGCAGCTTATCTGTGTGCTGGTGGCCGAGTATGGGGACGTTAAGTAGACAGATGTTAATGAGAGCACCAAGAACACCCCTCCTTCCAGGTCTTTGCACACGCTTTTTTCCACTGCATGGACCACTGTCCAAGGAACCCACAGGCTTGCTCCTTCCCCTCCTGTAAATCTCTGTCCCACGTTGCCTTGTCTTCCAGGCCTCCTGCGGCTGTCCGAGCTGGACACGTGAGCAGTCGTCAACCTCTCCCTGATTCGTTTTGCTCCATAGCACTTCCCACCCTCTGACCTCCTATTTGTCTTACTGGTTGGTATATTCATTGTCTCTCTCCCGACCAGGATATAAGCTCCATGAGGACAGAGACTTTTATCTGTCTTGTTTAATAGTGCATCCCCAGTGTCTACAATAATTCCTGGCACATGGTAGGAACTCTGTAATTGTGCTCAATGAATGAATGAATAAACAGAATACAGGTTTCCGCAGCTTAGTAGGGAAGGCTGGGTATGACTATAGGAGCCTCTGTCAGAAGGTCTGTATAGTCCCTGGCTGTCTGCGACTTTTGTTTTTCTGTGCTCCTGGTCGAACCAAGCTTGCCTCACCCTCTGAACTCTGAAGGGAACTGCTGGCCTCTAAGAAGTGGGGCTATCCAGTGCCAATGCTTCCAATATCCTGAGCCCTGGACCTCAGAATGTCAGGGCACTGATTCTTCCCTGTACTCCTGTCCCCCTTTTCCCGCATGCTTCCCATGGAGTCCATCTGGCCCTGGCCATGGCCTCAGATCTTGTCAAACAAGAGCTCCTAGATGCACTTAGAAAGACACATGTAGTGAGGTGATGAACAGAGGGAAGGAGGAAGCTTCCTCAGAGATTCCAAGTAATGAAGGTGGAGAAATGAGCATTCTGTGGGCTGACGCCCATAGGACAGTGGGAACTCATTAAAAAGAAGTGTGGACTCTTGGACAGACGCTGCCATAAGTGCATGTTTCTGCCCCAGTGCCTTTGCTTATGCAGCTGTGGACACACACACACCCGATCTGAAATGCCAACCTCCAACCTCTGGTCAATCACATATTTCACAACCCATTTCTTCCTTGTTGCTTATTCTCACCACACAATCCAACATTGCCCTTTCCTCTTTGAAGTGCTTACAGCATTTATGGTCTGTAGCAATCTATGTAAGTCAAGGTCCCAGAAGGAAACAGATGTCCCACTCAGGTTGGGATGTTTGAAGAGATGTGTTATAGAAGGTCTGTTTATAGAGGTATGAGCAAGGGTTAGAGGAACTGTATTATTCTGGGTCTTCTGGGAAGAAGATACCAAGACCAGATCAAACTTTCAAGGATATTTTAGAAGAAATATCAACAAAGGGATATAGGGAGGGGCCCAGGTAAAGCTGGAAGAACAACCAGACAGGTTTAATGAATCGAGTTTGACGCTAAAGGACAGACAGAGGAACAGAAAGTTGGGTAGAAGAATCCTAAAGGATGACACAGTCTAAGGAAAGTTCAGGAGTCCTCAAACCCAGTATCCGTCACTAGAGGGTCCCACGTCTCCCAAGAGGGGACTTTCCTTACTATACTTGCCACTCATTCATTGGCTGGGAACAGCCCATGAGAATGGGGCCTCAGTGAAAATGTGCTGATGGGCTTTACAGCACAGCAGCTGGCGTCATATCTGCACCCTGTAGTTGGACGTCCACCAGACACTTTCTCATAGCTACTACAACCCACCCTGCACCAAGCATATCTACTTGTCCGCACAAATTTGAGCAGCAGCTCCTCCATGGTTCCAGTGGACCTTTTTTCCTAAAGGAGAACAAGAAGAGGGAGGTTAATGGGATGAACTGTTGCCCCCATCTTTGCAACTGACCTTGGGGCCACAACTAATACCATCCTCTCCCTTCTCTGCTATCCCTAACCCTCAGCCTCAGCAATGCCTCACAAACTTTGGCAGGTCTTGGTGACTTTTCTGAGTGTTAGGCCCAAAACTTCATTCCTGAGGGTTATGAACCCATGTAATCGTTCTTCTCTGACCAGGGGGGCTGCATATGTCCATTCCCAGCTACAATGAGGCAATGGAGTACCAGGAGAGACCCAAGTGCATCACCTGATGTGTTCGTCTGCTTGAGGTGCTATAACAAAATAGGCTGGATGACTTAAACAATGAAAATTTGTTTTCTCACAGTTCTGGAGACTGAAATTCCAAGCTCAAAGTGCCGTCAGGATTGGTGTCTGGTGAGAGCGCAGCCCTTGGGTGTAAGCGGCCACCTTCTCACTTTGTCCTCACCTGGTCTTTCTTTGGTACATGCACAAGAAGAGAGAGAAAGAGCTCTTTGGTGTCTTTTTTTATAAAGCTATAATCCTATTGGATCTGGACCCCATTCTTATTACCTCATTTCATCTTCATTATTTCTTAAGAAGCCCCATCTCCAAATACAGCCTCAGTGGAAGTTAGGGCTTCAACATATGAACCTGGGGTGGGGTGAGGGACACAAACATTCAGTCCGTAACCTCTGGATTCCACATGCATTCTTTCTTGCCACCATTGTATAAAAGCAGATCTGCATCTTCCTGCTGGTCAAGGCCACTTGCTCCTATAAGTATGATGACTCTCCTGCTTGCCCACTGTCTCTGGGCACAATGAGTCCACAGTGCCCTGGCAGGAGCCGTAACTTGTAGCTCAATGGTATACTTGCTGTGACCCCTGGCAAGGGTGCACCCCTTGGGCAATCAGAACTTCCAAACCTGCAGACCCCGAAGTTGCAGGGACAGGCATATAACGTCCCGTGGGTCATTGGCATGATGGTAAATGGGGCCATCCCTGCTTCTGGTCCTTGGTTCCTGGACCTTAGCATCACTTTTTTTTTTTAAGACAGAGCACCATATAAGGGTCACTGATTTTAAAAATGCACTGCATCCCAAATGATGGCACCCATCCCTCTAAGCTAGGGCTTCCATTGTGCCTATAGAAGGCTGCTCCAGTATTGCCTGAGGACGACTGCCTCTGAGTGATGTGGTATATGATAAAACCAGTGGATCCTCGAGTGACAGTGCCACTCTCATACTTTCTTCACTGTGAAGTGGATGCTGTGCTGTGTGGGACTCCATGCCGATGGACCAGCCATTCTGGAAGACCTGCACAATAATGCTGGCTGAGGTTTCAAGGGCAGGAGAGGCAAACTCATCCCCAGCAATGGTATGGATCCTTGTGAGAAGGAACCACTGGCCCTTCCAGAATTGAAGGGGGCCAATGTGGTCAACATGGCACTGAGTGGCCAGTTGGTTGCCTTGAGGAATGGTGCCTGCATGAATCGGTTTGAATTGCTAACAGTTTGGACGTTCAGAAGCATCAGTAGTTGATCAGCCTTGTTGAGTGGGGGGGTCCATGCTGTTGGGCCCACACGTGTCTTCCTCTCTGACACCATGGCACTCCAGCCTGGGGTGGCTGACGACGAAGGCTGGCTAATGTCAATAGAATAAGTGATTTTGTCTACTTAGTTGTCCAGTTGATAGCAGACAGTCCCTGGTGAGTGTTTATACAGATGCACTTCCTGGTGAGAGCAACACAAAAGTCTTTACACTTCATGCCCACTCCCATATGCCAACACATGCTTCTCCCCACACCTTCTCGCCTGTGATCCTCTGTTCCCTATCCTTTCTGACCCTGGATCGGTCATTGGCCACTCACCTTAGGCGACTTTTGCTTCCATAAAAAGTAGATGATCAGATGTACTGCTTGCAACTCTACCCATTGGGAAGATGCTTCCTCTCTACTGTCTTTGAGGGCCACCATTAAATGTGGGGGGAAAGCAGCGCCGCTGTCTATTTTTGACTTGCACCCACGTACTGAGTTAATCCATCTGTAAACCAAGCTCGGTCTTTGTCCTTCTCTTCCAGCTGCGGGATTCTCCTCTATGGTCATAGGCACAAGTTGGTAAAGGGAACTGGTCTAACAGTGGTGGGTGACAAGGAGGTCTGCCAGTTAGGCATGCCTTCTGGCCCTACTCAGGCTCAACTGGAGATGGAATATTTCCACACCACAGTGGACGCCTGCTGGACCTGTCTGACTTTATAACTTGGCAGGTCTGACAGAATGCAACTCATAATAAGCATTTCCAGATGCATTGTCACTTGATGTTCATGGCTAAGTGTTCTGTCTCTACCAGGACCCAATAATATGCCAAGAGTTATGTCTCAAAAAGTGTATAATTCTCCACTGCAGGTGGCATGACTTTGCTCCAGAAGTCCAGAGGCCTGCTTTGTGATTCTCCCAATGGAGTTTTCCATAAGCCAAGGTCACCCCCACCCACCCTTCCCCCTTCCAACCAATTATTCTCTTGCCCCTTTCATCTTTTTCTTTTTTATCTCAAGACGCTAAGCATTGACCTGTAGAACATTATATGCATTTCCAAGGGCTGCCATAACCGAGTATGATAATGGGGCAGCTTAAACAACAAAAAGGTATTCGCTCACAGTAACAAAGGCTGGAAATCTGAGATCACGGTGTGGACAGGATTGGTTCCCCCCAAAGGCGGTGAGGGCAAATCTGTCCTCTGCCTCACTCCTGGCTTCTGGTAGTTTTCTGGCAATCTTTGATGTTACTTGGCTTGTAGAAGCACCATCCCGGACTCTGCCTTCATCGTCACACGATGTTTCCTCGGTGTGTGGGTCAGTGTCCAATTTCCCCCTTTTCCTAAGGACACCACTCATCGGATTTGAGACCCACCCTATTCCAGCATGACCTCATCTTAACTGATTCTACCTGCAACAACCCTGTTTACAAATAAGGTGACATTCAGAGGCATTAAGAGTTAGGACTTCAACCTATGGACTGTGAGAAACACAGTTTAACCCATAACAAGCATCTTGATGTTCTCTCCTCTTTGAGCTTCTCTCTCTGAAGCCTGCCTCCTCCCAGGATAAGATCAACTGCCTCCTGCATCAGCCAGCACCGCCAGTCTTTGAATGTGAGCCACTCATATGAAAGGTAATGAGCAGGAGACCCTGGGGACAGTCCCCCGCACTGACTCTCACTGCCCAGGCCAGGGGCCACTCTCACCATGGGCCTCACTCTTGCCAGTCCCTCTCGATCCCAGGACAGCAGGTGTCCTGAGGCTAGCCACCCCTCCCGACCCTCAGCACAGCCGCTCCCCCACGGAGGCCCTTTCTCCACAGACTTGGCTTTGACACACCACATTTCAGTTTTCTCACCAGACAGCATGAAACGGCACTTTTTAGAGAAGCTGTTTGCTCCCCAGAAGCATGGGCTGGACACAGCTGTGAAAGAGCCCAGAGGACTTCAGGACCCCAGCCCGTTTCATCGTTCTCATCAGGCCTTTGGAAACTCCCAGTTCTACCCTGCCCTAAACATTAGTATAAACACGGTGCCCAGTGTAATGACAGAACACGGAGCTAGGAGTCAGGAGACCAGGGGTCTAGCCCAGGCTCTGTCATTTAGCATCTGGGTGACCTTGGGCAAGTCACCTCCCCAGTTCTCCTCTGGAAAGCAAACAGGCAGACACGCAACTGTCAGATGATCTCTAGGTTGTCTTCCAACATGAATGACCTAGGACTCAAGCCTAGCTGGTCATTAACTTGTCCAAAGAGAAAGGAATGTATTTGCTCGAATTTGAACCCCTCAGATGTTTGAAAACGTCCCTTCTCTCTGAAAGTAATGATGAAACTACAGATAGAAGACCCTTGGGTCCGTATTTACAATTCAGGATCTTGAGTATTTTCATCAGACATGTTTCTGGTTCTCTATCACTGCCTACCAAACCCTCTCATAGCTGAGTGGCTCCAAGCGATAATTGATGACCACAGCTCTGTGTTTTGACTGAGCTCCGTCGCGTGGTTCTTGCTTGAGGGTTTCTCATCCCATTGCAGGCAGATGGCAGCCAGGGCGGCAGTTATTGAAGGCCCGGCAGGACTGACCCACTCCCACATGCTGGCAGGGGGCACTGGCTGCCAGCCGGCCGCTCAGCTGGGGCATTGAGCAAAGCACCAACACTAGTTATTACCATGTGCCATGGGCTCCTCTGGCATAGGGTGGATTCCAGAGGAAGTGCCCAAGGGTGAGGGTGCCAGAGAAGGGAAGCGAAAACCACAAGCCTCCTCTGACCCCGCCTTGGGAGTCCCAGGCACCACTTCCACCACATTCTGTTGACCAGACAACTAAGGACAGCCCCCATTCAAAGGGAGAGAAATTCACTCCACCTCACGATGGAGATGTGTCCAGACCACATTGCAGAATTTTGTATCAGGTGGGAGAACGGTTATGCCCAACTTTGGAAAATGCAATCTGCCACAGTATGGAAATCTATAGTATAAACCTGTATGATAGAATCCGTAGAAATGCATTAAAAGGGCATCAGTAATACGTATTTCTAGTTGACAGAATTTTACATTTTATTTGTCAAATTTTTATACAGTTCTTACAGTGTACCAGGTACTTCTTAAGCACCCAAATGTACATAAACTCATTTAGTCATCAAAAACTAATTTAATCCACTATCATCACCTTCATTTTACAGATTGAAAAATAGGCACTGAGAGGTTAAGGAAACTGCCTGAAACCACACAGTAAGTGCTGGAGCTGAGATTTGAACTCAGGCAGTCTGTCTCCAGAGTTCATATGCTCCAAAGGAATGTTTATTTTTCCTTTTATTGATCTATGATTTCCAAAAGTTTAACAATGAACATGTGTTATTTTACAAGTCAGAAAAGTGAATGCTCACTGATACTGAGAGAAAAGGGGTCTGTGCACACAGCTCTGGAAACGCATCTGTGTACCTCTTTCTGCTTGAACATGATATTGCAGACACAGCACTTCCGTCTCGCCTGAAGGGGGTGTGTAGGAGACTGGGGCAGGTCGTGCTGGAAAAGGGGTGACATGGTGAAACCTGTGCCAGGGCTCTGGAGTTTGACATCTTCTCACTCTGATCTAACTGGACTCACTCGAGTGAAATCATGCTGATGGCATCCAAAGCTGCAGAACTTCCAAATGAAATCTTTTCAGGCCCTTTCAGATGAATCACAAAAACTTTCAGACTGTGTGTCTTCAATATTGCATGGACTATACTTACACTCAATATGTATTTGCTTTTGTATTGAAATGTGCGTTTAACGGAGGTGTGTATTTTTATTTACTGACCCCAGCGACCCTGCCTGCAGTGAAGGTGGGCGCTGGGACCACCAGGAGCCTGCAAAGGTGGGTGAGTGGTCAGGACCCAAGCTAGGACTTCATGGAAGAATTCAATTCTGTGGTTTTCCTCACAGGAGGCTGCAGTGGAGGGAAAATTCTGAAAGCAGGGGCACCCAGACTGGGGCTGCCTGATAATTTCAAAATAATTCAGAGGAGTAAATAAGTCCAAAAAGTGGGAATCCGTTATCTACGCCGCCTTCCCTCCTTCGACTGTGTCCTCAGGCAACGTGTCCTCCCTGTCACACTAAGTGTAAAACCACTTCCTTTGCTGCCTGTGAGAGATGATGATAAAGGGAGCTGCCCTACCGTCCAGACGCCTGTGGGGCAACTGAGGTACGGTGTCAGTTATGGGAAAGTGGACAAAGCAAAGGGCTTAGGTTTAGTGAGGGAACTCTGGTTAAGTCTGGGGAGGAAATTCTTCCCTTTTTATGGTCAAAGTCTAGGCTGTATCACAAATTCCTTGCGGCAGCACCTGTGTCAGTGGACACCTCTTGCCAGAAAGGTCTTTAAAGTGTCCTCTTTCTTGAGGACGTGGAGGGGTTAATTTAACTGTGACAATCCTTCTCCCCAAGCAGGGGTGGTGGGCGGGGGGCAGTGCAAGGACCATGAGCCTTGGATTTGAATTACTGTCCCCTACTGGCTGATCATATGCCTTGGGCATGTGATTTGACTTCTCTGGGCTCCAAGTTCCCCCTTTGCAGAGAAACAGACTCCCAGAATTAGTCTGCCTTCCCTTTTCATTCTTCCCAGCAATCACTCCTCCCAGACCCTCAGTTCCACACAGAAGCACGTTTTCCTAGCCCCATTTTCCTGCTCCCCCACACACGCAGTCCTATCTGAACCTTTCCCTCTTCGCCTTCCTGACTCAGGCCCTGGGCCTCGCCACCATCTCTCTCATGGCTTTAGACTGAGAGCACCCCGCCTCTTCCTGCCTAGGGAGGTTGGCACATTGCTGGATGCTGGGGGAGTGTCAGGTACCCGCGATGGCCCAGGAGTGCCAGGAGCATCCTGCAAGGCAGCCGGTGCTAGATCAAGAGCAGAACACAGAGAAGGAAAGCATGTGTCTCATGCACATTTTTTATATGTCAATAGGGAGTAAGCAGGAAGCTTATGGCCGCCATCAGTGTGCAATGAAGCAATTCCAGAGTTGATATGTTTCAGCGATTTAGTATCTACAAAACCCTCTGCCTGAGGGAAGCCATAACCTTACCCTGTGTGCCTGTGTGTGCGTGCGCACACACGCACAAGTTGTGCATATGTTCAGAAACTCCAAGTGCCTTCAGAATGTTCGTGCAGATCTAGGAATTCCATGGGGTCCTGAGCCCCCAGCCGTGTTGTGCAGCATCCAGATCATTACCCTCCTGAAAGGCACCGAATATCCAGTTATTTTCCCAGGACATGCAGCTCCCAACGTTAGCTCTCTGGCCGAACTCTGGGAGGGATGTGGTTACATTCCAGCTGTTTCTGAAGTGCTCCGTTAAGAGCTGTACCACCGTGCTAGCTTAAGTGGAAACGGTCCCCACGCCCATCACAGTAACATCATCCTTTCGTAAAGAGGCCAGGCCCAGAGAACACGTTCATTATCTAATCATCTTAACTTGCATAATTATTTCCCTAAAAATACAATTAGGAAATACACCTCTGGGATTTAAAGTATATAGATAGCACAGCCTAATACAAAATTGTGTCACAAAGGGGAGAAGAGGCAGAAATACAGAAGAAAAGCAAGATTAAAAGATCAGGAGGAGGCAGAGGTGGTCAGGTAAACAGCAGTGGCAGGAGAAAGGGGAACGAACGGAAAGGAGAGGGCAGAGAGAGGAGGAGGAAGAGCTATGAAGAGAGAGAGAGAGAGAGATGCTTGCAGAAACAGTAGTAAACCCTGCAGAAAGGAGCCTCAGCACCCCTCCACCCCAGCAGTCTGAGTGGCTCTCCTCCTGCCCACGTGTGGGTCAGAGCAAAACCCACCGCAACCAGGATCTCCGACTCACACAGGTGCTTTCACTCCACCTTCCCTCGCCTATGTCCGATGTGGCTGCCTGGTCTTGCCGCCCCGCCTAACACCCAGAGCTTCCCTCACTGCCTCATTCTCCAGGTTGACAACTTGTCTGCTGATAAGCACGCTGCTTCCTAGGCACCACCCTTGGCTCCAGACATCAGAGCTTCTAGAGAAAGGACTCCACCCCAGGGCCCTGGCCAGGCTTCCGGACACTGCACCTCAGGCTGAACCTTGTGTCCTGGGATCCTACTTGTCTGGGAGTGGCCATCAGACATTAAAACCCTCTCACTCCGCCTTCTATCCCTACAGAGTATGAACATCCCATTAAGAACCTGCTTGGAGAACTTGAGGCCCTGAGGCAGCATTGAAGTTCCTTACCTCCTGCAGGTACCAGGGAGCAGATATGACAGGGACCAAGCCCAGAGTGGCTGCAGAATCCCAGTACTAACTAGCTCTCAACCCCACCACACCTCGGAGATAAGGTGGAGAAGGAGAAGTACTCTGAGGTGTAGATGGGGAACTTTGAACACATACTGATCGACAGGGCTGACACATTTGATCCTTGCTCTTCGGCATGGATGGGTAACAGCTCCAATGCTGCTGGCACAGGTTGATGTCCCTTAGCCCCTCCCACACTTTGTACCAACCGTGTTTCCCCGAAAATAAGACCTAGCCGGACCATCAGCTCAATGTGTCCTTTGGAGCAAAAATTAATATAAGCTCTGGTCTTATATTACATTATGATAGATAAGACCTGGTCTTATAGTAAAATAAGACCGGGTCTCATACTAATTTTTGCTCCAAAAGACACATTAGAGCTGACGGTTCAGCTAGGTCTTATTTTCGGGGAAACACGGTAGCCCTTTTCTAATTTAACCCTCTTTGAATAATTCCCATTTGAGGGTGCCAGCTCTTTCCTGTGGGCCCTAACTGATACAGGTGTTAACAAAACGGGGGAAAGGAGCGATATGGCCAAATAGGGTTGGAAAAGTCATGGTTAAATATAACCTGGTTTCCCACCTGCAGGGTGTAGCCAAATAATGTATTGAGACATTCATGTGCTTTTCATTTTCATTGCTGTAGGACACACAAAAGGACCGGGCTGTTTCCCGGTCCCTCACCAAGGAGTTGGCTAACCATGTCCTGAGTCTGGTCTCCAGCGCCTCATCATATTATGGGAAGTTTGATGGGGGTTATATGATGGGGGTTAACATCAGACTATGTTTCAGAGCCAAAATAACAGGAGGTGTACTACACACGTGGATGACCAACCCCAACTGAGATTGAGTTCAAGTGGAGACCAGGGCAGGGCAAGGGTAGGATCCCCAGGCCCTTGGGCCATAGGTAGGGATGAACAGGCGGGTAACTCTGAGCAAAAGGACTTGAATCCCAATCCCTGCAGTTCCCTAGGGTGCTCAGAGCTCCAATGGAAGCCCGGGCGTGTTCCACAGGAGACAGACGTGGTGTCAGGGGCTTGAGAACCTTGGCTAAGATTCCTGTGCCTGACCTTGTCATGGAAACAGCAGAGCCATCCACTGTGCAGGCCACTCCACAGAGACCATGAGGGACTATGGCCAGCGGCTCATCCCCACACTTCCTGTAACTGTCATTTCCCCCCAGAGGTCTTGTGAAATCCCAAGGGAAGGAGGTAACATAACTGATTGATTTGCTGCCAACCCAAGGGAAGTGAGGGCCATCCCTAGACACCTGGTAAAAACATAGCGTAGGGGCTCTTCTCAGCCCAGCTCCCAATCTGGTGAATGGAACCAACGACTTCATTGCAAGTGGATGGGCACTCTAGGTCCTAACGCAAGGAGGGGGACTGAGAGTTTAGGGGCAGCACCATCCCCTGTATTTGCCAGCCATGGGTCTTGCTGTACAGCCCACTATTGTCAGAAACTGGGAAAAGAGATGCAAGCCCAGCTAGGTGTTCCAGCCACTCATCAGCTAAGATACAAAAGGAAGAGTTAGTAGACAGGCGGTCCTTGTCTACCTGCCTTGCTTCCCTTACCTGCCAGACTTTATAGAACCACGTGCGAGACCAGTTCTTTCAGGTTAAACCACTAATCAAGTCAATTCATGGAACCACTAACTAATTCATGGAGTACCTGCCGATGGGCACATAATGGATTACATAGTTGTTGTTGTTTTCTTTCTGTTTTTGCTCAAAATACCACTACGATACCTGTCAAAATGCCCCAAAATCCTGTACACTGGCAACATGTGGAGCAACAGGAACTGTCACTCATTGTTGGTGGCAATGCAAAATGGTACAGCCACTTTGGAAGACAGTTTTGTGGTTTCTTACAAAATTGAATGTGCTCTTACATACCATCTAAGCATCACACTGCTTGGTATTTACCCAAAAGAGTTGAAAACTTACATCCACCTCCTCCTTCCTAGTGGAAGAGGTATTTGTCTTCAGGTTCAATGCCAACCCTCCCCTCTGCCCTTGGTCTCATCCCTTCCCGTCTCAATGGCACACACTCATTCACATGTCAGCTTCTCCCCTCCACTTGCTACTTCCTTTACAGTCTTAAAAATCTGCGCCACTTGTAATCGTGAACTTACCTCTTCTCCTCTCCTATTCTCACCTTCTTAGGAAAAAAAAAAAAAAAACAGGTCTGCATTCAGCGTCCCCACTTTCTTACCTTCTGTTCACTCTTTAATGTAAACATGCCGTAATATGTTTCTGTTCCCATCGTGCCAGGAAAGTTATTCTTGCCAGGCATACGGCCTAGCTGCCAAGTGGCGTGGATACTTCTTAGCTCTTACATAACGTGTTTCTTTGGTGCATTTAGTCCTCCTGACTAAACTTTATCCTTTCTCTTTCTCAGCGACTACACCTTTCCCTGCCTCTTTCTCCTTCCTTTTGACAGTTCATTCACTCACCCAGGACACATTTATCGAGCACCTACGCCGCGCGAGGCTGGGCCCTGGAGCTCACAGGCTGGTGGAGGAAAGCAGTCACGGGGACCAGAGCACCACATAAAGTGTTCCAGGTACAGTGCCAGAAGTTTAGGTGCTAGAGGAGGAACAAAAAGAGGAAATGTCACTTACTCCTAGGAGAGGAAGCTTCAGAGGGGAGCGGAACGATGACACAATTTGCCAGAAAGACAAGGGGAGGCATGTAGGCCTGGCAGAGAAGCAGAGGAAGTAGAAGTGGAGGCCTGCAGTGGCCCCTGTAAGCTGCGTGGTGTGACTGGAAGATAAGCACAGGTGTCTGCCCCTCACTGGGCCCTCCTCCTCCAGCAGCTCCCTAAAATCTCCATCACCATGGCTGCTCCCTTGTCTCTCTTGTCTTTCTCCTCAGAAAGCCTCTCCCTGAGTGGTCTCAGGCCCACCCCCAGCTAGAGGTACAAATAACACCACCCTCTCCTCCTGTGACCTCTGTGGATGATGGTTTCCTCATCCACCAGGGACCAAAGATGGGCCTGGGGTCATCTTGACTCCTACGTGTCCTTCCCCTTCTCCAGCGACATCCAGGTGCCATCAGTCCCACTCCCACAGCCCACTCCCTTCCGCCCCTATGGCCACTGCCATGGCCAGGCTCTCAGCTTCTCTAAAGAAAGCCGTCCTGAGGGCTCCTAACAGGCCTCCCTGCCTGCCCCAAACCTCCTCCTCCCTCTTCATGCCAGCCAAGAAGGTGGCCTTTAAAACACAGACAGGCTGGGGACTCTTTCCTTCACTTCCTGTCACAGCAGCCCTCCTCCCACTTTCCAGGGGAGTCTCCCCAACAGCAGAGCACAGCAACCACATTCCCCACTAGGGGCCCAGCGGGAACCCAGCCCCAGGGCTGGTTCCAACACTTTGATAATACTTGACCTCGCTACTGAATTACTCAGCTTCTTCCCCAACGATGGTCTAGTAAAACTAATGCCTCCAGAAGACTGCACTGGGTTTATGTGTCATGGGACTGTTCTCCCTGACCTACCACCTCATGCCCCGTCTATATCCATTCACCTGACTGCGGAACAGAAATGCCAGCCCCCCAGCCTGGCATGTGAGCCGCTCACAGTCCGGCCCACGCCTGGCCTGCAGTCCACCTCTCACTTCCCCCCACCTCCTATTCTATCCCAGCAACACCCTCTCTGCATCCTCAGATTCAAGAACGGGGTCCTAGGTAGAAATAATGTAACTAATTATACTCTGGTTCAGAAATTGTCTTCAACCAGAGAGCCGCTCTCGCTTTAAAACTCCAGGCCCCCCAGATTACAATGGACTTCTAGAAAGCTCACCGTGTTATACTGTTACTTTTATTAAAGTCATAAAGTTCTCACGTTTTATAAAGGACACATGTTCGTTATTTTAAAAGCAAGCAATACAGAAAACTATAAAGAATGCAGCAAGTTGCGCAAACGCCCACCACTCACAAATAGCCCGTGTTGACCTGCACACACGCTTTCAGACACCCCTCTCTGCACAGAGCTCTGCGGTTGTTTTCTGTCTATCTCTGGCGCACAGCAGTGAGCCCCTCCAGCAACCCCACCTCATTCCCATGCCCAGAGGCCTGACTGGGCTGGGGGAACGGAAGAGGCTCCCCCAGGGTCATGTCCTCTGGGGACAGGAGCCCGTCTTTCCTGGGCGAACCTCTCCCCTTCACTGACCATCAGCTTTTAACTCAAAATCCTGGGCTCACCCAGGCCTCAGCTCTCCTTTCCCACCACCCTCCTTCATACCTGTGCCCTACATTCTGCTCTGGGGCAGAGATTGTCAGGTGAGACTCTGATGGCCCTTCCAATTACAGGGGAATTGACGGGGTGGGGTGGAGAAATGTATATTTTTAGCCGTGGTGAAGAGAAAGGAGATCAAGAGAGAAAATTTTCTGTTGGAACTTTGCTCAGCTCCTGTTCCTGAACTCAGCAGGTACCCAGGGTCTTGAACTTGAAAAATTTGGGAATGAGAAAGCGTGAGCAAGAAAAAGCCATAGGCAGGGCTCATGGGGGTGAGGAGAGGTAGGAAAACGGTTAATGTCGCTGTCAGAATGTTCGTTTTGGAGAGGTTTGCAAAACAATGAAATGTGTTTACTGTTTGATGTTGGAAAGCTAACAAGAAATAGATACAGAGGCAGTGTGACGCTAACTGCCTTTGACACTGGCGACGGCCTTTTGGTTAGAACAAATTCACCCTATGCCGAGACGGATTATTTCACACGTCCGTTGTCTTGAGAGCCACCCTTTGCAAATATTCTAATGCCCGAGTTGCCTCATCTGTGCACTTACTGATTTATTTGAAGGCAGATTGGTGTGGAGAAACATCAGGCAGGAAGGACCCTGAAGGGTGCAGGGATTGGAGGGCGCCAGGCCCTGGGATGGGGTGGGCACTGCCCCCTTGGGCCATGCTGGGCTGATGACTCAGTCTGCCCTGCCATTGACACTCATCTCATCTTTACAACTGCACAAGGACAGAGGAACTCTTGTCCATACTTTACAGATGAGAAACATTACACAGCTGTCTAGTGGCAGAGCTGGCATTGCACCTTAAAGCCTGGACACCTGCTATTGCCTGACCCTTTCCCTGTGTTCTGCTCCTCGAGAAATGAAATCAAAGCCTCTTCCCTCTGATGACCTCAGCCAGAGCCACCCTCCCCATCTCTTGACCCACTTGGACCTGCTGTGCTCCTCTGCAGACACGCTCCGTCCTGGCCCAGCTGCAAATCCAGGCACAAATATAGGCACAGAGGTTCAAATCCAGGGACACGGGTATGAGGTTAGTCTGCCTCCTGTAATTAGAATAATAGTGCTCATTTACATTTTCCTAGCAATTTATATTTTCCAAAATATTTCAGATATATAGTTGAAAATAGGTAGCATTAATATAGTTCAGGGATGCCAATACCATTGGCTGCTTACAGGTGCCCGGGTTGAGCTCTGAGTTGAGATGGGTTCTGAGGCCAAGCTCAGGGTCAGTGGGAAAGAGTTCAGGGTTTAGTTAGCACATAGTATCTTCTATGCATACGGTGCAGTCACATTATAAGCACATTTGATTCATTCAAATGCAATCATTGAGGCTCTATACGATGAAAAGAGAGTAATTTCAAAAGTGTGGGTGATTCTACCCATCTTTACCCTCAATGAGCACATTCCCTGGCATGAGGGGGTGATGGGCTCTCAGCCCCCTCATGCATCTCCTGGTGTGGGCATCTCACCACACTAAGTGGGATTTTGGCATTTGAAAGAAATAGCAAGTATTTTCATTCAACAGATCCCCATATGTGAGCCATACTTCATCCACTCCATCTTGTTCAAACACTGGAGGACATTTTTTAAAGGCTTGAGGTCTCCTGAGGGATTTTCAAGGCGAATTTTGTTTACATACAATTCCACAAGAGCCCATCCCTGTAGAACCCATCACTCCTATCAGATGCAAAGCTGCACTGGCCGTCCTGGTAGGTGAAGGAGCACCCGACTGGAGTTTACACCTGCCAGCTCATCCATTTACCACCTTTCCAGCATTTACTACCTTTCCAGTAACTGGGCAGCTTCCTAAACTTCTCTGCAGGCCTCATTGCAGATAGAAATCAGTACCGCCAGGTAGCTCCCAGAGCCAAGTGCTGGGAAGAAGCTTCAGTTTTATTGTTCTTTCAAGTTCTTTGTTGTTGTTGTTGCTGCTGCTTTGTTTTTGTTTTTGTTTTTTTGTTTTGGTGGGGCTGAATATGCCCCAAGTGGTGATTGGGAGGAGGGCTGTGAGCTGAAGCATCTAAGGTTCTGCTGTACCTTGGTTTGTTCCGGGTGGGTGGGTGGAGCTGCACTTGATATGGGCAGAACATCCCCAGGGGGGGATGGGGGAATGCCTTGGGTCTGGTGTCCCTGGAGCTTTTAGCAGGTGGGGGAGGTTGTGGCCTGGGACCAACATCCGATGCTGGGCTGCACCACTAGGACCTGTACCTAGGCAGCTTTTTGGTTTCAAGTTCAAAATACCTTTCTCTGCAATATCTAATTGGGTTTGTTCTGTGAAACCACCTTGTGATGGATTCTTAGCCCCATTTTAAAGATAAGGAAACAGACGCAGAAAGGTTACTGACTAACCCAAATTGGCTCAGCTAGTAGGAGGTGGAGTGGAAAGATAAACGCAAGAACTTGGAAGAACTCAAAAGTTTATCTTTCCACTCCGCCTCCTACTAGCTGAGCCGATTTGGGTTAGTCAGTAACCTTTCTGCGTCTGTTATCTTTAAAATGGGGCTAAGAATCCATCACAAGTTGGTTTCGAAGAACAAACCCAATTAGATAATGCAGAGAAAGGTATTTTGAATTCGAAAAGGCACTCTCCAGAGATATTTGGGCTTTGCTTCAAGGTGGTTTTCTGTTTGTATTTTTAGGCTTCTGTTGTTGTGTATCAGATACAGAGCTAAACCTGTCACTACTCCACTTAAAATCCTTCTGCTATCGACTGAATATTTGTGCCCCTCCATGTGTTGAAGCCCTAACCTCCAATGTGATGCTATTTGCAGATGGGGCGGGCCTCTGGGAGGTAATGAGGGTTAGCTGATGTTATGAGGATGAGACCCCAAGATGGGGTTAGTATCCTTACAAAAGGAGACTCAAGATACCAATCTTTCTCTCTCTCTCACTCTTTCTCTCTCCCTCACCCCCATTCCAAGGAAAGGCCATGTAAGGACATGTCCACGGAGAGGGTCCTCATGAAGACCCCAACCATGCTAGCACCCTGATCTTGGACTTTTAGCCTCCAGAACTGTGAGAAATAAATGTTTGTTATTTAGGCCACCCAGTCCATGGAATGTGTCATAGCCGCCCGAGCTGACTAAAGCTCCTTCACTGACTCCCCATGCCCTCAGGGCAGAGACCACACTCCAGCCTAACACACAAGGCCCTTCACAAGCTGGCCTCAGTCTATCTTTCTGGGCTTACCACCCCCTCTCATTCTCACAAACGCATCCCAAGCTTCAGTTTCCCAAATAACTGCCATGCTTCAAATAACTCTTTTTCATAGTACATGTTGTTCCCTCTGTTGATGAGTGATTCAGACTTCAAGAATCATTTCAGAACTCAAAAATCATTTCTCTGTGAGGCTGAATCAATCACCCTGTTGTCTATTGCTGTGCCCATTTCTGTTGTACCGCTTATCGCATCATATTATTACTGGGTCTTTAAATACCTTTTACCCCCAATTGACAGTGGGCAGTATGAAGAGCTCTCACTTCTTTAATTAGTGCCAACCCTTACACTAGAGGTTGATAATTGTTGAGGGAAGGAAAGAAGGAAGGAAGGAAGGAAGGAAGGAAGGAAAAAAGGAAGGAAGGAAGGAAGGAAGGAAGGAAGGAAGGAAGGAAGGAAGGAAGGAAGGAAGAAAGGATTGATTATCACATGATGTGTTTATGGCTGTCTCCAGACAGTTTTGAAAGTGAGGGAAATATTAACAGCAACTTAACATGGAGATACCTACCGCATTTCCACTAAAAGCAAAGAGTTTAGATATGCCAAGGCAGTCAAAAACCTAAGGGTTTCTTTTTACCCATCCACCTGACTACTCAGTTTCTTTTATGCCCCCACCGAGTAAAAGCAAGCCTGGAAACCCCACTGAAGCACTTCTTTGCAAAAAGAATTAAGGATAGAAATATAGCACTCACAATCATGATTAAGTTGAAACACTGATTATATTTGATTTTATGCCATTTAGAAACCATCTACTGAACTTGAGGTTAGCTTGGTATCCAATGCAAATTCTTCCAATATCCCCTTAAAAATACCTACAAAGATACTGAGAGAGGAAAAAATAAAGAAAGAAAGAAAGAAAGAAAGAAAATTTACAACAAAGAAAATTGATAGAGCATTATGGGAAAGTAGATGGAACTGTATTAGGGAAAGAAATCTAGCTAAGCTTTGCCTTATGATGTACAAGTCTCTGTGCCACGTGAAACAAAGACTCTTTAATTTAGGAAGACAGTTCATATTTTCCCCATTGTCTGCTCTCTGACTCAGAGACTCAGAAACTCAGGTCTACGCCAAGCATGAATCTGAGGAGCCATCCCTTGGTGCTGACCTGGGTTTAGGCCAGAGAACTGTTGCCTAATGTCTTGCCCTCTCCCATTGGTCCCCAACCCTGAATCTTGCATCTTTCTACATCTCTTTGAAACCACTCATCAGAAGTGCAGGGCAGCTAGGAAATGTACTTTCTTATGTATCCCAACCATTTAGCTTATAGAGAACAAGGCAAGTAGAAGCAGGAGAAGACGCCTTGTAGGTAAATTATGGCATTATGGTAAACTTTGGCATTTAGATTAGAGGTTGCATGCACAAACCCAGAGACAACAACTTTAGGTCTGGGAAAATGAGGATGAGAAAATTTTCCTCAATTGGAAAAGAACAGGGAAATATCTATTCTCAAATCTTCAACAAATGAATAATACAGATTTTAATTTATTTGAAGATGAATAAAGGAAAATAATTCAATGAAAGAAAAAATGCTATAAAAGAGAAATGAAACAGCATCTATGACCCAGAAGAAGAACTTAGCTCTGAAAAGTGATCACCTCCAGGCATCAGAAGAAAATTTTTGGAAATTTGTATTCTCAATAGAATACAACAAGTCATCGTTACCTCTTACAAAACAGAATGAAAAGAAGTCAAGATTTAAAAGACAATGGTGGAAAAGACTAGACATGGAGGGATTATAAAAAGCACCTTTTAAAGCATTTTTGAGTTCTCAAGAAAAAGAAATCTACAAAGGAGTGAGACTCAGAAAAAAGAAGACAATCGTAAGGTAAGAAGAACTGAAGAACAGAAAGCCAATGTTGCTTTGTAATTAAATTCTTGTATCTGCATTAAAATCAAGAGACTATACTTGTGGTCCTATGCTAATTGGAGGGTCCTAAAGATCTCCTATTAAACTGAGGTCCTTCTAAGAGGCTGAATGGTCTTAGGTCAATAATACTCCTCGCTTCCCAGTAGAAATAAACAAAAACCCTCTCTGAATGAAAATAACCCTACTAGAGTTTAACCAAATATGAACTCAAAACAAAAAATTTTAACCCACAGGGAAACAAGCTACCATAATTGAGAATCAGCAGAAATAAAATACAAACATTACAAAAAACTACAAAACTCTGATGAAAGAAATCAAAGAAGAACTAAGTAAATGGAGAGATATCCCATGTTCATAGATAGGAAGACTCAATATTGTCAAGATGTCAATTCTTCCCAACTTGATCTATAGATTTAATACAATTCAAATCAAGATCCCAACAGATTGTTTTGTGAATATCAACGAATTGATTCTAAGGAGGACTAACACTACTTGACTTCAAGACTTGACATAAAACCACAGTAGTTTAAAAAGTGTGGTATTTGTAAAAAAAAAAAATAGATAGATCAATGGAACAGAATAGAAAGTCCAAAAACAGACCCATACAGATATAGTCAACTGGTTTCTGACTAAGGAGCAAAAGCAATATCATGGAAAAATGACAAAAATGTTGCTAGAATAATTGTTCATTCTTGCAAAAAAAATAAGAATCTAGACACAGACCTTAAGCTTTACACAAAAATTAACTCAAAATAGATCATAGTCTTAAATGTAAAATGCAAAACTATAAAACTATTAGAAGATAACAGACGCTTTTTAAAATATAATATCAAAGGCATGATTCACGGAATAAAGAATTGATATGTTGGACTTCATTAAAATTAAAATCTTCTGCTTTGTATCATACGCTATCAAGAGAATGAGAAAACAAGCCACAGAGTGGAAGAAAATACTTGCAAAAGATATATCTTATAAAGGACTGCTAGCCAAACTATACAAAAACTCATAAAACTCAATAATAAAACATTTTGCCTTAAAAAATGGACAAAAAAATCTAACAGATACCTCATGAAAGAAGATATGTAGATGGAAAATAAGCATATGGAAAAATGTCCAACATCATATTTCATTAGGAAATTGCAAATTAAAACAATAATGATATACCACTACACACCTATTAGAATGGCCAAAATCCAAAACACTGACAACACTAAATGCTGACGAGGATGTGGAGCGATACAAACTCTCATTCACTGCTGGTGGGAATGCAAAATGGTACAGCCACTTTGGAAGACAGTTTAGCAGTTTCTTAAAAAACTAAACCTGCTCTTGTCTTATGACTCAGCAATCACACTCCTTAACACTTATCCAAAGGTGTTGAAAATTTAGGTCCACACAAAAACCTACACATAGATATTTATAGCTGTGTGATACAGACTTGCCAAAACTTGGAAGCAACCAAGATGTCCTGCAGTCGATGAATGGATAAATAAACTGTGGTACATCCAGATGACGGAATATTATTCGGTGCTGAAAAGAAATGAGCCATCAAGCCATGAAAAGAAATGGAGGAACTTTAGATGTATATTAATAAGTGAAAAAAGTCCATCTGAAAAGCTATGTACTGTATAATTCCAACTATATGACATCCTGGAAAAGGCAAAACTATGCAGACAATGAAAAGACCAGTGGTTGCCAAACGTTCAAGAGAGGGAAGGATGAATAGGTAGAACACAGAGGATCTTTAAGGCAGTGATGCTATTTCCTGTGGTACTATAACGATAGATCTATGTCATTATACATTGTCAAAACCCATGGAAAATACAACTCCAAGAGCGAATCCTACTGTAAACTATGGACTCTGGGTGATAATGACGTGTCAGTACAGGTTCATCAATTGTAACAAATGTACCACTCAGGGGTGGATATTGATAGTGGGAGAAGCTATGCTAAGTGAGGGAAGGCGGTTATGTGGGAAATCCGTATTTGCCCCTCAATTTTCCTCTGAAGCTAAAACTGCTCTATAAAATACAGCGCATTTTTTAAAGTATATACTTACCTATTATTTATGGACCCCACCCAGATGTCACTTTTACCAGAACCTGCCTCAAAACTTGGATATCTCCCAAATTATACCTCACGCAGGATCTTTTTTTTTTAAATTCACACCTGGACACACTGTAGTAAATCTAAAAACACTAAAGAAAAAGAAAGCTTTAAAAGAAGCTGAAGAGAAGAACAGATCATCTACTTACACTAGCACTAAACTCCTCAGCAGCAACATGGAAGCCTGAGGACAAAGGACTACTCCCCCCACTGGGAAATCATGCAGCGCTGATGGCTGTGTAAGAGGGCACATCCGCTTTGAAAGGGTGGCATTCTGAACATGCACATATCCTATCCCCCAACAATTCTACTCCTAGTTAGACGGCCAGAGAAACTGTTAAAATGTCCCTCAGGAAACATGGGCTAGAATGTTCATAGGCACAAAAATATGAAAACCACCAAATATCCATTAACAGGAGCACGGCCAAATGAACGGTGATACACTTACGCAATGGAGTATTACATAGCAGGTAATATGAATCAACTACAAATGCAAGTCAAAACTGAAACGGATCTTATAAATACAGCAGTGGGTGAAAAAAACTAAGTCACACTGCATGATCCTATTTTATGAAGCCATTGAACACTATACTGTTTTAAGATATGTGCTTGTGGTAAACTATTTTTTAAAAACAAGAGCATGACAAACACAAGTTAATCATGGTGGTTACCTATGGGCGTGAGGCAAGCAAAGGAGTACCTTTAATGCAATAGTTAATATTCCAGTTCTTAAACTAGATGGTAGAGTGAGTCATGAGTTCTCGTTTTACTATCACGATTCATAACTTATATGCAATATATATGTATTATAATTTATAATACATATATTATAATTTATATGCTACGTGAATTTTTTTTCTCATTAAACTTTGTATTCAATGGGTCTCAGAATTCTGTGACAGATCTTTAGTCAAGTTGTTTCCATTAAAAAGGACTGATTTTAAAAACTAATAACTTAAAAACTGCCATACAGAAAGAACAAATGGTCCACAAAACATTTTCCTTTCCTTCTGAAGGTTTTACGATGCATTGTCATCATTAACCAGTCTTTTACTATTACACTTAAATGGCCAATTGAGACAAACAGGTCTGTGACCGTTCTTCCACCGCTGATTAAGACTGAGGTGGCAGGTATTGAGGGTAATATTCATTGAGACTTCTTACAGGAAAGTTTTAAATGAAAGAGAAATTGTAAGAAATTTTCAAATACGATATCAGCATTAAACAACGACAGAAATAAACAGCCGTCCTGATTCTGCTAAAACACAAACAGCACTATGCAATGCACATTTCAGAAGCCTTTTTTAATACAGTCAGGCACCACTTAACGATGGGCATATGAGAAATGTGCCGTTGGGCAATTTCGTCATTGTGCAAACATCACACGGTACACTTACCTAAACCTGGCTTGTATAGCCCACCGCACATCTCGGTTGTACAGGATAGTCCATTGCTCCTGGGCTGCAAGGCTGTACAGCATGTTACTGTGCAAAACAACACGAGATTAAACCAAGCACAAGAGAAAACAACATAATCAAGAGACATGGTACACATGAGCCTGTTGCCGAGGTAACACAGCATACAGTTTCACAGCAAACTTTTTTTATACAGTCCACTCCAAAATAAGGGTAAAAAGTCTAGTATAATAAATACAGAAACCAGAAACTTGGATATTGTCATTATCAAGTATTCTGTACTGTAGATAGTTGTGTGTGCTCTCCTTTTATACGACTGGCGACAGAGTAGGTGTGTTTACACCAGCATCATCACAAACACATGAGGAAGCTGTTGTGCTAGGACGTCACTAAGAGATGAATGTTTTCCATCTCCATTATAATCTTACAGGCCCACTGCAGTATATGCATTGTTCAGCACTGACCACATCTTAATGCAGTGCATGACTGTAAATGGAAAAACCCAAAGAAATGAATACAAAGAGAGAGCACATTATGATTATGGAAGACAGTGAATGGAAACAAACATAATTGGTGTTCCTGAAGGGGGGAAAAAGAAGTATAATACATGGAGCGGCAATAACCAAAGATAAAACTGAAACCTTTCCTGATATAAAAAACAACCGGATGTGCCAGACCAAAAGTAGTCACTTACAACGAACTAAAAAAATGATAGACAAATGCCTTAGTGAAATTTTTAACTTCAAGAAGAAAACAAAAAATCATATAAAAATCTAGTCGAGGGAAATAGAATAGCTCCCCTAAAAAAAAAGGATAGCAACCTAACCTCAGAATGTAATCCGAAATTTAAATGCCGTAGGCAATGAAATAACAGCGACAGAGTTTTGAAAGAAAAGAGTTACTACCTGAGAATTCTGTGCCAGTTAACTTAATTATTTACATGTGATGGCAACAGAAAATAGTCTTAATATACAAGGACACAAAAATAGACCACTCACAAAATCTTTTTGAAGAAAATAAAAACCAGTTAAAGACAAAAGGGCTAACAAAAAAAAATGAATTAAAATAAAGAGCTCAATAATCAGGAAGGCATGCTATAAAAAGACTAGTAAATATTGAAATCATTAAGACAAAGATTTAAATGAAAGCATCTGCTCTGAATGTAGTCACAAAACAAAAGGAAATGTGAAAAAGTATCAAAAGACATATCATGTAAAATTATAGTAAATACCAATAATTAATTAGTCCATATCTTATAGAATAAATTGACATATACTCTGGGTAAGAGAACGATTGACAGAAGAACATAAAATGTTAATTTCTAAAAAAAATTACATAAGAAAGCATTAGATAATATTAGATAATGTTGATAATATTATATATTTAGATAACATTAGATAATACTTATTTGACATTGATAATTAAAGAAAGTTAGGGGACAAGTACATACTTTCAATTAAAGATAGTCACTAGAGAAAAAGATAGATGAAGGGCTAATTCATTTACCAAAAATAAAACAAAGGATATATATTTTAAGTATAAAAATGGCCAATAAAAACAAGATGAAAAAGTAGAACAAAACTCATTTGTGATAGTAGTAAACAATAGTATGATAAACTCATCTACTGAAATTGAATTTTTAAAAGATTGGATTGGATTTTAAAAAGAATCCAATTATAAATTATCTTAAAGACATACATTTAAAATGACGTAGAAAGGGTAAAAATAAAAAGATGAACAAGAATGTACTAGGCTAATGTGAACAAAGAGAAAGCCATAGATTAATATTAAAGTAGAACTCAAAGCAGTACGCAATAAACAAGATAAAGAGGCTCGTATTTTACTGATAAAGGGCAAAATCCACAATGCAGATAAAATAGTATAAAACTTCTATGTTTTGGACAACATATCAAAATATGGGAAACAAATACAATTCAAAGTACCAGGAGAAGTTGGAAGAAATACATTAGAAGTCTGAGATTTCTTAACACATATTTTAGGGCCTTGGTAGAACAATAGGAAAATAGAAAAATCTGAATAATGTAATTAAGATTTGATTTAAATTCTTCATTAAACCTGGCATTTTATAGAAAACACACTTCATTTTCCAGTGTCCATGAAAATGTATAGAAATTGACCATACAGTAGACACTAAAGAAACCTTCAAATTTGTTCAAAAGCAAAATGACCATCCTTGTTCTCTGTTTTACTCTGTAAGACTAAAAAGTCAATGAAGATGCACCCATACAACATGTCAATTGGAAATTGTAAAATATTATCCTAAATAATTATGGAGGTAAGGAGGAAATCAAAGGTACACTTAGAGAAAGCTTGGATAAAAGGAGAGACAGACATGTTTCCCAATAAAATGATTCAACATTACAAAGAGGGCAATTCTTTACTAAATTTAATTTACAAATTTTAATGTCATTCTAGAATTTATGTGTGCGTGTGTGTGCGCGCGCGTGTGTGTATGCTTAAATTGACGGGCTTTATTTTTATAATAAAAAAGATTTTGTAAAATAAGAATAATGGAGGGGAGACCATCACTATAAATTATTAAAATAAATGATAATGCTAAAAACTACATTTAAAGAAGCTCTCCACAAGTTGAGGTGATCTGCCAGTGACTAACTACTTTATAGAACAAAATTTAACACTCCGTGGAGTAAGAAAATAGAATCCAGAGTCTCTAGCATATAACATCCATAATATCCAGTAATCAAACACTATTGGATGTGCAAAAAAGTAGGAAAATGTGACAACAACAACAAAAAAAATCAAAAAATAAAATAGTCAATAGAAATAGACCTATAGACAACACAGGTATTGAAAAGAGCTCTTAAGTTACTATTTGAAAGGGATGGGGCTAAGATGAGATGACTAGAAGCACTTGCTTTGGGTATAAAATTTAAGGAGGTGCCCCAGAAACCCAGTTATCAAAAGAATATAATGCAGTATTGTAACAAATCAAAATTAGTGCAAAAGAAATCCATGATGTACAAAACCCCCAAAATTTAAATAAAAGTTGAATTTATAATGATGCCAGGATAAGCCTTATTTGGAACCAGCAAGGGGAGGGGGAAATCAAAAATAATGATCCTGTCTGTACTTAAAATTTTTGTCAGGAAGGAAATGATAAAATATCAAGCAAAATGTTTCCAAATCTGAATAAAACACTTTTTGCAAAGCTCAGCAAAACCCATGCAGGACAAATAGAAAGAAAACCTCACTGAGGTATATCATAATTAAATTGGCTGGGAAAAAAAAAAAATGATAAAAAAAATCTAAAAACCAACCAGAGAAAAAGACACGTTGCAAACAGGGGAACAGCAACAGTGGTTTACTTCTCATCTGAAAAAGAGAGAGAACAGAAAACAACATAAGGGTTGTTTCAGCACTTGGAAGGTGCTGAAAGGATTAAAGCCAAAAAAACCTCAACAGAGATTCTAAACCTAGTGAAAATATATTTCAAAACTGAAGGTAAAAGAAAGACATTTTCAGTCCGTTGAAAGCAGAAAGAATTCATCACACACAGATCCCCACCACAGGAAATGCTGAAGGAGGTTATTCAGGCTAAAGGGATGTGATCCCAGGCAGAAATTTGAATCCCTAGGAAGGAATGAAGAGTGCTGAAAATAGTAAATATATGGGTAAGCTTTTATATTATTATTTTTCTTAGAGTCTTTAAAAGAAAATTGAGTGAAACAAAGTAATAATGTACTGTGAGGGTTATAAAATATGTAGAATTAACTATATGACAACAGTAGAACAAAGGACATTAGGTATAAATGGAATTATACTTTTTGTAAGATTCGTACATTAAACAAACCATGGTATAATACCAATTTCAAGTAGGTTATGATTACACTAATGATGCATGTTATAAACTCTAGACAAAGAGTTTTGTAAAAATACGAGGACATATAGCTATAAAGTAAATAGAGAAGATAGATTAAAATATTTAAAAATACTTTATTAGCCCAAAAGGAGGCATAAAAGGAGGAAGAAAAAAAGAAGAACAGAAAGAAACAAATTTAAAAGAGACAAATAGCAGGATAATTCTCAGTGGCCACTGACGTAGTGGTTTGAGACAGACCAGAGTTTGAAACCTGGTTCTACCACTTGCCCTCTGCGTGACCTTGGTAAATTGTCTGAACCTCCCTAAGAAGTTTCCTTATCTGTAAATAAAGTACTTGTGCGCCAAGATTTTGGTATGAAATTTTTTAAATCATGCACATAAATCCCTTAGCACAGTGCCTGGCCTTTAATAAACCATCAGTAAATAAAAGCTGGTGTCAATACAAAGGAACTTGGTAGAAAGTTGAAAGAAAAGCATATGAAAGATGAGGTGCGAAAGATCTTTAAGTCTCTGATTGTATGTTGATAGCTCTATGAAACCTTCACTGACTCCTTCTTGAAGAAATAATTGATCCATCCTCAGGGCTCCCAAAGAATTTTATACATAACTTTATGATAGTACTTGTCAAATTTGATTATAGTTACTTGCTTTAATTAAACTTTTTTTTCAGATCATTGTAAATTCACATACAGCTGTAGGAATGGTAAGAAATCCTATGTACCCTTTATATGGGAACAGTTTCCTACAGGGGAACATCTTGCAAACCACCCTACGATATCACAATCAGAATGCTGACACTGATACACTCAAGACACAGAACATTGCTGTCCCAAGATTCCCTCATGTTGTCTTTATAGAGACACATCCACTTCCCACCTACCACCTCCCTTAGCCCCTGGCAACCACTACGCTGTTTTCCATTGTCATTTCAATAATGTTTAAAAAGGGAATCATACAGCGTGTGACCTTTCGAGATTGGCCTTTGTTCACTTATGGTTCACTCACGTTCTTGAATCTGTAGGATTCAAATTTCACCCAAATTATGAAGTTTGCAGCCTTTTTTCCTAAAAATCCATTTCAGACCCACATTCTTTCCTCTATTCCCTTGGGATGCCAATGAGCAAATGTTAGATCTTTCGTTAGAGTCCCACAAGTCCCTGAGACTGTTCATTTTTTTTCAATCTATTCTCTCTCTGCTGTTCAAATTGGCTAATTTCGTCTTTCCCCGAAAATAAGACCCAGCCAGACAATCAGCTCTAATGCGTCTTTTGGAGCAAAAATTAATATAAGACCCAGTATTTTATATTATATTATATTTATTATATTATATTGTATTATATTGCATTGTATTGCATTGTATTATATTGTATTATAGTATATTATTATGTTATATTATATAAGACCTGGTCTTTGCTCCAAAAGACGCATGAGAGCTGATTGCCCGGCTAGGTCTTATTTTTGGGGAAACACAGTTTTGATTGCCTACCTGCCTGTGACAACATTCCAGAAGGAGAATGGGAGCACCGCCTGTACTGCTGGGTGTGGGGAGCAGTCCAGGCTCCCCACCTTGGACACTCAGGTGGGCAGGGACTCCTCATGATAGTGGGGCAGGACTGGGAGTCTGGGCGCTTCACCAGGGCTCCGCTGAAACCACCCCGGCTAGGAGGACGACGACGGGTGGGAATGCCTCTCTAATCCTCTGTGCGTGGTGTCTCCTGACGGAATTCCTCGATCTTCACCACACCTCCTCCCACACCACTCCAGCTTGAAGTGGGCACCTCATGACAGCCTGGCAGGAGTGGGAATGTTGGGTCCCGCTCAGCCTGTGATGGCAGGATCGGGTACAGTTGCTTCTGTGCTGTTTGTCTGCATACAGCAGTGACTGTCTAAAAGTATTATGTTTTGCTAGGGTCTCCTCTTCTGTTCCTCTGACTAGAGAGCAGATTCTTGTGGGGTTTTTTTGTTCTCTGCACCTGTTGGCTTGCCTGAGTTGCCAGTGTCCTCAGCTCCAAGTCTGGGATACACCGGACAATAAGAAAACCCAGGGAACTCACCATTGTCTTTCCTCAGGTCCCGAGAGCCCTTACATGGTGTGCCTTCTTTCCTCACCCTTTCAAAGCCTCCTTATGTTTGTTTCATATGTAATATCCAGGGGTTTTCATTGTACTTAACAGGAGGAAGAGGGAAAAATACACGTGCTCCATCTTCCCGGAAGTGCCAGTACTGAATTGCACTTCGTTTTCTGCAGTTTCCTCTCCCGGGGGAACGCTTCGAGGGCAAGGAGCACACTTGATTCATTTCGGTTTCCTCAGCACCTAGCCAAGAGCACATGTCCCATACATTCTGTCGAATGGACGTGTGGATGAATGTAGTGCCTAAGGGCCTGGGACTAACCCTCTGCGGGGCCAAGCCCTTTTCACTCTGCCTTATAGCCTTTCCGATACTGAGTCTGCCTGGAGTGCTAAGCTGCATGCACATTGCAGGGACCCTGGGATTTCCTCGTTCTCTGCCAAGAGCTTGCTCTCAGGTTTGACTGTGTGCTGTCAGAAAGACTAGGAAAGCAGACCAGAGACAAGGCAAGAGCAAAGGCCAAACTCTAAAGAGTACGGAGGGCACGCCCTGCAGCAGGAAGTTCCCAGATGAAGAAAACACCGGAAACCCTTCAGAGGGATTGTGCCCGGCTGTTTCTATCTCATCTCCCCGTTTGCTGCTGCCTCCGAAGATGCTCGTTAGAGTCCGAGAAAACAAAGCGGGGAAGCTTTGGGGATTCCCCAAATTGAAAGAAAATTGCATCTCAGGAAAATGTGCACACACACTTGCATCCACACAGCATACTCAAGGTGTGAGTTACATGCGTTCCCACGTCACTGGGTCACCTACTCAATTCCAGTTCCTGCACTGTTGAGACGCACCAAAGTACAAATCAGCCAACAGAAATAATGAACGGCTTTAGTGCTTTTATCCACCATGTACATTGTGTTAAGTCCCTCAGAGAAAGTGGTAAGGCAGTCCTCCCCTCAGGGTGCAGGGTGCTCAGTCCCTATCTGGGGACTTGTGGGCCAGCCTCACCCCTCTGTGATATTATTCAAAAGGACAAATCGCAGAATGAACTGCTTTTTAACCAAGACCAATCAACCTCACACCCCCCACACCCCATCCCTCAGAGAGACAGATACGATTAAATCAGGCCTGTGCAATAGAAACATAATGTAAACCACACAGGAAATTATAATTTTTCTAGTAGTCACTTTACAAAAAGGAGAAACAAATAGATGAAACTAATTTCCGTAGCATATTTTATTTAACCCAATAGATCCAAAATGCTACCATTTCAACAGGTAACCAATATTTTAAAAAATTATTGAGATGTTTCCATTTTTTGTACTACGTCTTTGAAATCTAGCGTGCATTTTACATTTACGGCACATCTCAGTTTGGACTAGGTCATTTCAAGTGTTCAACAGTGGCACGTGGCTAGTGGCTCCCATATTGGATAGTACAGATCTAAGTCATGAGTGAATAAATGAGTGAGGGAATTAATTAATTAATTAATTAATGACTCTGAGACCATTGGCCAGCACCTCGGGCCTATCACACATGCTGGCTGGTGATGGGCAAGCAAGAGCCAGAGACTTCAGCTATTACTAGTGTGAAAATATCCTGCCTTACTCGTATAGTAATTCACTCCCTTCCAGAGTTCTTTCACGCGTACACTTTGGTCCTCGTAATAGCCTGGGAAGGGAGGGAGTCTCAGGATGCCAGGCCTGGCAGACAGCCCCATCCTGCCACCCTCTCAGTTGTGGGCCAACAAAAATGTACCCGAACCACCACCATGAGAAATCCTGTTGAAACTCTCTCCTCTCAGGCCTCCATGGCAGGAGATGCTCACCTCCACAGACTACATTCTCGGTGCTGCACGCCTTATTTACCTGGAGAGGGGCACCGGGCCGTGTTTGGATTCCAAAAGCAGCCAGTCCCATGGGTGTTCCGTGGAGGAACTGCCTTCCTGGAGCGGGCAATAATTCTCAACCCTGCACAGCAAACTGCACTCTACAGTTTCCCAAGGACTTGCACACACATCTTGAAGTCCTCCCCTCCCAGGACCAGGCCAGACCAGCCAGGCCTCAGCCTGGAGGTTGATTCCAGGAGGGAGCCTCAGATTTCAGGGTGGAATCGGGCAGGGTGGTTGGTTCACACTCACTCGCTGGCCCTTGCCAGGGTGGAACACAGGCAATGGCCAGCGAGTGAGTATGCACACTTGGTCATGAGACCCAAAATCTGTGTTTGTGGGGAACTGGAAGAAGGCCAAGGTGGCTGGATTGTCACAGCCCGAGGGGAAAATGGAACAAGATGGGGTAAGAGAGGGAGGCAGACCTCGTGGTGAGCCACGTGGGCCTGGGAAGTAAAATCAATCCTAGAAATTCCATAGGGACAAAAAGCAGATTAGGGATTGCCCGGGGCTGGGGGAGGGGGACAGCGAGGAGTTCCTGCTTAAGGGTGTGAGGTCACCTTTTGGGGTGATGAAAATGTCCCAGAACTATATCGTGGTGATGGCACAACATTGTGAACATACTGAGTGCCCCTGAATTGTACACTTTAATATGGTCAAACCGATGGACCTGACGTGTGTTTCATCACAATTGAAAAAACAATAGTGCTGAAACTCAAAACTCGCGGTTTCTGAGGAAGTCCAGCTCCCCTTCCCCAGCGGCCAGACCCATGCAGCCCAGTGCAGACTTTCCCATGGGCTGAGGACATCTTTTAGAGAGAGCCCCAAACCAGCAACCCCTGATGCCCTGTCATGCGCTCACAGAGAGACATTCTACTCACAGCGGAGCTGCCTGGCCAAAGAAACCGAAAATCACTAACCGGCAAGTCTGGGAGATTTCATGCATTCTGTCTCCGACAGGAGAGCAAGGAGCTTGTTCAGCAGATGAATGTGATATTCAGAGTAGCATCCGAACGTACTAACTCCCGTCCTGGGCTTATTAGGGAACTTTAATCTTTGAAATTTGTAAACCCTTCTTGACGTTATTTATATGTTCAGCTTGTGCTGCATCTCTTGGGGATAGAGTTGCATAAATTTACACTACTCACTGGGCAAAGCGGGATTCCCTTTAGTTCTCCTAAAACTATCTCCCGTCAGATTTTATGGGGATGAAAGAGAAGGGGGAATGTAGGTCTAAGATGTCAAAATTTGAACCTTTCATCTCATCCTCCGTCAAACTTGATCTTTCCAGATCTTTCTCATTATTCCTCCACCCCTCTTGATCATTTTGGGTGCCTTCCCTACAGTTCTTACCTATTTATCCTCCTTCTCTCTGAAAAGGGAGTAATTAGAATCTCCTGGAATACTAGAAGGAGAGCTAGAAGCAGCAGCATCGACCCTTCCTGGATCTACCATATGCCTGGCCCACCAGAGGCATCAGTGAATTTAATATCCGCATCTTTAATTACACATTCATTGGAGCCCCACAATGTGCTCGGCGTGGAGAAGACGAAAAGAAGACTGTCTCAGGGCAGATTAGATTTTACACACACACTCTCATGTTCTCACTCACACACACGCACACCACGCAGGATAGTTACCCTCAGGCCCCCTGCTGAGAAAGCCAAAAGCACAGCTGTTCCTTCTGCAAGCCTCCCACTCACCCCAATACCTCCTAGAAATTCATTAACCTGGAGAGAAGTTTCCACAATGACATGGAGGAAAGGTTCAAGCTACAAACACGTTTGGAAGCGTTAACATCGTGGCTTTCACTCTCTCACCCCATGGTGCCAATGAGCAAGTGGTAACTTTATTTTTAAGTCTAAGTCCAACTCTCCCGTCAACTGTAACCCCTGGGAAGCAAAGCCTCTTTGCCCCGAACTCCCCTTGTAGACACCCTCACCCACGTGTCTCGGACTTGCAAGACTTTGGTTCAGTGTATCCCCTGTGTCTTTCTCACTTGTCGCCCTGGAAACCTCCTACTGGCACCTTCAATGTCTAACTCAAATGGTCACCACCTCTGTGAAGACCTCCCGGGACCCCTCGATGGTATCGCAGCCTTTTGCAACAGGCCCCTACATGACAATGGTCACATCTCATCATCATGGCTGACCCCTCACTAGATGGTGATCTCCCCAAAGATAGGGACTGTGTCACTCATCTCTGTCTCCCTGCAACATCAAATACTATGCCAGAAACAGTAAAAAGTTGATTTTAGAATGTGAGATAAATAAATCACAGAAGTTAAAAGGGCATGTTCCTTTCTGCTGGTGGGAAAGTTGTTGGCATCTGAGTGCAGCTCCCCAATTCCCCCATGCCCGTAAATCCCAGCTGGCACTTGGGCTTTGGCTCTATAAGAGAACATGATACCGAAGACTGTAATCGCCAGTGAGAGATGGATTGCTTTCCTGCCCCACCTTATGCACCCTCACTTCCTTCAGCAGTGTTGAGACCCTGAGTTTGGCCACATTGGCTCAGACCTGGCACA
Organism: Rhinolophus sinicus; assembly: GCF_036562045.2. Taxonomy (NCBI): domain Eukaryota; kingdom Metazoa; phylum Chordata; class Mammalia; order Chiroptera; family Rhinolophidae; genus Rhinolophus; species Rhinolophus sinicus. The sequence continues at coordinate 89,206,478 of NC_133757.1, read as the reverse complement.
TCCAGCCCAGTACCATTTCCAGCAAGAGCCTCAACAGCTGCTGTCACCGAGAGAGGCACACGGGATGATTCTGACCCGTCTTCCGGGTGACCTGGCCTCTGCCTGTGATGCCACCAACAGCCCCAACACTTGTTGCACTCCTGCCCAGACTGAGGACCAGCTCCCATGCAAATTCTCCATCGGGCTGTCCCAGTTCTGGGACAGGATGCCTGAGGCCTACTTTCCCCTGCTCCTCTCCTGAAAGTCAAATGAAATGCTCTGGAAATCATTCATCAAACAATCATGGGAATTACTCTCAAAGGTGGAAAGAGGGTTGGATTGGGACCTTGAGATTTGCAAAATGACACTGCAGCAATGTCTCTGGTTTGTTTGTGTCCCCCATACACACCAGACTGGATATTGCAGAGCCAGGCAACCCAGAACCACCAGGAATTGACAGATAATTTCAAAAAAAGCAAACAAGAAAGTTTTCTTTCTATGGTGAAGAGACCGGGAAGGGAGAGGCCCAGCGGGAACTTGACAGAGAAACCCAAACCCTAAGTGGCCCAATCTGCCCAAGTAGGTTGTCCCACGCCCACTTCACGAGGCAAGCTCCACAGCTGTCTTCCTGTCCTGCCCCACCCACCATCCCACCCCATGTAAAGGGAGGGGTACACCCCTTCCAGATCCACATTCTACTGACTATGGGAGTCCCACACTTCAGGCCATACTACTCTCAAGTCAGAACCCAGGCCATTTTTGCTGCTGCCCTAAAATCTCCTTGCCAGGCCCCTCCCTAGATGGGGTAGCTCTGGCTACCACTCTGAGCCTTTGGGGGTGCATTATCTAGCTGCTGCCCTCCCTTGTTCCATTCCAGGTTATCAACATTCTTTTTCTTCTGAGTTACACTCTCTTGCAGGGGTCACCCAGCTATAGAATTTGAGGGAACCCTCCAAAACGTCGTCCTCCCCAGAACTAGTATACGCCCCCCACAGCAGTAGGGCTGGGAGCTCGTAAGTAACAGCCCTACACTCACCAAAACACCCAAGGGCCCTGAGCCTTGGGTGTGCTTCTGGATCCCTTTTCGCAATCCTACCAGCCAAGTCCTCTCAGTTCACCTTAGTAATTTGTCCTCTGCTGCCTGCCCCCCATGTTCAGTTGACCAGACATGTCTGATTATATAAGAACCCCAAATTCAGACGTAGCTAGAGTATTTTTCCCCAAGGAGCTTCTGGTACCCATATAAATCAGCAGATGCATACTTGATTTTCAGGGTAGTCCCTGACTCCACATAGCAAAATAAATTCAAATCTCATCTGCAGACCACCCTAGACTCTGCTGCACATTTTGCTTATGTGGGTTTCTTCATACAAAGCCTACATGTTTTCTGTAGCAAAATGAGTCTGGCCCTTTAAAAAGCCAGCTTGCAAAGCCAGCTCACCAGTGACAGCTTAGAAGCCATTCAGAATCGCCAGGAACAGAGTAGCCATGGCCCTTGGTGAGAGCTGGGGAAGGTGTCCTCTCCAGGAAGCCATACAGGGGGCTTGCTCCAGCTCACAAGTTTAGAGTCTTCAACTTCATTTTGAATGATTTAATTATGTGTAATAGTGTGAACTGTTTGTTCTATGTTACTATAAATAAATACTTCTCTCCTTTGTCTCAACACTGCTGGTTCAATCCAAAGACCCAATTTCACACGGATGTGTTTGACCCATGAGCTCTAAGCTGCTCACCTCAGGTGGCTGCAACTAGACAGAGCAAGACCAAAACATGCAGGAAGGATACTCCTGCCCTTGAGTGGTGGTGGGTGGACGACATTGTCAGTGATCTCACCACTGACACTGATGGTTCCTTTCAAATGTTCTAGACTACTAGATATATTGCCGTGCGCTTACTGGTTTCATAAGCACCACTCAACCCTGTGTGACACATAATCTTTATTTGTCCTGCAGCTCTAAAGCAATGTTCCTCTAAGTATGATCCACAGACAGCCTGCAACAAAATCACCCCAAGGTGCTTGTTAAAAAGGAAGGTTTCTGGGTTCCACTGAGACCTTCTGATTCAGGATCTCTGGGATTGCGGCCAGGAAGCCACATTCTAAATAAGTTCCCTATGTAATTCTGTGTTGCTCCATAATTTTAGTTTTTTTTAATTTATACTGTTCTTCTTATAAGATGATGATGATGATGATGATGATGATGATGATGATGATAGAGTAAGATTCCCGTACATTTCTCTGATGCTTTACCACTTACAAAGCTCTTTCACTTCATAATTATCTCACTTAACTCGCACCATGACTCGATTGTTGCAATCCCATTTATAGATGAGGAAAGCTGAGATTTAGAGAGAGGTTAAAAGACTTTCCAAGGCCTGCACAGCATTCACTCTGAGTCATTTCCCAAAGAGGACAGAGTTCCATAAACCAATTCATCCTGAGCCTGTCCCATCTCCGGGCATCACAACCTAGGAGGTGACTGGCCAAACCTGATCGGGTCTCAGCTGAAGGCCAGAGAATCATCTGCCTCCAGAACTGAACATACGACCTTGAGTCACGTTGCATCCAGGAAACCCCAACCCCCTGAGCCGACTGTACTTACCACCTCACACCACACCCTCATCAGACGTACTGTAGGGCCATCAGAAGACCTGGTGTGAGTTGTGACTGTACCGCTGCCAACTGAAGAGCTCACCTAGCAAATCTCATCTTCTGTAAAACATCAGGTTGCAACAAGATCTCATGGAATGCATACTTGTGAAGGTGCTTTGCAATTGTGAAGTGTGTACATATGAGCTAGTCTCACTGTTTGTATCATTATCATCTTTTGGGTTTTGAGGTCAGTCTGTCTTCCATCTCCTCCCTGCCCTTCCCCTCACCCAGACACCGCCATGGCTGCCCAGGCTGGGAGCCGGGCCCCAACACCTCGGGAAAGAGTGGTTGGCAGTCATTCAAAGGCTGTTTTTCCTCCACAGTTTTTAGCAATTCAAAAAGGAGAGACACAGCCATAAATTGTGTACAGAAAGGACGGCATGTCACCAAAGGGGCCATTACCTCCTTAGAAGTCAAGCAACATAGATTAGAATGGAAATTATTCAGGATCTTTATCAGTGGCTGAAATTGTTCAAGGCTCAGCAGTTCACTGAGGTTTGCCTCTGGGTCGTTGATTTTAGTGGTGTGTGTGTGTGTGTGTGTGTGTACATGTGCATGCTCCATATTTTGTGGAGGCTCAAAGCAGAGAAGAAACACAGATAACTCTTCAAGTTCTCAGTGAGCTGAGATTGACCCCAAAGAGCTGGGCCTGGGGGTTCTCAGCCTAATTCAGTCCAGCAAAGTCCTCCCAGGACCACAAGGAGGTCCCCACAGGACAGAAGACACGGAGGGAGGAGGTTCAGTGGGAGACTTCTGGGAAACATGCCCCAGGGCATGGAAAACGCATCCAAGGACAGGGCAGCCTAGATACTTAAGGACGTCTTTAGAGACAAGGCCTCAGACCCAGGCACCAGGAGCTCAGCAAGCTCACACCTGGTCCCAGCAGTGCCTCAGCCCCACCTGACCTCGGATCCCATTGCCCCATCTTGTCTGCTGGAGTCCTGGGTCACGACAGGAGTATAAATGCAAGAACAGGATAAAAGCCAACCTTTATCAAGTGCTGATGACGTGCGGCCTCTGTGGTACATGTTTCACCATTTCATTTGATCCTACAAAAACCCTGTGAACTAAGTTCTGCCTTATTATCCCAGTTATCCCGTTGGGCAAACTGAAGTTCATGATAAAGTGACTTATGCCAGATCACAGAATCCATCACAGGGCAGCCAGGATTCCGCCTTGAGTCTTATTTACTCTAGAACCTTGCCTATCATTGAATCTTTCCAGCTCAATTATGCGAAGCCTGGCCTGTGGAGAGGGGAGGCCTGTAGTCTGGGGGTTAAAACTCAAGTTCTGGGGCTGGGCTATCTCGCTCAACACCCAGCTCTAACATTCACGATCTATGTACTTCCAGCTCTCTGTGGCTCAGTTTTCCTATTTATAAAATGGGTGCAAGCCAAGCCACTTCATAGAGCTCTAATAGCGATTGAAATAAAAGAGTGTATGTAGAGTCATTTGAGTCAGTCAGCTGCTATATGTAAATGTTCAATAAGTGAGAGTTTGAAACAGAAGGAATCTAAGGAGACAGAGAATCCAAACAGAAGACATAGGACAACCCAGAGATTAGTGGACCACAAGACGCCACTAACAGCCTGGGCTGGTAGGACCAAGGAGGAGGCTGGGTGAAAGGACACAGGGACCTGTGTCACCTGGCAGGCACCAGTGTCACCTGGCAGGCATCCGTGTCACCTGGCAGGCCTGGACTTCCGGTAGACCTACTCACTGAGAACTGCAAACCTAAGAGGGAGTCAGCCAGTATCAGAAACACTGCCCAAGGCAGAAAGGGAGAAATATCCTGGCTTCTTCCTCCTGCCCCCGCACCAGCCAGTGTCTCCCACGAGCTTCGAAAACCCAGCGTGTGGGGTCAGCCCCCGACAAACAGAACAGCGCGGGGCCAGGGCAAGCAATGAGTCAGAGAACAGCAGGCTCAGGAAGGGGATGCTTCTCCATGGTTTCAAAGGACAAAATCCACACTCCCGGGCATGGCCCCCACCAGCCTGACCACTCTACTCTGTGGCTACATGGGCCTTCCTTCCGCTGCCATTCATGCTGGCCTCAGAGGCTCCATTTATGTCTCCCCCTATCCTGCTACTCCCACTCTTAGCTCATTCTTACTCATTCTTCACATCTCAGCTCAAAGATTACACATCCTCTGAGAAGCTGACCTCCCAAATCTAGAGTAGACTCCCCTGTTGATTTTTATTCCAACACCCTCTTCTTTAAACAAACAAACAAAGAAACAAAACGCTTTATTTTTCACCACAATGAATTTACTAATGAAGACTTGCAACACCCTCTTCTTTTCCTTCGTACTATGTTTTACTCTCCACTTTGCCCAGGCAGCTAGCACAGGGCCTGGTAGACAAGAGATGCTCAATGCCTATTTATTGAAAGAGTGAATGAGGATGGGCCCAGCCTTCCCCTGGCAGCCAGACAAATGTTCAATGTATCAAACCACTGGTCCATGTTCTCAGAGGTGCCAGGTCCCTGGCTGCCTCTTTAGCTCTTCCAAATGCCCCCAGATCATAGCTCTACCTTAAGTCACTCAACCAACGCCTCCCCTGCAGCCTCGGACAGCTGGCAACAGGCCAAGAGCAGGACCACTCCTCTGACCTCTCCCTCTTGGCTCTTCCAGTCCCACCTCCCCATTCACACCCAGGACCCCTCACGTCCAAAGGAAAACGCTTGAATCTATCATCTCATGGGCACCTACGTGTCCCTTCCCTGCTTTTATATTTATTAACACCCTTACAGATCATAGACTATGCCTGGGTCAGCCTGAGATCAGGAAAACTCTGCATTAGAAGCTCCTGGGGTGATTTTAAAGCTTTGGGGGTTCCTGGAGGTACAGACTAGAGCCCTCAGAGGCTCCCAGGGTCTCCTTTCCCTGGAGAGAGGAGGAGTGAGTGAGAATTGAGGATGGGAGGCAAGGGCAGCCGGCTCAGAGAAGAGGACGAGGGGTGGGAGTGAAGCGTGCGCAAGCTGAGAAACTGGGGAACCGCCAGTAAGTAGGCCAGAAGGGTCTGGGCTGAGAACGCGTGATTAGTGCCACTAATCATTTCACCAGCTCAAAATAGGTTCCCTCCTCTGGGACAAGCCTCTCAGGATCAGCCCTGGCCTCTGATAAACCACAGGTGCTGCTGCGGGGCTGCAAGGCAGAAAACAGCTCGCGGGACCCAGGGACCTGTGCTCCCAGAAGCCACTCCCCAGTCTGAGAGCACCCTTCTGCTCACGGGTGGGACACCTCACAACAGGATTAGTCCAGGCCCCGCCCAGACAGCAGGGCCCACAAGCCAGGAGGTAATTGGCAGGGCCTGGGGCCAGCCCCGGGGCTGGTGATCAGGGAGGATATCCTGTCTTCTGGATGTCGCCCTCACTTATCCTCAGGGTGCCGCGTCTTACATCCGCTCCGGAACAGCATCTGTAGTGATTAAAACCACAAGTTCCCTCCGTTCAGACTCGTATCATCTCTTTGCTGCCAGACCAGACAGTCACTTTCCTTACTCCTGTAAAGACTCTTGTTGAACATGTGGACAGAGACCCAGAATTACAACAGCAGTTAATTGCTTGGGCAGAGGCAGGCCATCGCGGGAACTCGGCTGCCTCACAGGCTGACTTGGTTCTCAGCTGAAGGTCATGAGGAGAAGGCAACCTTCAATGTCTTCATTCCGCAAGGCCACACGGAAGATGACAAGTCAGCTGATCCTGAGCATGGCACAGCTTAGAATGCAGTAGTGGCATCTGGGGTGGCCTCGGGGCACAGTTCTCCTCTCTCTGCAGCCTTCACCTGGCGGGCATTAATTGGCAGCTATGGGAATGCAGTTGAGACACCATTTCCCAGGACAGGTCTCTTTACCCAGAAGCCCCAAACCCCTCTTGCCTCAGTCCTATCCTGCCTGGCCGTCAGGGTACACATCCGGTCCCATGGCCTCCACGGAGCCAGTTCTGCCTGTAGCACACAAGCCCACCGTGTCGCTTATAGGCCGGGAGGTGGACTGAGCCTGAACGAAAAGCAGTGAGTGGGCCGTTCTGTGCTGGAGAAGCAGCAGCTCGTGTGTCCAAACTGCCCCTGCCCAAAAAGCTGGTGATCACCAGGCCCAGGCCTTCTGTGGGTGGGGTTGGCACTTCCAATGTCCAAGTGGAAAATAGGGAATGAGCTACAGGTGGTCTCAAAGGAGCCATCCACAGGCAGGTGACAAACTTCCAATAGTGCCAGTAAAGGAAGAGCCAGTGCCAACCCCACAGAGACTGAGGACTGCCACTGCAAGAGACAGTTTGGAGTAGGCCCCCCACCCCCAGGAGCCAGGCCCAGAGGAGTGCCGAAAGCAGGCAGGAGAAATGCTTCCCTCACTGGTTCTGTAGTCCCAGGTAAGGACGGTCTGAGCCCTGAATGGACACTGGAGAGGAGACAGTGAGGAGCCCACAGCAGGGTGGATAGAAACAAGCAAGGCAGAAGACCCCACTCCCAGGCAGAGGGATCCCCGCTGTGGACAACACAGTGTTCTACCCGCTTCTCCCACCACACCGAGGAGCTGAGGCGCAGAGCACAGGCCTGCAGTCCTGGCCGCCCAGCCTGGGGAGCCTGGGTCTGCGTCCACCCTGGGCTGGGGTCAGCCGTTTCCCGGCCCAACCCAAGCTCAAGAATGTCCTGGCAGCCCTTGGGGCAGCACACAACCACTGTGCACTTGGGAGGCCACAAAGGCTCCCTGTCTGTCTGCGAGCTCCTCTCCCATGCCTATTAGTAGGCCTGGGATTCTGTTCTTCACTGCAGCAACATGACTTTTGCCCCCTGAGATCACTGTTAGGGAGACTGGCCAGGCCAGCTGCAGCCACCCACAACCAGCTGCTCGGGCACAGAGCAGTGAGGCAACTGTCAGCCGACCCACCCCACAACACACAGCAGTCTCTCTCTCTCTCTCTCTCTCTCTCTCTCTCTCTCTCTCTCTCTCGCTCTCGCTCTCGCTCTCGCTCTCTCTCTAATACAGCTCCCTGCTCTATTCCACAGCCACAGCTTTCAATAGGCAACGTGTATCCTGCTGGCTGGTCCTACTTTCTTGCTATTCCATCTGATCATTGCAGGGATTTGAGTTCACATTTGACATTTTACCCCCAGTTTAAGACCCCCTTTCAGAATACAACATCTTTTTCACAATGGCCTCGGTTTGTAGATGGGTAAACTGGATCAAAAAAATGTGTCTAAAACCACCATAGCCCTTAAGAAACTAAGCCTCTTTGGGGCGTGAGTGAGAGGTTCATCTAACCTGAAATACAGTGTCAGACCCTGGGGACACAACACAAGTAATATATGGTATACTTGGAGGGACAAACTCTCATAATTACATTCTCAGGATCAACAGGTAACAACATTACATCTGACTAAAAGGTCAGGGACATCTTCACAGAGCAGGTGACATTGGTCCTACATCTCAGAAGATGGGCAGAACCCCTCCTGCATTATAAAGGGCCAGGAAGCAGTAAGAACTTTCCATGCACCGAGCGCCAGGAAAGGCGCTTAACAGTGTCATGGTTAGTCCTCACGACAATCCTACAATGCAGCCGCTTCCCTCATGAGTAGAGGGAGCCTTAGGGCGTGTGACCCAGTCACCCAGCCAGAAGGGGTAAAACCAGGATTTGAACCTCGGCGGTGTGACGCTAGGACCAGCACTCTGAATCACTGAGCTCTACCACTGCCCACAATCGGAAGTGAGAGGGTGTCAGTAACAGCTCCAGGTAGGAAATGAGGGAAGCGTATCTGAGACCCACGCACAGCATGTGCAAAGGTGTGGAGGTTGAACAGCATGGTGTCCTTGGGAGCTGCACGCAGCCAAGTATAGGTAGGGCAGGAACTGTCACTAAAGAGGCAGATGGCAGCAGGTGATGGCGGCATATGAATGAGGGAATCTGGACTCAGGGATGTAGGTAACAGGGAGGAATTTCAGGAATTTAGGCAGAGAAGTAAATTTTGCATAGTGGCAAGATCAGCTGTGGACGAACAGGAGGAAGACGAGAGGAAGGGAGATCAGTTAGGAGACCATGACCATGAGGGAGACAGTGACTCGGGGGATGAAGTCAGCCCCCAATTCGATGTGGAGAAAGTGAGAAAGATACAGGAGGCTAAGGTAACTCTTAGGGGCTGGCACCCAGGAGGAGAGCAAGTTGAAGGTGACAATAAAATGAGCCCAGCGAGGGGCAGGTTGAGTGGGAGGGAAGCACGCGGGTGGAGCTCTCGTGGGCTGTTCGAGGTAAGGTTTGTGGTGTAGGGAAGAGGTGTAACCAGGAGGTATGTGTGCGAGTGGGTGGAAGGGAGGTCATGGGAGAAGCTCGGCTGGGAAGAAGTGGGAAGAAAGAGAGAGAGGACTCTAGGCCAGGCCCCTGGGAGATTACAGTGTGGAAGCCCTCGGCAGAAGAGGAACCAGCAAACGTACTAGGAGATACCGGTCAAAGAGCTCGGGGGAGAAAGAACCAGGGCAGAGGAACCGAGCAGGTGGAAGGGCTTTCAGGAGAAGATAAGTGCTGACCATCAATGCACTGGGAAAATCAGGCGAGGTGTGGGCTGCCAAGGTCCACGTGAGGGGTCACGAGTGTCCTTTGTCATTGGAATGGGAGTTCGAAGAGGAAATGAGAAATGATGTTGGAGACAAGAGGCTAGATGATCTTCGAGGAACTTCACTAAGAAGGGAAGAACAAGATGCTGGTAGCACGGCTGAAGGAGAGCTATTTTCATTAAGTCTGATTTTTTAAAATTATGCCCTAATGGGTACCTGTGATGGAGTATATGTGAAGTGCCCACGACCACTCCATTTAACCTAAGGACCATCACTGGTGCCAGGGTACCACACCCTCTGCTCCTCCCTACTGCCTCCCTCTCTGGGCAGAATTTAATAAGCTGGCCCAGGTTAGAGCAGGTTTATAAACTGAGAAGAAGGAACCAATGAAGTGGACAGACCTCAGGGAGTTCAGGCAGAGGAAGTGGAATAGGGAGGGCTAGGAGCTCAGGAGAGAGGAATGGACCAAGAAATCATTCCTGAAGCAAGAAGAGAGCAGGTAAGAGTTGGTGTGGACTTGGGTGAAGTGGAAGATGATAAGAACAGGGAGGTGAGGGAGATTATGCCGGATGACGTCCACGTTCTCTTCAATAGAATAATAATAATAATAAATGGGCCAGTAAGGAGGTGGGGACCTCGAGGACAGTGAACTGACCAGAGACACATAAAGGCAGAACTGAGAGCCCGCCCAGGGGTTCTGCAGTGGCTCCAATTGCGTTCCGATGACACCCAATCATTTCCTCCACGAGCTCTCAGCAAGCAGGTGAGGACAGTTGGATTGACCCAAGGTGCAAAGGTCACCAGGGTGGGTGGAGTCCAACTAGAATGAATCCAGATTATTGATAAGAATTGGAGCTGGTTAAGAATTGGGTTGAATGGATGTACCCTACGTAGGATCTTAGCGACCCAGAGAAGAACCTGAGGCCAGAGAGGGGATGGGCCTAGCCTGGGGGCAAGGGGAAGCATCAAGGGACTGTATCTCAGTATGAGGTTGGATCAGACGATACTGTAAAGTCACTCTGAGGTAAGTGTCAGAAATGAGTGCTGTGAAGTGATAACAGAGTTTGCATCTGGCTTTGACACCTATCAGCTGTGTGGCCTTGGGCAGATTTTTTAACATCTCTGAACCCCCACGACCTTATTCATAACACTTCCTCTCTCAGAGGGTTGTCACAAGGCTCAAAGGAGAGAACTGTGCAAGTTCATTGCAAGCTGTGTGCACATGTCAGCTGTGATGAATCAGGCAGGGAGGTCAAGAAAGTTTCCAGGTTTCAGGCAGAAGTGGGACTCGGCATTTGTGTGGCTGCCTTTCCCTCCCTTTGTCCTTCTCCTTCTCAAATCTCATTTGGTTGGTTTCTGACCAATCTCCAAGACCTACTGGAGTCAATTTGAATTCTAATCCGATCCTCCAAGGTGCCCCTCCAGCCTCAGCTGGGTGACATCTATGAAATTAATGAGCGTGCTCTGTTTCATCATCTAGTTCATTGCTGGAAACATTAAATAGCCCAGGGCTCCCAGCTTCAAATTGCTCCAAATGGTCTCTCACAAGTCTCCGGGTTTTGTGTTTGGAGACAGACATTGTGAAGGCAGGCTCTCCCCGTCATGGATGTTAACCATACACCCCTCCCCCACTCCATTCTCACCCAGACGTGCCTTTCTGTGAGGCACAAAAAGAAGACACCCTATGTTTTGCAATAAAAGTGAAGGCCCACTGCATTTCCCTGAAGACCACTCCATTTCTACCTCCTTCGTCAGGAGACCTGGACTCAGCCTCACCCCCTGCCTCCTGCCCAGGGCCTCTCCTCTAGGGGCCTCTGAGTCATCATTCACTTAGTCCATGATGTTAAAAGTAGATGCAATAATTTACTGCTGGTGGCAGATTCTTGGGGCACCTGCTAGGGATACTTATCTTGGAATGCAACACAGTACCTCGAATCTGCCTCCCCCTGCTTTGCCTCCAGGCCAGTCGTGAAACCCAGATCCTGGAGTCTGCACCCTTCTTTTACCTGCTGGCCTCTCTCTTCTTCCACTTCTGCAGGCCTCTCAAAGACAGCACCCAGCATTCATTCAACCTTTACTCACTACCGATGAAATGCCAGCCTCGGGCATAGATAAGTACACAGCCATTAACAAGACAAACACATCTTGTCCGTATGGAGACTCCAGCCCAAGCTCTTCCCTTTCTCTGTCTCCCATGATGTCCCAAAAGAGTTGCTGTCCACCTCCCTGGATCCTAGTTGGCAAATCCTACACTGCCTTCTTCCCCTACAGGCTTGGAAAATCACCTTCCACTACTGATCTCCATTCCAGTGCCAGGTCCTGGCTCACCCTGAGCTCTTCCACATCGTCTTTGTCACCGTCCCTGCCCATTTCTATTTTTCATCATGTCTCTATTTTGTACCTAAGTAGACATTCCTTCTTTTATAGCTCCTACCCTCTCCCACCTGAGCCACAACCAACCCTACTTCTCTCTTTCCCTTTCTCTCTCAGTCTTGCCCACCTCCAGCTAATGAGTTAGCCAGTGTTAATTTACATTTACAAAACGGCTACACACTTGTACTTCTTCTCTGTGGCACCAAAGGGCTCTGGCTTTGGCATTTCTGTAATTGAAAGGGATGCCTGACATTAGTTTCTGACGACTCGGTGTCTCACATCGTAAGGCAGGAGATCCAGGCTTTTTCTTGGGAGTGGGGGGTGGGAAGGGTACCCCAAAACACCCTTCATGGGGAATCAGACTCAGTGTCCTTTGGTCCATTGGCTTGTCAGTCATTCAACAATGATGATTTTAGGCTGTCCCAGGATGGTGCTAGGAATCCCGAAATGATTAAAACACACTATAGCACATGAAAATAACATGGAAACAGAGACGATGATAACAAAGGCTGTAGACAAAGCACAGAAGAAAGGAATTCTTTTTTTTTTTTTTTTTTTTTTTTTAGGAGATCAGGAATATTTCAGAGGTGACATGCAGAGACCAAAAAAAAAGTGAAGAAAGAGTGAGCAATGGCACTATTTTTATCTTGGCAATCTGTCAGCTCTGTGGAGAAATATTCTTTACCTACCCAAGTGCACACAGAGCAGCTGAGACATGTGTGTGTATCTATGTGCATCCAAGTACATGTGTTGTACATGTGCCAGCGTGTGTTGACCATGGGAGGAAGAGTTGGCGTCAGAGTTTCCTTTAAAGAAATGATAGGAGAGTTAGAGAACCAAGAACTTGAAGGGCAAAAAGCAACCTCAAAGACCTCTACTCGCCCCCTCCACAACTCTTCTCTGTTCTGTCCCCATGTAACCAACAGCCTAATGGAGACCTTATGAACTCTACTTTCTGAGCATCTGCGTTGGTGTACTTCTCCCCACGGCACTGTCACTACCAAAATTGAACCCTCATCACCTCTCACCTTGATTACTACAACAGTCTCTGAACTGGTCTCCGTGTCTCCAATCTGACCCTTTTTTCCAAATCATTCTCCCCACAGCAGCCGTGGTGTCCTTTCTAATGTACAAAACATATCCTGTCTCTTTCGCAGTGGCTCCCCATTTCCCTTTGCCTAACAAGGCTCCCAATGTCTGCCAGGTATGGCCCCTGCTGACCCCTCCAGCTGGTGGATCAGCGCTCTCCCCCAAACCCAGGGTTGATGTCCATCCACACTGCATTGCGCTCTCCTACCTCCTTTCTCTCATGTGCTCTTACTTCTTCCTGAAGCACCTTTGCTCTTCACACCCCTTCACGCTGTCTGTGCGTGGCTGACACAGCGCCAACCCTAAGGTCTCAGCCTGGACTGCTCACCCCCTCTCCCGTTTCGCCATCTGATTCCCATTAGACCCTCAGCTTGGAGAAGGTAGCAACTGTGCCTGTGTTGGAGACGGTTGTAACTGCAGCTCTAAATCAGTGCTTGTTGAGTTAGAGGTGCTCGATATTTATTGAACAGCTGGATGTGCTGTGATTCCTGGTGAGGCTGGTCCTTCAGCATTGGCTTTCCAACGAACATGAACCACTGTGGTGGTTTCTCCTGAAAAAGAATAGAGTCCAAAACTCCCAGACATGGGGAGGACCTTGGAAGTTATCAAGCTCACATCTTAGAGTCAACTGAGGAAACTGAGGCCCCGAGAGCAGTGACTCCCTGGAGGTTGTAAGAATGACCATGATCGTTGCTCTAATATTGTGTGTGGTGATGGGTACCTGCCCACACCCCACACAACACAGCCCCCAAAGAGCCCTGTCTGTTACCAATTACAAAACATTTTCTCATCCTCATCTCATTTCTTGTTTGAGCCATACAACTCCTACAAAATTGGTTGGGCAGTTGATCTCAATGCCTCCATTTTATTGATAAGGAAATTGAGGCTCAGAGATCCCAAGCCACAAGTCCCAGGCCTGGAGGAAGGCTCCTCTGAATCCAGACTCCATGCTCTTACCCCCTCAACACACAGCAGCTAGCCCTTTGCCCTTACCCCAAAATAGGGCTGGATGCCAGCAAGGAGCAGAATGATGTAACTAATGCCATGTTGCCATGGCAGCACATCTCCAGGATGCTGACAGGATAATAGCCGCACAGCCCCACAGAAGGAAAGACCCCAGCTGAACCTCACTGTGTCCAGGGCTGCAAGAGTAAACAGTCAGGCAGCAGCTCTCAAACTTGCCAGCATTGAGCTAGGTGCTTGACTTTATTTAAGAAAATTATTTTTCATTCAGTCTCATGGGCAATGGACGATGTCCTGCCTTTTTTAAATGAGATTGGGACACCGGAGCTGACCTGTCACATCCTCCAGTTTCCCTATGCACACTTAAACATTCTGCCAAAACTAATATCTTTATTCCTAAAAACTTCAATGCACGTAGGGCAAGCGGCGTCTGCCGGTGCTGTACAGAGCGTGCACTTCAGCCTTTATATTACCCAGAGGAATGAGCTGCTATTATGAAATCATTAAATTAATAACTTGGTAATATAGGCAGATATATAAAACAATCTGTTCATAGAACAAAAGAAATTACTATGTTCCAAACATTCATAATTTAATTTAACAGCAAATTAAAGTAGCATACATAATTTTAGCCTCAAAATGTCAATAGAATTATGTAAATACAGCGCCGAGCCCTATTGCCGTGCGCGCGCGCTCACGAGCGTGTGTGGTTGTGGCTGTGAAAGGAGGGCGGGTGCAGAGCTAACATTTCCCTCCTGTAAGCCTCTCTTCTTCACAACAGAGAAGCAATTGACAGAAATAGATGAGGTGTCCAGCTTTTAATTAAGAATTTATTAAACATTCAAAGAGCTGTAGAGGGGAAAAGCTAGCAAGGTAGTGCCAGCTGCCAGTGGATGCTGAGTAAACAGTAAGAGTCACAGAGGCGAGGGATGCAGGGGGGTGGGAGGTGCCCGGACTCCTTCGGGAAGAGCAGTGCCAGAGGCCACGAGGCCCCATCACACAGTCTTAGAGAGGAGATGGATCTTATGAGTGTGGAGATGAACCAATGAAGAGGGGCTGCTGGCCAGTGTGGAATTATCTCAAAGGAATAACCAGGACAGGGGAACTATTCACCTGCCCCAGGATTTGACAAGAACTGGCCCTCCCAGCCCAGGCAGCTCTGAGGTGGGGGGAGAGTAAAGCAAGCTGGAGGTACCCTAGCCCATTCCAGTCAACTGCACAAACCACCTGCCTCATGGGAACCAAAGGAAATGGGACCCACCCTGAGGCTGTTCCGGGGACAGTGAGTCACCACTGCAGAGTCCTTGATTCCCCTTCCAGAAGCATGGCAGTTGTTCCTGTGTAAGCAGGACAAGTAGAAAGGGCTTCCTCTGTGAGCTGACTTTGCCTCCACCCCCTGCGTTTCTTACCTCTGAGGTGTTATATCTGTTCCTGCTCTCATGAATTGTTTTCTAAGGGTAATGGATATTCAAGTCTCATTGGACTTTCAACACTGGAAGGGACCTCTGAGGTCTGTAAGTCCAGCAAAAAAAAAAAAAATGCACACATGCACACACACAGAATTTAGCTCACGTATCCCACTGATAAACGCAGAGTTAAGGATTGCTGGTCTAGCTAAAGACATTAAGCATGGAACTATATATACATATAAAGAGCAACACATATCCAGTGCCAAACATATGAGACAGAGAGTAAGACAGAAGTTCACAGAAGGCTCCCTGGAGGAGGGAAAGCACTGAACTTGAAAGGTAGTTAAGCTTTAAATAAGGAGATAGGAGTCGGAATAAGGAGATGGGAGGAGATAGGAGGAGGAATAGGCAAAATTGAAAAAAAGAAAAAAGCAAGCATACATAGAGGATAATGCATGCTCCAAAGGGAGAGGGGAGGGGAGGATAGGAAAGGAAAGAAGGCCTCCATCCTATTGGGAAAATCCCTGAAAACCAAAGGTGTTTTTTTTTTTTTAAAAAAAAAAAAGCATATAAAGCTTTTGATCCCCTGTGAGAATGAATGGTGAACTAGAGGGGGAAAGATTAGAAGCAGGTAATCCAGTTAGGAAACCATCGTAGTAGTTTAGGGGTTGGGGGAGCAGCAACAAGACTAAAATAGTCTATATAGGCATGGGAAGAAGGGGACAGGGAGAGAGACATTATGAAGACAGCCTTACTGGGACTTCTGAATTGGTGGGTTAGTCTGCATGGGCTAACTGCCATAACGAACAACCACAGAATCTATGTGGCTTAACTAAGCAAAGGTTTGTTTCTCACTCACATCACAGTACAATGTGGGTGAATGGAAGGGCTTGATCCATGCAGTCATTCAGGGACCCAGGTCCCTTTTATCTTGTGGCTCCAACACAGTCCACACGGACCTCCCCTGGATATGTCTCCACTTCGCATGTGGCCAGCAGATAAGGGAAGAGACACAGCATAGAGAGGGTTGTATAGAAGCTTTTATTCCCAGCCCAGAAGGTAGTAAACATCCTTCTGCCTACATTTTGTCAGCCAGAGGTCATTCATCTAACTGCGGGGAGGTTGGAAAATGTAGTCTAGCTGCCCAGGAGAATAAGGGAAACAATTTCCCAGTTTCTGCAGCTGGCTATGAAGGGAGAGAGACGGGAAGTCAAGAATGACTTTTCAGTCCTGGGCACTAGAAAATTGATGGGACCATTGATACACAAGAAAATTAGGAGGGGAAGCTACAAGGACCACAAACGTGGCATTGTACACCCATATGTCTAATAATTAAAAAACCTGAGAGAATTATAAAATAGATTTGCTCAGACATGTAGTTGCAAAATTATCCAAGAAACTTAGCATAACAAGGTGACTCTTTCTTACAAGAAGCGATGTAGCACCAAAAGTATAGGCCACAATAGATAACTTGGACTTTATCAAAATTAAAATCTTTCACATATCAAAGTACGCTATCAAGAGAGTAAAAACGCATGGGAGAAAAATATTTGTAAATCATTTACCAGATAAGGGATTAATATCCATCATATTAAAGGACTTCTACAACTCAACAACAAAATTTTTTAAATTTTTTGTAATTTTTAAATAGGCAAAGGATTTGTATAGACATTTCTCCAAACAAGATATACAAACAACCAATAAGCACATGGAAAGATGCTCAACATCACTAATCATTAGGGAAATACAAATCAAAGCCACAATGAGATGTCACTTCACACCCGTTAGGATGGCTATTTAAAAGAAGGAAGGAAGGAAGGAAGGAAGGAAGGAAGGAAGGAAGGAAGGAAGGAAGGAAGGAAGGAAGGAAGGGAAAGGAAGGAAGGAAGGAAGGAAGGAAGGAAGGAAGGAAGGAAGGAAGGAAGGAAGGAAGGAAGGAAGGAGAGACAGAGAGAGAGAGAGAGAGAGAGAGAGAGAGAGAGAGAGAGAGAAAGAAAGAAAGAAAGAGAGAGAGAGAAAGACAGAAAGAGAAAATAAGTGTTGGTGAGGTTGTGGAGAAACCAGAACCCTTATGTATTGCTGGTAGGAATGCAAAATGATACAGCTGTCATGGAAAATTGCACAGTGTTTCTTAAAAAGTTAAACATAAAATTACTGTATGATATAGCAATTCCACTTCTGAGTATACGCATATACACAAAAGAATTAAAAACAGGGACTTGAATAGATATTTGTACACCAGTGTTCACAGAAACATTATTTACAATAACCCAAAGGTGGAAGCAACCCAAATGTCCATCAACAGATGATTAAGCAAGCAAAATGTGGTTTACATATACAGTAGAATATTATTCAACCTTTAAGAGGAAGGAAATTCGGACACATGCTACAATATGGATGATATTTGAAGAAATGATGCTAAGTGAAATAAGCCAGTCACAAAAGGACAAATATTTTGTGATTCCATTTATATGAGGTTCCTAGAGTCATCAAATTCATACCGATGGAAAGTAGAATGGTGGTTGCCACAGCCTGGGAGGTGGGAAAATAAGGAGTTAGTGTTTAATGGGCACCGATTTTCAGTTTGGGAAGATGAAAAAGTTCTGAAGATGGGTGGTGGTGATGGTCGCACAACGATATGAATGTACTTAGTGCCACTGCACTGTACCCTTAAACATGGTTAAAATAGTATATTTTACGTTAGGTATATTTTACCACACAAAAAAGAAGTAGTGTGAGAAAGTTCATCTCCCTAAAAATGCAGATTCTGTGAAAACGTGATTAGCTTACGAGAAATGTTCTCTGAAGCTCTCTCAACCACACGTCGGCCTCACCAATGAGTCCACCATCGCAGTTTTTCATCCCCAACCTGCTTCTGCTGACTCCTTCACGTCGGGCCATGTACACACATCCTCCCAGGAAGCAGGTGAGAAACCTCGCTGTCCTCCTCTTCCCTCCTGTAAGCCTCCAGGTCCCACAGGCATGTCTCTCAAATTCCCCCTCCCTTTTCTGTCCATTGCCCCAGTCCCTGCTTCCGTTCTGGCTTCACAAAGGCTCCTGTCCCCGTCTCTCATACTGACCATTCAGACCCTTCAAGCAAGTTCCGCACCTGTCGTGTCTCCTCCAACCTTCTTTTCATAATGGAGGAGTCTTCCTAACCCAAGCCACAGTCTGGTTTGCCTTGCTCTTAGGTGGGCACTGTGCAAAGAGTTTGCACCCATCTAACCCTCACCCTAGCCAGATGCTCTTCTACCTCCCCATTTACAAAAAAGGACAGTGAGGCTTGGCGGGCTGCGGTCGTTATGTCGAGGTTACATAGCTGACAAGTGGCAAAGCGAGGATTCCCATGTGGGCCACTGAACACCAATTAATAATAACAGCTAGCACCAACTCAGGGCTCCCTACGTGTCTGGTGTGGTTCTAAGTGCTTTATACCTAACAGTTCATGTAATGGTCATAACCTCCCCTCCCCCGAAACAAGACAATTATCACCCCATTTTACACTGGACCACTCAAGATGCAGAGAGGTTAAGTAACTTGCCCAAGTTAACCCAGCCAGCAAAGAGGGCAACAGAAATTTAAGCCCTGGGCAGTGAGGCCCTCAAAGTAACACCACAGACTATCTCAGAGGGTTAGGTCACCCCCCTCCTCCAAAACACGCAGAATAACTCCCACCCTCTGCAGCATGAGCACAAAAGCCCAGCCTCTGCTGACCACAGTTGACCTACCACGCTCTTCTAATGCTGTGATCTCCACACCCTGTGTCTCAACCATAGCCAAGTAGTCACGCCACTCTAACACCTCACACTGTTCCTTCATCCTGGGGTGTCCTTCAGAACTTCCCCCCATAATTACCAGCCTCATCTTTACAAGGTTCAATTGACTCTCGTCTACTCTGGATGCCCACCCTGACATCCAGGACCCATTGATAATTCATTCATTCAACCAAATGTATCAAATACGTCCTGTGGCCAATCTGTGGGCCAAGTACTGGGGATACACTGGTAAATGGGACAGACTTACTTCCCATTTTTAAAATAGTGCCAAACAAGTGCCATCATTGGGTCTTGTTCCGTGGATTCTTGGATTATCATGAACAACCTGTTTGTTTGTCTCTGTCAATGCATTTGGGCTCCCGGCGGTCAAGACGACATCTTACCAAACTGTATCCTTCTCCTCACCGTACCTTGATCTTGGTAGAAAAACTCAGGAAACGTATTCAATGAATCAATGTTGGAGCGACTCTATGGGCCCCACTGAATTCCAAATGTCATAAAAGAAAACCTGTCCTCCCGTCATGAGTAATGAGCTGGAGGAGTTGAGTGTCTTCCTCTGCAGGTTGGGCCTCTCCTAGACTGGTTCTCTCGCCGTTGAAACTGCTCATTTGCATAGCAGTTATCATTTTACAAAATATTTTCACATCCATTTTCTCACTTGATTCTCCATGGTAGGGAAATATAATCTTTTGCATTGGCTTGAAATTAATTTTCTATACGTTCATAAGCATATTTTGATTGCTCCTGATTAAGTTGTCAAAGCAAAGAAGTCTGCTGAATTAAGCACAACGTCCCTAGAGACTTAAACTGGAGTGAGGGTGCCTGGGCTCCAAGTGGCTTAGCGCCCAGCGACTCCCTGTCGATTCAAGGGTGGCACCAACCTCACGGGGCCATCATCAGGTTGAAGGGAAATAAGGGTGCTCACGGAACCTGGCTCAGAGTAAACACTCAATAAATATAATCAAGGTAAGTCGTTCTTTACTAATAATAGTAGCAAGGCAAGAATTAGGTTGTTGAATTGATCAGCAAACTGAGGCCGTGAGAAGCTGGGTTTAAGTCACAAGAGTGAGTTTCCCAGGTCACAGAGTGAGGTTGCCTTACATCCCAAAAGGAGGGTCATTCTTAGGCCTTCAGTCTTTCCCGAAAGCTTAGCTCCTTGTGAAATCCTGCCCAGTCCTCACCCAGATCCTAATTCATGCCCTGGACAAATGTACCCCCTTCCTTGCTTTGAGTGGTTCGTTCATTCAGAAGTGCCAGTTCAACATTCGTACCCTGTTTCCCCCAAAATAAGACCTAGCCAAACAATCAGCTCTAATGCGTCTTTTGGAGCAAAAATAAATATAAGACCAGTTATATTATATTATAATATATTATGTTAAGTCATGTCATGTTGTATTATATTATATTATATTTATTATATTTATTATATTATATTATATTATATTATATTATATTATATTATATTATATTATATTATATTATAGACCTGGTCTTATAGTAAAATAAGGCCATGTCTTATATTAATTTTTGCTCCAAAAGATGAATTAGAGCTGATTGTCAGGCTGGGTTTTATTTGGTGGGAAACACAGTATTTGAAAGACATGATGTCTTCCATTGGTTTGAAATTAATTTGGTGTAATTCACACTAGTGTATTTTGATTGCTTTTGATTAAGTTGAGCAAACTAAAGAAGTCTGCCAAAATTAAACATCAAAGTAAACATTCCTTGTTCTAAGGCTCCTCGTGCATAATTACCAGCCTTGTCATTCTGGCTAAATATATCCATTATGTGACAGCCCCAATGCCTGTCAGAATCCCAAAATCAATTCCAGAGAAATCCCCTAAAATCAAGGGAAGCTCATTTGCATAACTTCTAAAATGCATGAATGAATTGTTTTGAAACCAGGATGAAAAGAAAGGAGCTTTCACAGGTCAGGGTTTCTTTGTAAAAATAAATAAATAAAACCGGCTGCATATTTAATATTGGGCTTGTTGTAAAGAAAAATAGGTCTTTGGTGGAAAGTATGAATAAACAGGTAAATGGCTCTTTGGAGCCGTCACTTTGCAGAAAGCCTCACCCAAATTAATGGCTAATAATTAACCACCCAAGCGACTAATGTGCTGAGAAAAGTTCACAAGCAGCTTTGTAACGTTGCAGGAAATGATGACAATTGAAGTTAATATCATTTTATTAAAATGTGGGGAAATAATTTAAATATTTTTGTAAAAAAAAAAAATGAAAAAAGGACTCTCCATGCCTCCATTTGTTTCACCCAAGGAAATATGGGAAAGCACCAGCATCGGAGCAGAGCTGCCCAGCTGCAAAACTGTCTATGCTGCTTAGAAACACAGTGATCCCAGCACGGACCCCATCTCCTGAAGCCTCGGTGTCGTCAGCGAAAACCAGGGACAACCCAGCTCTGTTCCCAGCTCACCCTAAGGAGTCCCCAAGAAGAGGGGGATTTGCAGCTAGCGCTTCTTCTCTGTGGTGCCCAGGTCCTCCAGTCGAAGCACATCAATTATTAATGAAAATGATAAGGATCTTTAACAAGAGCTTATCAGACCCTGTGCTAAGGACTATTTTTTGCATTATCATTTTTCATCCTTACAATAACCCTATGAGCAAGTGACTGTTGGTTACCATCTTTTTTCTATTAGAGCGGTGCAAAAGTAATTGCGATTTAAAAGGTTAAAAATAATTGCAAAACCCGCAGTCACTTCTGCACCAACCTAATCAAAGTTTAAACACTTTTCTAATGAGGAAACTGAGGCTGGGAGAGGACAGGCAGCAGAGTGGCCCGCTGGTTTCTGAACGCGGGAAGTATTCCACCAGTGTATTATGCAGCGAGCCTGGGGTGGGCATCGTCAGAATGCAAGGGCACGCGACCGTAGATGGAACAGAAATTCTGCTGTGATGCATTTGCCCCGTGAACGGGTGCTGTAGATTGGAGCATAAAAAAGAATCATGAGCTGGTATCGCGCCTGCTCCTAGAGGCTGCGTCTGGACAGGCGGGGGCTGCATAAGCCATTCTCCCTTCCCGTCTCAGCCTCGTCCCCAGGTCCCCTCATGCCTGTGCCCTGCAAGACAAACATTTATTATTCACCTCTCATGTTCTAGGCAGTAGAGGGCACAGCAACGAATACAGAGGGTGTCAAAAAAATGTATTCACCTTTTAAGAAAGGAAAAAAAGGTATTAAAATTATGCTGATGGTCACCACTTTGAGCACCTCTTGTAATTGCAGAAGTCAAACGTGACTTGTATTCGTCTTTTGTTTTGGGTATATATCGAGTATTACAATTTTAATAGTTTTTCCTTTCTTAAAATGTGTATACATTTTTTCTGGCACCTTCCATATAAAGAGAACTAAGTGGGAATCCCTCTCCTCGAGGAGCTTGCCTTCACATAGAGGAACGTGGCATACACAGTATATGGAAAAAAGAGAGTAAGTAGTCGTGTCCCCCTGCTGCCCACCCAGAAGTTTCTGCACACGAACACCTTTGCCCAACAGCTCTCCTGAGGGGCCTTTGAGGCTGGCTCCGTGGCTCACGTGTGATCAACCTGCCCCAGGAATGGGAAGTGGCGAACATGAAGTTGGCTGCCTTCCTTCTGCTGTCACTAGGAGGCCACTGCCCACGGCTGTGCAGTCAGTACCCCCGCCATGCTCCATTTGCCAGCCATCGTATGGGCACTGCCCAGAGGGGGTGCCCTTCTCTAACTCACAAAAGGGCACCAGGCAGGTTAGTAGTAGCCCTGCTTCCCAAAGAAGCATGGCTTCCTTAAAGACCAACTCAGGACCCTGCTTGGGGAATAAAAGTCAGGAGACGTTTCATCTTGTGGGTGCCTGGTATGGCCCATGCACTGTGCTGCAGGCCCTACGGGCAGTATTCAATGTCATTCTCACAACAACCCAGTGTCCTCAGATGCTTTTCATCCCTATTTACAGATGAAAAAACTGAGGCTGAGAGGGAATTGATCCCCAAGTTGCAGGAGGCTGAGGGGTGCAGCTGGGCCTGAACCTGGCTCCGCTCTGCTCAAAGCCCGCTGCTTCCTTCCCCATCCAGCCCCAGCCAGAGATCTCAGGACATCACTCCTGCCTGGGCCTGCACTGCATTCTCATCCTGCCCCTCCTGCTGCCATTTCCTATTCCCTCTTTTATAGTAAACACTAAACGAGAGAGTAAAATCAATAAAAAATAATAAGTATTAAAAAACAACTCCATAAAAAGATAAACTTAAAAACAGTAAAAACAAAAGCATGGCTTTAAAAAACAATTGGGCAAAATCAGCATAGGGGTGTGTATTGGGGGGAGGGGGGATGTTGCCAGCGGAAGAGATTAATCTGAATTCTAAAATCTCACACAATAACACTGTGCCCAAAAGGCAAGCAAGGCACCCAATGCAGAGAGCACCTGTTTTAAAATATGGGCAAGAATTTGGAGGTTCAGTTCCCATGTTCCCTCACCCTGGTATGCAATGTCATCATTCATTGAAATGGTGCAGGAAGGCTTCCTGGAGGAGGTGGCATTTTAGCTGAATTTTGAAGCTGGGCTACCGTTTGGAAAGGCATTCTTCTCAGGAGAGGAGAACTGTACAAAATCATGGAGACAAGAGATGATGCAGAATTTTGGAGGGTTTGGGTGGCTCTCAGATGAATTGGAGCAAATTGTTTCCATAAGGGAGCAGTTATGCAGAGGAGCCAAGACTTAGTTTGGGACCAGTGAGGACAACCCTAGGCCCAGTCCAGGAGTTTGGACCAACGTCAGGTGGCTCAGCCCCATGGAACAAGGAGGGCCAAAACATCCCTCCAGGAAGCTTGAAGTCACCTGTAGCTCTGTCCCAGCCAGCGGGGCTAAAGGACAGCATCACTGAGTCAAGGTCATAAACCATGTGAGAGCCTCAGGCAGGGCCAGGCCCCAAGAGAGCCGAGTCCTTTGCTGAATAAGGACTTGGCCCAGTTTTGCTTCCCCCAGTGACTATGTGTCAGGAGGATGTAAAGGCTCCTTTACAGAATAACAATTCTTCTTGGCAGGATGTGAGAAGCCTGGCGGGGTTGCTGCCGGGCCTCTCCTCCCACCAGAGGACGGGCTGGGGGGAGGGGGTCAGCTCAATATGGCAATTAGCGTCGGAGAGGAGAGGAATGAAAAGAGCACACACAGGGGTGATGGCAGAGAGGGTGCAGAAGGGAAGAATGGCACTCGGAACTATGGGCGGGCTCTAAGTGATCAAGATCCCAGAATTATGTGCAA
Organism: Rhinolophus sinicus; assembly: GCF_036562045.2. Taxonomy (NCBI): domain Eukaryota; kingdom Metazoa; phylum Chordata; class Mammalia; order Chiroptera; family Rhinolophidae; genus Rhinolophus; species Rhinolophus sinicus. The sequence goes on along the minus strand of NC_133757.1, from coordinate 89,182,451 downwards.
ACCCCAACTCCTACAGCAGTGGCTCCCCAGTTCCTACCACACTCACACACCTCTACCCTCCTCCCCCATCCCCAACACGCATGCACACACAATCACACACACACACACACACAGTCTCCCACATTTCCCTTCCCACACATGGACTCACGTTCATACTCAAGCATAACCAGCCACACTTCAGCTCAGATGACTGAAGTTTTTATCGGTCTCAGCACAATTAGAGAAAAAAAAAAAAAAAAGGCAACGCAGTGACATTTCCCCAGTGCTATATTTACAAGGCCTGCCTGACAGTTAAGTTCACGAACTTGCTGCACCGAAGTTGCTAACCCTTTTTGATATCAGAGGGATTATTCATTATGAATTTGTACCAACCGGACAAACAGTTAACCAAGTTTACTATTTGGAAGTGCTGAAAAGGCTGTGTGAAAAAGTTAGACAACCTGAACTTTTCGCCAACAATTCATGGCTCTTGCATCATGACAATGCACCAGCTCACAGGGCACTGGCTGTGAGGGAATTTTTAGTCAATAAACAAATAACTATATTGGAACACCCTCCCTACTCACTTGATCTGGCCCCCAATGACTTCTTTTTTTACCCGAAGTAAAGGAAATATTGAAAGGAAGACATTTTGATGACATTCAGGACGTCAAGTGTAATACGATGACAGCTCTGATGGTCATTCCAGAAAAAGAGTTCCGAAATTGCTTTGAAGTGTGGACTAGGCACTGGCGTCAGTGCGTAGCTTCCCAAGGGGAGTACTTCGAAGGTGACCATAGTGATATTCAGCAATGAGGTATGTAGCACTTTTTCTAGGATGAGTTCGCGAACTTAATTGTCTGAACTCGTATTCAATTTGTAGCAGAACACATAATTTTGAGATTATGTCCCTTCTCTCTTTTGTTTGGAGTGGGGAATGTTAAAATCTCTCCTTTTAGGAAAGGATGATGGTAATAAATGGTGCGGAAGGGGGTGATCTTGATATCCTTTCTTGGCCAAACGCAAAGCTGTATCACTTTCCAACAAGAATTGATGTCTTCTGGTGTCTGCACTCCAGAGCCAGGAAACCACAGGCCTAGGCTAAACCATGTAGGTTCTGGAACAGGTCAAGCCCCTCCTGCCTCCAGACCTTTCAGCTGGAAGTGCCTTTCGTGCTTGTCTCCCTGATGCCCTCTGATTGTTCATTCCCTCCCATGTCCCTCCTCCGGGAAGTGCCTGAGAGCCCGGAGGTTGCGCTGTACCCTGTCTGCCCTCCCCAACCCCACGACCCTGGGCTCTGTGCCCTGGGAGCCCAGCCCTCTCAGCTTCACACCTTAAGGGGGTGGGCGTTCCTGGAGTGTTTGCATGTCAGGAGAGTCTGTGGATGATAGAAAGCTCTTCTGATTGCAAAGGACTTTGTCTCCCCCAGTGATGGAGCAGGTCAATTAGCAGTCTGGCTTGAGTACTGTGCTGAAGCCAATCTTCCTTCCTCCATGCGTAGCCGATCCCTTAATGGCACCTTGGGCAGATTCTCTAACTTTCTGGTCAATTTTGATTATTAAAAAGCTCAGTCCATCTTACACTTCGATCTGGGTCGATCTAAAGCTCTTCCCCTCCTCAGCCCTGGACAGGATTCAGCTCCAGGACCTAAAGGGGTCTGGTGTTTTGTCTCCCTTCTCTCCCTGGAGTACAGATGGGGCAGGCGGGGGCCAAGGACCACCTCAGGAACCCCTTCTCCCTCTCTCTCTTCTCGTGTGTTGGGGCAGGGAGGCAGAAAGAGAAAGGTGACATTTTTTTAATTGATATATTTTTAACAACTTTTTAACTTTTTAAGAGGTGACAGCATTTTAAGTGGCTGGAGTAAGTGTGTGTTCCCCAAAAACTGTGTGTTGTAGCCTTAACCACCTCCATGGGACTGTATCTGGAGATAGAGCCCTTACGGAACGGAGTAAGGTTAAGTGAGGTCATAAGCGTGGGGTTATAATTTGGTAGCACTGGTTTCTTAATAAGGAGAAGGAAAGACACCAGAGATCTTTCTCTCCAAGCACACAGAGCAAAGGCCATGTGAAGACACAGCAAAGAGGTGGCCGTCTGCAAGCCCGGAAGAGTTGCGTCATCCGGGAACCATTCTGCTGGCACCTTGACCTTGGACTTGGAGCCTCCAGAACTGTGAGAAATAAATGCCTGTTGTTTAAACCCCCCAAGCCTGTTATGTCGTGATGGCAGCCTGAGCTGACTGACTATGAAGTCTTCAGGTCCCTCTCTGTTCAGCCTGGCTCCATGGGCTGTAATAACCTCTGCCCACATGCCCGGTTTCCTTAGGGCATTTCATGCCAGGTCAGTCCCTATGGGTCACCACTTAGTGCACCAGGGTTCAGGACAATTCTACAATATCATATGCCATAGCAAAAGGCTCTGATGGAGAAAGGGAAACTTATAAGCCTGAGTCAGCCAGAGAAGAGAAGGCACGGGCTCCATTCTCCCCTCACCCACAGAGAACTCTCCAGTCACTCCGCTGGATATGGAAGTGTGGTCCCCATGGCAGTGGCCACTGCCCTCCCGCCTGCTCTTCCCTCTGAATAGTGTAGATGTGAAATATCATGGCCAGTATGGGGGAGTTGGTCCAGGTGTTGGGGTTGGGGTGCCTACTGTTTACAGGATTGACTGGGGAAGCCAGAGATACCTGGTACCTGGAGATCTCCTGGAATCACTTCCCACCAGTCCTGCTCGTTGCACCAAACTCACTCAGCCCTCCATTGCTGATATCTGAGAGGGGCAAAGACGTTCTCTTCAGCCTTGATGGGTCCGTGCCCTCAACCAGCTCTGAGCTTTAGCCCCTCATCCTGCCTTCCAGGACCCTTCACCCTGAACCCTGGCACCTTGGCAAGGCACCTCCATTCCCTTCTGTCCAAGCAGCACCCCTATTTCTGCTCTCCCTGCTGCCACCCACAGGCTGCTCCAGCCAATCTCCCGCCACCAGAGACCTGCAGTGAGAAGAGGGATGAGGGTCTATCTTCTCATTCAGCTCCAAGTCCTCACAGCACACCCCAGCTGTCCCGCCAGCTCACTCGCCACTCACACACCATTCCTGTGAGAACACCAGGATGAGCCCGCCAGTGCCCCAGTTCAACAAGGGCTCAGCAGGGGCGAGAGCTGTACAGCCCCAGTTTCTATGAGTGATCGTCTCACGTCTCACCATGGCCTCTGAAGAGGACGCCCTCCCACCCGGACATAAAGGGAGAGAGAAGCCTCAGAACTCCTCACAGATAAATGAGTCATGACGCCCCAATCCCTCCTCTCATCTCACAGGCAGGAGAGGGAGAGGCTGGGGCCATGACTGGGGGTGGCAGTGCCAATTCTGTTTCCTCTTGCATGCCCTGGACGGAGTGGCTGACACCACCAATTCTCAGCAGTAGAAGTCCCACTGGACGTGCTATTATAGTGGACCTGTGGCGGGAAACGGCCACTGAGGAGAAGAGCCGTGGTGGATGCAAAATTTCCCTGATAGGTCCCTGCTCCCATCGCTGGCTGGCTCAACCCCCACAGGCCCTCTGGAAACTGCTGTATCCTCCCATCTGCACAGATAAACATGCTCCCATCTGCAAGACAGACCCTGACCCTACGATGACTGATCATGTAGAAATAGCCACATATTCTGGGCGGAACTGTGCCCCCCCAAATTCACATGTTGAAGTCCTAACCCCTGGGACCTCAGGATGTAACTGTATTTGGAGATGAGTTCTTTAAAGAGGTAATGAAGTTAAAATGTGGTCACTAGGGAGAGTCTTCCTCCAGTATGGCTTATAGAAAGAGGAAATGCAGACACAGACCTGCTCAGAGGAAAGGCCACGTGAGGACACAGTGAGAAGGCAAGGTGGCCATCTACAAGACAAGGAGAGAGGCCCAGGAGAAACTGATGCTTTGGACACCTTGATCACAGACTTCCAGCCTCCATAATTGTGAGACAATAAATGCCTGTTGTTTAAGGCCCACCTCCATCTGTGGGAGTCCGTTATGGCAGCCCGAGCTAACATGCCAGGCCCTCGCTGTAGAGAAGGCTTCCTGTCCTTTCCCTCTCTTTACCTCATTTGAGACTCAGCAGAGCCCCATGAGTAGCAGGGCGGTAATCTTGCTTCCATGGTAAAGGGGGGGAATTGAGGCTCAAAGCAGATAAGTAACCTGGGAGGACATGGGCTTCCAGAATCCCATCCCGGGCTCCTTCCTCCCTGTCTGCTCAGCCTGGGCATGGCCTTTCTTCAGCACCTGGAGGGCTCAGGCTGCCTGCCAAGCAGCTGCCAGGTCTTGGGGGAGGATGGGGACCATCTCACTCCCATCACACCTCACCCTCCGCCACCTGTACCATCCCCTGCCCCCTGCCCCTCTCGTCCTATCCCAGTGGCTCTGGGCTGCTTGGACTCGGGTTCCAGATGCCTCCATTTTCCCAGACACCCACATCCACGTCACCCTGCAGGATTAGTCAGCACATGGCTTGGTTGGCAGCTGAGCTAAAATTAATAACAGGCTGGGTGTGCGTCCCACTGAGCATCTGGGTGTTAATGGCTTGGTGAGGGGATGGGGGCTGTGGGGTTCAGTTAGTGAAAGAGATACCTGTACATCAACCCTGGGGTTTGGAAAAGGAGAATGAGGATGCAGGGCAGAGGAGAGGGGAGGGGAGGAAATCAACTGAAAAGGAAGAAAAGGGAAAGAGGAAATGCACGAGGAGAGGCAAAGAGATGCGAAGAGAACAGGAAGAGGTTAGACTGTCCCTGGTGGGGACCACTGACATGGCCAGAGCAAGAAAAGTCCTCAACACTTTATCCAGTTTTGTGAGTGTCATTTCAGTCTGTGACAGGCAAAGAGGCTTCCTGGATTTGAGAAGTTACCCGCCACGAGAGAAGGGTCCCCTCTGCGTCCCTCCTCATCTTCTCTTCCCTCAGCATCCTTTCTCCACCTCGCTCTTTCTCATTCTCCCTTTCCTTACCACTCCCTGCAGCCCCAGCCCTCATCTCAGCAGGATAAACCCACGTTTTCTCCTACTGATCTGCTCTCTTTTGGCTTAAAGTGTGCGGAAGAAGGATGGCACAGTGTTCTCTCTGTTGGGCGACTGTGCAGTTTGATGGACGTGGAAGGGGACGCTGCCTGCTGCACAGTGGCTGATAGCAGCGCACGCGTGTCCTCACTGTGACGTGATGGTTCCACTCAACCATGTATTTACACGGGCAGGGGATATTTATAGACATGTGTGTCCCTAGACAGTAGCTTTCTGTGGCGTTGACCCTTCAACCTGCCAAACAAGGAGACCTCATGGAGATTATACACCCACTCTCTGGGAGGGAGTTCTCCCGGGTTTTCTGAGCAGAGAACGCTCAAAGGCACGATGCTACCAGCTACTATTTACTGAGCATATATTATGTGCCAGGATTTCACATACGTTATCTCTGATCTTTCTAACAAAGCTCTGAATAGACATTCGCATCCCTACTATACAGAGGAGGAGACTGAGGTTCAGCCGGGTTAAGGAGCCATGCACAAGTCCTCCAGAATGTCCGTGGTGGGTCTGAGGCCAAAGTCAGAGCTCTTTCCAATATTCCACAGAAGAGGATTTATGTTGCTTTCAATGTACACCCAGCCATAGCCAGCGTGATCTGCTGTTCATCCCCATGAAATCAAAATGTTCTAGTCTGCCTACATCTTTGTATTCTCAAAGCCCAGCATATTTTTTCTGGGCACAGAATGCACTCAATAAATGGTTATGGGTAATGAGAAAGTCATACAGGCAAACAAAATCTTGATTAGCCAGAATCCTTCCAACACAGACTCTCAAGTAACTGAAACAAAATCATTGAGCTTCTATTTTAAGTGAAAACAGGCAGCTCACAGCAAAATAGACTTGTCTCTGCCTGTAATAATTTGAAGCCTGGCCCTCATCTCAGGTCAGTGGATGAGGTCGCCAGTGGGGCGGGTTGAGAAGCCTGGGCATGCTTGCAGTGGGGTCAGTGCCCACCCCACAGTCCATGTGTCCATCTACATCTTGCTCAGAGAGAACTGATAAATACAAGCTTGACCCCAAGGCCCCAGAAAACTCCAGACAGTCAGCCGAATCAAGAACCACAACTAGGGCCTCTTATGTTTTGAGCACTGCATTCAGTGTTGAATGGAATCTGGAATTGTAATAATGGTCCCATCATGTGTATTACAGGATAGTAACTGAAGCAGGAAAATAGCGACCACAGCAAGCTTTCAGTAGTCAGGGTGGAAAAGTGCAGTCTACTGAGTTAACTCTCAGTTAACTTGACAATCCAATCACTCATGCTAACCAGTCTCAGTGAATCAAGGTTACGATGCAATGGGGATTGACTCCACAGATTACTTATATCCTTATGACCAAATGTTTCATAAATATGTCCTTCCTAGATGTAACATAGAAGTGTAACTTTCAGTTCTCATTAATTTCACCCCAGAAGCCACTTGTGCCAGCACCTCCTCTAATGCTCCGACATACCTCTTTCTGAGAATAGTTCTGGGTATGAGGGGGGAGTAAAAAAAGACCAGGCTACAGAGTCAGCCAGGCCTGAGCTTGACCTTGGCCATCTCCTGACTACTAGCTTTATGACCTTGGGCAAGTTGATAGACCCTTCAGGGCCTCAGTTTCCACATCTTTAAAGTGGGGATGACAACATCTGCTTCTTGGAGTTACTTATTGTATAGTCCCACCTTGTTACAGCTAAGTTTTCAGGAAGCTTATGAGGTTAGGGCAACAAGACAAAGGTTGAAACTGACATCAACAAAAGAAAAGGAATTAAAATAGGGACAAAGCAGAAGCTAGAAATGAGGCTAGAAAAGTGAAGATGACAAAGATTTAAGAGTTGGCCACATGCTTGACACTAAATGTCGTAGAAGTCAATATGGAAAGGGAAGGTTGGTCATTTGTATAATTCACAAGGTTCCTAAGAGAAACACCAGAGGTAGAGCTGTACTTGGCACTAAAACCAGAGAGGAACATCTCTGTAGAAGCCTCGTAAGGAAGGCCCTACTGCATTTTGTTTTCTGCCACTCCCAATGTGGACTGGGAGCATCCCCCCAATGGCCCATTTAGTGAAAGCAGTAGTGGTCAGGGGAGGGGACAGGGGAAGGACAGAGTGATGGGGTTTCAGTGCCCCCCTCGAGTGATATGACTTGATCTGGGATAGGATTTAGACTTTTTAGACTTTAGACTCCAGGTTGTCAGCCGAACAATCTCCTTAGATACTGCTTCTCCTAGCAGAGTTTTTTTTTTAAGTCAGTACTGAGAGACAATGAGTCCAGGGCTGTTCATCCAAAAAGCACCTGTGGTGCAGCTGGTCTGGCTGTCATATGAAACCCATGCCCCTTAACCAAGAGCAGAGCCAAGGGGAAGGGTGGTGTCTGGGAGGAGCTGAGCCCAGGAGCCCCCGACAGAGGACAGCTGAGGAGGAGCCAGCCCTCCTCCATCTGGAGGCATCAACGGGCAGGCAAAGCGAAGACTCCCCTTAGTAAATAGTCTTGGGTCAATCCCAGCACACAGATGAGTGGGTGAGCAAGCCACACCATGGACAGTGGCCATAAGAATTTTAGCCGGGAAGTTTTCCGTTCATGTGCACAGGAGCAAAGTACATGGGCTTTCAGAGCCAACCCTTCCATATGCCAGGCTACTCTCTGGACTCACCAAGGAGTTGGCCCTGTTACTTACTGCTCAAAGATGAAGAGACGGGGCACAGGGCCACACAACTAATAAGTGGCAAAACCCAGACTGGAAGTCAGGCAGTGAGAGCCAAAGTCCGTGCTCCTAACCATGCACAAGTTTTGTTTATAAAGCAGTTGAAGCGTTAGAAACATCTACCAAAATGGGTAGCGTTGTTTCTGTGATCATTGCTCAGGAGACCTCCTTCTGGCAGTAGGTAGGTATGAGACCCCTTGTCTTTGCAGGTCTCTTCTAGTTGAAGGCCGTGAAAAGTAAGATCTGAATATAAAACAATGGACGCCTTTCCATCATAATGGGGGCTCAGGTCCCATCCAGCCAGAAGGTGATAGCAAACCATTAAGAAACGAATGGAAATGATGGGGTTCAAACACTTTCCTGATTTTGCTGCTACATCTGCTCACCCTGACTGCTGTTATAAAATCGTAGTACTGAGTCTTGGATGAGCTCATGTATTAGTTCATAATTAGCATGAAAGCGAGAGAAGAGTCAACAAAACCACACACATGATCTAGTATTGTTCCTGGTGGACTTCACTCCCCGGTGGGAATTGGTTAAAAACATAGTCTGCGGTTGAAAAGCCTGTCTGCTCCTCATGTAAAACATTCGTCTGAAAAATCCAGGCTTTGTTCAGTTAGTCATCAAACATACGTTTTCTATAGAATGTCCAAAAAGTCATAAATATGCATTTGGGAGAAGCAGAGAGATGTCTCCCTCCTAAGATGTGGTAAACTATCACCTCGTCCAGCCAAGCGATAGATGCTCGTAGAGTCAATAAAGGTAAGTTACAGGGCTGGAAACCCACCATTCAGAGCGTTCATTCACAGCTCTCGGCATAAATGATCTGCCTCTGGCTTGGTATTTAGCTATGGTGTTTAACACCGTGTGCTACCATTTCTACAATGAGAGGGGCTTCACCAAGGGCAACTTGAAATCTGTAAACACTGGGGCAGGTGGCTTTTAGAGCTGGGAACATCCACCACCAAGAGCTCAATTGGAATCTGAGACCTACATTCTCAATCCCCAGGTTTGTGCCTCCGGTGATGGTCCTGAAATCTCTTTTTATTATCAGATCTATCTGGAACATTCAGGCTATCCCACTAAGTTTTATGACAACTAAGTGTTTTCCAGACAAAATTTATAACAGATTTAAATTTGATATGGTCCCAGTTGGACACTTCTGATTTTTTTATTTGCCTTTGTCTTCCTTCATCAACCCAGCTAATTTTGTGTGTGGGTGGGGTGGTATTTTGTTTTTTGTTTGTTTGTTTGTTTGTTTTTGCGTGTTTTTGTTTTTGTTTGTACCATTAAGTAGTTCTCATTAAACTAGACTCCAAAAGAGTAAGACCCACTTTTGCTGGAACACTTGGCAACTAAACCCAATTTTAAATTTTCTACACCCTGCTAGTAAGTAAAGCCACCATTTCAAAGGCCTGGAGAAAAAACACGTTGAGATCCTAAGGAGTTTGAAAGCTCTTCTGCATATCCAATCCTTTTCCTCTCCCTCCCTTTCCCAGGACAAAGTTGCAGACCACTGGGCTCTGGAACAGTCAGGTCCATGATTTAAACAATCGGGTCATGTTCCCTTTTACCTGATCCAGACTCTCTATCCGTTGGATGCTGCTACCCCAAGGTGGGCTGCCTTCATCAGAGTCAGCAGTGCCAGAGCTGACGTAACAGAGAAGAGGTGCCACTAAGATTTGCCCCAGATGTATTCCGTAAGCTACCATTCGATACCATGGGATCTACTCATAAATGAGAAGGTTGAGAAATTTCTTTCAACCAGTACAACTCTCTAAAGATTTGCCATAGGGAATTGATCTACCCATCTCCCAGTGGCTCCCAGTGGAAGCCAAGCAGTGCTACTCCCAATTCGGGTGCTCAAGAGCCCCCAAAACAACCATCTCCAAGAGGATTACAAAAACAAGAAAATTCCAGATACCATTTTTGCAAGACCACGTGTCCAAACATACCCTGCACACCCTGGCAGGGGAATCTGAGTGTTAAGACAAATCACATCCAACTTTCCAGGGAACAAGGTCTATTCTACAAGAAATCTATCCTTGTCATGTGAGCCCTGACAGTAGTTCCCCTGAGTTTGACAGAAATAAGAGTGGCCAGTCCACCTTCACTTCTGCCAGTTACTTTTTCCCTGATGTCTGGAGAGATAAAAGACCTAAAACCATAAGCATGAACACATGAATTTATAAAATCCAGGTTCTTTTCAACCAGAAAGTGTTTATTAAAAAATAAATAAATAAAAAAAAATAACCTTCAAAACAGGAAAAAACCTCCCAGCTGTTATCTTCGGGGCCCCAAATGGCCACATTCCCAGAAAAGAATTGTAGTCATTGTGAAGCTCGCCTCAGGACATGTAACAGGCTTTTAAAAAGCTGGCACTGGTTTTTCTGGTTGGCTGGGTACCTTCCAAGGTATCTTCTTTCTATGGCCCAACAGGCCTCCTATTTGGCAGGCAAAATCAATCCCAGCCAAAGGTGGGCGGGGGGAGATTCTGAGGGGTTCAGATCACCCTGGAAACATTAACTGGGGCAGTGGACAAAGGACATTTTTCAAAAGCTATTACCAGGAGGAGAAGAGTCAGGCATTTTGCCGGAAGAGCAGAAGGGTGGTGGTGAGACCATCCCTCAGTCAGGAGTGAACGAGGGGTCACGTGGTTCTGTTTGATGGCAGCAGAGGGTAGGTGATCCCACAGGGTGAGGTACAGAAATAAATTTTAAGACAAGAAAGCTGCCCCAGTAGGGCACCTCATGGAGACCTGAAAAGGGTTTGGAGCGTGAGCTACTTAGATTAGGAACTAGCAGTGGCGTGAGCTGTCTTCCTGGGATCCTGTCATCCATTGGAGAGTGAGGCCAAAGATTCCTATAGTTCGCCCTCAGAGGTCACCTCATGCTTCAAGGGCTTCACGATCTAACAGAGGGAGGGCACTTCCTCCTTAGAGCTGCCTGGACCACCAGGGGCAGCTAACCCATTGGTACAGCCTCAATCAGGGTGACCTTGGCCCCAGTGACAGGGCGAGGAAGCTGGGAAGAGCTGCACTGCAGGATGGCCCTCTCATAGCCCTGCCAGGAAGGAAAGTAGAGCAACTGAGCAATCTATGGGGGTGACTCTCAGGGACATTTTTTAGGAATATAAACACTACATGACTCTTCATTAAGGCTAAGCAGGAGAAGTGACAAGATATCCTCTCCTGGGATGTGATTTACTCTTGCCAATCTTCCTGAGTCATGACATACTGATGGACACGTGTCTTAGCTCAAGCTACAATAACAAAATGCCATAGACTGGATGCTTAAACAGCAGAAACTTAATTTCTCATGGTTCTGGAGGCTGGAAGTCTAAGATCAGGGTACCAGTGTGGTCCTGGCGAGAGCTCTCTTCCTGGCTTGCATATGGCCTCCATCTTGCTGTGTGTTTACATGGCAGAGAGAGAGAGAGAGAGAAGGGGGGAGAGAGAGAAAGAGAGAGAGACAGAGACAGAGACAGACAGAGACAGAGAGAAAAGAGGGGGGGAGGAAAGGAGAGGGGAGGGGATGGGAGGGCACTAATCTCATCATGGAGGCTCCACCCTCGTGACCTCATCTAACCCCAATTACCTCCCATAGGCCCCATTTCCAAACACCACCACATTGGGGGTTAGGGCTTCAACATATGAATTTGAGGGGCACCCAATTTAGTCCATAGCAGCCAGTTTGGCATAAATCCAATCACTCTCTGTTATCTATCTTCATTTATAAGCAATACTGTTTCAACACGTCAGCCTTGATATTGGCACAGTGAGGCTACAGCTCTGTGAAGGCAATTAAAAGAGATCATGACAAAGTGACCAGATGAGATAAATGCTCAACAAATATTAGTTCCTCACCCTCATTAGATCCTCTTTTCTTCCCCGTGCTTCAACTCTAAACCTCAAACAGCTTCCAAATTCTCTGCTCCAACCCAATTAAGACACCCTGGTTTCTGGAAACTTCAAAGAGGACAGGTCACCAACCCATGGAATATTGCCAGGCACTATCGTGGGAGTATTGGAAACTGAGGAAGAACAAAAGAACCTCTCCACCCACAAGTCAGGCAAAGGGCAGCAACCCCAACCATTGCTAACGTGGATTTCTTGAGACCACCCCTGTGCTGGGTGCAGAGGGATAGCACCAGGCGAAGGTCCTCAGAACGCTTACATCACCTTACTAGGGAGCACTGAAGTTGGAACTTACGTGGTTCTGACTCTAAGTGCAGAAAAGGCTTGGAGAGGGGAGAGATCCAGGTCAGCCAGATTAATCAGAGAAGTACTTATGGAGGCGGACATACGGGAGCTGGAGCTTGAAAGATGGGCAAACATTTCATAGAGGAGTGGAGTTTTGTCGGGTAGGAACGAGCGTGAGCAGAAGCACAGAGGCATAGCTCCGACAGGGGTAGGGGGCATAGGGAAACCTGTGTGGCCGGAGTGGGAGCTGGTGTTAGGACACACTCACTGCTTGAGTCACCCTTCCATCCACTAAGAAATATGTATTGAGCTCCTATTGTATAACAGGTGCTGCTCTAGCTAAAGGCAACTCCGCAGTGAACAACAACAACAAAATCCCTGCTCTCCTGAAGTATGCATTCTCGTAACAAAGAGGAATACATAATGTCAGATGGAGATAAAAATTATGAGGAAAAATAAAGGAGGATTAAAGTTTCCAGTCAAATAAGAGGGGCTATTACCCTCCTGCCTAAAACATTAAAATACTGAATATATGAGGTCTGACAATTAAGTTTGTGAAGTTGTTGCAACGATGTTGCTAACCTTTTTTTGATATTAGAGGAATTAGTCATTATGAATTTTTACGAACTGGACAAACAGTTAACCAAGTTGACTATTTGGAAGTGCTGAAAAGGCTGCGTGGAAAAAGTTAGACAACAACAATCTGAACTTTTCACCAGCAACTCACGGCTCTTGCATCACGACAATGCACCAGCTCACAGGCACTGTCTGTGAGGGAGTGTTTCGCCAGTAAACAAATAACTGTGCTGGAACACCCTCCCTACTCACCTGATCTGGCCCCCAGTGACTTCTTTCTTTACCCTAAGATAAAGGAAATATTGAAAGGAAGACATTTTGATGACATTCAGGACATCAAGGGTAATACGATGACAGCTCTGATGGCCTTTCCAAAAAAAGAGTTCCAAAATTGCTTTGAAGGGTGGACTAGGCGCTGGCATGGGTGCATAGCTTCCCAAGGGGAGTACTTCGAAGGTGACCGTAGTGATACTCAGCAATGAAGTATGTTGCACTTTTTCTAGGATGAGTTCGTGAACTTAATTGTCTGACCTCATATATACAGAGGGTGCAAAAAAAGATGTATGTACATTTTAAGAAAGGAAAAAAACTGTATTAAAATTATAATACTCAATATATACCAATCACAAAAGACGAATGCAAGTCACGTTTGACTTCTGCAATTACAAGAGGAGCTCAAAGTGGTGACCATCTGCGTAATTTTAATACAGTTTTTTCCTTTCCTAAAATGAGTATACATTTTTTTGGCACCCTCTGCATGTGTATATGTATATATACTTTTTAAGATACTGAACATCAGGCAACAATGGACAGTGATTCCTGAGAGACAGGAAATAAATAAAGTAGGCACTACAGTATTCCCAGCTTGAGAGAGTTTGCAGGTCAAGGAACAAGGAAGAGGAACCCAGAGGGGAACCAGAAGACTCTTTTAGTTGAGGAGACAGAGTTGAGAGTCCAGGCACCTAGAGTTCCAGGACAGAGTAGAAGAGGAAGGAAGTACACACAGAGAGACAACACTGGCGATTAGGAGAAGGGTCCCACTGAGTGGTTAGCTGAGTACCGATCAGCACACGTGTATGTGGAAAATATCCAAGGCTAAGAAAAGAACCACACAAAAGGATTAGAGGGAACAATGCCCAGTGTTCACACAAGGCCAGGAATAATGTCTGTTCCCACCAGCCATACTGTAAAACTTCGGAATTCCAGGATTTTGACTCAATAGTGAAAAATTATAAGCCCTACACTGAACACTATTTAGATCCCACTTAATAAAGCTTAAGCACGAGACCCAAAAGGTCAAATTATTTCCAAGTAACTTAACTTCATGACAGAACAAAGCTCAAAAATATTTATATGAAAATAAAAATATCCAGCACCCAAAAAGGCAAAATTCGTAATGGCTAGAATCCAATCAAAACTTACCAGGTATACAAAAGAAACAAGAAAATACAATTTGTGATGAGGAGAAAGTCATAATATTACTAATTACTAATATTACTAATTACTAATATTAAAACATTAAAATATCAATAGAAACTATCCAAAATTAAACTCAGAGAATTTTTTAAATGAATACAGCATCTGTAAGCTATTAGACAATTTCAAGTTGTCTCATATATGTGGAATTGGAATCAGAGAGCAAAAAAGGGAAGACAGAAAAATATTTGAATATTGGCTGAAATTTTTCCAAAGGTGATCAAAACTATAAATCTATGGCTTCAAGAATCTCCATAAATGCAAAGCATAAGCAACATGAAGAAAACTACACCAAGATACATCATAGTCAAATTGATTAAAACCAGTGATAAACAGAAAATCTTAAAAGCAACCAGAAGGAAAAAAATGGCATGTTGTGTCCAGAGTGACAAGCGTACTGTGAGAGCAAATATCTCATCAGCAGCCATGCAAGCCAGAAAGCAGTGAAGCAACATCTTTAAGTAACTGAAAGAAAAATTTGTCAACCTAAACTATCTTCTAAAAAAACAAAGGCAAAACGATGACTTTGGAGACATAAAAAAACTGAAAGAATTCATCACTAGCAAACCTGGAGGACAGGCAATGGTAAAGAAAGTCCTACAGGCAGAAGGAAGATGATACCAGATGGAAACATGGATCTACAGAAAGGAATGAAGAGCCCTGGATGTGATAAACACACAGGTAAACAGTATCAACATTTGTTTCTCATTATTTAAAAATCTTTAAAAGATAACCGATTCCACAAAAATAATAATAATGTAGTGTGGGCTTTATAACATGTAAAAGTAAAATGTGAGGCAACAATAGCACAAAGGATGTTAGGGCAAAAATGGAAGTATACTGTGTAAGGTTCTTATAAGAAGTACTATAATATCACTTAAAGGTAGACTTTAGTTAAAGATGTATATTATAAATCCCAAAGAATTACCAATATCGAGAATGAGAGATAACATCACTACAGATCCTACAGATATTAAAGGGATAATAATGGAGTATTATGAAAACCAGTATGCTAATAAACTGAACAACTTAAATGCAGTATTCCTTAAAATACACAAACCACCAATGCTCAATCAAAAAGAAATCAATAACTTGATTTACCTTATCTCTATTAAAGAAATTTCTTCCCAGAAAGAAATTCCAGGCCTGGATAGTTTCACTGGCAAATCCCACCAAAACTTTAAGGAAGAAGTAATATTAATTCTATACAAACTCTCCTGGAAAATTGAAAAAAAGGAATACTTCCCAACTTATTCTCTGAGGTCAGCATTGCTCTGACATCAAAACAAGATTAAGACATTACAATAAAACTGCAGACCAATATCCAAACAAGTGGCTATCCATGTGCAAAAAATAAACTTCAGTCCCTATCTTGGCCTAATACACAAAATTATCTTAAAATTGATCATGGACTTAATTATGAAACATGAAACTTCTCAAAGAAAATACAGAAAAAACTCTTTTTTACTTTAAGTTAGGTAAAGATTTCTTAGATCCAACACCAAAAGCATGATCCATAAAGGAACAAATTGAAAAACTGGAGTTCATCAAAATTTAACCCTTCTGATCTTTGAAAGACACAGTTCAGAAAATGAAGCAACATGCCACAGACTGGGAGAAAACTATATATTTAACTGAAAACTTATATCCAGAATATATAAAGAAATTTCAAAGTTCAATAATTTTTAAAAAATAGACAACCCAATAAAATAATAGATTGGTGAACACACTCTAAGGTGACACCCAACGAGTCATGTCCTGGTATAATCACCTCTCTTTGAGTGCAGGGAGAACTTATGACTTGCTTTTAACCAATAGGAATCAGGAAAGTTGATAAGATGCTACTCCCATGATTACCTTATGTTATATAAGACTCCATCTTAGCAGGCCAGAGAGAGAGCTATTCACTTGCTAGTCTTGAAGAAGCAAAAAGCCATGTTTTGAACTGCCCATGGAGAGAGCCACATGGCAAGGAACTTCAGGCAGCCTCTAAGAGTTCAGAATGGTCTCCAGATGAGACAGCTAGTGTGTTGTTTTAAGCCACTAAGTTTATAATCGTTGATTATGCAGCACCAGAAAACCAATACAATGGATAAAAGCTTTGAACAGACACTTCACCAAATAAGACATATGGATGGTAAATAAGCATATGAAAAAAGAAAATGCTAGACAGACAAAAAGAATACATCCTAAGCTGAACAATAATGAATGTCAACTACAAGTTTATATATATATATATATATGTATATGTATATACACGTATATATACGTATATGTATGTGTATATGTATATACCTACAAGAAGCGGATTACAGCATTAGGAATAGAGACAGTGGAAATGTAATGGCTCTGTACAATGTCAGAGGGACAGTGGATGGGGGAGGGGGATTCACACAGTGTGAGGGATATAAATGTTAAACGTCTAAGTATTACTTTGTCTTGTGCACCTGAAACTAATAAAAAAAATAAAAATAAATAAAAATTTAAAAAAAGAATACATCCTGTATGATTCCATTTATACTAAATTCTGTAAGATGCAAACTAACCTATAGTGACAGAAGGCAGATCAGTAATTACTTGTGTGGGGGAGAAGCAGGAAGAGATTACGAAGCAGCATGACTAGACATTTGAAAGTAATGGATGAGTTCCTTATCTTGATTGTGCTGGTGGTTTCACTGATGGATAACGTATGTCAAAACTTATCAAAATGGTGCACTTTAAATATGCGTGGTTTATTGTGTGCCAATTATACCTCAATAAAGCTGTAAAATGTTTAAAGTAAAAAGAAAAATTAAGGGAGAATGACAAACGTGTATTTTAGATAGGATGTACAGGAACGGCGCTCTGAGGAGGGGCCGTCTGTGTACAGACCTGAACGCAGTAAGGGAGTGAACAATATGATCGTCTTGGGAGGTGAGCATTCCAGGCAGAGGGAACAGCAGGTGCGAAGCCCTCGAGGGGAAACATGCTTGGCACATCAGAATGTAATGTGGCTGGAACCGAGTGAGCAAAGGGCAAAGGTGAGGTCAGAGACGGGGAGAAGGCCCAGATCACATAGAACTTATTCTGAGAAAGCTGGGAATGTACTGGATTGCTTTGCACTGAGTCACGACATGATCTGACTTATGTTTTTAAATTATTCTTCTAAACCATGACTATAAGGAGCAAGAGCGGAAGCAAGGAGATGAGTTAGTGGACTATTGCCATAGATAAGCAAGAGATCGTGGTGATTTGCTCCTGGGTGGTTGTGGTGGAGACGAGGAGAAGGGATTGGAGGCAACATTATTTGGAAGATAGAGCTGCCTCGCTCTGTTGACAGATTGGCTGCAGAGACTAAGAGGAAGAGAGAGTCAAAGATGACTCGAAGGTGTTCGTTCTTAACCTCGGGAAAAAATATATTTGCCCATTACTAAAATGGGGAAGTCTGGTTTGCCAGCTTCTAAGATGTGTGCAGCATCGGCGATGTTAAGTTCAAGGTACCTACTAGACAGCCAAGCAGCAGTGTTGAGCAAGCGGGATATATTGGTCTATAATCAAAGGAGAGAATGGGGGCCAGACATAGAAATCTGAGAAGGAGCATAGAAAAGGGTAAGAGGTCTGAAAACTGGGCACTGGGAAACTCCAATAGTAAGAAGTCAGGAAGAAGAGGAAAACCAGCAAAGACGACTGTTGAAGAACAGTGAGCACAAGCCAAGGGAAGAAAGGGTTTCAAGAAATACGGTGATCAACTGTGACAAGTGCTGCTGACAAGTCAACATGACCTCTCTGCATTGACCACTGAATTTAGCAATAGACGACCTTGGCAGGAGCTATTTCTGTGAGGTGGTAGGCATGCAACCTTGAATGGAATGGGCTCACGGAAGAATTGGAGGTGAGGACGTGGAGACAGCAAGTTACCAGAGAATTTTGCTGCCAACGCAAGCAGAGAAATTGAGCAGTAGCTGAAGAGGGATGTGGGGGGTCAAGGGAGACTTTTTTTTAAGATTGAAGATATTATAGCATGTTTGTATTCTGATGGGAACACTCTAGTAGAGAACAGAGAGGTAAAAATTAATGATGCAGGAGAGAAAGTGAGAGCACAATTGCAGGGAGAAAGTCCTTGAGCTGTGGGAGCCGTAAGAGATAAAGATGAAGAGTGAGAAGAGTCCAGCTGTGGAGGCGACCATGTTCACCACTCCAGATGCAGGGCCAGGAACCTAAAATGGACAGGTGCCTGTGATATTCTAGCAAATACATGCTTATTCTCCTCAACCACCCTGAGAGGGGTTATTTTTGGCTTCACTCTACCGGGTGAGGTGACTGAGGCTCAGAGAGATGCAATGACCCTCTGTGTCACCCAGAGTCCATCCCAACTGTGCCCAGCCGGCAGCAGGTTACCCTGGGCACAAGAAGGCTGTCCCCTCACCCTCCACACCTCCTGAACAGCTCATCACAATAACATCCAAACACTGAGCCTCAGTCTGAGGCCAGGATTGTGCAAAGCACATTTTTACTCTGCCGATTTCAGTTGCGGTTCAGCTGCACAGTACACGCTCCACTGGTTTTCTTACCACCCTCTTTCCCTACAGATGTAAAACCATAGAACACTAAAGCTAAAGGAGACCTCGGAGATCACCCAGTCCAACCCCATTTCCATGAAAGAAGACTGAGGTGCAAGGTTACGTAGGCCCATGCGCAAAGGCAAGCAGAGCAAACTGTCATATCATTGCCCATGAGCTGTCAAATACCACCCCCCTTGTCCCCAGAGATGTGAGTGCACACGCCCATGTGTATAAAATCGATTTGAAGATGCAAATTGGCTACATCCAATTTCATCCAACTGTCTTCGAAATTTAAGAGCTCTGCTGACATGCACAGAGCAACGAGTAAATTGTCCCCCGGAGAGAAATAGTCTTGGAAATGGCCTCATGTGTCCCTGTCCAAGGTGCTAGGCGGGCAGCCGCTGTAAGGAAGAAGTGTGTGTCTGCCGGGTCCAAATGTGTCGTCCCATGAAAGGAGAGAGGAAGAGAGGCTAATGTTTGGAGCGGAGGCAGATAAACAAACCCTCTGAAATCCTTCTTAGTTGGAAATGAATTGACACCTTCCCCAGGACTCCCAGCAGGGTTGTTTTCCAACATAAATACATGTCATTCGGGAGATACATGATGACTACTGCTGAACACCCCGCCTGCTCAGTTTAGAGAGCTATGGAAGAAATAAAAGTTTTAAGTGGCACTGCTACTCTCAAGGAGACTCAGGGACATTCCCTAAGTGCCAGGGCCTCCGGTACGGGACATCAGTTGCCCCAAGGCTTGACCTTCTGACATGGAAAATGGATTCACCCAACAGTAGATCAATCACAGCTCCGCAGATTGAGAGCCATGGTTGTCAAGCACTCTGTTAGAAGCAGAAATGTTGTTTCAAATAAAGTCTGATCCAGAAGACGATGGATGCAAAGCTGCTGTGCTTGCAGCAGGCGTGGAGGCCTAGCCGCCCACCTTGGCTGACCCCAGACCTTGGAGGCACGGCTATCGCATAGCAGCATTTTCAGAAAAAGAGTTAAAAATCCCTTGTTTAAGTTAACCCACAAAATGTCTGTAGATCTTTACCCCACCTAACTCTTTGGTACAGAAATAGCTCTGCCCAGTCTCATTCTTTAATGAACGACCAGCCTCCTCACCCAAAACCTGAGTAGCAAGACGCCTGCCCCCAGATGCAAAAATCTTTGGTCACTGAGAGACCTGGACTGTACCCTATTTTCTGATCACACCGTGCTGTTTTCTGCACCCTACTTGTAGCTTTTCAATAACCTGCATGCACCGGCACTCCTCTGTCGTCTCCACCCACCCCTGGTATGTGCCTGAGGATGACCTTGTGCCTCTGCCTCTTTAAGTGGCCTTTCTGGTACCTCTCTGTAACAGATGCTGGCAATCTCCTGCCCAGATAGATCCCTTGTTGGGTGGCATCCTGCAGCAAGCATATATACCACCTCTAAGAGCTTTCTCACAGTCTGAAAATCTGCAGGGCAGTCCAGAAATGCTGAGCCAGTCTGCCAGCAGAAGGCATCAGCCAATAATCCTTGGGTAAAATAACTCTGAGGAATGCCCGAATCTGTTTCCAAGTTTCCTGGTAGAATTGCGCCCAGGTTCCCACAAGAGTAACTTCCACAGTGACACACTTTTCAGCTTTCTTCCCTTCCCTGTACTACTTACCCCTCCCCTCCCACTGCTTCCTAAAATCACCTCCCAAGGAAACTACATGCACGCACCTCTTTGGCTCAGGTAATGCTTTTACCTGGCTCAGGGGAACCCAACTGAAGAATTTGGTGCCAGAGTGAGTGTAGGAAGTAGACCTTCTGTGTAAAGTCCTGATTAAGATCACATGCCAACCACACGATAACAAGGACAAGTGGGGTGGGACAAGCCCAGCATGGTGACAAGTGGGGTGGGACAAGCCCAGCATAGTGACAAGTGGGGTGGGATAAGCCCAGCATGGTGACAAGTGGGGTGAGACAAGCCCAGCATAGTGAGCTACAGTTCACAACTGCTGAAATGCTTACCTGTGGTGAAATGAACTCAGACGAAACACCAGCCAAATGAAATGCACTGACTTACACAGCAGGGTGGTACTCAAAGTATCGTCTATGGGCCCACCCCAGCCCATGACCGGTTTGCTACCAGTCTCTGACAAGATTAAGTACAGAAACTGAGAGCAAGCAGGTGGAACATCTTATAGCAACTCGGCAAAGTAATTTTATGTCTGTTGGATCTAATAATTATAGAAAAGTAGACTTACATCACCAATATCTTTTTATTTTTCTAATAATTCATCATTCCATGAAAGCTTTGCTTAAAAAACTGTTTCTTCAGAATAGATCACTGAGAAGCACTTAGCCTAGACTTAAAAATGTTGGGCGTAATGTTAATTATGACGATGGCAGCATTGGTTGCTAACTGCCACTGTAAGTTCTGAAGGTAAAATATGACAGGCTCAGATCAGGCAAACAATGGACTAGAAAGCCAGACGGTGTCTGGGGCCACGTTATACAGGTTCCGTCTCCTGCAACTGAGAGGCAGCCCGAGCAGAATACCAGGCTCCACGTCAGGTTATAAGAATGGCAGTTACAAAGGTGGTTGGAGTCACCACCCCAGCAAGCTTGCTAGGGCTGATGCAAGGCTCCAGCAAGGAACAGACGGGACCCTGGGACCCACAATAAGGACATTTGGGTTGGTACCCTTGAGAATATTGAAGTCTCAGATTCTCTGAATCCTCTGGGCCGGTGGCAGTGGCCCCTCGCACTTGTAAGAGACAAGTTTCCATTTGGATGGATCTACGCAAAAGCCTCACCAGAGGCTAATGGCTCACAAGACGATTCTTATCCTCCTCAAGGGGGTTCCTCCGGGGTGTCTGCACCTCCTCTCTAGGTTTGTAGGCTAATACCTAGGACCAATTCTTAGCACGACTTGACTAGAGAAGTATGTCACTCCTTATGGAAGGAAAGAGATCATTCAGCAAAAAGCTGCAACAAAGCCGGCAGGAACGTGGAGAGTGTGCCTGGGCATGGACCTTGAGAGTGGTGAGGCTGAGTTGCGGACAGTTTCTTGATGGAAGAGCACCTTTCCATGACTCAGGATTTAGCGCCCTGGCATGGACTTCCCAAGCCCGTTCTAATAGACGGTTGGCATGGCTCCTTGAAGGTTGAAAAGAATAATGGCCTACAGTATATGAGGTGGAAATGCCAGAACTGCCTTGGCAGACTATTGAGGAAGAGAACAAAAGGCTCAGAGAGGTACCCTGGATGGGACAGACGTACTATGTTAGACCAGAGAACATGCTAACTGACTACGTGCCTCAGGAGGGCCTGGAAAACATTCCCTTCACTAAAGCAATAAAAATAATGGGGCATTGTGATCTGAAGGTCAGAGGCTACTGTCTGAGGCCAGGGAAACCAGTGGGCAATGCTGCCATGGCTCCCAAAGGTCAATGGGGCTAATATTCCATAGTAACCAGGACCAAGTCAAAAGCAAAGCGAATGCAATTCCATGATAGGCAGCAAGACTGGAATTATAGCCTGGACCTGCTGGAATCTGTTGCAATGACTGATAATCCATGATGTTCCCAGAGGTGAGATAGATGCTTTCTGCCAACAAAGGCATTGCTTGACTAATATAACCAAAAACGGTCAAAGAGGGATGAGCAGAATGTTGGCCGCCACAATAGAAAATTATAATCCCCAATCCAGTTTCCAGTCCTGAGACAGTTCTTGGACCCAGAGACCATCAATGGAAGAAGAGAACATGTCCTCTTGAAAAAGGACCCTGAAAATGCCTCAGAAAATACATACCGTCGCAACATTCCCAATCCTGCCCTGAAAGAACTTTGGGGCATTTACCAGGTCATTGTATGAGGTCGGACAATTAAGTTCGCGAACTTGTTGCAACAATGTTGCTAACTTTTTTTTATATCAGAGGGATTACTCATTATGAATTTGTACCAACTGGATAAACAGTCAACCAAGTTTACTATTTGGAAGTGCTGAAAATGCTGCATGAAAAAGTTAGACGATCTGAACTTTTCGCCAACAATTCATGGCTCTTGCATCACGACAACGCACCAGCTCACACGGCACTGTCTGTGAGGGAGTTTTTAGCCAGTAAACAAATCACTATATTGGAACACCCTCCCTACTCACCTGATCTGGCCCCCAGTGACTTCTTTCTTTACCCAAAGATCAAGGAAATATTGAAAGGAAGACATTTGATTACATTCAGGACATCAAGGGTAATCTGATGACAGCTCTGATGGCCATTCCAGAAAAAGAGTTCCAAAATTGCTTTGAGGGGTGGACTAGGCACTGGCATCAGTGCACAGCTTCCCATGCGGAGTATTTTGAAGGCGATGGTAGTGATATTCAGCAATGAGGTCTGTAGCACTTTTTCTAGGATGAGTTCACAAACTTAATTGTATACAGGAGAGAAGAAAATGCCCCAAAACTCCAAAGGGTGTTGGATACAGGGTCTGAGCATATTGATCTGATACCAAGGGACACTGTCAGGGCGGGAGCACAGAGAGGCCATGTCGTAAATGGACTCCTGACTTACGCCCATTTCCCAGTGGATCCAGGGGTTTGCATCCTCACTCAGTTGTAATTTCCCAAATCCCTGAGTGAGTAATCTAGATGGACAGACCTACGGGTTGGCAGAACTCTCCCTGGCCTGTGTAGTAGAGTCATTAGGATAGAAAAAGCCAAGTTGGAGTCTTCCGTCACCACACACACACACACACACACACACACACACACACACACGCACGCACACTGGGCCAACAGAATAAAACGGAAGCAATACTGTATCTTAGGTGGAATGATAGAGACTAGTGTCACGTTCAGTTTTACAGGATATAAGGCAGTGGTCCATATCTTATACCCATTTAATTCATCAGCAAATCAAATGGGTCATGGAACGTGACAACGGACAATTGTAAACTTAACCAAGTGCTAGCCTCAATGGCAGCTCCTTTTCCAGATATCTTTAGTAGAAGAGATCCACACAGCCTCCAACACTTGGTGTGCAGGTTCTCAATCATGTGAGCGCCTTTTTCTCCATCCCCTTCAAGGAGGATCAGAATAAGTCTGCATTCAGCTGGAATGCACAGCTTACATACATTTCAGTGGTCTTGCCCTAGATCTAGTTAACTTTTCTGCTCTCTGTCACCATATAGTGCAAAGGGACCTTGATTTTCTGAACATGCCACAGAACATTAGACTGGCCCAGTACCCTGCTACATCATCGTAACAGGTCATGTGAGCAGGAAGTGACAAGTACTCAGAAGCCCTGCTAAGACATATGCACCAGGGGTGAGCGAGAAGCTCCTCAAAGACCCAGAAGCCTGCCGCATCAGTAAACTTTTTAAAGGTTCAGCAGTCATGGCATATTGATATATTTCCTCCAAAGTAAAGGCGAAATCATTGGACTTTGAACGTCCGTCTTTAAGAGAGAGGCCCTCGCTTGGTGCCGTAAGACCTGGTAGATTCCATGATGTTACCAATTTCTGGGGTAGATGACAATGTTGTTTGGGGTGTCTAGCAGGCTTAAGCAGAGAACTTGCAGAACAAAATCCTAGAATTGTAGAGCAAGGCTGAGCTATCTGAGCAAAAAAAAAAATCTCACCATTAAGAAAGCAGCTTCAAGTATGCTATTGGGCCCTAGCAGGGATTGAGCACCTGACCGTGGGACATCAAAGTACCATGATTCCAGAGCTGTCCATCATGATCTGGGTGTTTTCAGGCCCTAAGTTGTGTGGACACTGAAGCATTCCATCATGGAATGGCACATTCAAGACCGGCCAAGCAGGTCCACAGGGCACAAACCTGTGATCCAGACCTCACGTCACCTACTTCTGTTGCACAATGTGTTACCCTCAGTTCATACCTGTAGGGAGTCCCCATCACCAGCTGGTGGAGAAGGAAAGCCCTGGACCTCTTTCACATGTAGTTGACTCCATACACTAGTGTGATAACTAGACGACCATCTCCCTAAAGCCTGACTCAGAGGTGGCCCTGAAAGTCAGGAGTGAAGGGAAAGCCTCGCGGTGGAGAGAGCCTCAGACACTTCAGTGATCACCGACCTGCTGTGGTAGTTTGAAGGAGTTATGATCGTCACATACTCCTGGGCCGTGGTGAATGGCTTAAAGATCGTCTGGGCAGGGGGCTGGAAGGAACAAGATTGGAACAAGGGGACAAAGTATATGGATCTTCTCAATGCCCACTAGATAGCATTCCCACAGACGGGGCATTGAACAACCAAAAGGGCAGGATCCTGAATAGGTCAGCCAGCCTCTGCCCTTGACATTTTGACCCAGTGAATGGAGCCCTGGTGACAGGGAAGAAGATGACCTCTGAGCCCAACAGCATGGACTCCCTCTTACAAGACTGACGTAGCTACTTCCAGGGACTAATATGAACTTATGACTGGTGTTGAGCCTGCGATATGGTGCCATTCCTCAAGGAAACCGGGCAGCCATTTCATGGCAACATCCCTCCATCTCTGCTTTTAGGTCGTGTTCCAGGCCAATTGTAGTCAGGCCTCCCTGTTGCTCAGCAGCCCCCAGAGAAGCCTCCTGCGTCGGTGAAGTGTCAGGTCAACCTTGTCCCAGTGTCCCAGAAGCCTGGGGAAGCCAACATCCCGTACCCAGGCCCACACGTGTCTCAAGTTCTAAACACAGGCCAAAAAGGGGAACTTCTCCTAGACAGAAGTCTGCAGAGCAGAAAGTGCAACCTCAGAGATGCCCTCTGCCGTCACTCTCTTCCTGCACTTCTCCTCCCCCTGCAGGGATCCGATGCCCTCCTGCTCCTCCCCACAACCAGCAGCACCCATCCAGCCAGTCACCATTTCCTCCCAAGAGCCTGCTGACAGCTTATCCCACCAAAGCACTCACCGTCCCCTGAGGGGAGGGGACCAGGGTTACAAATTCTGAATGGGGACATTTCAGGTACCATGGCACTGGGTTAGGTTGATTTAGGGGGCTCTCAGGGCCTTCTCGGTGTCCCTGAAATCACCTCAGATCGACAGCCATGTACACCCTGGGCCTAAAGCTCCTGAGAGAGCCTGTGAGAACTCTTGGCTCATGGGTTCTGGCAATGGATGAAGATATTCTACCCTAAACCCCGATACTGAGACAAGGGAGAGAGAGAGAGAGAGAGGCTGGAAGGAAATGAAGGACAGAAGAGGGGCATGAAAAAGAATGGGATGAACCAGAAGGCACCACGGTAGGGGTACAGGGGAAGAGGAGGATGGGCAGAGAACCCACACACTCACACAAAACACACATACACACACAAACAAAGAGAACACATCAGCGGAGACCACAAATGAAATTTAAAGTTGTTATGGCAACCGGAACAGGTGGGTGGGCACTTGTGCCTACTGAATTTACAAAATCAAAGTAAGCTTTGCATTTGCTACCTAATTAAGTAATGCCTTCTAAATAGTTCTAATCTCGCAGCCATCAGTCCCTGAGGAGGATAGGAAATGCGGAGACTGAAGCTCTTATTTATTTACCTGGAAGTCTAGAGAGCTGCGCACAGGGCTCTGGTTGAGAAAGGAAGCTGGCATTAGGAAGGGGGTGCAGGCAACATGAGGACACCCCTTTCTAACACAGCCAAACAAGCAAGGGCACTGACCTCTCACTTGGAGCCTCCTAGGAGAAGGACCATGTGAGGCAGGGCCAGACCAGCAGTGGGTGTCCTGGGCTTCATTCATTCTATAGTTCCTTCCTAGCCAGCTCCACCCAGAGCTACCCCAGAAAGAGGCTGGGTGACAGTAGGGCCCCAGGGAATTTGCAGAGACCAGAGTCCAAGCCCTCTGCAGAGACGTAGCGAAGTTCAAAGACACCAATCAAATAAGGCATTAGCTGGAGGTCACAATTTGCCTTTCAGTGCAGGGATTGGATTAGTTTCTTTTAAAAAAAAAAGAAAAGAAGAAGAGAAGAGAAGAGGAAAGAAAAGAAAAGAAAAGAAAAGAAAAGAAAAGAAAAGAAAAGAAAAGAAAAGAAAAGAAAAGAAAAGAAAAGGAAAGGAAAGAAAAAGAAAAAGAAACCTCTACTAGGATTCAGATGCGCCATCTTAGCTGATTTTCCCTGGGGAAATAAATTACACACAACACTGTACACAAACACCGCTCCAAACACAAACCCAGCTGGCAGCACGGTGGCACTTCTGTCCCTGGGGAAATAAATTCCAATGTCTATATATCTCTATCTATAGATACATACACAGAAAAGGTCACACCATGTCTCCTTCAGTGCTCCTTTCACTTGAAATTAAACAGTAATTGTTTCGGTGTTTAGTCTCCAGCAAAGGCTAGAGACGAGGGATTGGAAACCGTCCTGAAGTAGCTCACCTACACACACAGCCACACAGGCCTTCTTGTTATGCCCAGGGGCAAAGTAAGAGAAGGTGCGGGCACCAGGATGCTGGGATGTGTGTGACGTGAGCAGTGAGAAGGTCTTGCCTGATGCGATCCAGCCAGGGGTTGGGGATGCAATGGGTGGCCCCACAGGCAGCTGGGGCTGCTCCAACACTCTTGTTTAGGTGGTGGTGGTGGTGGTGGTGGTGGTGGTGGTGGTGGTGGCGGCGGTGGTAGTGGCGGCGGCGGCGGTGGTGGTGGTGGTGGTGGTGGTGGTGGTCGTGGTGGTCGTGGTGGCGGCAGTGGTAGTGGCGGCGGTGGTGGTGGTAGTGGTGGTGGTGGTGTATGTCCCCAGGACAGGACAGGTCCTCTGCTTTCCTTCCACAGCTGCAACCAGCCCAGCTTACAACTGTAAGTTCCACGGAATTAGAAAGCTTTGGAGGAAGAAATAGTCTCAGTAGAAAAACTGAAGGCTGGAATTGGTGGCAGAGATTAATGTAAGCTCCATGAGGGCAGGGGTTTTGTCTTTTGTCTCTTATGTTCACTATTGTGAGCAGAGCCTGGCATCTCAGGAAGGAGAGAGGGAAGGAAAGACTGGGTGTCCTGTCTCCCTGTCCACTGTTCTCTCTACGTCAGGGTGGGCACCAGGGGGAGGCAGCACTCTGCCAAGTTCTGTGGCAATAACAAGGTCATGCTCAAACTGGAGCTGGGAGGGTGGTCATGGTGGACTGAGAGCCATGTGGCGCGATTCCATCCAATCTGGAGGCTCTGCCCTCCCGTTCACGTAACCACATCATTCCAGACCCCTCTGCGTGCCCTCCCCTGGCACCTCAGCCCATGCAGACTCCACCCTTCTCTGATGTCTCCCATGGTCGTCTTCCTGCTCAGACAGCACTTTGTGCCAGTCACCCTACTCTATCCCACACACGTTCACACTTCGTTCCACACAGCTGTTTCCCTATTTGTTGGTATGCAAAGGCATCCATACATCTCGTCTCTCCAGCGAGAGTAAGTGTTTGCCGAGGGTGGTGCTGTGTGCACAGCAGGTCATCACAAATACTTGCTGAGTCAAGGGATTGACAGGTGAACCAACAGAAGCAGGAGGTTTTCTGGAGGACAGGAATCAGACCCCAGGACAGCATGTGGGGACACCAATTCTGGTTCTTCAAAGGGTGTCAGCTCCGATTTGACACCTTCTACAGCTTCTGGCACATCCAGATTAACAGTGTGTCTTTAAAAACTCTCTAGTCATTTCTCCTTCAGCCCAGGGACTCCCCCAGGCAGACTTTCTCCATGTATGTCTGCCCTCTCTGATATGCTTCTGCCTGGCTCTACATCCTGCCTTCTCTCTTCTCACACAGCCCCATTTGCATCTGGCTTCAGATGGTGCACCTGGTTTAGACCTGGGAATCCACTGGGATGAGGCCTCTAGCAGTTGTTCCCCTGGCTCCCAAAGCCTACACTTGGGGCAAGAGCATCAGTGTGGCCTTGTCCTGGAACCCAGTCAGGCTGGGACCCCAGAGCCCTCAGGTCCTGTGGTCTTAGGGGGGAAGACAGAAGCTCACCAGGGTAAAGGCTACTAAGAATTGAGAAATTGGAGTGGCAGTCCAGCCCTTGAACCCCATGCCCAAACTGAGAAGCCCCAGTGAGCAACCCCGAGGCCTGGGGCATTAATCTTATTTGTCAGAACAGCCCGACAGGCACAGGCTGGCCTGTGTTGTGGCAGGGAGAGGCTGGCATGTTTGCTGGCATGTTTGTTCCAGTAAAACTAGGCCCAATCAGCTCTGGGCTCTGAGTCCCCAGGGAAGGGGGAAGGGAGAGGTCAAGACACAAGAGGAGATGTCACTTCCCATCAAGGTCTAGCACCACAACCAGGGAGATGGGCTGCCTGTGACATACTCATAACTCTGTCATCAGTGACTCCCTTCTCTTCCAGGCTCATCTGGGGTGATGGGGGCAGTGCAGGGCAGCCCATCAGCGACTCACAGGAATTCAGGCATAGGACAAGTCCAAGGCTATCTGCACTACAGAACCAGACAAGACCTGGATGGTGGTCCATTAATCCCAGGGACTGGGGCATCTGCTGTGCACCAGGCCAGGGATTACAAAGGAGGACAAGAGTGACCCAGGCCCTTCCCTCATGGAGCTCACCCTCTAGCAACGGGCAATAACAATTCTGTGTGATGAGTGCTTTGATGCAGAGGACAGGGAGCTATGGAACCCATGGAGGGAGGAGAAAGGAGGTCAGGCTCCTGGGACAGTACTGCTCCCACACCAGGTGAGCACAATGTGAAGGGGGGCTGCAGGTGTGAGCTTGGGAGTCAGATACACCTGGGTCTAAATCCTGGCTCTATATTTATCAGCGATGTGACCTTGGGTGAGTAACTTAACTTCTCCGTCCCTCAGTGTCCTTCTATAAAATGGAGATGGGAAAGATAAGTGTTTCTGTCTCACGGGGTTGTTGTGAGACTCAAATGAGAAAATGAACAGATGAAAGCAAAGAATAAGCTCTCGGTAAATGTCAGCTTTTACCATTGTTCTTGTTAATAGTATTATTGTTACTGTTGCTGATAATAACAATAGTAATGGCAGCTGTTGCTGTTGTCATTGCCACCACCGTTGGCATCTACTAAGTTCCTCAGCAGCTACCTGACTACTGCAGGCCAGGGCAGCCTGTGCAGGGTAGTGGGAGGGAGGTGAGGGAGTAGGCAAGTCACCCTACTTGAGAGAACTTGGAGCACTAGAGAAGTTACCTGACAGGGCCTCTGGCACAAGGAACAATATGGGGCACAAGATCAGAGTCCAATTAGCTACGACAGAAGGAAAGGCACAGAGGAAAATGGGCACTCAGCAGGTTTGACCCCAAGACGGGCAGTGGAAGGCTTCCAGACACCAGCTCTGGACCATGGTCTTGGCAGGGACCATCCATTCTAAGGCTTTTAACCTGTTCCCAGTTTGGAGCAATTCCAAAATCTGATTAATGCCCTGGATCTTCTCCCCTAGGAAAATACACATTTATAATTTGTATGGAAGTTCAAGGTGTGAAGGACTCCACTGAACTCATGAACATGAGTATAAGAATTCCTGGGAGGTCCAAGATGGCAGAGTACATAAACACTGTGCCTGCTTCCTTCCATGAACACATTAAAATTACAACTAATTATAGAACAACCAACCTGGAGAACCATCTGAAGTCTAGCTGAACAGTAGTTTTATAACTAAGGAAATAAAGAAGTAGTCATGTCGAGACTGGTAGGAGGGGCAGAGACGCAAAACGGACTGGCCTCAAAACCTCCCTGTGGCCGTTGAGAATCAGAAGGAATATCTCAGCCACGGAGTTTCCCCCACAGAGGAGTGAGGAACCCCAGACTCCCCAACCTGTACTGGTGCTGGGAAGAGGAGCACCCAAAACATCTAGCTGTTTAAAACAGTGGGGATTCAGACCGACCAGGTGGGACAAAAGGCAGTGGAAAACCCAGCCATCCTCTTAAAGGGCCCACACACAAATTTGCTCGCTCGCAGGCACTCACCCTGGGCTCCAGAGGAGGACAGTGACTCAAGGTGCATCAGAGGCATGCAGGGGGCAGACTGAGGTGTGTGGCTTCCAAGAGAGGACTGTAGGCATTTCCCCTGTGTGAGGTCCTTCTCCAATGCAGTCGGCAGGCCGGCGCCATCTTTCTTATGTTGAGCCCGCCCACATACAGCCAAACCTGAATCTGATTGGCCTGTTGAGCTCCACTGCTGCCCTGATGACTCACTGGGACTCTGCCCCACCCAACTCCCCCAACACTGGAAGCACTTTCTCTGCAAAGAGTCAGCCCTGCCGGAATTGCACTCTTTCATGGAAAACTATCCGAGTTCTCAGGCCCCAGACGGGTGGTGAATGGCCTCAGGGTGCTTTGAGACTTTTGCCGAGTAGCTCTAGGCTCAGCACTGGCACCAAACCATTTATATTAACCTGGTGACCACAACACCTCCCACTATAATGACTCCCTGAAACCCTGCCTCACCCACTTACATACCACTCAAAGCTTTATCAGTGGCTGAGCCTTAAGGGAGCTGTCAGGTGGCAGCAGGCCTTGAGGTATCCTGGCTTTTTGTGCAGCTACCCTAGGCCCAGTATTGGTGACAGCCATCCTCAGTTCACAGCATGCCCTCTCCCACATGCCTCCAAGGTTAGTACAGGCAGTGAACAGCTGCAGATTGCTTTGTAGCTCCTACCGGGGAATCCCTGCCAGTCACAGGGAGTGGGTGACCTGGGCCTGCACCAGAGACTCTCATAAGAGGCCCCAGAATCACCATACTTGGAGGTTGGCTTCAGACCACAGCAGAGCACTGCCCAGTGAGCCCCACAAGTGGCACACACAAAAGGGCGGTCTCAATAGGCACCACGCCCACTGGGGTGAATCCCACTCAGTGGAGTAAGCCCCCTGCAGAACAACCCATAAGCTGTGGCCATGGCCAAACCCCAGAGCCAATCAGTCTGAGGGTCAATCCCACCAACGAATGTGCCAATAACTATCAAAACTCAACTATAACAGAAGGGTACACATAACCCACACAAGGGTCACTCCTGGAGCACCCATAGCAGTTGAGCAGGGAGACTGGTCCAGGCCCCATACGGCACAAACTACATAAGCCCACCCGGCAATACTGGGAGATAGAAGATCTACCTAATACACAGAAACACACACAGAGAGGCAGCCAAAATGAGGAAACAAAGAAATATACCCTAAATTAAAGAACAGGAGAAAACTCCAGAAAAAGTCTGAACGAATTCTGTGTCTATCAATGATAATCAAGAAACTTAGTGAGAACTTCAACAAAGAGAGATAGCAAGCATAAAAAAGGACATAGAAAGCATAAAAATGAACCAGTCAGAAGTGAAGAATACAATAACTGAAAGGAAGAAGGCATTAGAAGGAATCACCAGCAGATGAAGCAGAGGATCACATCAGCAATTTGGAAGACAAGGTAGCAGGAAAATAACTCATGACAGCAAAAAGAGAAAAGAATCCAAAAAAACGAGGATAATTCAAAAGACCTCTGGGACAACATCAAGCATAACAACATCGCATCATAGGGAGAGGAGAGAAAACAAGGGATTGAGAACGTATCTGAAGCAATAATGACTTAAAACTTTCCTAACCTGGCAAAGAAATAGACACACAAGCCCAGGAAGCACAGAGAGTCCCAAACAAGATGAACCCAACAGGCCCACACCAAGACACATTATAATTAAAATGGCAAAGGTTAAAGACAAAGAGCGAATCCTAAAATCAGCAAGAGAAATGGCAACTAATAACTTGTAAGGGAGCCTCCATAAGATTGTCAGCTGATTTCTCAACTGAAACTTTGCAGGCCAGAAGGGATTGGCACAAAATATTCAACGTGATGAAAAGCAAGGACCTACAACCAAGATTGATCTACCCAGCAAAGGTATCGTTTAGAATCGAAGGACAGATAAAGAGCTTCCCAGGCAAGAAAAAGCGAGGTCATCACCACCAAACCAGTATTACAAGGAATGTTACAGGGACTTATTTAAGATGGAAAACACAAAAAAGGTCAAAATTATGAATAATAAAATGGAAATAGCTACATATCTATCAACAATTACTTTCAATGTAAATGGATTAAATGTTCCAATCAAAAGACATAGGGTGGCTGAATGGATAAGAAAACAAGACCCTTACATAGGCTGTCTGCAAAAGACTCACTTCAGATTGAAAGACACACACAGACAGAAAGTAAAGGGATGGAGAAAGATATTTCATGAAAATATAAATGATAAAAACAAAAAAACCTGGGGTAGCAATACTTATACCAGACAAAATGGACTTTAAACAAAAGCTATAACAAGAGACAAAGAAGGACCCAGTAATCTCACTTCTGGGTATTTATCTGAAGAAACCCAAATGCTACTTCGAGGAGACATGTGCATCCATATGTTCATTGCTGCATTGTTTACAATGGCCAAGATGTGGAGGCAGCCTGGGCATCTGTTGATGGAAGAATGGATGAAGAGGAGGTGGTACATACATACAACAGAATATTGCTGGGCCAGGGAAAGAAATGGGTTCTGGCCATCTGCGGCGGCATGGGTGGAATTGGAGGGTATTGTGCTGAGTGGAGTGTCAGTGAAAGACAGATGCAACATGAGTTCACTTATATGTGGAATCTAAAGAACAAAATAAACAAAACAAAAAAACAGAAACAAACTCATAGATACAGAGAAGGTATTGATGGTTGTCAAATAGGAAGAGGGTTGATGATGGTGGGTGAAAAAGGGGAAGGGATTAAGAAATACAAATTGGTTGTTACAAAGTATTAACAGTCATGGGGATGTAGGGTATAGCATAAGTCATATAGCCAATAATATTGTAATAACTATGTATGGTGTCAGATGGGTCCTAGATTTATCGGAGTAATAGATGGGAAGGGGATTGAGGGACACAGTGAAAAAGGTGAAAGCATTAAGAAGTACAAAGTGATAGTTACAAAATAGTCATGGGGGTGTAAAGTAAAGCATAGGGAATATAGTCAATGATATGGTAATAGCTATGTATAGCGCCAGGTGGGCACTAGACTAGTCAGGGGGATCACTTCTTAAATTATCTGTCTAACCATATGCTGTACACCTGGAATTAATATAAAATAGTATTAAATGTAAAAACAGGTAACATCATTTTCTACAGTGGCATATCAATAAGTAATGTTTAAAAAGAGAAACCTTAAAGCACGTTCATAAAAAAATAAAATAAAAATAAAAAAGCCTTCCTCCAGGTACAGTTTATCAGCAGCCAGGGGACACCCGCATAAATGCTCACTGATGGCATCAGTATGAGAAGAGAGGGGCCTTGCTGGCTGTCCTCACTTCACATCTCCCGCCATTTTCTCAGGGGGACGGCAAAATAGCAGAGATGACCCAGAGTTCCCCTGAGATGCAAATGACCCCATTGGGACTGAGAACACCCAAATGGCCTACAGTCCATGATCAATGTCCTGCAGCACTGATGGAACTTTTCCTGTGTGCCCGGCCTGTGGAAGCACCGCCAGGGGTGAGAGATAAGGTGACTCCTCAAGGATCTCATGACTCTTGGGGAGAAGGCCAACAAGCTATGCCGCTGAATAGTGGATGCTGCAGAGGGACAGGCAGGGAAGGTGATAATTCCATTTGGGGGTCCCAAGGGTGGGGTGAAAAAAGACTTCCTGGAGGAGGCCTCGATGTTTGAATGAAACTCCAAAAGGCAGAGAAAACGTGTTGAAGGCAATCCCAGCAGAACAGCCAGGATCTCTCTGGGCCTGTGCGGAACGACAGAGGGTGACGACCACATTTTCTATTTTCTGTGTTTGATTCTATGTCATGTTCGGGTCTCGCTGACACTGGAGGGATGGCGCCTCCCAGGGCTAGTTCATTCCCAGAGATAGCAAACCAACCAATCCAGGGCCCATACTCCAGCGTCCACCTTTAATGGGCTCTTACACTTTCCTCTGGGCCACTGTCCCCTGCCCTAATCACCTCAGGGACAGGTACCAGATGACTTGGGACAGCCTCTATACCCCACAGCCCATGAAACTATTCAAACCAGCCAATCTTAACCCTGCTAACCCGGCCTCACCCATTCTTTCCTTAGAAACCACAATATAGCCTTCCAGCCACATTTCCCCCTCCCCTCCCCTGCCTCCTGATGGACGCTGCTGCTTCCCCGCACGTCTGTGTGTGAGCTATCCTGCCTCCTGCTTCTAGGGATCTGTGAGTAGAAACTGCTTTCTTCATGACAGTCATTCACGGGTCTGCATATCTCATATGCCTAGTTCAAAAAATTCTGGGCAGCTTTAAAACATGGGTGGGGGGCCTCCCTGAGGGGAGGGCAGCCTGGCTGGGCTGTAAGAATCAATGATTGATGGAACCATGCAGAAAATTTCTCATGGGACCAACTAAGTGAATAAAGAGGACATGGAAAGATGGGCCTAGGCCTGCCTCCTTTTCAGTACAGACAGAATAGTACCCAATGCTCTACCAAAGACCTCTTCACGCTGTGTGACTAACTGCAAGCATGGGCTTTCATACAGAGAGACCGCTAAAGAACAGCCCTCGGGTCTAGCAAAGGCCTCCAAGAAGGGCAGAGGGTCCTACCTGGGAATCTCTCAGGGAGGAAACACCACCATCCCTGAGGGCGAGGACTGGTCCCTTCAGAGCAGCGGTGATGTCCCGCCTCAGGGCTGCCTGCCAGCATTGGTTACCAGAGTGTATGAAGTGGAATCCCAGCCCACAGGGTGGGTAGTGGCCACAAGAGAATAGGACGGCGCACAGGCCCAATCCCTGGGGTCTCGCCAGGCGTCTCCTTGAAATCCCTGTGGGCCCCAGTGAGAGGATATGGGGAAGACTGGCAGAGGAAGGGGGCATGGGATATGCAGGGGCCAGCAAAAAGGATTAAGCGGCCACCAGGGCCCACCACCTGACCCGCAGGGGCTGCAGTGAGGGAAGAAAAGGCCCTGTCTCCCCAGCAGCCAAGACAGATTCAGAGGATAATCCCATGAGGTCAGCAGACGGAACCAAGAGAGCCTCAGGGCAGAGGCGGGAACACTGGGCCAGTCATGTTTCTCTAGGGTCAAAGCCGCAGCGCCATTCCTGCCCCACCGCAGCCCCACAGCAGGGAAGAATGGCCCTTTTGAACTCCCCAGCTTAGAGGGCATGGGGGCATCTCTTCCAAGGCTCTGTTCATGTGTGGGGCTTGGACCAAGGACTTCCTGCTGCCAAGGAACTGCCAGCTCAACAGAGCCCATTGTTTGGATTGAGGGAGGGGCTGGAGGCTGGGGGGGTGTTACTCAAGGGCCCGGCCAGTGACTGCGGCCTCACTCGGCCGTGTGCTTGGACTCTTGTGGGGTTCCGAGCAGCAGGCTTTCCCCCATCAACAGCCAGGGACACCCACAGAAATGCTCTCCTGTCTTGTCAGTACTGAGGGTAGAAAGGCCATGCTGGGTGTCCTCACTTCATGTGTCCTGCCTTGTTACCATTTTAGATTCCCCGTAGCCTTGGGAGGCAGGTGTCCGGGCAGCAGTTTCCCACACCAGGCTCCAGGCCTAGCACTCTGTCACTATTTGCATTCCTGCTTCTGTCTGAGTCAGTGCTCACCCAAAATGTCTTTTCGCTTTGACCCCTACCTAAACTTAACACTCCATCCTCTGCCCTCCAACCTCTAGTGCAATGCCATTCCCCCACGGCCCACATACCAAACCAGATGAATTAGTCTTAGCTATGCCCTCTGGCCTCTTCCCAGTAGAGTGCCAAACGTCCCATCATCGTAGAACAATCTGTTTTGTCATCTTGTGTCCCAATTTTAATATTAATAGCATTTCCTTTTATCCTCAGAAGCATTCCCTTTTGGAAGATAAATTATATGGCCAGCCTCCCCCGTGGGCACCCTTTAGCTGCTCCCACCCATTTCCTACCTACAGTGGTCCTGACTTCCCCCCTAGGTGGCGCTCCTTCCTGGCCATGTGTGGCACTCTCATCACTCCCCAGCATGCCTGAGAGTGGGAGCCCGTTGGCAGGCGTTGAGGACAACGAGAGGTGTGATCTACCCCAGGTACTGGATTTCGTAGCAGCAGAACCCAGAATATGCAAGGGCTCTAGGCCAGGCTTTTCACTGAACACCGAGCTGGCTTCCTGACCACAGCTCCCAGCACATCGTGACTGCAGTCTGGTTATCCACCTGGGACTTCCTCTTAGCTGTCTGTCATTGTCCTTGAGTTGTGTCATGTATAATGGGTTATCTTGTGACTGTAAGTCACAGAGCCCAGGAACTGTGGCTTCTCTTTTTCTTGGCTTCGGTACAGAGAACACGCTCAAGAACTACTTGAAAAATCAGCTCGAAGGGTCCTGAGTCCTGTAGCTTTAGGGGCCTCCCCCAGATGACAGACAAGCCTTGTTCAACTCAATGTAGTGGCGGCCACTGGGGAGAGCTATCTCAAAACTGCCCTTCGGTCCTTCTGCTACGTCCTGTGTAGGCTGCCTGGGCCAGGGCCAGGTGTGGAGAAGACCCCCTCCTTGGCCCACAGGACCAAGAGCTCCCCACAGAGACATTCATCAGGGAGATGGCTAATGGGCAGAGACATGCCACTTGCCTCAGAGAAAGGTCCTAATGTATGCAAGGTCCCAAACCCAGGCCAAAATTAAACCACTGGCTTCAACTTTGGGAGGCAGGCCACCAGGGTCATGCCCTCTCCTCTCCACCCCACCACAGTTTATGCAAAAATAATTGATGCAGTGAAACAACCTGCCACCCTCCCAGCCGTCCCTGCTGACACCCCACTGTGTACGTGGTCTTGACTTCCCTTCTCTGAGCCTTGGTCTCCTCATCTGTAAATGAGAGGGTGGAACTAAACCAGAGCTGCCCAATAGAAATACGATGTGTGCCTCATATATAATTTAACGTTTTCTAGTAGACACATTTAAAAAAGTAAAAAGAAATGTGTGAAATTAAGTAATTTATATCATTAAACATATACAATGTTTTCTCATTTCAACATAATGGAGATAAACATTTTTAATGAGAGCATGTTACTGTTTTTTTCATACTAAGTTGGAAACCTGCTTTGTATTCTACCCCTGCAGCACATATACGTTGGTTTAGACCAGACACATTTCAAGTGCTCAATAGTCACAGGTGTCAAGCGGCCACCATGTTGGACAATGCAGGACTAGGTGATCCTATTCCCTTCTCACTTAGGTGACTTCTGATTTCGTGATTGTGCCTCTACTCTTTACCTGACCCCAGACCCTCCACCACCAGCCTCTGCCTTCCTGCTTTCAGGAGATGCAATGCCACCTCCTGTCCTGCCAAGCTCCCCAGACTGAGTTTTATCACCCAGTGCTGACCCTGGTACTCTCTGGAGGTGAGGCTTGGCCTGTCTGGACTTCCAAGCCACAGGGGGCCTTGCTCTGGTGCCACTTTCAGCCCAAAGTGTGAGCTTGGTTTCCATAGTTCAAGCTTCCGCAGTGCCCACCAGGTCAGAACTTCTCTCCTGAGGGAGCCACTAGACTCACACACCCGGGGCAGAGACTGAAGAAAGGCAGTCAGAAGCCCACATACATGGCAGCCTTTTTCCCCGGCAAAACTGTGGACATTTGCTTCGTGCCCAGTATGAGGCCAAGCTGAGGGACACCAAGAAAAGCGAGATGACAGTCGTGTCTTCCCTTAACACCCTCACCCTCATGCGTATGAGACGAACAACTGAAGGAGGCATAAAACAATATATACTAAAGTGCTAACCTGGATCCTGCACCATCAGAAGGCCCATCCGTCGGCGTCTCAGCAGGAAGCAGACGGTGCCCTCAAGATGGATGATGGAGGAGAGTTTAATGAGAGTTCTGTTTTAAAATACGTGGGAAGGGTTGAGGGAAAGCCACAAGTGATACCGTGCACCACTTCCCTGGGCCTGAGGAGGCCGAGGATGGAGACATTGGAAAAGGCAGAGAGGCTCGCTGCATGGGAAGCTGCAGCTGAACAAGAATTCTAGCAACCAGAGGCAGCCCCACAGTTAAGGAGAGCGGAGACTACGTACCCCCAGCTCACTCTCCTCCCACCCTTGGATCTTCTGCTGGTTTATCCCGTTAGCTAAACCCAACCTGAAGCTAAATGGAAGACAGCCCATGTGGTCACCCTCCCAGCACAGAGCAGGGTGGGGTGGAGGGGGAGGGACCAAGAGAAGACATCCAGTCCAGGGACCAGCACGCAAGCATCATACGTGATAAGTGCACAAGAGGTCAGAGTAGTTGCGGGGAGGTCTTTCTGGGGGAGGCAAGGCTAGGCCGGGGTCCAGGCGGATGAGTGGGCCTTCCTTATCCTTGGGAAGATAAGGAAGGAGGACCCTTCCGCTTGGACAGCAGAGTGAAGGGCAGATGGCCTGAGCACAGTGGAACAATTGGAGATGCGCTGGCCCTCAGGGGTGGGGTGTCCATGGTAAGTCTCAGCAAGGCCCTAATAGTCTTCTTTCCCTCACCAGCTCCAAGATCACAAAATCTCAGTCTTCCTTCCTGGGAAAGTTGGACTTGAATGAGGCCCCTTAAAGAAGGACGGGGACAGACAGAGAAGAGTGTGTGCTTGGTACTCCCACAGCGAGGTCTGAGAGATGGCAAAGCGGGAGAGACGGTCTAGTACAGAAAGGTAAACAGTTCCAGTCTTTAGATATAATCCAGGAGAATAAAGGTCTAAGAGGAATTAAAGCAATAAGTAGAATAATTCCGAGTGTGAGTAGGGCACCTTCCACGAGGTCTTTACATGTATTACCTTCAAATGAGCTTTCACATGTTATCAAATGTTATCGCACATGAAGGACAAGAAGGAAGGTGGGGAGAGAGGTAACAAGCACAATAAATACCAATTAGGTGCCAGACACTGTCTATAACACTATACACCTCATGGCTCTGCATTCCTATTATTCCCATTATACAGAGAAGGAAACTAAGGATGAAAGGTGTTCAGTGACTTGCGGAAAGTCAGAGTCATCAGGTGGAGTGGGACTAGGACCCAATATCTGATTCTAAATCTCTATGTACTTTCCCCCACTCAGAAAATAACGAGAGGATAATGCAAGCCCACATCTAATGAGACCTGGACACCTATCGCTTTGTGAGAGGACGAAGCGCTGCTGTGTGATTAAGGCATTATTATTCCAGGGGTCAGCGCAGAATTTGGGCTGCAGACAATGGGTGCTGGAGTTCAGAGAACGGCAGCCTTGAAGAGCGGATGAGAGGGCTCATGGCAGAAGCAGGACACGAGCTTGGGGCCCCCAAGTCCGGTTTCCATGGAGACCAAACTCCCTTTTCCAGGAGCCATGATCCACCCTCTTCCAAAGGCCATAACAGAGAGCCCCCACCGCCCACCATCCCAGCGCTTACAATGCAGATTTCTGCCCCATGCAGTGAAACAATCCAAAAACAAAAATTCAAGGGTACAGGAAGACATATTAGGTTTAAATTCAGTGCCTGTGTGTCCTGCCAGCCACGCTCTGCTGGCCAACAAGTGAAAGGATAAGTTACTACCAGGCTGCTGCCCCCAACCATCGAGTCTGGAGAGGGGCAGAGAGAGACGCATTCTACCAAAGTTCATCACAACATCTGTGTCTTGGTTATAAAACGAATGCTTGTTAGGATGGATTTTCCTATTTGTAACATCTTTGGTTTGAACAGGCAGGTCATCGTGTTGTATGTGGGCTGTGTCTGAAGGAGAAAAGCAGCCGCTGGGAAAGGGTCAGCCAGTGTTCCCGAAGGAGTTAAGACTCAATTAACCGATATGGTTTGTGTGAGCCCATCTGATTTGGTACTTAAATGGGGTGGTGGGGAGGGGCGGTGATGACAACAAGACAAAAGAGAATAAACAGATCAAAGGATGGTGAATGGTGCCTAGAGGCACTAAGAAGGTGTAGCCAGGCTGCGGCACTGGCTGGGCTGGCGAAGGCGGGCTCCATGCCTTTTGCATCACACCTCACACATCCCGTCAGAACTGCCTGGGGAGCCCCGACACAGCACCGGTGCCCCAACCCGCCCTCGGAGATGCCAGCTGCGTGGTCTGAGCTGGGGCCAGAAATTAATATTTTTTAAAAGCACTTCGAGTGCACCGGAGCTAATATAACTAATATGAGTGTATACCAGCTACACTTAATTTTTTTTTTAATCTGAGTTTAATAAAAGATGTTAAAGTCAAAACAAAGAGCACTTCAAGTGCAGCCAGAGTCGTAAAACACTGATGTATACACATGCCTCGTAGTCGTCTTTTGTTATAGGTATACATTGAGCATTATAATCTTAATACGGGTTTTTCCTTTCTTAAAACGTGTAGGCATTTTTTTGGCACCCTCTTTATATATCCAGCTCCACTCTCTCTGCAGCCCCCAGCTCCTTTCTCTTCTTCCTTTTTTTTTTTATTAGTTTCAGGTGTATAAAACAATGTAGTAGTTAGAAATGTATCATTTATATCCCTCACACAGTGATAACCCCCCCATCTATTACCCCTCTGACATCGCACACAGTCATTACATTTCCACTGTCTCTATTCCTAATGCTGTAGTCTGCTTCTTGTAAATACACACACACACACACACACACACACACACACACACACACACACACATATAATTGTAGTTGACATTCATTATTGTTCAGCTTCCTTGCCACTCTCAGCTGCTGGGGCCAGCCACCAGCAGGAGGCAGTGTGTGATAAAGCAGTGGGTAACATCAGTGCTGTCTGCCTGCTGGAGTGACCCATGGTCCCAATTTTAAACCGGAAGTCCAGCATCCCAGGAAACCGCCAATCCCAGAAAACTCGGAGGCGGGTCATCCTACTTCCGGGTTTGCCAGACGCTGACCACTCCCCATCCACCTGCGAGCCAGGAGGAGCCCGTCTTCCTCCTGGATCTCTCCTGCTCTTCGCAGGCCTCAGGGGCTGTTGTGAGGAATCCAGGGCCCATCAGCACCTGGTGGCCTCCAGTTCTGGTCCTCGACCCTGGGAGCTGCCCAGGCCTCCTGCTGTCCGGGCCTGGGGCGCACCACACATCTGAGAAGGGACAGTGGTGGGCTGAGTGCCATCTGGTTGGTGCCCCCGGGCTGATTTGCCCCATATATGAAATTGCCCTGCTGGTACTAATGTGTTGCTTCCTATGGTCCTGGGGCTCTAAATCCGGGAGCCACTTACTAAGCAATGTTCGTATTTATTTGTGAAATTATATGGACCTTTATGGCACACTTACAAAGGCGAATAAATCCTTGCCTGCATATCCCAATTTGTTGTCCTAACCTGATACTTTCGTGTCATAATCACCTTTCTTTCAGCTGGTTATGGCCAAGGCTGTCAGCGATTTATTAGAAGCATTTTATAATGTGCTTTACAAGATGTTGTTTAAGGCTGTGGCTTTGTTTACGGGAAGGGACAGGGGATGGAGGAAACAGGGTGGAGACAGGAGTGAACGAGAGAGCGAAGAATAGGTAACAACAGGCTCTGGAGCATCTGGAAGGCTTGTCCAGAGATGAGTTTAAGAGGAACTCTCCTTCCACCCCCACCCCCACCCCCAGCCCCCTGCCCCTGCTCACCCACCACCTGAAAAGCTTTGATCTCTCACCTCTGCAATATTATTGATCTCCAGAGGTGGGGGGAGAAAGATACAGACATCAAGAAGATTTTAAAATAAGACTGGGGATGACAGGACCCCCTTTACAGCCGTTGAAATCTCAGCAAGCTCTGCCAGAAGTGACCTTTCCACCCTCCAGCTCTTTCTACCAAACAAGGA
The DNA here is from genome assembly GCF_036562045.2 of Rhinolophus sinicus. NCBI lineage: Eukaryota > Metazoa > Chordata > Mammalia > Chiroptera > Rhinolophidae > Rhinolophus > Rhinolophus sinicus. Next base: position 89,140,312 of record NC_133757.1, on the reverse strand, counting down.
GGGAAAGAAGGAGAAGCAAGTGGCAGGCCATATTTGCCCTATTCCTCCAAGCCCTTTCTGAGGGCTGCAGACGGTCCCCCTGGTAACTTGCTCAGCCTTTCCTCCGTGGCTTTTGCTGAAGGTGGTCCGTGGAACCCAAATGGAGAATCCCAGACTTCGCTTGACAGATACTGAGAGCCTTGAACTGAGGTCGAGGTGGGCAGGTCACAGATGGCACCCTCGGGGAGCTCACCCTGCAAGTGAGAAAGGGGTATTTGCAAGCTACGTACAGTTCCCTGTGCTGGGTACTCTCCTGGAAACGTGCTCCAAAAGCCCCGGGAGCAAAAGGGGGAAGGACAGCTTTGTGGGTCCCAGGGAGACCTAAGGGCTTCACGCACCTTTGAGCCAGGCCTTACAAGAAGAATAAAGTTTTGTAGGGAGGGATGGGCTTTCCATCAGAGACTGTCACATGCAGATGGGAGTACTGGATCTTGTTATTCAGCACTGCCAGGTACCAAGGGGTTGGTTGGTTTGGCTATGAAAAGTGTGTTCACAGGCACATTGTTTACTGTCTCTAGAAATCTGCGAGCCCTGGGAGGGGCAGCGTCTCACCAGTGAGCAAGGCCACTAAGACACCAAACCATCAGAAAACACAGAAACTGAAAAGCACTATTCATACAGCACTGAAGGGGAAGACTGTGGTATAGGAAAGTCCTGACACTCACACAACACAGCCACAAACACAAGACTTAAACCTCCACACGAGGTACCAGCTGTCAGACCAGGAGAGCCCCACCTTCCAGCTCTCCCCTATGCAGAAAGCTGCCCTTTCACACCAGCTGTCCTTCTCGGGCCTGTCTTTATACCTTGACTTCACCTGTATGAAGACAAGTGAAAGACTGCAAAGCAGGAGAGAGGGAGATGTATACAGTGTGACTTGCTCAAGGTCCTACAATCCCCCATGAGCCTTCCAAAAGCCAGAAGCCCCCCAGCAAAGGGTGCCGCACCCCCCACACACACACACACACACACACCAGTCTACTCCCAGAAATCACATACGAGGTCACACAATTAAGTTCACGAACTCATCCTAGAAAAAGTGCTACACACCTCACTGCTGAATATCACTACAGTCACCTTCAAAGCACTCCCCTTGGGAATCTATGCACTGACGCCAGCACCTAGTCCACCCTTCAAAGCAATTTTGGAACTCTTTTTCTAGAATGTCCATCAGAGCTGTTGTTGTATTACATTTGATGTCCTAAATGTCATCAAAATGTCTTCTTTTCAGTGTTTCTTTTATCTTCGGGTGAAGAAAGATGTCATGGGGGGCCAGATCAGGTGAGTATGGAGGGTGTTTCAATATAGTTATTTGTTTATTAGATAAAAACTCCCTCACAGACAGTGATGTGTGAGCTGGTGCATTGTTGTGATGCAAGAGCCATGAATTGTTGGCAAAAGGTTCAGGTCATCTAACTTTTTCACACAGCCTTTTCAGCACTTCCAAATAGTAAACTTGGTTAAGTGTTTGTCCAATTGGTACAAATTCGTAATGAATAATCCCTCTGATCTCAAAAAAGGTTAGCAACATCGTTCGCGAACTTAATTGTCAGACATCGTGTACTTAAGGGCACACAGTTCAGGTGGTGGGGCCTGTCTCTACCCCAAATGTCATTGTCTCCCCTACAGAAGACCCACAGTGTACAGGAGACACTGTGGTGACCAAACTCCATCCTGCTCACTACATGGGTACTTCTTCCCACCCCGCCACCTGGGCAGGAAGAGCAGGAACAGCACGCATGCATACACACACACACACACACACACACACACACACACACACGTGCACGCAGAAACAGCCCAGCCTGGCTTCCCTGAAAGCCACACCACTGATACACACTCAGGGTCTCAGGAGTCCCAGAGGCCTCGCTGCCCGAATGTCTTTTGTCTCCCCATTCCCTGGAGCTAATGCATGACACGCTTCCTTAATTCTTCTTCCCAAGTTTGGAATTCAAACGTCCATCTCCCTGTATTCTTGATGAAATGAGGTTTTGTTTCTTTAGGCTGAGAAGGTATTGGCCTCTAAATAAAGCAAACAGAGGGTTCAAATCGCCTCTCCACAATTCCTTAGCCAGTTACGAAAGCTCTCTGTGCCTCAACTTTCTCATCTATAAAATCAGAGCCATAACACCCACCTCATATGATTGTTGATCATAATGCAACAGCATTTGTGACGAGCCTGGCACACAGCAGATACTAAACGAAAGGTAGTGGTACCTTTGTGCTTCTAAGGCCAGTGAAGCACGGGTGCTGCGGGCCTTTGGGGTCGAGGGACAGCAAGGGGTAACTGCCCCTGGGGGTAAAAGCCTGGGTGAGCCTGGGGACCATGTTCCTCTTCCCAGTTTTAAGATGCTGAAGATGCTCAGCATCTTCTCCCAAGGAGACCTGCTCCCAGGGCGTTGGCCCACTTGTGCTCGATGGGTGGCCCCTCCAACAATACAGCTCGTCCAGACCCAAGCAGGAAGCCCTGCACACCAGCAACTATCCGTATCGGGACCAAGGGTTCATCACGCTTGTGTGGAACACAATCTAATAGGGTAATAATGAATAATCATCTTCGGCTGGCAAGCTGCACGTCAATAATGCAGGACGCATGATATAATTGCACAGTGTACTAATTATAGACCACAGTGACAGTAACAGGATTAATTAACCTGGAAAACACTGAACACAGAGGGGTCTATGGCAGCTGAACAGCTGCCCAGGGAAAGTGGAACCCAGAGAAAAGGGAGACCATTGGCCTGTGTCGCCCCCAAGGAGCTTCTTCACGCTGAGCTGTGGTTGCCCTGGTACGGGGATGACACACAGCTCACAGTCCTTGGAGGCGCTGTTCTGGCCTCCTGGCGGAAGACGCCAAGATCTCAGGGGGCCCGGAAGAAGAGCCCATCTCCTAAGGGATCCAGTGGAGGTAGTAGCAGAACTGGGGTCTTGCCCAGAAATAAGCATCCCTTTGTGGAATTGTTCTTGGTGCCTCAGCGAAGGCAAGAGACATAGGGCCGGCTCCACAGCTGGCCGCTGAACAGTTAAATTCTTCCCCAGGTGCCAGAATGCAGGTGTTCTCCTGCCCTACAAACAATTCTCAGCAAAACTGCTAGCTGATGAGGTTATAGCGATAGCCCCTCACAGCACACGCTCGCCCTGGGGTGGCAGCACCATCATCTCACTGTGACCTGCTCTCGGGCTGGCACGCAGGACATGCTCAAGTGCACAGCTTTCAGCCCAGCCACCCACACCTCCAACCTCCGCCGATCTTTCCAACACTCTAGTCTCCCAGCAACAGGCAACAAAGGGGACCAGAAGCCCAGGGGGGCCCATCCTGAGCAGTCACCTTGGCTTCCCTTCTCCTCTAGGTCCTCCTCAGGGAAGTGTCCCTCTGGCCAACGGCCGTGTCTCAGAATGGCTCTGAGTACGTCCCCCTTTTCCAGCACATGTCCCATGCCACATGGAAATGGCGCTCAACCACGTCTCGTGTGTCAAGCACATTTCACAATTAGAGGTCTATCCCCTATGGGGAAGCCCTGTGTCTTCTGCTCCTCAAACAGTTCGGGGCACACTGCAGGTTTTCATTAAACCCTGATCAAATGAATGGGTTCTAAACAAAATATCATTCGTAGATTGCCCACTATATGCCAAGCACTGTCACTTTCATTTAATCCCACAACCCTCCCAGGTAGATATCATTGCGCCTCTTTAGGAATTTATTATGATGCCTTATCTAAGGCACCGAGAAGCAGGGAATTAATTAATTTGTTTAAGGTACTACAGCTGAAGGATGGCAGGGCTGGAATGTGAGCTGAGAGCGTCCTGATCCCAGTGCACCTTTTCTCACTACATCCTGTTGTAGCAAATATGGTTCTACTTGCAATTTCGGCTTCAATAATCTAGGGATATGGTGTCTAACAAGTTCCGCATTAGAACACATTCTACTACACCGGTAATGTGGTGACCCATGGAGATAATTATCAGAGGGTTTGCAGGTGGTCACTTTCCAACAGGTTCAAAGAGGACCCCAGTGTGCACGTGAGTCAAGATAGTGCTAGCGGCTGTAACAGGGAAACCCCAACATCGCAGGGCTTCGTTCTTTTTCTCTGAAAGGACAGTTGGCAGGTAGGATGGGACTCTGCCCTGCACAGTCATTTAGGGACTCGGGTCGTCAGAGATGGGATGTAACCTTGAAACGGGAGGGCAAGCTTTACCGTCAGTGTGTGGCCCTGATCAGTGATGTCCAGGCAGAGACAGAAAGGGAGGGAGTGGGGTGGGGGTCCCATGGGAGGCTTTGGGGAGCCAGAAGTGGGGTGGTAAGACTGCCACACAGCCACACCTGGGTGGAGAAGTCCTGGCTGGGCAGCCACAACGCCACAGCAGCGCTCAACTACAGAAGGGGAAGATGCATCTTTGGTAGACACCCAACCACCTCTGTCCCACTGCACGTGGCATTGTCTTATGTAAAGAGGCAGAAGACTAGCCCTGCCCTCTCACGATGGGGGGTAGGGCAGGGATTTGAGAGTAAAAGGGTACATCCACCATGCATTTACGTATTTTTGTGCTTTTATGGTGCATCTACCATGTGACTGGGATATTTGCATAAGATGGAGTATTTCCTGAGGACAGTGTGGCTACTGGCACTGATGCCTGGGGTTGAATCCCAGCTCTGCTGCTGGCTGACAGGGCGGCTCAGGCTCCCTGCGTCTCCATTTCTTCTGCTGTCAATTGGGATCAGTAGCACCTAGCTCACCGGGGTTAGCCAAAGCGAAATGAAGTAATCTCTACAAAGCTCTGCCGGGTTCACAGCAAACATTCCACGGTGATAGTTATTGTTATAACAAATACATTTACCTGACTTCAATTAATCCCACAGCAGTCCAGTGTGATAGGCTGAAAGAAGCTAAGTGTGTTGGTCAAGGTTACATCCCGTTTCATAGCTGTGTGACTTAAAAATAAAACAAGACACTCGGGGTGTACAGGGAGACAGGAGCACGGGGAGCTCAGGGAGAAGTCTGGGTGGAAGCGGGGAAAGAAGGACAGGTTAGAAGTGTTTCCTGTGAGGGCCCAGAAACCTGCACCAGAACAAAGGGGAGATCAGAAGGCATTGGCCCCGGGCCCCCAGCCGTGCAGGCCAACACACTGGAGAGGAAGACAGCAGAGGCAGCTGGTCCTGAAGTCCCCAGGACAAGAGGACCTGAGGCAGCTGCTTCCTCTGACTGGGCCCTCGGCCCACTGGGTCCCAGCAACCACTGGCCTGCTGCCAGGATACCTGGGCCCCGTCTCCTGGCAGTGAATTGTCTCTTTACCCGGAGTCTGCTGCCAATTGCACTTATTACAATTGCTTATGCAACCAGATTAAATATTACGCAAGGGAATAAACTATAAGTGTGAAGAGGAAGCTGATGATTCAAGTACAGCCGATTGAACACTTTGGGGAAACTTGACAAGGCACAGCCTGACAAACATTGTGAAATAAGGGGTAGGCGAGACCACTAACCAACATGGGGGTATAGGGAGAAGTTGTGAGAGGGATCATAAAAACCTAGAATTCTGCATTTATGTTGTTTCCCATGAGTCTTGCAGTTCTTGCTCCACTTTATAGAAACCCAAACTAGACTTCTTAGCTCATGCACCACAGACATGGGTGAGGCAAGAAAGAGGAAGGGGACTTAGCAGACCCATGTCCAAAGGATGGACCTTGACCTTCCGTCAAAGGCTTGCCAAATAACTGTACAGTTATATACCTCAAGTTCAATGCAATGCTTAAAATTAATACATGTTCTTTTACCTTCCCTTTTCTTTCTTTTTTTAATCCCTGGCTTTAGCAGTCCTTCTGGACTCACCAACCACCAGCACCTGTTATGTCAGACAGGAGGGCAAGCTTAATAATTGGACAGATTGACTCCAAGGGAGAACATGGGTCGGGGAGCCTACCCCACCTCTCCCACCTGCGATTTTTCTATAATGCCAAGCAGTCAGGGAGCCTGGTGACCATACATACATGAGGCCAGCGAACAGAGACCCTCAGAGCTGCACACTGGGGCCCTCTTGACATGTGACCTTCCCACAGTCTCCACCTCAAACAATTAATACACTAATCAAAGGCCTTGCCCTCTCCTTAAGACCACTTAATGCTCTTGGCATCCTGCCTGGCACAGCGCCAGGGCAGGCCACGCTGCTGTCCTCAGCATTATCGCCGATGCCAGGCCTGCGCCTGTGCACAGGAGCACCCAAACCCTCGTCCTGCCCTGTACCTGTCTGTTCTACCAGCATTCACTGAAAAATGATTACATTCAGGGACTACCTCTGAAATGATGAAGACAGCCTCTGTCCACTGTCAAGTAGAGGAGACAGAAAAAGCTTATAAATACAATGCAAGCAGTGCTGGGGTAGACGCTAAGTGAGCAGAGAGGAGAGAACAACTCAGGCATTGATGGATTAATGCCCAGCTCACAGTTGAGGGTCACACACAGACACGCACACACACACGCCATTCCTCCAACCCTGTAGCAGCTCTCAACAGTCCACAGTGTGGCTGGGAGCAGAGACCCCTAAACCTCCAGAAGAAAATGAACTTGAGAACTCAGGTACTGCGTTTGCCCCTGGCCCTGTAGCGAGCAGAGGGAAGTGGACAGAGCTATGTGCTGGGGACCCAGGAAGCAATCCCTCCAGGGTGGCTCCTGTAGCAATGTGCATGGAGCAGATCAAGGAGTCTCCAGGAATCCCAGCAGGACGCCCTCCACACAGCCAGCTCCCAAGGAACCAATGAAGCATTTCAGTGGTTCTGTTGTTTACAGGGCTAATTAAGTCTTTGCCCCTTAACCCAGCATAGACAGCTCTCCATGACTTGCTGTCCACCTCACCTCATCTCCCAGCATTTTCACCTCTAATCCAATCCAAGTTTACACACACACACACACACACACACACACACACACCTTGTTTTATCCATCCATGATTTTATTTATACTTTTCCCTCTGCCAGGATTTGTTGGCAGTTTTTTTGTTTCTTTGTTTTGTTTTCTTTGGTTTGGTCCTAGCTAACTTTTATTCACTCGTCAAGAGCCAACTCTAGCAGCATGTCTCCTTGAAAGGCTTGCCAAAGTCCCAGGCCCCCCACCCCACCCCACCAAGTGCTCCCGTAAAATCCAGTGCTGATCCCCCCCTGTGAATCGCCATGTATATTAACATCTGCACACTCCTTGAGGACCTCGGTCTCCCTGTCCCCACTAATGCACAGCCCAGCTCCCAGCTCACCACCAGTGCTCAATAAATATCGGCCATTGGAGGCAGGCCACCTAAGGTGAGGTCATGTCCTCCAGGACATGAAATCTACTACATAAAGAAGGGCTGGCGGCAGTGACTCTCGTCAGGTTTTGACCCTGCTGCTTTGGAGAGCAAGAGCGTGAAGGGGACCAACCCCAGAAAATGCATCCTGCCCTACTGACCTGAATATATTGGCTGCTTGGTAGACAGAGCTTAGAAAAAAGGATCCGCTCAGGTGACTGCAGCTTGATAATAAACCCTCACAACCACTAGGTCCTGTTGGTCTCTTTCCATGTTTACTAACTTTCGGGCTTGAATTGCTTCTCAAAGAGTGAAGAGAGTATGCCACCATCATTCAGACTTCTTGGCAACTGTGTCTCATTGTACATTAATAAATCAGCATTCTGGCTTATCAGTAATACTTTTGTGAGTTGGGCAAGTGTAAATCAATTTCTCAAGGCCCGATGACCCCTGGAGAAATGAAGATATGGAGCTTCTGACATCAAAACAGAGGACCCAGGCTGCCCACGGTTACCTCCGAGGCAGGTGACCCAGCACCGAGGCATTCCCAGTCTGCGCTATCCTGTATCACGTACCAACCCTGTGAAAATCACAGAACTCCGGACTCAAAGTAAACCAATACATCAGTCATGCGGCTCATTCACCCTGGAGTGTTAGAACTAAAAGGAGGCTTAGAGAGCATCCAGGAAAAAGTGGGCATTTCAGCACAAAGAACTGTAAGGAATGTCTACAATAAATTCTAATGGGTCAGGGTAGTGAGAAGAACGTAAGAGAAGTTTGTTCACTTGAGGAGCTTGCAAAGAAGTTTGGGAGTTGTGTGGTATAACAAAGAGAAATTGAACTTTAGAGCAAAAGAGGCAGGGGTTCAAATCCCGCTTCTGCCACCTACTAGCTGTACGGCCTTGAGCAAGTTTCAGAACATCCTCTAAGCTTGTCCTTCTTCACCTAGAAAATGAAAGTAGTAATATCCATTTCACAGAGTCATGTTTAATTGTGATATGGTGCATATCACATGTTTCATATATATAGTAGATGTTCAATAATAGTTTCTTTATGTGAACCAAAAACTAGTATAAAGACATAATTAAGGGCTAAGCTGTGATACCCACTCTAGATACTGTTTCAGTATATGTTCTTTCAAAAAAGAGCAGATCAGGGGTTCAGGAAGTAGTCAGCCTGAAACACTCTACAGTCATTTCACACCTATCAAAAAATTATCCAAAGCCTCCAGTGGGTCCTGCAATCAAACCAACCATTCAAACCAAGATGACTGATGTCCTTTAAAAAGGCAGAAATTTGGGCACAGATATTCACACAGGGAGAATGTCATGTGAAAATTGTAATTATGCTGCCACAAGCCAAGAAACCATCTGAAGCTGGAAACTCTCTGAAGCCTGGAACAGCTCTCTCCCTGACACTTTCTGAGGGAATGTGGCCCTACAGACACCTTGATCTCAGATTTCGACTCCCAAATTGAGACAATAACTTTGTATTGTTTAAGCCCTTTTGTGGTATTTGGTTGTGGCTGCCACAGGAAAATGAATAATGCCCATGTTCACTGCCTCCATTGTCATCCTGCTCCAAGGACAGGGCAGGGGAGGCCCAAGAGAAACTACATGTACTTTCTCGACTCAGGGACCCCGCCAAGGTCTGTGGTCTTCGCTTCCCATCTACCGGAATAAGTGGACAAAGCCTGCATTTCGGGTCCACATTTGAAGACAGCTGCGAGGGTGGCCATGGCAGGAGCGCTCCGGGAGATGGCATCCGCTCGGTCTCTAGCCCTGTGTGGTTCTAAAGCCTGCGATGGCCTCCCTGTCCATGGCTATCCAGTCCCTGCTTAAGCACTGATAGTTATGGGAAGTTTACTGTCTTTTTAAGTTGAGGGTTTCATTAAAAAAAAAAGAGAATTTTGATCAATGCCAAGCTCTTCCTATAAATAAGTAAAGCCCCATTCTTTCTTCTTATGACTTCTGACCCTTAGTCTAAAATTTCTGCTCTCAGGGGCCATATGGAAAATAGAAGAAAAAATTCAATCCCACATCTTCTTGGCAGCTCTTCTGGTACGTGAAGACTTACCATGTCCCTCCTATTCCTCTCTTTTCTCAGCAAAACCTCTCTGTCTCTCTGCTCACCTCCTCCCTAAAAAGGAGGTGGCCTTTATGTTCACATATAATGGGTCTTGATCACTGTTTCTTCTGGGTTGGGGCTTAGAGTTGGGTTTGTCAGATCCCACGGCCACTCCCACTCCCCTCGTCTTTTTCCAGCTGGGACACACTGATGAGATACTACTACAAGGTAAGCGCTGGGCCAGGGACCCAGAGAACCAGGAGGTTGAAGCCATGGGGACATCAGACCGCAAGCTCTGAGCAGGCAGGGTGACCCCAACTATTACTGCAATGTGGGAAAAAACACTTTACCTAAACAAGCAGTAAATGAAAGTTAAAGAGAGAGGAAAATAAGACACTTTCCAATTGCTGTCAGACTCCCAGAAAGCTCAGTTAAGCAGAAAATTATTGTCCCCAAAATAAAAAGAAAAAGGCAAACTGAAGTGACTTGAAAATAACCCCTGACCTCATTTGAAAACTACTTTTTTATTTAATCCAATACCCAGAATCCCTTCTTGGGATGGAAATTCCCTGAAAAGCCAAATCTTTTCAGGACATAAAACTGTTGGCTGCCCTTTTGAGGGCTGAGAGCAAAGAGCTCCAAAATTTATGCGCTACATTAAACAAGATGCCTCGGTATCCAACTAGGTTAAATTGCTTTCTATATTTAAATTGCCTGCTAGCTGGTTAGACATGGGAGCCACAGCTGTGAAATGGATAGTTCCAGCCAGTAAATAGAAAGGCATAAATCCTAATGGATTAATCTGTTATAATTAGACAATTCGGTATGACTTTGACATGGAGACCAACTCTCTGGAGAAATGAGAGAGGTGAGGGGTGCCCCTCAGTTGTGCAGGACGCACGGCAAGAGAAGAGCAAGAAGATGCAGGTGAGGTCTGAGGACCAGAGGATGGTTGCCAAGCCACAAGCCAGGAATCCCTGAGGAAGGGTTGACAGAGGTAGACAGAGGGTGTGAGTAAAGAAGTAGTCCTCTCTGCAACAGAAATTCGCACCAAAACCAGAAATTTAAATTATAGATAGGAGAGAAAATAAACGGCAGTGCACGCCTCCTTCTCTCTCCTCCCCCTCCCTTTACCGGGAGAAGTTCTTTCCTTCTACTTCTCAGAGGGGCAAACCCCTTTTGAGAAGATTTCTTTGGAGTAATAAGAACTTTCGGGAAGCTAACCTTAGGTACTTCATTCTGTCCCTATTCTCCTTCAACTCTGCCTTCTTGCCAAGACCAGGAAACCCCGAAGAGAGTGAACAGCCAGCAGAGAGTGAACACCCAGCAGTGTCCGGCATCCCAACCAGCACCCCAAGGTGACCTGGGGTAAGGGCGCGTTGCTGCGATCTGGTTGAGGCAGGCTGGAGGATGGTACAGGCAGTAGAATAGGGGTGCATCCTTCTGGCCCAGAACAAGTCCCAGGAAACCCCTCCTCACCGTGGACCAGGATAACGAGGATGCCTGGAGCATAAGAGTTTGATTATTCGTGTCTGATCTAAGTTAAGGTCTTGTCAGTCTGGAATTCCAGGACAGTTCCAAGACCTGGGTGTTCCCTGGGACTAGCCTCTGTCTCAAGGTAACGTCCGGGACCAGAATGACTTCCCCACCCAATGTGTCCCCCCTATTACTCGTCCATTCCAGACAAGCCCTCAGCTCCAGAGACACCGAGCTCTTCACTCAAAGAGAAAGTAGATAAGGAGCTAGAGGGTGCTGCTGGTAAAGAATGGGGACCAGAGGCTACTCAGGCTCAGAGTTTCAGGCTGTCTAGACAGGATTTTCCTAAGCAACACACACACAGAGAGAGAGAGAGAGAGAGAGAGAGAGAGAGAGAGAGAGAGAGAGGGAGGGAGGGAGGGAGGGAGGGAGGGAGGGAGGGAGGGAGGGAGAGAGAACTTTATCTGGAGATTGAAGGACAGAGAAACTAAGAAGATAGTTCAAACGTTTAGACTACAAGCAGCCATCAGGGAACAAGCTGGATTCTCAATACATGACTTACTAGGGGCACCAAGAGTCCAGAAATCGTAGTTGGGCACCCATGGGCAATCAGACCCTGCATTTTGCCAGCTTAGCTAGAATGTGTACCAACTCAAGCCTCACACCAACAGTAATGTCATTCCACCCTGAAAAGAGCAAGTATCTGCTAACCACCTATCTGCCCACAGCTAGGCAAAACTGTAAATCCAGAGCCAGATAAGTAATGCCCACCACTGAAGAGACCCCATGTGGGGCCTCCTGGAGAGGGTATGGGTCAAAGGTGAGGGAAGTTGGTGACAAGCTGCATCTCGCCTCTCTAACACCTGTCTCCTGGCCCATTTTCCTGGTGAGCCAGGATGGCCACCTTCATCCTGTATAAACAAACAATACCCTCTTGAAAGAAAACTTGAATAGAGATAGTACATCCATGGATGGGAAAGCTGAATATTGTGAAAAACATTCAGTTCTTCCATTTAATTTTTAAACTTAGTGCAAATCCTGTCAAAATTCCAAAGGAATTTTTTTCCTTAAAGCTTAACAAACTACTATGGAAAACAGTATGGAGGTATCTCAAAAAACTGAATATGGAACTACCTTATGACCCAGCAATTCCACACATAAGTATCTATCCGGAGAAATCCAAAAACTCTAATTCAAAAAAATTTATGCACCCCTATGTTTATTGCAGTGCTATACACAATAGCCAAGACATGGAAACAACCAAAATGCCCAGCAGTAAACGACTGGATTAAGAAACTGTGGTACATTTTTACAATGGAGCATTACGCAGCCATAAAGAAGAATGAAATCTTTACATTTGCAACAATATGGACGGACCTAGAGAACATTATGCTAAGTGAAATAAGTCAGACAGAGAAAAATAAATACCATATGATCTCACTTATATGTGGAATCTAAAGAAGAGAATAAACGAACAATCTAATCAGAAATGGTCTCAGAGATATAGAGGAAAAACTGAGGGTTGATAGATGGGAGGGGGGTGGGGATAAGGGGGAAGGTGAAGAGATTAGAAAGCACATCGGTAACCACAATATAGCCACGGGGTTACGAAAGTCAATTTGGGGAATATAATCAATAATGTTGTAAAGATTTTGTAGGGTATCCAATGGACACTTGTCTCATTAGGGAGACCACTTCAGGGATGGTGTAGATGTCTGATCACTGCACTGTACACCTGAAGCTGAAGCTGAACAATAATGAATGTCAACTACAATTACATATATATATATTGGGCAGCTTTTTACATATATATATATATATATATATATATATATATATATATATGTAAAAACCTGCCTAATCATAAAGAGAAAAACTGAGAATATGGTCTACAAGTAAGTTACAGTTTGAGCATGTCAAAATCCCTGTTATAAACAAATAGGAAAGTGACACATTGGATAACATAAAATAAGGATATAATTAAACACTCCTACTTATAAATAGAGCTTATATTTAGAAAGAAAAAGAAAACACCACCAGTTAAAATAGGCAAAGAATGTAGATTACTGTACCAAAATGGCCATTCAATATTTGTAATAATCATATCTAGTGTCATAAAATGATCATCCTAACCATTGCTGATAGGAGTATAAATTGATTAAAACAAAAAAACCAAACACACACAAATATTCTGGAAAGTAATTTGACAATATGTAACAGTAATCTTACTTCTGGGAAGGAAGATTTAAAGCAATCAAACTTATTTATAAAGGATTAGTCCTCCAGTGATCCAGAAAAAGAAAGAGTCCCTCTCTCTAAAACCTTCGGACGACTTCTGAGATTGGCTTGATGCTTCCTCCTCCAGCACTAAACAGAGTAACCCTGGCTCTATCGGGGGCTGACAGCAGCTTGTTTTATACCAGGCGGCCACGGCCACGCATGCTGTTGTTCACTCACCTGAGGGAAGCTTCCTGCTGGATCCCTTCCTACCCTAAATAAATCAGACACCCCACCCCACCCCCGAAAGCCACATTTCACTGGCTGCACTAATCCATGTAAATTAGCTTGAGCTGATGTTCATAATTGCTCTCCTCACCTGCCACTCACACTCACACCTGCTGCCTCCTCAGACGTGGTCTGCACCCACTGAGCTGTCATCATCCCTGACTTTCTCAACTCAAACACTCAGCCAGGCCCCTTCTGGGCTCCCACACCTCACTGCACCCCCATCGTTGCACTGCTGGGGTACTGTTCTGCCTGGAACGCCATCCCCCCTCTGGTCGGCCAATCCGCATCCTACCTTGAGTGCAAGTTCATCTGCAGTTCCCTGCCAAAACCACATGAGTGCCTGCTCTGTGCCAGCATTGTGCGCCAGGGACAGAAATGGTTGAGGCACGAGTCACTGCCCACGAGGAGCTCAGCATCTAATGCAGTAGACACACAGATAAAGAGAGCATTTGCACCCAGTGAGTGGGCTGCTACAGAAAGAGGTGTGGGGTGCTAAACGATCATGGAGGACTTCCTGGAAGAGGTGGTACCAGGGCTGAGTCTAAAAGGCTACATAGGATTCAGTCAGGCAGAGGTAGTAGGAGAGAGTCTAAGAGAGGAAACAGACTAAATGAAAACCCAGAGACGTGAAGTACCTGAAGCAATAGGACACTTCAAACTGCAAGTTCAACATGCAAAGAACAAGGAGAGGGAGGAGAGCAACCAAGGAGGGAATGAGTGGGGGAAGTCAAACAAAGACCAAGCCACGTCTGAAAAGCACAATGTGGTGTGGCTCAGGACCACCACAAAGCGGTCTCCCCTTTCCCGCCCCCGGTGGTCTTCCCGGGGCTTGCAGGCAGCTAAGGCAGCAGCAGCCTCAATAAAAACAGCTCTAGGGTCTGGCAGGATTAACTGGTTCAGCCCGTGTCTTCTGCTTTGACTCCCAACACTCAGACCCCTCCCTTACTTCTAGATGGCTGCACTGCCCGTTCTCACGTGTCCTGGCCACCTCTGGGGGCTGCCACACTTTCTACTTGATCCAGGTCAGTCCTCTTCTGAACCCTCTCCAATCAGACTTCCATTTCCACCCTCCTCCCAAACTGTTCTCATCAGTGTCACTAGGAACCACATTGCTAAATCCAGTGTTCACTTTCTAGTCCTCGTCTCAGGTGACCTGTCAGCAGCATCCCACACAATGCTGGCCACGCCCTGATCTACCTGTCACTAGCCAGCCCTCCAGGACACCCCCCTCCAGAGTCTTTCTCTATCTAGCTGGATTCTCTCGCTCAATCTCCTTTTTTGGTCCCTCCTCATCCAGAACTCTCGAGGTGGTCATGCCTTAGGGCTCTGTGCTTGGTCTCTTTCCTAAGGCTGTAGTACTATCTTCCTGAGCACCTAACTCCTGAACTCAGTCATGTATCCAAACACATGAGGCCTATGTGAAATTTCACTTGGGAGTCTAACACTGACCTCAAACCTATCCCAAACCGCACCCCCATCTCCCCCCACCCTCAGAAACCCATCACCCCCCTACAAGACTCCCCATCTCAATTGCTAGCAACTGCACTCTTCCCAAATCTTGGGTCAAAAACAGTTATAAAGCTTCTAGAAGAAAATATAGAATAGTTTCAAGATCTTGGGTTAGACAAAGATTTCCTAAACAGAATACAAAATGCACTCACCGGAAAGGAAATACTGATAACATTACCACAAAGCACTTCTTTCTCGAGGAAAAAAGTTATTAAGAAAGTGAAAGCGGAGTATGAGTGGGAACTAATATTTGCATTCTCTGTAATCAACAAAGGACGGTGTCCAGAATATAGGAAGAACTCCCAAAAGTCAAGTAGAGAAAGACAGATCACCCGTTTTTTTCAATGGGCAAAAGATATGAACAGGCACCAGACAAAAATAAGCATATTCAAATGGCCAATCAACACAGAAAAACCTGCTCAGTCATTAGTCGTTGGGCAAATGCAGATTAAAACCACAATGAGACACTACACCCAGAAGAATGGCTAAAATAAAAAAAATTAAAAAATTAAAAAATTAAAAAAAAAATATATATATATATACAGAGATGAATAATGATGTGTAACAAGCTGGAACGCTCGTACATTGTCGGCAGGGAGTAAATTGGTACCAACACTGTGTGAAATTGCTGAGCGGTATCTATTAAAACTACATGTATTTGCATACCCTATGACCTAGAAATTCCATACTTTCGTATACATCCAACAAAAATGCCTACATATGCAGCAAAAGTCACATACAAAAATATTCATAGCATCATTATTTGTAATTGCCAAACCCTGGAAAGAATCCAAAATGTCCATCCATCAACATTAGACTGGATAAGAAGTTGTGGTGTATCCACAGGCAGTGCCATACCTCAATGAAGGGGAGTGAATTATCACTACATGCGCCATCATGAATAAAGGTCATAATTGCGAGGGAAGACATCAGACAAGAAAGAGGACATTCCCTATGATTGCATTTGTGTAGAGTTTTAAAGCACACAGAACGAATCGATGGTGTTCTAATTCAGATTCATGGCAGCCTTTGGGAAGGGGCACGAGGTGCCTTCCGAGGCACTGACCTTCGTCAACCTCTGGATGTGGATGGTGGTTACACAAATGAGTTCACTTTGTCAGAGCTTATCATCTTCAGTCAGGCTCCTTAGAAGGAAAGTCTGAGATGCGGTTCCTGTCTAAGTGGTTTATGGAGAGGTGTGGCCGAGGGCAGCTCTCTGGAGAAGGAGACAGCTGTGACCTTGAGCAGCCAGCCCTGTGGGCCAGGACACCAGACCAGTGAGGGGCTCTGGGCCGCACCAATAGCACCCACTGCCAGTGTCTAACCCGACTCTTGTGCCTTGCGTACCTTTCCTCAGACTGTGTTATGTTTCAACCTCAGAGTTTAATGGGGTGGTGAGGGAGAGCTTTGGGGCCAACCTGAAATTCTCTTTCTGTCATCCCACACATGCCCTCCACATTTTTCTGGTTCCAGACAGACCCACAATCGGACCACTTCTCACCACCTGCACCGCTACACACAGGGCTCCCTCACCTGTGTTAGCCTCCTAGCAGAGCCCCCGGCTTTCATGCTTGGCCCCTGTACTTTAGTCACCACACAACAGCAGAAGGATCCCTTGAAAACGTAATCTAGGTCAGGGCCCTCCTCTGCTTGAAATCGCCCCGTGGCTTTACATTTTACTCCAAGGAGCCAAATCCTCACGATGGCCTACAAGACCCCACACCGTGACCCATCAGGTCTCCAACCCCGTCTCCTTCTCTCCACCCAGTCCTTTCCTCTGGGCCTCGCTGCTACCCCTGGGCCACACCAAGTCCTCGCCTGCCTTGGGGCTGTGCTCGGGCTGTTCCTTTGCCTGAAAAGACTCCTCCCCCAAGATTAAAACCAAGTCCCCCACTTCCTTCCTGGAAATCTTTATTCGGCTATCACTGTCTCAGGGAGCCCCACCCTGGTGCCTTTTCAATTGGACCCCACCCCCTCCTGTCTGTACCTCCAGACCGGTTACCCCACTGTATTCCTTTTTCTACAACTTACCTTGTGATGTACTATGTAATTTACTGATTAAACGTGTGTTGATTATAGCCATCTCTCTTGCTTGCCCCACACCACACACACACACACACACACACACACACACACACACACACACGCTGCACAAGGCTTTGTCTGCTTTGTGTCTCTGGCAGCCAGGTCCACATGAATCTCCCCTGGCATAGGGCGGACCGACTGCGGTATTTGTGGAATGAATGAGCCTCCCCTTCACACTGCTCTTGGGATGATGCACAGAATCTGCCCCACCCCCCTCACACTGCTGCTCTGGCCAGGACCCTCTGGGTCCCTGACACCCCACCCTACAGGCCACACGTTGCCTCAGGCATCACCTCCTGTCAGCCATGCAGTTTGGAAGTCTCCCATTCTGAAAAGTGCTGTCCCTACGAAGCTTCACGGGTCATTGCTTACATTCAAGGCTCTGGGTGAGCGTGGAGCACATGCTACACATCTCTCCTACTCCCCACAGGCCCTCGCCGTGCTGGACGTGGAGCAGGAGCCCAGTAAGCACGATCGGGGAGAAAGTACAAGTGTCATTTAAATTGAATTTAGAAGGTAGCCGCTGTAATAATTTTAAAAGAGCTAATGAAGGTATATCATCTTCACCCCAAAAGGGAACCCAGGGGACTTCAACCAATTTTCCCCTTTGACTAGCAAGCAAGTTATAGGTGGAAAGTAATGGTTATAAACTGCCTGCAGTTGATTCTGGTTTTAAAAGTCCATCTTGTGCTCACAGGATGCTGGCCAGAGATAAATGATGGTGTGGAGCAGAGGTGAGAGGTCATCCCAAGCTCTCACGGCCGGTGGAGACGGCGGCCCCCCTGGCCGTGATGGATGGCAGCAACCTTCAGCTTCTAATTGCTCCCAAAGAATGCACGTATGATTCGAGCCCCAAATCACACACACGGGGAGAAGAAGGACAGAAGCCAAGGCAATGGGATGGGTCAGCAAAATCAGAATTACCTGAGAAATGGAGAAGGAAGACTCCCCCACCTGAGCCTGCCCTATAAAAGCCTAAGTGATGTATTTCCTTCCCCTAGTTGACTTATTTTAAGTGTCTCTCTGATAAGTCATTAATAACTAATTTCACAATCACTGCATCATGTGACAGTCATAAAATATTGCCTGCGCTTTTCCCAGCAAATTTTAGTATTGAGCCAATAATTGAATCCAAATTGTCTATTAAGTTAATTCTTTAGTAGACAATATTTCACACTTGAAGTCATTTTTCACAAGTTCTCTGGAACAAAGTAATTGTGGAATAAGTGATGACTTTTTCCCCCTCCTGAACATGTAAAAGTAAAATTGCTGGGTTCAGCCTGGAGGGTGTCAAGCTGTTATGAATTCATTTCTTTTACGTTTCCCTTTCCTCACTAGAACTACTAACTCCGTGCCCTCAGAAATCACCAGGCAGACAACTGGACATTGCTTCTACAGTCAGTTTCTTCATTGGAGCTGTCCTAGGGCCAACTCACATGTACAATTCCATGTCACCCTCTTCCGCCGGACTCTGACTTTTAAGGCGATTTTGTGCTTTTTGTCTTTTAAGACTGACGCAGAGTGAACTTGGGGAATCCAGCCACCCACACCGCCCTTTTCCTAGATCCAAAATCCCACCCACACAGGTGAGCCTCTGTAACCGTATTTGTGCCAGTGACCTGTCCCACCCCCTTTCACTGACCAGTCACTGGCCACACAGATTAGAGCAGTCTGGACACCTGACCCTGGCTGAGGTAATCAGAGTCCTTCTTCCAAGAATTTGAACTTGGGTCAAAGAGTCTCTATTGGTCCCTGGAATGAAGGATGTGAAGTTTTCATGCACTTTGCACAGGATATTTGCTTCACAACTCCCAGCATTTCGTGGATCTGGAGGGATTGGAGTGAGAGAAGAGCAGGAGCAAAAAGGAGAAGGCGAGTGAAGAATGTGCACAGCTTTAGGGGAGCACAGAGGAGAGAACCTGAGTTGGGGAGGACAGGAGTGGGGCACGACCCCACTCCAGAACCAGGCTATGCCTCCTGCCCCTGGGTTCCATGAGAACCGGGATCTTTATGTGGCCCGAATACGATTTGGTTTCTGACTCCTGCTTTGTTATGGGGACAGTTTGAATAAAACGAAACCCATATCTAACACCAAAAGACCCAAAGATAAACGATAGCATGTGACTAAAGGTATTCTGCAGGATTTAAGGAAAAGGGGGGCTACACCTAACAATACAGGCAAAATGCCTAAAAATACTCAAGGATTTCTCTTCTCAGAGTCCCACACATCAGGACGCCGCTCAGATGGCTTGTCCCCTTCCTCTTTCATCCTCCACCACAGACTTCCAAGTGCCATCGGTGGGGCATCGCGGCCTTTGTCTTGTAGAATCCACTACAATTTTCCCCTCAAACATTCAAGTGCAAAACAAAGTGATTCATTCATTCATCCCACGGACACTGAGTGAGTGCCCGTGGCAGGACAGGTGGGCGTCCGCTCATGGGCAAGGCACGTTACGGTCTATGATTTATAATTTAACACTTTTGCCCCTGTTATATCTATGACCAGGTCCCCACTTTTTGCAGAACTGAGTTTCCGTTATCATCACCCAAAAGGATGATTTTCTCCAAAGAATATTCCTAGAGCCTGTCCATGCCTCTGCCTTTGCCCCACACACAGGAAACAGCATGAGATTTGGGGCCCGATGCACATGTCAGTTTCTTCTTAAAAAAAATAAAAGATTGAAGTTCACGTTTCTCCATTCATTGAGATGCTGCTGTAAGTTTGAGGCCCTTCCAGAACCAGGGGATTGATTCCCTCTATTCCTAGTTTCTTGAGAAATGTATTTTATTGATGATTATTATTATAAACGGATATTGAACTTCATCTTTTTTATTATTATTATCCTTATAAATACGTATTGAACTTCATCAAATGCTTTTTTGCAACTCTTGGGTTAATCATACGATTTTTTTTTTTTCCTTTGGTCCATTAACGTGGTAAATTGCTACACTTTCTGCTTTTTTTTTTTAATAGTTAATATTTCAGCATTGTATTATTTCATTTTATTTATTTGTTTTATTGGGGAAGGGGAACAGGACTTTATTGGGGAACAGTGTGCACTTCCAGGACTTTTCTCCAAGTCAAGTTGTTGTCCTTTCAATCTTAGTTGTGGAGGGTTCTGTTCAGCTTCAAGTTGTTGTTCTTTCAGTCTTAGTTGTGGAGGGCGCAGCTCAGCTCCAGGTCCAGTTGCCATTGCTAGTTGCAGGGGGCACAGCCCATGATCCCTTGTGGGAGTCGAACCGGCAACCTTGTGGTTGAGAGCCCGCGCTCCAACCAACAACTGAGCCATCCGGGAGGCAGCTCAGCTCAAGGTGCCGTATTCAATCTTAGTTGCAGGGGGCAGAGCCCACCATCCCTTGCGGGACTCGAGGGATTGAACTGGCAACCTTGTGGTTGAGAGCCCACTGGCCCATGTGGGAATCGAACCGGCAGCCTTCAGAGTTAGGAGCATGGAGCTCTAACCGCCTGAGCCACCGGGCCGGCCCCTACACTTTCTGCTTTTAAACCACCCCTACATTTTTCACATAAACCCAACATGATTTTGTTAATTGTTTTTAATACACTACTGGATTCAGTTAGCTAATGTTTTGTTTAGTATTATTTTCATCTATTTTTGCAAGTGAAATATGCCTACAATTTTTTTCTCCTGTCCTTGTCTAGTTTAAGAGTAACAATTAAACTACCCCCATTAAATGAATCAGACAAGTGTTTTTTCTTCTTCGTTTTCTAATTTCTGGAACAGCATCTACAAAACAAGGGTTATTTCTCCACAAACACTTTGTAGAACTCAGCTGTAAAGTGGTGTGGACCTAGGGCTTTAAAGGGAGGAGTTGGCTATGATTTTAATTTATTTACTCATCACTGGTCTGTCTGAGTTTTCTTTTTATCCTTTGCCAATTTTTGCATTTCTCATTTTCCCAGAAAGCTATACATCTCATCTATTTTTCAAATTTATTGGTGTTTTGTAATATTTGTTCATAATAATATTTTATTATTTTTTAAATCTGCTGTGCCTGTCATCTTTCTTTTTCATTTAATTTTATTTTATTATATCTTGTTTTTCAGACAGTCTGGACAGAAGTTTGTTCATTTTATTACTCTTTCCAAGAGACTGTAGATTCAGCTTGGTGAAGCTTCTGTGATTTTTAGTTGTAATTTGCTATTCATTTATTTCTGCATTTTTATCTATTATTCTCTTCTTTTTCTTTAGGCTTACCCTGTCGCTATGTTTTCAGCCTCTTCAGATAAATGCGTAGCTCATTTTTTTCTGTCTTCTAATACATGAATTTAAGGCTATGCTTTTCTCCTAAGTGCTGCTTTATCTGTGTCCCAAAAAGTTTGCATGTGGCTTACTCACTCATTTAGTTCTAAATATTTTGCAATTGACATTATTATTTCTTCTTTAATCCAGACTTTTTAAATAGTGTCATTTTGACTTTCCAGAAATACATATTTTTGGTGTGTTGTTTTGGTTTTCTTTTACTGATTTCAAATTTCATCATGTTACATTCAAAGAATGTCGTCTGTAGGATGTCAGTCTTTTGGAATTTATTGAAGTTGCCTTCATGCCCTTATTTATGGTCATTTTTGTGAGTGTTCTACATAGAACCAAAAGAATGTATATTTTCTGTTTGTTAGATATAAAGTTGTATGTGTGTGTAACTATACACACACATTTAAGCTTATTCAAAAACTTGTTTAAGTCTTCTATACTTAATAAATTTTTTCTGCTTCCGCTATCAAAATATGTAAAAAATATTCAACTAAAATGGTTGATTTATCTATTTCTCCCTACAGCTACTTGTATATGTGTGCTTGTATATAAGTAAAAATACAAGGTATGATCAAATACGGTGAATGTTTGAATAAAAATAAAATGTATTACAGTAAAAGACACATTGCCATTAATCTCATTCAAAATATTCCCCTTCACTTTGAACACACTTATCCCATCATTCTTGCCACTTTCTGAAGCAGTTCTGGAAGTCTTCTTTCGTGTCGTTAGTTGCACTATTGTGGCTGCCTCAATGTCCTGAATCGACTCAAAATGTTTACCTTTCACGGTCTTTTGACTTTGGGAAAGAGCCAAAAGTCGCATGGTGTCAGATCTGGTGAATAAGGTGGATGAGGACACACCATAATATTTTTATTTGGCAGAAATTGCCATACCAGAAGCAATGTGTGACACGGAGCCTTTCCGTTGTGGTTACAAAATACAGTGAATGCTGCTTCCGAGTGCCATCCAACGGCAAAGCAGGGATCTTCAATACGGGAAGTGGCGCATCGAACTTTAGTAGTAACAGTGTGAGACAAGTTTCAACTTGTTCAGTGCAGTCAGTGGGTGTGAGCTACGGTTGAGAGAAGGTGTGTTTTCAAGTGTGTCATAAATCATCCTCCATCATGACAACGCTCCATGTCACACATCGCTTCTGGTATATGGCAGTTTCCGTTAAATAAAAACATTCTAGTGTGTCCTCATTCACCTCATTCACTGGATTTGGCTCCGTGTGACTTCTGGTTCTTCCCCAAAGTCAAAATGGTTCAGGACATTGAGGCAGCCCTGAGAGTGCAACTAAAGATATTCATGACAGGGGACTTCCAGAACTGCTTTAGAAAGTGGCAAGAACTTTCTGAAGTGAGATAAGTGTGTTTGAAGCAAGGGAGAGTATCTTAAGGGGAATTAATGGCAATGTGTCTTTTACTGTAATACTTTAAACATTCACTGTATTTTTTTATCACACCTCATGTATATTTGACGGTATATTGTTAGCTGTGTATACACTTTTTATGACTGTTATAGTTTTGTGATCTCTTATGCCTCTTACTGAAGTGTTCCTCTTTTTTCTTATAAATTTTCTTTTGTTCATACTTGCTTGCTATATCTATTATACTTCCACCTACTTTATTTTCATCCTGTTGTTGTGTCTCTTGTAAGAAGCATATTCCTAAATCTTGTGCTTTTAATTCAATTTAAAAATCTCTATATTTTGAATTACGAGTTTAATCCACTTATATCATTATAAATGGATGTTATATTAAGAATTATGTTTGTTATTTTATTTCACATTTTCCATACTCTTTCTTCCTTCCTTCTTCTCACTGGATAGATAACATTTTCCTCTGCTGGTATGAAAACTCTTACCTTTTATTTTTATGGTTTTGGCACCAATTTCTTTTAGTTATTCAGTCCAAAAATGTTGACTTCATTCGTGAGTCTTCTCGTTCTCTCACCAGCCGATAAAGAAAGATATGCTGTTGGTTCTACCTTCAAAATACATCCAAAGCCTGACCCCTGACTTCTCACCACCTCCACTGACACCACCCTGCTCCAAGCTACCACCATCTCTCATCTGAATTAATGTCATTGCTTCCCAACTCATCTTCTATCTTAGCTGCCTAGAATCTATTCTCAACACAGACTAATCCTTTTAAATGTCACTCCCTTCCTTGAACCCTCCAAAGTCTTCTCAGGTCACTCAGAGTAAAAACTAAGTTTTTGCAATGGCTTACAGGCCCACCTGTCTCAGAGACCCTCTTCTATCAATTTCCCCTTGGCTCATTCCACTCCAGACATATCAGCTTCCTTGCTGTTCTTCATACATACCAAGCATGCTCTGACCTCTGAGCCTTTGCACTGGCTGTTCCCTCTTCATAGAATACTCTTCCCCACATACCAACATAGCTAACTCCTTTACCTCCTTCAGGGTTTGGCTCAGGTGTCTCCTTCTCAAGGAAACCTGCTCTGCCCATCCTATTTAAATTGTAAGCCTCCCCACCCTGGCACTTCGAATCTCCTTTACAACACCCCATTTTTTTGCATAGTACTTACAAACTTCTACCATACTGTTTTATTTATTTGTGTGTTTATTATGTTTACTGAGTATTGTCTGTCTTCCCTTGCTCCATGAGCATAAGAACTTCTGTCTGTTGTGGCCACAAAAAAATACGTTATTTAGATCTCTGCTATGAGAGGTATAATTGACCAGCAGTCTTAGCTCTGCCCTTTGCCTCCACCACGTTCATATTGAGGCCATTCACGTCCCAGGGGCCATTCCCAGCCAGTGGCTAAGCACAGCAGTCACCAAGGCAGGCCCAATCCGGCAAGATGGTTCAAAGATCCCCCACTAGCTGGCCCAAACCATTCCTGGAATTGCATTTCAATCAGAAGAACTTTCTACCCCAAGTCTCCTTTCTTCCCCGTCTCCTTCTGCAGGTGTCAGGCCTGCATCGCCATTGGAAGGCTCTCTCCCTGCCTTTCCTTGCTTCTTCCCCAGTGAATCTAATGCTATTGTGGCATCTTCATGATGGACCTGGACCCATGTCTCTGATTGTCTCCTAATGTGTCCCAAGTGCCTGCACTTGCAGGAGGTGCTCAGTAAGTGTCTGTGGAGTGTGTGTCTAGTTAAGGCCAAGTGCAAGCCAGCGCGTTCACCTTCGAGGCCATCCCAGGACCCCACTGCAACACGCCCACAGTTGGGGTTTGCAGCAGGGAAAGAGAAGGTTTGCCCTCACAGCCTGTTCTCCTGACAAGTTAGGTGGCTGAATGCTAACTAAAATGATGAGATCCCAGGGTCCATCTGAACCATCATGACTAATATTTTTCATAGTAATTTAGAATGTTGCAAAGGAGCTTTACAAACAGATGGTCCTATAATCCTTACCCCAACCCTGTGAAGTAAATCATTATCTATTTTAAATTTGGTAAAAACAGAGAGGTTCGTTGAGTTGCTCAAGATCACACCGCAGAGCCAGGCTCCAAATGAGATGTTTGTGTCCTAGGCCCATGCTCTTCTGACTGGACCACACAGCCCACACAGAATAGGGGAAGAGAGAGAGCCAGTGATGACCGGAGGGTCTGTCAGGGACGATACAGGCTCACAAAGAGACAGGCCTCCTGGAGGACTAGCCTAGGGATAGGCCCGTGCTGCCCAGCTCGGGGTAAGGGAGTCGGGGGGCT
This sequence comes from Rhinolophus sinicus, assembly GCF_036562045.2. Classification (NCBI taxonomy): domain Eukaryota; kingdom Metazoa; phylum Chordata; class Mammalia; order Chiroptera; family Rhinolophidae; genus Rhinolophus; species Rhinolophus sinicus. The sequence continues at coordinate 89,115,398 of NC_133757.1, read as the reverse complement.
AACATTGCTCCCTGGAGTTCTGAAACGTGCAGGTTCTAAGCAAGAAACTGTTTTCTTGGAGAAGACTTAGCTAAATCAGAGTGAAAACAGAAAAGAGGCACAGAGGGAATGCAGACGTGTAATCAGCCTGGGGAGCTAAGACTGGACATTGGACAGAGGCCTCTAGAATTGGAAGTTCTCCAAAAAGTCCACCCCCACCCCCAACCGAACTGACGTGAGCTCTCTTCAGTCCCATAAACTTGGGAGTTCCCTCCATGCCTGAGCAATGAGGACTTTTTGTACTCAGAGAAGAGGAGCAGGAACGTATAGCTAACTAAAGGTACTTTACTACTGAGGGGGGACGGAGAGACAGGAGGGAGGGCAGAAAGATCAGAGCCACCCTCAAGCACGCAGCATCAGTGTTCCAATAAGTGACCAACCACTGAACTGCTCTGGTGAGGAGCTGTGCTCATGGTCAGCGGTGGGACAAACCTCTGTGCCACTAAATGAACGAGGGCCTTCTGTACTTGAAGGCTGAGTGGAAACTCCCAGCCTCTCCTCCTGCTCCTCTGGGCCAGGTCCCCAGGCTCTCAGGCCTGCATGTGCTTCCAGCCAGCCCCACAGGCCCAGAACTATCCAACCTGCCTGCAATAGCACAATGGTGGGGCGACAGTGGGTCACAGGCATGTGAGACATTGATGCTTGAAGCTCTCTTGGCGCCTGGACAAGGGCTGGCCTCTGGCTTTAAGGGCTGCCCCCATTATTCTAGGGTGCCTACCGATGTTAGCATTGCCTGTGCACCGTGATGCTGGAAGGAAGGGGGGAGGGAAAAGGTGAGGACACTCTGGAACTCTCATTGAATCTCCTCCTTCTTCACCCACCACTAGAGGCCCCCACTCTCCATTCATTCATTCATTCTTCATTCATTCAACTAAAATACATTGGGTACCTACCACGTGACAGGTACATGCCGGGATGTCAGCTGTAAACTCTTCTGCCAGGAGAGGGGTACCCCCTGTCACTAAGTAGCTATATAACTGTGGGCCTTGCGTCTCCGTCCATAAACGAGGGGGCTGAACAGAGCTGTCCAGTGTCCCTGCTGCCTCTGCCATTCTCCATGGCAGTGGGACCTTTCATGGAGCAGCAGTACTGTTTTCCCTTCACCCCATGCTCTCCTCCCCTGTCCCTGAGCATTACCCAGGGCAAGGACACACAAACCACGCTGCAGCCTGTGCCTGCCTGTGGGGTGTCACAGGCTTGTGTCCTTGAAGGTTGTGTCCTCCCAGGTCCTTGAGGTTCTGGGAGGACCTCAAATTTGCCTACTAAATGACTGAGTGTTCAAGGACACCTCCCTCCTCTCTAAATATTTGCCAGGCTGAGAGGAAAGAAGAGGGACACCTCGGAAAGGGCTGTGGTGGGTGCAGGGGTGCCCTGGCAAAACTTAATAGATGAGTGCCTAGGGGCAGTGGGGTGATAACAGCTCAATAGATGCCTGCCTGGGGAGTTGTGTCAGGACCAGACGGGTTGTGCCTCCCCAAACCCGCACCCCTCAGCTCCACAGAACATATCAGGAGCCCAGGATGCCTAACATGAGGGAGTCACTCAAGTCCCAGGCACCTGGGAGAGAGTGGCTGGCACATCTACATTGTTCCTGCCTCAGGTGGGACTGGCTCAGAGTCTAGGGCTGTGGGTGAGATAAGGTTCCATAAGACCTACCTAAAAAGAGCTGGGGGGTGCACCGTGCCCGAAAATGGCTCACCAGCCAGCCAGCTTCTTGGAGAGTTCCCTCAGAGGCAGCCAAAGCCTGGAGGGACTTTGGCCTGGGTTCTATGTACAGGCTCCTCTCAACCAGCCCCCAACATTCCTCTCCTTAGGCCTCCCCACTCTCACCAGGCCTCACTCATCTGGGCTCAACCCCATTTTGGCAGCCCCAATGCCAACCTCTCTACCAGCAACAGCCACACCTGCCAACAGCCTGTCAACCCCCCAGCACAGGTTTCCCACCAGTGCCATGGCCCAGCGACCCCACCTCATCCCAGGGATGAGCCTCGTTTTCCAGACGCCCCCACTCTTGCCCTGGCTGCTCTTCCTTTCACCAACCTCAACTGCCCCTCACCACCCCAGCCCTACTTTTGTCAGAGGATATCAGGGAAACCATGTCCTGTCTGTGGAACCCAGCCAAGCCACCCAGGGCTGCCCCATGCCTCTGTCGACCTTACTGTGTAGTTCTAACTACCTAACAACTGCCGGGTAATTACATCCCCTCTAAGCACCCGCCCAGCAGCTCCTAAGGAATTATGCACCACTTAGGGGAAAGTGCTGGTAATAGAAAACATAGATGAACAAGGGCTGTTGCAGGCACCTCGCTTCTTTCCCTTAATTTACAACAAATCTCTATTTATTGAGCCAGTAACATATTTGAACACTGACTCATAAGAGACCCTTCTCGCAGACACCATATATCTGGCAAATAACTCCCCTTCCACTGAGGTGTGTGTGGAATTCAGCCCAGGCAGTTTACAGGGCTGTGTGGGGAGGGGAGTGCAGGGAACGCACAGAGGCGGGGGTGCCTTGTCCTGTGCAGGACCCGCCCCTGCAGCATAGACTCTAAGCCCCACCCCCTAGGAAGACCCACTGTCCTCCCCTTGTGCAGGAAGGCAGAGGTGCAGAGGGGCCCGACGTTTTTATGAGGCCATCTCCCTGCTGATACTTGGGTCCCTGCTCTCTCGTTCATTCCTCAGCTCCACAAAGAAAGCCAGGCAGGTGTGATCATGTCCGTTTTACAGATAGGGAAACAGTCCCCGGAAGCAGAAAGAGAGAGTGGCTCAAGGTCACATCAGATTTTGTTCATCATTGTTGCAGGTCCCAGGAGGACGTACACATCTCCTTTACTTTGACAGGGCAAAGACAAGAGAAGGGAACAGCTGTCCCCCTCCCTCTCCCTGCAGCTGGCAGGAGATTTAGCAGTGTGTGATGGCCAGTTGAGAGTGAGAACTCGCTATTAACAGTGAAGATGGGGAGACAAAAGACATCCGATTGGCGTGAGAGTGGGTTATGACAGGTACACCCAGAAACCAGCTTCTCTCCCCAGCCTACTGCCTTCAAAGCTCTAGAAAGGCAGCTGGTAATTAAACTTCATTACTAGGGTAGGAAGACACCCTCCTCCCCAGACCCACCCTCTACACACACAAACACACACACACACACACACACACACACACACACACCTACACACATGCATACACATACAGACATGCACACAAACGCGTGCATGCGTATACACGCACATACATCCACACAGACATAAATACCTTGCTCTCCAGAGGAGAAACAAAAGGTTCCCAAGGTTGCCCCATGTTTAAGTACATGACTATGGGGGGCTACACTCAGGACCAAGGAGATGCCTTGCTCCCAGGCATCCCCCAAAGCCAACCCCAGGCACCCAAAACCACAGCACACCAATGAAACTAGAAAGAGTGGGAGACCTGAATGCAAGTGTCACTTGCTAACTTCATTACCTGGGTGAGTTATTTAAACTCTCTGAGCTCCAGTTTCCTCAACTATTAATATAAAATGGAAATTACACCAGTCATACAGATTGCTTTTTGAGGATCAGGTAAAATATTCGACATTTAGCACAGTGCCTGGCATACTGCTGGTGCTTAATAATTGTTCAGCAGTTTCTCCTTCCTCTTCCCTCTCCCTTCCTCGATAAAACCGAATAGCTCATTATCTCCAGAAAGTTTTCCCCCAAGGCCAAGCTCTGCAGACAACAGACCCTGATATTCTGAGCCAGGATGCAGGTAGGAGTGACTTCCTAAGGAAGAGCTTCCAGGCGGACCCTGTAAGGAAGAGGGAGCTGGGAGGGGGTGGGGGGTCCCCTGGCACTTTGGAAAACAGCTCCTGGACCCCCAGGGCTATCCTCCCCAAGGACAAAAGCTCACCTGAGCCAGGAAGGGACTCACAGAAGCATTCACAGAAAAGCGATCCAAGAGCACCCCAGTTCCTAGTCAGAATGGTGGGAGACCTGTGTTACCGAGCACACCAGGATATGCCAGAGTGATCCCTCCTAGTATTCAGAGGGGACCTTGTCAAATGCTGGAAACGCACCGACACAGATTCTCTAATCCTCTCCCAGTGGCTGTTACATGACGCAGACAGGCCAGATTCCATTACTTTCCTTTATAAAGAAATTGAGGTCCGCAGAGGTAGGACGCATCACTGCAGGTCACAAAGCTAATTAACAGCCATCCACATCCACATTCCTGGACTCCCAGGGCCAGCCTCCTTCCCAAAATAGTGTAATGTTCACAGGCACGCACGCATACACACCATATGTTGATCCTCTAGACAAGAAGTTGGTCTAGCTTTTCAGTTGTGAGGTGCAGGTTGATACTATGAAGAGGCAAAGGGCGGAAACCAGAATAGTCAAGGGTCCTTCTCTCCAGGACATGCAATTGGGGTAACAAGCTCCCTTGTGAGGTGGAAGTCATCCCAGGAAGAACTAACGTGTACCTGGGAGTTCACATGTCAGTGTGAATTTTTCCATGTCTTTGCTCTCCTGTAAACGGGGGGCCTGTGGGAAGGGGCGGTGGGTAGTCTGCTGAGCACCGGGGACCGTGTGCAGACTGTGCAGCCTGCATCGCTCAGCCATCACCCCTTTGGCTCTCAGCTCCTCACAGGCAAAGCTGGCTGCTCGCTCCCTGCGATGCCCCCAGAGTGCCTTGGCACATAGAGGCACTGCACCAAGGTTCATTGAAAGAATAAACGAGCACGTGAAACCTGGGAGGGGGGATTCTGTGGTGGGGATGTCGGGAAACAGGGGGGCTTGTGTCAGCAAGCGTGAGAGGTACATATGGGGTCAAAGAGAGAGAAGAGACCCTAAGAGGTTGGGAGAGGGGCACAAAGCAAAATAGAAATGTTCCAAAGACATCTTGGGGTGCCTCCAAATTGTCCCTGTGGGCACCATTCCCCTCCAAATACCGTCCACCTCCTAACTGTCCACTTGTTTATCTCAGAGCCCTCTGGGCCCAGGGAAATATGAAGACTTTCCTAACAGCCCTGGTCTCTGCGGAGGTTTTCCAGACGTCTCTCCCCTAACCACTCCCACCTTCCCGAGCTGAATGGGTGAACATAACCAACGCCCCTCCACCGTGGGGGGGGGGGGGGGCCTGGAGAGCCAACAACAGGGCTGGGTCAGCCTGGATCTCCCCCCAACCCCCAATGCTTTGGCTCTGGCATCTTGCAGAACAGGCTGTTCCTTACCCAGCCAAGAGAGAGTGAGGGAGTGGCAGGAAATGGGGCCTGAACGCCTGCAACATCTAAAGAAAAACAGTGGATGGGGAAACAAATGTCTGTTTCCAGATGAAGTTGAAGGTTTGACACATTGTTTATTCTCTCTGGGTGCTGAGGGAACAAAGCCATACTGAGAAAAGACCCATGAGAAGTTCTGCGGGTCAGCCCGCCTCCCTGCGTACATTCCACTGTTATTTCTGGGGACTGCAGGCCCATTGGGAGTCTCCTCTTTTCGTCTCCCTGTCACCCATTATTTGCTCTGACAAAGCAAATTAAACTGCCTGGCGCTGCCATGGTAGAAAGTCCAGCAAAAGCTGCTCTGTCCTTTAGGGCATGGAGCCAACAGATGCTCCCTCAGGGGGGCTTCCCTGAACCCCAAACGTTTGCGGCAGAGAGGTCCCAGTACAGGGCGGGTGTCAGGCAGGAATACTGCTTCCATCTAGGAAGGCCTCTGGAGATGGCCTGGAGCAGGCCCCCATCCACCCATTTCACTGGGATGTAAACTGAGGCTACAAAGAAGAAGGGGCAGCCCCCTTCTCACAACTCCTTCTCCTCCCTCCTACAGGAGGCCCAGCTGGGTGCCAGGTCACCATCACCAACACGTGGAATGCAGGCAAGGCAGGGTGCTGGGGAGATATGGGCACTACTCTTGCCAACGCCTCCCCCCCAAAACCTACCACAGCCAGGGTTGGCAGGTCTCATCTCTGGTTCACAGTTCCTCGTTACCAGTAGCCAATCAAAACCCTCAAGCTTTCCCAAGGCATGCTGTCATTAGTCTTTGGGGACCTCAGGGAGAAACAGGAAAGAAATGGACTTTTTCCTCCCCATTCCAGGAGGGGTGGGAAGGTGGAAATGAGCGGCCAGGAGATAGCGGGGCAGAAGGCCAGGAAGGACCACTGCTGTCCTTGTGGATAGCTGGCCTCCGCACGCAAAGCACAGTTCTCAGTGTCTTGTCCCTTTGTCTGTGGGACCACAGAGAGCCCTAGCTTGGAAGTCAGAGCCCCCTGGGTCAGCCTGGCAGCATTCTCAGCAGGAGAGGGATGGAAGGGGCCAATGTTTGGCATGGGTTCCCCACAAATGTCTCCCTAACTTCTAGATAACATCTCAGAGACGGCCTCAAAACTGTCACCTGAAAACCAAGACCATGGCCCCTTTCCCCAGCCTCTGTACCTCCCGCGTTGTCATTATTTGGCTCACTCCTTGCCGCTCCCCCATAAAGATTAGCAGTAAAACCCTTAAAAAGAAAAGGGTTTATGCGCCTAGCTCCAGGGTGAGCAAGGAGGGCAGGAAGCAGAGATGACCTTCCTATGGGACCCACAGCCTGTGGGACACACAGCCCGTGGGACAGGGAGGAGAGCTCCAGAAGGAGAGAAAGGGGAGATGGCCTGGGGCCAAGAAACCCCCTAGGGTGACCCTAAGCCCACCTCTCAAGACTAGGGTCTCCTGCATTATCTCCTCTACATAAGTGGAGCGAGTGTTTCCTGGAGAAAGGGGCCAGACCAGAGGGAATCTCTTTTAAGCATCTTCCGTCAGTTTTTCTTCGTGAAAAAGGTTTGAGGGTGGGAGAGGGGTATCTCTGGGTGGGCGGACAGAGAATTCCATCAGCTCTCAGAATTCCCTGGGAAGCAGGGCAGGGCAACGGGTAGTTATGAAAAAAGTATATTCAAGAGTATAACAGAGAGAGACCCAAGATGGCAGAGTACATTAACACTGTGCCTCCATGAACACATTAAAATTACAACTGAATTATAGAACAATCAACCTGGAGAACCATCTGAAGTCTGTCTGAATAGAAGTTTTATAACTAAGGATATAAAGAAGTCACGTTCAGAGTGGTAGGAGGGGTGGAGATGCAGAACGGGCTGTCCAAACCTCCGTGTGGTGGATGAAACTTGGGAGGGCTATCACGACCATGGAGGTTCCCCCCAAAGGGGTGAGATACCCCAGCCCCACACCAGCCTCCCACAACATCTAGCTGTGAAAAACAGTGGGGATTCCAATTATCCTGATGGGAAGAAGGCGGCAGCAAACCCAGACATCCTCTTAAACGGCCCATGCACAGACTCTCTCACTCACAGGCACTCACCTTGGGCTCCGGTGGAGGGACAGTAACTCGAGGAGCATCGTAGGCATGGAGGGAAGGGGGTGGGCCCACTGAGGTGTGTAGCTTTGAAGCAAGGGCTGGAGGACAGCTGCCATTTTCCCTGTGTGGAATAATCCTCCCATGAGGACGCAGACAGGCGCCATCTTTCCTGTATTGAACCCGCCGCCACAGGCCAAATCTGAATCTGATTGGTCTGGTGAACTCTGCTGCTCTGCCCTGCTGACTCACTGGGACCCCACCCCACCCAACTTGCCCAACACTAGAGGCACTTTCGCCTGAGCAGCCAGCTCCACCCACATTGCACTCTTTCTTGAAAAACTCTTGGAGTCCATGGACCCAGGCAGGTGGCAACTGGCCTCAGTGAGCTCTGAGACATGTTGAGTAACCCCAGGCTCAGCACCAAACCAGAGTCTACATTAACCTGGTGACAACTGTTCCCACTCTAATCACTCCCTCAGACCCTGCTTCACCCAACTCATGTACTACATAAGGCTTTATCGGGGCTCAACCTTAAGGGAGCCAGCAGGTGGCGGCAGGCCTCGGGGTGTCCTGGCATTCTGCGGAGCTACCCCAGGCCCAGTATTGGTGGCAGCCATCCTCTCCCACGCACCTCCAGGTACAGCACAGGCAGCGAACAACCATGGATCACTTTGTAGCCCTGACTAGGTACTCCCTGGCCTGTCACAGGCAGTGGGTGACCTGGGCCTGCACTGGAGCCCCTCACAAGAGGCCCCAGAACCAACACACTTGGAGGTTGGCTTCAGACCACAGCAGAGCACCACCCATTTAGCCCCATAAATGACACCCAAAGGGTAGTCTTAACAGGCACCAGAGCCCACTGGGGGGGAATCCTGTTCCATGTAGTAAGCACCCCACACAGCAGCCATAAGCTGGGGACATGGCCAAAACCCATAACAAATTAGCCTATGGGTCACTGATGTGCCAATAGCAATCAAGACTCAACTATAACAGGAGGACACATACAACCCACACAAGGGACATTCCAGGTGACCAGGGAGACTGTGCCAGGGCCTCACAGTGTACCTACTACGTAAGGCCACCCAGCCAAGACTAGGAGACATAGCAGATTTACCTGACACATAGAAACAAACAGAGAGGGCAGCCAAAATGAGGAAATAAAGAAACATGTCCCAAATGAAAGAACAGGAGAAAATTTCAGAAATAGAACTAATCAAAAGGGAGGCAAGCAACCTACCAGATACAGAGTTCAAAACAAAAGTTATAAAAATGCTCAAGGAACTTAGTGAGAACTTCAACAAAGACATAATAAGCATTAAAAAAGGACATAGAAACCATAAGAAAGAACCATTCAGAAGTGAAGAATACAATAACTGAAATGAAGAATGCACTAGAAGGAATCAGCAGCATACTAAATGAAGCAGAGGTTCAAATCATGGATTTGGAAGGCAAGGTAGCAGACAACACCCAATCAGAACAGCAAAAAGAATCAAAAAAAAAAAAAGAGGCTTATTTAAGAGACCTCTGGGACAACATCAAGTGTAATAACATTCACATCAAAGGGGTACCAGAAGAAGGAGAGAGAGTGCAAGGTTTTGAGAGCCTATCTGAAGAAATAATTACTGAAACCTGTCCTAACCTGGCAAAGGAAATAAACATACAAGTCCAGCCAGGACACGCAGAGAGTCCCAAACAAGATGAACCCAAACAGGCCCACACCAAGACACATTATAAGTAAAATGGCAAAGGTTAAAAACAAAGAGAGAATCCTAAAAACAGCAAGAGAAAGGCAACTAGTAACTTATAAGTAAGTTCCCACAAAATTGTCAGTTGATTTTTCAACAGAAACTTTGCAGGCCAGGAGGGATTGGCACAAAATGTTCAACATGGTGAAAAGCAAGGATCTACAACCAAGATTCCTCTACCAGCAAAGCTGTCATTTAGAATTGAAGGACTGATAAAGAGCTTCTCAGACAAGAAAAAGTTAAAGGAATTCATCACCACAAAACCTGTATTACAAGGAATGTTAGAGGGACTTCTTTAAGATGAAAAAAAAAATTTTTTTAATGAGTAATAAAATGACTACATATCTATCAATAATTACTTTCAATGTAAATGGATTAATCAAAAGACATAGGGGACTGAATGAATAAGAAAACAAAACCCTTACATATGCTGCCTGCAAGAGACTCATTTCAGGTTGAAAGACACACATAGACAAGAAGTAAAGGGATGGAAAAAGTTATTTCATGAAAATGGAAACAAAAACAAAAAAGCTGCGATAACAATACTAATACCAGACAAAATCGACTTTAAAACAAAGGCTATAACAAGAGATAAAGAAGGACCTGGTAATCCCACTTCAGGGTATTTATTCAAAGAAACACAAAACACTACTTTGAGGGGACCTGTGCCTCCATATGTTCATTGCAGCATTATTTACATTGGCCAAGATGTGGAGGCAGCCTGTGTGTCCATCGATGGAAGAACAGAAAAAGAGGAGGTGATACATACATACAGTGGAATATTGCTCGGCCATGGAAGAGAATGGGTTCTTGCCATCTGTGGCAGCCTGGATGGACCTGGAGGACATTGTGCTGAGTGAAGCATGTCAGACAGAGACAGATGCAGTGTGATTTTGCTTATATGTGGAATCTAAAGAAAAAAATGAACAAACAAACAAAACAGAAACAGCCTCATAGATACAGAGAACATTATGATGGTTGCCAGTTGAGAGGGGGGTTGGGGATGTCGTTGAAAAAGGGGAAGGGATTAAGAAGTACAAATTGGTTGTTAGAAATAGGTATGGAGATGTAGGCTACAGCATAAGGAATATAGTCAATAATACTGTAATAACTACGTAGGGTATCAGATGGGTACTAGATTAGTTGGGGTGATAGCTGGGAGGGGGTTGGGAGGCAGGGTGAAAACGGTGAAGGGAGTAAGAAGTACAAATTGGAAGTTACGAAATAGTCATGGGGATTAAAGTAAAACATAGGTAATATAGTCAATGATATGGTAATAACTGTAGAGTGCCAGGTGGGTACTAGACTAGTCAGGGGGATCACGTCTTAAATTATATAATGTCCAACCACTATGCTGTACAAATGAAATTAATACACGGTAATATTGAATGTCAAAAAAGTGAAATAAAAATAGTATGACACAGGGCAGGCGGTTGGCTCAGTTGGCTACAGCGCAGCACTCATAACGCCAAAGATTCCCACACGGGCCAGTGACCTGCGCCCTCCACAACTAGATTGAAAACAATGACTTGACTTGGAGCTGATGGGTCCTGGAAAAATACTCTCTTCCCCAATATTCTCCAATTTAAAAAAAAATTATTTCCTCTTAAAAAAAAAGAGTATAACACTTTCATTCTTTAAAACAAAAATAAGTTTGTTGTTTTCATAATGCACATTGTGGAAAATAAAATCCAGCATGCTTCTGGTGGCTGGAGACAGGCATTAAACCATGCAGTGATTCTATGGGGACGACAGCCCGGTGGGGGAGCAGAGCAGGAGCCCCTGGAAGGAGTGAGATTTCCATGCCCATCATTTGCACCTGGGTTTTCAGGACCTGGGTCGTGATCCCGCTTCAGGACCCAACGGGGATGGTCTCCCATGATTGGCTCCCAAGGACGGCCTTTAGCATTTTCCCACACATTCCCTTCAGCAGATAATCTAGCCCGTGGAAAGACCCTGATTCCTGGGGTCCAGCTCAGATAAGAGCCTGGGGTCTGCATTAATTTTAACAAGTAGCCCAAGTGATTCTTGTGATCAGGCTGGATTAGGACATACAGACTTCCCGACAAGTCAGTAAATACATCTGTATTCATCAAAAGCTAAATAAAATGATACACCCAGAGAAGCCTCGCTCGGTGCCTCCCTGCCTCCCCTACTCTCCACCACACATCACACTTTGATCCATAACACTTTGTTGTCTGTCTTTCCAATGTTTCTTTATGCGAATACAAACACCAATGAATATATATCTTCTTATTTTTTCTCATCCTTTCACAAAAGACATGACATTATTTACATGATCTGTACCTAGCTTTCTTCCCTTAACAGAAGTATCCTGGAGATCTCTCTATATCTGTACATGTGGATTTTCCTCTTTCTGTCTCACCACGCAAAGTTTCCACTAGGGAGAGGTACCTGATTGATTCATCTGGCCCCGTGTTCCAGACAGCGGGTTGTGTGCTGTCTTTTGCTATCGCAAACAACGCCATAATGACTGACTGTGCATGTGTGATTTCACACTTGTGTGGGTGTGTCTGTAGAACTGATTTCCAGAAGTGGACTTGCTGGTGGAAGGTGAGCGCCCTTTGATGTCGGCTTCCATAGAATTATTCCACCTCACACTCTGCCAGCAATTGCAGAGACTGTGTGCTTCCCCACAACTCTTGCCAGCACTGCATTTTGTCAAGAGTATGGATTTTTGCCAAATCTGAGCGGGGAGAAATGGCTTCTCTCAGTGTTCGCATCTCTCACAACGAACAAGTTGCTGGTCGATTCAAACGGTGAAACAATTTGCATTTCTTTTTTGTGAACTCAATGTTCATGTCCCTTGCGCATTTTTCTACTGGGTTATGGATCTTCTTGATTTCAAATTCTTTTTTATATTAGAGGGATCAGCTCTTTGTGATATGTGTTGCAGATCTTTTTTTCCCCCAGTTTCTCATTTGCCTTTGATTCTGCTTGTGCAGAAACTTCTTTTATTTTTATATAGTCAAATTTATCTATCTTTTCTTCGACTCTTAGAATTTGAATCATAGGTAGGAAGGCCACCCCCATCCAAGGTGATCCTCGTGTTTCCTTATAGCACTTTTATGTTTGTGTTTAGTATTTAAGTCTTTGCTCCACTTGGAGATTTTCCCAAATGAAATACAGAGCCAAATGTATCTTTTCCCAAAAAATGGCTGTTTTGTTGTCCCAATATTTTATTTAAAATTCATCTTTACCATATTGATTTGCGATGCCACCTGTACCATTTACTTCGTTACATATGTTCTGGGCCTATATTGGGATAGTTCTGTTCCATTGGTCCATTTACCTATTCCAGTGACACACCGTTTTAATTACTGAGGCTGTATGTATAGTGTTTTCAAACTGTCTTGTAGTCTCCCCTCAATGCTTTTTTTATTGTCGTTGCTATTTCTCAGGGGTTTTTTTGCTTTTGTTTTTGGCTTGTTTAGTTTTCCATATAAACTTTAAAATATGGACCTAGTTCCAGGGGCAGAACAATGTCCATTGGTATATGATTGGGATTGTATTAAATGTATAAATTAACCTAGGGAGAATCAACCTTTTCGTGGTATCGAATACAAGAACCTGGGTAGGGTTGGAACGTGGGGAGAGAGTGAGCTCCCGCTGCAGGGTCTTGAGGCAGGAACATGGGGTGATAGCCTGGTGAGAATTAAGGCTGAATTCACCATGTTCCCGCAGCCATTCCTGCTACCATAGTATTTGTGGCCAACGTTCACCTCAGTTGTTCCTAGTTCCAGTCCTATTATTTGAGATTTTATGAGAGGACATAAAGGGCACGGAGGAAGTTTATTTAACAAGACACACTAAACATGTGATCTCATTTCATAATCTCCTGAACATCCAGTTTAAGATTGGGATTGCTCAGTGTCACTGTGGGGGAGAGAAAAGAGCAGAGGAAGAAAAGTTACAAGTATAGTGAGTGCCTCCTTTGCGCTAAGACTGGGGAAGGGGTTTCACATGGAGGTATAGATTCCTGAATGCCCCGGAGCATGTAGGTGGGTTCAATAGCTTGCATTGAACTATTGAGGTAGAATCCTATGACCCACAGAGGGTATGCAAAATTGGCTTTAAATTTTCACGGTTAGAGAGAAAGCTGTTCGTGAATAGCAGAGATGGGCCTCCGCAAGACGTAGAGATCCATGAAATTTCCCCTTGTCTTTCCATTTAGGGATGTCCTTCCCTCCATCCAGATGAGTCTTCCTTCAGACATATGAGCCTCCTCTCGGCGTTGGGCCCATGGTAGTCCAGCCACACCAAATATCTCACCACGCCCAGAGGTGGCGATGGCTCCCCTCTCTCTCTGTGTACTGGCACGTGCTGTTCCTCCTGCTAGGATACCCTGGTCCCTTTGGCTGCCTGGCAGCTCTTGCCCATTCTTCTAGACACAGCTCAAGCACCCACCACCGGCCAGGAATCCCCCTGACCCTTTTCCGTGCGCCAACAGTCGCTGACACTTCAGTATCCTCCTGGGGGCACTCAAGTGCTGCGTGCTCTGTGCGTCCTTTGCGCCCCGAGCACTTCCCCAAGCCACACTCACAGGGCACGCTGCAAAGAAGGCCTCCGCATTAGATTCTGAGCTTCTCCGGGGCAAGGACTTCATCTGAATTCCAGGGCTGGACATGTAGAAAACATCCAGTATGTGTCTGTAAAAAATGCACGAGCTAACAAAGCAATAAGCAGGAGGCCAAGGGTTCAGATCCAGCCCTCCACCACCACCACTTACTCCCATGACCATGGACACAGTCCTAAACCTCCATTAGCCTCCGTGTCAATACTTACAAAGTGGAGAGAGTAATAATGCCTCCTCACAGGATTGTTAATAGGATTAAATAAGATACCACAGGTAATATGCCTACAAGGCACTCAATTATTGTTAGTTACTCTCATGGCCACTAATGAGATTTTAGTTAATGAGGTTTGAAGCTAGAGCTATACATTTAACGAGAGGGTCCAGGACTGGGCTAAGACTCGCGTTTCCTGCACGAGAGCTCTTTCTAGCACGCTCTACCCTTTCCAACAGACGTTTCTGCCCCAGCCAAGGCCAGAGCTGGGTGTGCCTGCCAATGGACTCACAGAGTATCCCGGATTAAGGGTCCTTCCGAGCAGCTGCATCGGTGACGGACAGCACACCCCAAAGGCTCCACAGTGGGAGTTAGCGCCCTGATGACACATGCAACTCAGCAGGGCAGAAGCCCAGTTATAGCCCAGGCTGCTTTCTGGAGAATCCATCAGAAATGCTTCCTGCACAGCACACTCCAACTTCACATAAGATCCCATCGGAAAAGTGCTGGCAAAGGCCTGGTTATGTAACTGAGACAGCAAATAATTAGCACAAGTGCTCCTCAACAGCAGTGGAGGAGACACCCCATAAGGCCCGAATCATTCTCTGGAAGGAGACCGCAGAGAGCTGCTTGCATCAGCCCAAGTATCAGAGAAAGGTTTTCCTCCATAGAACAGACTTCATTGAAAACCTTTGGAGAAGAGCCTGCTGACGCAACGGAGTTAGGCCAAGGCATGGGGATTTTTGAGGCGGATGGCGGTGGACGGAGGGGGCTTTTTCACTCCATGAGAAGGTGTAGGGAGAGGGGCTGAGGGGCAAGAGTTAATGGGTACCAGTCACCCCCACACAAGAAGGGAAGCCCATCATGCTGGCCGGCCAGTCCAGAATGTTTTAAAGCAGTTCCTAATTGAGATCCGCCATGGTTAAAAGCATACTAGACTCTGGATAAATGGTGTTGCACGAATACATTGGTCCTGCATCTCAGGCTCTGAGCCCACAGGGATTTCCAGAGGACAAAGAGAAGTAGGTTATCAGGGCAGGGGGCGGGGGTAGCAGGCACACCACCTTCCCCACCAGGTGTCACCTACCTTGTGTCAGCAGCACCCCAGGTCTCCTTTGTCTCATGGGCCCAGGAAGCTGAGCCCAGCTCTGTCCAGCGAGAGATGTGTTTTTTCCAGCTAAGGGTTAACGCCCAGCTCTCAGCAAGTGGATTGAGTTATCACATAGATTATAAATCAGTGAGGGCTTCGTAAAGAGCTGCTGAATAAATAGGCTATGCGTTAAAAGCCTTTACATGTGAAATTAATTTTATATTGCGATTCGTGTTTGGGAAGTTGCTAAATGCCAATCGTGCGTGTGTCCAGTGGCCACTCTGAACAGAGACGTGTGGATGTACATGATACAGGTCCAGAGGCAAACTTCACAGCCCTGACTCTCCACACGAGGTCCTCCCTGTTATTATTACTGTCTTTGGCAGTGCTGCCTGTCAGAGCTTTTCACTTTGAGCTCAGCCCCGGAGACAAGTCAGGACCACGAGTCTCCCCCTGATGCCACCACCCCGTGGAAGGATAGACAAAGGTGGCCTCACCAAAAAGCCAGGCCCTCTCAGCTCCCACAGACCAGACTGAGTGGGATTCAGGCTCTGACCTTCTTCAGAACAAACTCAAGAGATGGTGCCAACTTGTAGACACAGCCCCTGGCAATATCCCCACCAGCACTTCCCTAGACCCCTAGAGCACTGGACCAGGGTCTCAGGCTGCAAGTTTAAGCCACTCTGGGCCACAGACCAGCTGAGAGAGCCGCTCCCGTCACTAAATCTCTCTGGCCCTCAAGCTTCTCACCGAGAGTCAAGATGAAAACACCTGCAGCCTGCTCCAGGTACAAGGATGCAATGAGACTCTGGCTGTGAAACAGCACTTTGGAAACATTACACTCCATAGCTAATTACTGCAGCTTCTGGATAGTGTCCAAAGCCACGTGCTCAGAGGGCTGACGTCCTGGGCCAGGTTCTCTGTCCCCTCAAGTGTCTGTGCTAATAGCTAAGGAGCAGCAATATGACAGAGAATTCAGGGTCCGGGCCAGCCTGGCCACTCAGCACTTCCCTGGACCCCAATTTCTCTCACTGTAAATTGGGGATCAGACCACCTGACCTCAGAGGCCCCTCCCACATTGATGTGGAGTCCGTGAACCAGATTGGTATTTGCCTGGACACTCCCTCCACTGACGTGCAGAGATTTGCAGAGCCAGTGTGCCCAGCATTGAGCCAGGTGGTCAAGTTTAAACAAGAGGAGCATCGGGCAAGGAGCCTGGCCTCAGGGAGCTTAAAGTCGAGTTAGAACAGCAGGACACACACTGCACATCACATCACTCTGCCGGAGACTTTCTTTCACTCATCACAAACATCCTCTGAGCATTGACTATGGGCCACGTGCCCTTTTACACACTGTACTTATGTGGTCTTGTTTGATCTTCCACTATTCTATGAGGGAAGTTTCGTTACCTCCGTTTTTATAAATAAGGCAACAGAAGGTCAGAGAGGCAACGCAACATGCCCAAGTTCACACAGATGGTAAGTGACAGAGCCAGGAAGACACGTGTCCTGCTTTGTACCCAAGTCTATGTTTGCGAGCACAAAGGCACTCGCTGGCATTGGCAAAGGCTTTGGGGACGAGATATTTCATTGTTCCTTGGTTCATTTATTTATGTTTCTACCCCACATAATTCCAAAAAGCTTTCAAGTTGTCTTTATAATAAAAGGCGTGCAATAATGGTAGGAGATCAAAATATAAAAAATCAAAACCCATAGAGGAGCAAGGGAAGATGATTATAGCTGACACCTAAACTAATATGCTTCATTTAACCATTTGTTCGTTCAGTCATCTCTCCATCCAACAAGCATTTAGTGAGTATCTTGCAAGTTCTAGACTCCAGGTATAGCGAGCGCAACACACTTCCTGGCCTCAAGAAACTTAAAGTGTGTGTGTGTGTGTGTGTGTGTGTGTGTGTGTGTACACACGTGCGTGCGTGTACACATGCCGAAAGAAAGAGAATGAGACAGTGTTCTGTGGAAGGAAAGCATGAGTACCTCTTTCCCAGACTTCGAGAGTCCGAGAAGCTTTCCTTGCAGGACGTGTAACGGAGGTGGGGTAATGTAAGTATTTCAGTCATGATAGCTCCTAAGCACAAAATATAATTGAGTTTTCTGGCAACTCAAGGCAAAACAGGGAAATGTGATCTGTTCCATAGTGGTCTAACCTCAAGAAGACTTCATTTTTCCTCTACTAAACATCTAAGATTATCTATCTCAATATTTTCAAGGACATTGCCTATCATGGGCAGTGTCTCCAAGAATGGGTTTTCAGACAGGACAAACCTCCATCAAGTGGCTGTGACTTACAGCAATCCCCCAAGAAAGCCTAAAGAAGATGCTCGAATGTCCCCAGCACACACATGTATACAGGGAATCAAACTAATGCAGCCTCCTGGGTAGCTTTCTCAAACTTGGTGCGGCAATGGAATGAGAAGGTTGTAGGCGTGGACAGTGCGAAAATAAGGAAAGGAGAAGGGGACGTATTTTATTACAAGCCCAGTACGTCCCGGTCCTGCCCCAGACACTTGATGCATATTAGCTCATTTAGTACTCCTAACTCTTCAAAGCAAGTGTCACTTAACTCCCTAACAGGTGACAGATTGAGACTTACAGAGGTTAAGTGGCTTCTCAAGGTCACATAACCAGAGCTTATTCTTGAAGGACCTAGAAATTGAGAGTGCCCACCCTGAGGCAGCCCATCCACTCGAGGTGAGCACCCTCAGCTCTCAGTTAACCCACTCATTGTAGATTGCCTGATCACCTGGTCCAAACCACACATTTGACAAAAGCAGAAACTGAGCGGGACATGAGGCAAATGACCTAGACCAAAACAGGAACCACAGCCTTGCTTTCCTAACTCCCATGTGGACAGATACTTTGTCCCTCATGCTTTTTCCTCCAGGCCCAGGAAAAGGCCTTCTTCATTCTGGTGGAGCAGCCAGCCGACAGCCTCCACGAGCTCCTACTTATCAGTGGTGAGGAGCTTGTTAGGACCACTCTGCCCTCTGCCTGCCTTCCCTCTCAAGGACACGGCCACTTCAGTACAGCCCTGAGGGCCACGCACAGATTTCCCCAAAGGGGGAACATATCCTGGACCCCATCCAAGGGGATGCAGTGCTCAAAGTCCCATCCATCTTTTATTATGAGGCCATGTCCACCGTGCACAGGGAAGCCAAGAAAAGTGAGAAGGGTACTCTTTCCTCCAGACCTTTCTGTGGATGCCTCTTTCTTTCTGTCCACTCTGTCTTTGATTTCTCTCTGAGTTCACGTGCAAAGAGTTAATGACATTTCCCAAAAGCCAAATGAGGGGCTTAGCGAAATTCTTCACTCGTTGCAAATTATCACCGGAAAAAAATGCCATCACGGGGGCCATTGAGGGAAATGGCCCCTGGACTGACAGGCTTTCAATCAGAATCTGAGACAGGAAGGCAGGGAGACAGGCAACAGGACCCACCTGCAGAGTGGGCTTCCCCCCACCCACTGCCAGGCCCAACTGTGGCCCTGCGGTCACCTGCGGTCACCAGAGACCACAAGAGCTGGGTCAACGCAGGGCCAGACCAACATGGCCATTTCTATGGTCATTTCTCAGTCCACTTCCCTTTGATTTGTTAGTCAGTCAGCTTCCCGCAAAGGAAGTCAGGGTTTGGTTCAGAGAATTGTGCAAGAGTAAACAGTTCCACCCCCTATACGTTCTGCCAACCAGAAACTTCGTGTGTGCGTGTGTGTGTGTGTGTGTGTGTGTGTGTGTGTGTGTGTGTGAGTGTGTGTGTGTGTGTGTGTACACCCATGGGCATGCACACGCCCCTTAACCCCTCACTGCAGAGCAGGGCACAGGGAAGACAAATGCGTGTGGCCCTCAGCCCGGACACGAGCTGATCTGATTGATGTGTCACACTCCAGCAGACAGCGCCATGTCCCCGGCCTCTGAGGCTGGCCCTTCCCCAGAGAGATCACAGTGACCTCACACACGACGCATTTTTTGAAATCGAAGATTGTCAGTAAACTTAGGACACCTAAGACCCAGGGCTTGTCGTTCCTGGCCCCTTCCTCCTCCCTTGTCTTTTTAAGTGAGCAGCTTTGGGACCCCTGACCGGAAGGAGAGGAACTTTTGCCTCTGCCTCCTGGTCCTGGCCCGACCAGTGCCCCTGATTCTCCATCACTAATGGCACGGGGCGATTGTCATAAGGACACTGCTCCCTCAAATGGACTTTCCATGAAGCTCGTCTGTGCACTGGGGCACAATGATCATCCTCCTGAGATTGTATCTATTTCCTCTCCATTTCAAGAGGCAGCTGTTGCTCTTGGTTATAATGGCCTGGTGATTTCTAACAAGCTCCTCGTCCCTCTGTTGATGGCCTTTCTCAATCACATACCTGAACAAGCAAGATTTTATTTCCCCCTTTCATTATCGGCCGCTCAGCTCAGCAAGTACACACCCCACTCCCCTTTTCCTCCCTCTCCAGCCGAGGCTCCTCTGTAACCCTTCCAAGCTCAGGCTCATCCACTGGGGAGATTTTTCCTCACTCACGTCCCAGTTTATTGACCAGACACTTGGCCGCAGTGCACGGCAAGCATGTACCACTCTTGGATGCAAATTCAGAAAGACACTTGTGGATGCCTGGCTTTTCGCACTGGAACGTCATTTTTCTCAACTAGGAGTGTGAGGCTGGGTAAACCGGGACACGCAGTTATTTGGAGGGACAGGATGGAGAAATCCAGATGACTGTCAGCTTGATTATAAGATAAGCTTCCTGCAGAGGAACTCGACTGAACTCACTCGAACAGATGTCCAAGCCTCCAGCTGCTCTCCCCACAGGCTTCTCTTCAAATCCGACCAGGTCTGAATCCACCAAAAGCTCCCTTTGTTCTACCCACCAGAAGACAGTTTGCTAATTAATTCTTTTAAATGAGACTGCCGGGTCTGTATGTAGCCACCTAGGAGAAGAAGGCATCTTCCAGGGTAGAAGAAGGAGGGCTGGACTAGAGTTTTAGTCTCAGCCCTGATGGTCAGGACCGGCCATACCCAGAGCTCCACACTTGCCGCCAAAGCCCAGCACAGGCCTGCCTGAGGTGTAGGCTCTGGGTTGGCGTCAGCGATGAGGACGGTGTCTGCGAACACAGCCCAGGTCTGACAACAGAGTGGAGTGAGGAGAAGAGAAGGGGAGGAGCAGCTCCAGAAGAGGACATTGGAGGTCCTGCAGAGGACGAACTCCACCTGAGGAGATCCCCCCGGGAACACCCACCTTCCACTGGAAACCAATCACTCAACCAGCCAGTTATTCAGAGGCAGCAGCACCCCATGGCCTCCTACCCTCCCTGTTGTCACATTTCATGCTGAGGCCGTGGACTCCCCAGTCTACACGGAGCTGCCCAGGCTGAGCCGTCCCTGCTATGCACAGGGAAGGTGGCCCCAGGCCTGCTGTCTCAATGCATCTTTTGCCAGTGCAGACTGGGGGCAGTTGGTTGGGTTGTGTGAGGAAATCCTGCCAGCAATGTGGCCCCATAGCACCAGCTCAGCCCCATTCCTACCACCCTACCCGACCCCCCAATACCTCGTGCAGGGACCCAGCAGTGTGGCTGCTCACACAAACACTTGTCAGACTACCTGGGCTCTCTCTAGGCTTGTCCTCTGCACAGCTGCCCTGGGACAGACAGTGAGACGCAGGGGTGTGGGCGAGTCTGCAGGGCTGCCAGAGGGCCATCGCTGTCACCTGGGGTGACAGCATCCCTGCATCGTTTCCACTCACCAGTACAGCCAAGTCTCCTCCGTTCAGGAGAAAAAGTTATGTCAGCAGGCCCCCAGTAGAAATGCTATAAACACCTCCCTGGAGGCATGCATTTTAGTACAATACAGGTCCTTTGGGTCACTGTGGCCTCACAGTCACCCAGCTTTCCAACACAGCGAGAATTAAAAGTGATTTCAGGTTACCGGGGCCCCTGAAAAACAGGCCTTTCATCTTCCACTGAGGATAAAAATGAAGGATGGCCTGGGCCAGAAGTGTCCTCCCACAAGGATCTGTTTGGCCAGCCAGGCTGGACTCCAGTTTTTAAATGGAGTAGGGTGAGAGCTGTGGCATTTATTTTAAATTGTCAAACTCCTGCCTATGGGTGGGCAGAGGAGAGGAGGGGCGGGCTACTGTGCAGGCCCAGGAAAAGTCAAGAGGGAGGTTTTCCTGGAAGCCTGGATCATGCTGGCCATGGCGGTTGTGCAAACTCTTCCCGTAGAGACGTCAGACAAGAATTAGTCACTCCAGGCCTGGGTGGTCTGAGTGTAGGAGGCGCCATGACCTCCAGCTGCAGAGTAGCATTCGGGTCCAGGCAGTGACTCAGGACTGCCCTTCTCCAGGGAGGGAGGCCAGGACTGAGTGGGGAAGTCATTGCTCCACGTGGACTGGCAGGTGTAGGCTTCCCAGGAAACGCTGTCTTGGGAGGGAATGGTACAGAGGGTGAGGGCCACCACCGTCAGCCATACCCAGAATGAGCTCATACGCAGAATGAGCTCTGCAGTCCTTAACTCTGTGCAAGACTCTTGGTGAAAAATCAGAGCAACCAAGCGGGGTGGCAGTGTTTATTGAGAGAGAGAGAGACAGAGACAGAGACAGAGAAAGAGACAGAGACAGAGAGCGAGAGAGATGAATTCCATCTATTTCCAAGTCAGTCTGTGCTGGGCTGGTGAGCTCAGAAATAGCCGGCAGTCATAGAAATCACAGAACCCCATTGTGGAAAGGCACCTTGGAGAGCGGCCTCTCTGACCCTCCCCTTTTTCGATGAGGAGTGTGGGGCCCAGCCAGGTTAAGTGACTTGCTGACAGCCACGCAGGGGCTCTCAGGGGCCCTGCTGACACATCCTGGGCTTCTCTGTGCACACAGCCGCCCTTCTCCCCTCCCCCCACTTGCTCTCAGACGCAGGTCCTGCTCCAGCACATGCAAGTGTATTCATGCAGACCAGGGAGCCGAGGCCCAGGGTGGGCATAGCTGAATTGCAGCCCCATGCGCCCTCCTGGCCTGAAGCCTCTATGTAGAGCACAACTTCCCAACCATACATGCAGCCTCCATACTCCAGGCCATACTTATGTGTGTGTGGCCCACAGGCTGCCTGGTTTCTCTCCACACGCACCGCTGGCCCAGTGTAGGGCCTTTCCTCCCAGCTTTCTCTTTCACCAACTCATCTGCAAGTTCACCTCACTCATCAGAATGGCGACCTGCCCTTTCTCTTCCTCCAACCTAAGGACGACTTCAGCTCCAGCACCCACTGTCACTCCCGGCCGCCAAAGCTCTGTACTCAGAGTGCCTGGGGTTGAGAGCTTGGTCTCAGAGATCATCGAGAGCAGGGGTGGCAAACTGCAAATCCAGCCTGGGCCTGTTTTTGTAAATAGGGTATTATTAGTACACAGCCAGGCCCCATCGTTTACATATTGTCTATGACTGCTTTCAAGCTATAATGGCTGAGTGGATAGCAGAGACCAAGATGGCATGGTCCACAAAGCTGATACTACTTATTACTTGGCTTTTTACAGAAAAAGTTTGCCAATCCCTGACCTAAAGCAACCTTTTTGAGGTTCAGAGAAGTTCGGCGACTTAGCTAGTTGTTACTAGCTGACGGATGACCAAGACAAAGTTTGAATCCAGGTCCCCTGACTTCCTTCCCAGTCTACCCCAGACTTCCTGCAGAGAGAAAATGGACTAGGACACATCATCAGACTCTCTCCACTCATTGACAAATGTTTCCTGTGGGGGAATCACCGGGAAGAGATGGTTCTGTTCAGAAAGCATCGAGGTGACTCTGAGCTCATTCCCAAAAGCTAAGTTTGGGAGCCTGGGGCTCCCTCCCTGCAGAAAGTTCCAGAGACCCTGTGGTAGCCACACCGCTCTGCGCCTGCCTTGGCCTCACAGGGACCCACACCAGCCTGCCTCCCGATGGTGCTGATGTTGTCCCAGCTCCCATGGCCAATCAGTGCTTCCTGTTCTGGGTTGGAGCTGGTGCACTCATTGCTGTGGCATGTCCTCTGCCTCCAGGGGTGGAGAGTGGGTGGCCAATCAAAGGAACTCCAGAGAGCATGATATTTGGATACTCCGTAGCCACTGTCCTCAGCGACGAGGTCAAGTCAACTCTGATGTACAAATACAAGGGGGTTCCCTTTTTTCTCTCCCCACTCCTCCTGCCCTCTCAACTCCACTTGGCAATGCTTCCAAGAGCACAGTCCAGGGGCCTGAGGGCAGGCATGTGTCTGTCACAGGGAATCTGTGAAAGCTTCTCAGGGCGCAGAAAGAAGCTCCGAAGATGAAACCCAGCACAGCTCCTCCCACTGCCAGGAGGAGGAGCCCAGGCCAGCCAGGCAGTTGTGGAGAATCCATGGAGGCCCAGGGTAGCTTGCCCACGGGCCACAGGAGAGGCATGGCATGGTATGCCTGGCACTTAGGGTATCCCATTTAGTGCCAACAGTGTTTCCGTGAGACAGAGACTGCCATCCCCATGTACAGCTCAGACTGGACGTGGTCCCTCAGTTGGTCAGCGGCAGGTTTGGAATTCAAACCCAGGTCTTCCTGACCCCCAAATGTGTCTTCTTTCCTGGTCACCATGGTGCCCCCAAGGCAGGAGCAGTGCGGAGTCGAGCGAGCAGGCTCCCTGCTGGTCAGTCTCCTTCTTGGAGAGCTCATCCTCCAGCCAAAGCCATCTTCTGACACGGTCATCATCCATCGCAAGAAAATCAGGATGACAAACCCCGAGGTGGAGTGCTCACCCCCACCCTCCACTGCCTTGGGGCGGGGGCCATGTCTGAGGCAGCATCTTCCTTGTACTTTTCTCCCTTCTCGAGTACACACCGCACTTGATTTAATGAACTAGTTTATAGATCTGCCTTGCCACGTGCCCTGCACGCTGGGGAGGGAGAGGAGAGCGTAGCAATAAAGGCCAGATTAACTGGAGCCCCCCCTCCCTGAGGGGGAAGCCACAGGCCAGCTCCGATCCGGGCGACAGGCTGGTATGGCGGTTCAAGCACAGACCCACAAGCCAGCCTGCCTGGTTTGCATCTGAGTGTGGCCACCTCCCCTCTGTACGATCTTAGGCAAGCCGGAAACTTCAGCCTGCTGTTCTGTAGAAGGGCAACACAGCGCCTATCTGACTGCACCCCAGTGGGAAGAAAGGAGTTCATGCTCATGCGATTTGAGACAGTGCCTGGCAGAGGGTGAGAGCTGTGTGAGCGTCAGTCACATCTTACATACATATAAAGTATCTGCGTTTGACTTTGGTTTGGGGTTTCAGTCGTGCTATGACAATCCTCCTAAAATGCCCAGTCCCCTTTTTGCTGCTCTGGAAGGTACAGCACAAAAAAAACAAACAAAAACACTTCACTCTAGAAGTAGAATGTGGCAAGTAATGTTCTAGGTAGTTAATATGAATCGCCTGCATGGCCCTGATTCTGTAAACAGCACCTCTGTGAAGCCTGCACCGTCCTTTCTAGTTCATTTGTTTTAACACAGGAAGTGTATGATGAAGTGATGCGGCCGGGCTTTTAGAAAACACATCAGAACTTAGAAGTTCAAGGTGGTCCGCAGGGCAGACTGGACTCCCTGCCATTGCTCAGAGAGGAGGCCCGGGCAGGGAACCTCAGTGTCACCTCTGTGCATTTCTGTGTGTCTCTCTCTGTTCTTCTCCTCTCCCTGCCCCTCTCCTCCCCACTGGAGCTTGTTCCGAGTTGAGAAGGATCTTGACCATCATCTACTATACCTTTGTAGGTGCGGTAACCCAGGTTGAATCAGGTGACTTAGAAACCAGCCTCTCTACCCCTGAAACCCACCACTAAGAAGGTTACCAACCCTATTTACCACTTTCGGCCCCAAATGACTGGCTGTTCCTAAAAACTTTAGTTTTAAAAGACAAATAGCTACCCCCACGGAGACTTAAAAGAATGGGCAACAGGTTACGGACACCTTTCCTTGTATCATCACGGAGGACGTGACCCATTCAGCCCCCTTAGCATCCTGACTGACTTGGAGGGAACGCCTATGTGAAGGTCACTACACAGATTAGAAATGGCTACAAAGAATTTCTCCAGCCAGCAGGCAACATGGGGGCTTTGCCTTTATGTGAGTAAAGGAAAGACTGTCTTATACAGACATTTGGTGATCAGGCCTGGGAACTAGACAGATAGGTGGTGTGTGTGCCCGTGCACGAGCCTGCACACACACACACACACACACACACACACACACACACACACACGGCCCTTTGGCATGAAGTTCAGAATTGAAGGTGGACCATTAGAACCTGGAAACCAGCACTGGGGAGGTGAACCAGGGCTCCCAGGGGGGCATCTCAGAGACCAGCTGAGCCATGGGCAGGAGCTGGGTAGCAGGTGAGAGGCAGCCACCCTGGCAGGCCTGGAGCTGCCTGGTCTCAGGACAGCCTGATGGAGACAGCAGGGCCCAGCTAGGACCTGAGGACCAAGTCAGGGTTTGTGACTGGGAAGGACTTGAGAGGGCAGGGTTGGGCTCAGACCTGGGAAACCTGTGTTGCCAAGCAGATGATAAAGGCAGGGCCTGCAGTGCAGGAAACTGAGAAAACACCCCCGTGTCTGGTGTGGGAACAAGGCCAGCTGTGCAGCCGACCACCGCGTCAGCACAGGACCAGGCTCGCTGGATGCCGAGTTCCCTGAGCCCCTCCACCAGCCTCCTTGGATCCTCCACAGCCACGGGGCTCTGCTGGGCCTTTGGACTGGTCCGTGCGGCCCTAGCAGCACTGAGCGGAGAGCAGCAGGGGCGAGAGCCGGGGCGCAGCTGATGTCTGGCTTCATGGCTGAGCAAACTCACCCCAGGCTGTAAGCTTTCCCAGCGAGGGGAGACGCATTCCTATGTGCTTCCGACTCAACAAGGTACTAGAGCCTAGAAAACATAGGACAACGCTACGTTGCAGACAATGCATGTCCCAGATCGGGAGTCCACAGGGGGCTGGCAGCAAAGAAAGTTCATTTCATAGACATCGCTGACTGTGGGGTAAATGCACAGTGGGCCTACGCTGCACGTGGCGACTCTCCCCAAAAGGACTCCAAAATAATTAAAGATCTCTGGCAGCCCCCACCATCCTTCTCCTGATTTCTTTCCTATTTCTTTCCCCTAATCTGTCCCCCAAGCAGAATCTTAACGTCTAGGCCCAAAAGCCTTACTGTTACTAAGACCATTCAAAGCATGGAGCTAATTAACATTAAGATGGCAACATTTTATTCTTCCGTTTTACCGACACATTTGGAGAGGATCACAGAGAACGGGAATCATCTCAACCAGAGGAATAAATACTTCACGGAATGGTAAAATCTCCACTTCGCGATGCCTGGAAGGCAGAGTAAAAGTGCCCTACATCCATTCCTCCTTCATCATCGCACCTCCATTTCCTCTTGGGAATGCCCCCCATTATGCAATCCAAGGCCTTATTTCCCATTCGGGATACCAGACATGATACAGCCTCACACCCGAGAATGGCAGGAAGTAGCCACAGGGCCCCAGTTCAGCCATCAGAGGCAGCAGCATGCTGACCCTGTAGATCCTACTGTCTAGACCCTCAGATGTCCTCGGTGCCTACCTTAGCCTCCCCCATCCTCCCACTTCCCACCGACACTGAGCCACCTCCCCCCAAAGCCTTTCAGGTAGCCAGACTTCGCTGTTTGCGAAACACACGGATCCCAAGGGGCCTCCACAGTCAGGCCCATGGTGGCCGGGGAAGGGGGCTGGCTGACTCCCTGTCCCTCTACACAGAGGCCGGAACACAGTACATCAGTGACCACCACCATGGACATGGTGAATGTGTGACCAGAAATAAGCGCCATTGGAGGGGACCCAGGATTGGGAGAGTGGAAAACGGCACCCGATCTCCCCATGGTGACAGGATGGGATCATGTGCAGTCCTGAAGGCCACACGGAAAGCGGGGACATCCTTCCCTGGGCTGTCTTCCCCCTCCTTCCGGCCACGAGCTCTCACACACACCCGCGAACACTTGCGAGCCTACACATGACACACATTCGGCTGGCAGGCATCCTCCGTGTCCCCTCCAGGGAGACTCTCTCCAAGGCGACATGGTAGGCCCAGCAGCTGGTGCCAGCTGGGTGGCAAATGAAGACAAAGAGAAGAGGTGGACCACCATTGTCTTCTTTCCCCGGTGGGACCCACGAGGCCAGGTCCCTGCCTTCACACTCCTATATGTACCTTGAATAAACCAAGAGTCCCAGCGGGAAGACACTGCCCCCTAACAGTTAAGGGCCACCTAACAAGACCACTCAGGCATCCGTAACACAAAAACATACCCAAGGCGTAACTTCAAGCTGTCTCTCCCTCCTCCATCCCCATGGCCACTTCCATTCCCTTCCAGTTTGGGACCAACAAGGACCGACTGGGAAGGGGGCTGGGATGGGAGACAGGTGAATGGCCCAGCAGACTCAGCGTAGTGGGACCCTCAGACACATAAAGTGTAAAACCATCTCCTAAGGGAGCTGCAGCACCCACACCGAACACAAATGATGGATGGAGACACGCGTACACGTGCACACACACTCTTCCCCAAGGCCCACCGGGAGCCCCAGGTGAGCAGGCAAGATGCGGCACTGGGCCAGGAACCAGAGGAGAAGGCACACGGGAGTGAGGCAGAACACAAGCTGTTTCCTAGGACGTTTATTAGAGCCTGGGCTCAGCGTGAGTAGGATCAGAAGCCCTCTTTCACGGCCTGGCAGCCCGACAGGCCGGGACACAGCAAGTCAATCTCCTTTTATCCCATTATAGACAACGTTATTAAAAAAAATAAACTTTACAATAATACATTTCGCTCATCTGTGGGGGTATTATTTTGATAGTTTTGTTTCTTAAAAAAAGGAAAGAAAGGGGAACCACACAATATATGTATATGGATGTGTATATACATATATGTTGAGAAGGGAAATGTGTTGTGTACATACAGTTGGTGTACATCTCGGAAATGAGGAAACAGAAGGCGGAAGAGGGGAGAGAGAGCTGCAGAGACCAGAGAGTGGGGCAGTACACATACCACCATGGTCTTTTCTGCCCCTCTCAGCAGCTCCTCTCTCCAAAGGGAAACCCACCAAATGGACCCACGAAAAACCAAAAGAGCCAACAAAGAATCATTTCTCTTTGATTTCAAAATTCCTGCCACCAAGGTGCAAGCAGCAGCTCAGAGCAGAGCCCGAGTTTTGCTCCCTCTGTCCCAGAGGGTCTCCTGGGTGGGCTCTGGAGCTGCCCAGCCCCCTTTGCTACAGTGGGAGAGGGGAGACCTGTGTCACAGACCTCCACAGGTCAGGCGCACATCTGCCCGGCCCAAGAGGGAGGGCAAAATAAACTCCACCGTTGAAGCCACATGGAGGGGCTAAAGGTGCCCACTGGACCCCAAGAGCCAGCCTCCCTGCTCCATCACCTTTCGCCCCCTGCCAGCCCCTAGCAGGTCCCCAGAGTGGGCAGCTTGATAAGAGCAGCGGCCACTGTCCTGCCCAGACTGCATCAGGCACAGCCAGAAGTCCCTTGGGCCACAGGGGTCTCGTCTTGGTCTCTTCCGGCAGCATGGTCCAGAGAGGAAAATACCAGAAGAAAGCGTAGGGCATGTCTAGACCCTCGTGCCCTCCTTGGCCCTGGGGTGCCCTTACCAGGGGACCTCCAGGTGGCTCTCAGGCTGCCTGCCTGCTGTCTGTTTGGTTTAGAAAAACTTCTCCAGAGAAGAAACCTGGGAGCAGACAGGTTCAGAGACAAGGTGGGAAAAAATTTTTTTGCAAGGTGTGCGCGTGTGTGTGCATCTGTGCGTGTGTGTCTATGTGCGTGTGTGTGTATGTGTGTGTGTGTGTGTGTGTGTGTGTGTGTGTGTTTCCATTTCGTCAGGCGGCTGCTCTTGTCCGCATAGCTTTCAGTCGTCTCCAGACGCGGTGCCCAGAGCCTACAAGGCCAGCTTCAGCATCAGGAAGGAAACAGCGGTCAAGGCGGCTGAAGGTCTGGCTCTGCAGAGGCCTGACTCAGTTTTGATCACCTTGTTACTCCCTGGGATGATGTTGGTCGTGAGCTGAGGCCATGGCAGAAGGGGAGACAGAAGCAAAGAGAATACAGAAGACCAAAAAAAAAAAAAAAAATGAGTCAGCAGTGCTGGGAGCAGGCAAAGGACGCGGGAGCTGGACTCCTCACGCCCGTCCTCACGCCCAGCCCCGGCCCCCACCCCACTCCCCAGAGGCATGTGCCTTTGCACTCTAGCTTGGACATAGAGCCAGACTTCCAAGGAGCTGGGCTTCATACCTCCACCACCTCAGCCCCCAGGCTGGGGCAGACAAGGCCTAGTCCCCAGGACAAGCTGGCTGACACTGCCCTGCAAGGATGAGGGTCTGCAGATGCAGGCCAAGGAGGAGCGGATGGTATAAAGATCTCCAGGAGAAGTTAGCTCCTGGAGTCCACAAGGACCTGCTTCTTGAGGGGAGAGAGAAGCTCTGTTCTTCCTGTTCCTAAATTTGTTCAAATCCCTCCTCCTTCAGGAAGCTTCCCTGCATATCTTTGACTACTCTCCTCCTCCTGTAAATCTGATGCTGCCTTTCTAAGTTACACACAGACTACATATGTAGGCGGAGATACATCCGTGTGCTGGAGCTCCTGCTAGGAAGGGTCTGGATCTTTCTCCATCTCTATCACCTCGAGATTATAGAACCGGCACCAAGCAGGTGCTCCGTGCATTTGTCTTAGAGTCAGAAAGGCCTGGAAGGGCCTCTGCTCAAAACAGCCACTTATGTCTCTCCCAGGGAGACAGCCAAGGGCCCTGGCTGCAGGTTGTGTACCCACCCCAGCACAATGAGTGCCCACCCGGGTCCTGGCAGGCCAGGAGCTCAGCTGGCCAGGCCCACAATGTCATCTGAAGGCTCTGAGTCCAAGGCTGGCCTGGAAACAGCCCCTGTGGCCAATGCCCTGCCCCACCTCACTCAGCCCTCACTCACCTCTGTGAAGCACATGCTTAACTCTTTGGAGCTATTGGCCTTCAGCCCCTGCTCCTGTGGGAGAGAAAGCACTAGTAAGGAAAGGTCACTGCCGCTGGGTCTCTGGCCAGACTTTGCCCCGTGACTCAGACGAGACCCAACATGCATGGCTCTGCCATCTATGGCTGGTCTCATGGAGCACAGGGCGCATCACCAGCGTGCTGGTTCCACCTCATGCAGCACAAGAGCCTGGCCCTTCCTGACACCCGCAGTGACTAAGTCCTGTCTCCTCTGGGCTCTAACTCTGTTCTCCAACTTACAGCGTAATATAGTAATAAACCATTCGCCAGTCTCTCTACCCTACTCAGAGCTCCTCTGGACAAGGCAGGGACCATGTCTTCTTGTCCCTGCACTGAGCAGTGTCTGGCTCATAACAGCAGCTCAGTAAATCTTTTACTTGATGAACGAATGAATGAATGAGTGAATGAATGAGTGCCGCAGATCAGAACTGGTATCTGAGTGTCAGCTCCAGAAAGACCATGAGTCCTCATTTGGGCTCATGGGGAAGAGAGCTGTGATTGATTAGTGATGTCTGCCACTGGTGTGTGTGAGGCAGACATCTGGCAACAGTGCAGGCCATTCCACCTGAACAGATGTGTGGCCGCTGGAGCTCTGTGGTCACCTGGGAGAAAGGAAAGCTGGCGTGGTGATGACTCCAGGGCTCTCTACCCCCGGCATGACCCATCAGATGCAGGACCAGAGGCTGCACGTGAAGGGCAGCCTTTTGTTATCACCACCCTAACAGTGACCATGGGAACCAGCTGGGAGATGTGGTGTTTCTAGCCTGGCTTCAAATGCCTTGCTGCTCAAGCCACCCGTGGGGAATCTCTGGTCACCAGAAGCAACTGGGAAGCCCAAGAAATTATGCCTAAATCACCGCTCCTGGCCGGAAGTAGTACTAATCCCTTGGACATCACAGACAATCTACCACCCACGGCATCCGGGTAGCTAAACGAGGCACCAGGTAGCTGTCACACAGAGGTCAAGAGCAGAGTCACTACGGATGGTAGAGATGTGACCGCAGTGACGACAAGTGCAGCAGGACTGGAGCTAGGGACCACACCCAGGAGCGTCCTATTCAAGACCACAGCAGCAGTGTCCCCAGGTGCCAAGATCCAGCCCAGCCGAGCCACCCACCTGCACGCCTGGGAAAGGCTTTGTGCTCTAAGGTCCCTTTGGCCCCAAGGACTGGATTCTACTGCCCAGGACCAAGTGTAGCTCCAGCTAGGGCTGTGGGAGGCCACTGCTGGAATGGCCTGCATACACCCCTCAGAGACTGTGCTGTCACCCCACCTTCGCCAGTCCTCACTTGGTCACCTCCCTCAGCCACTCTCAGTGCCTCCTACATCCCCCCCTTTTGACGTCCTATGGCCTGCCGGGCTCTGTGCCACATGGCCCAGCACCTGTTTCTCCTGGCATCCTTTCGCTCTCTAACTATCCCAGGGGTGGCAGGTCCCCCTCCTGTGTGCCTCCCCCCACTGCGCACTCAACGTGGAGCCTGTACAGTCAGACAGCCAGGATCCAGGTCCTCAGCCCCAACTCAACCAACGCAGCTCTGCTTTTGTTTTATATATGAATTAGGAACCAAGTTGCATTTAGAAAGAGTTGACTGCTTAAACCTAAATAAGGTTTGAGAAAACAACTCAATTAGATGTTTGGCCAGACCACCTTCTGTGACAGGATGCCAGGTCTTGGGGAGCTCAGGATCCTCAACACTACTGGCTCTGGAACGCTGCACCCCAGGTCAACCCCCACGGACAGCAGCAGCGAAGCACAGGAGTCCCAGGACCACAGCCTCAGCCAGCGTGAGGAGGTGAGATGTGGTGTGGACACTCAAGAGCAGCCTGGTCTGTGGCTGGACTTGGCAGCTCAGCGTGAGTGGCACTTGACAGGCTCCTCTTAAAAGGGGTGGGGGGGATGGAGTGTTGTCATCAATTACAGAGGTCAAAGGAAGGGGAGAGGAAGGAAGGAAGAGGTAGAACAGAGAAAATAAGAGGATGGGAGAAGTAGACAGAAAAGGGAAAGGAAGCTCCCAGGAGACAAGGGGCACAGGCAGGGAAGAGGGGGAGCGAAGGGAGAAGAAGGGGACGGGAGCTGAAGGTGAAGGGAGGGAAGAAGGGAGGAAACGGGGGAGGGGAGGGGAACAGAGGGCAGGAGCAGGGAGGAAGGGAATGAGTAGAGGGGAAGGAGAGTGTAGAGGGAGAGGGGAAGGTGCAGGGGGAAGAGCAGGAAGTAGAGGGGGAGGGGAGCAGGGAAGGGGAAGAAGTGGGGCAGAGAACAGAAGGAAAGGGGAGGGCCCCAGAGGAGGGGGGAGGGAACATAGGAGGAGAAAAGAGCAGAGGAGCACCCTTCACCCTCTGCTCTGACCCATATTACAATAAGAAAGCACAGACACCACCCTGGACCAGCCCCAAGGGAATCCAGTGCAGCTGTGGTGTCTGACAGGGGCCACAGGGACTTTGGGAGAGGAAAGGATTGGTCTCCAAGAAAGGCTGGGCTAGTACCCCTCCCCATGCCCCGTGAGTGACCCATCATGGATGCACCTTGCCCGGCATTCACAGAAGCCCTCCTGCACCGAGGACGAGGACGAGGACACTGCAGTCTCACAGGCTTCAGGGCTGAGGGCCACACACTGTGCGCTGCATGCGGGTGGCACAGTAGGCTTCCTCTGACTGTCCTAAGGTTCTGGCGCAGAGATGTCTGTCCTCACAGACACCTCCAGCCCGTCCTGTTTAGACGGAAGGGTCCTAATCCTCGGGGCCCAGCCCCATGGGATCACTCCTTGACCCAAGGAAAGAAGGGCCTGGGACGCCAGAGCCCTGGGCTCCGGTCCTGGGTCAGCCAGTGACCCTGGGACAAGTCCCTTCGTCTGTTTCCTTATCTACAAAATAGGGACAAACGTACCTCCCTGTCCCAAGGGAGGATGTCACAGTGGGTATGGTACACTGCACAAATACGAGGCCTCCTTAGTTCTACAAGGCACGAAGCTGAGCCACGCTTGGTTTCGCCTCCTAAGGCACGGCCCAGGAAGGGAACTAGAAGGTGAAGCCCAGGGCCTCCTGCTCTCTTCTCTACCCCAGCATCTCAGGGAGTAAAAACAGGGAGAAGTCTGTCCCCGGTGGCCACCACCTGACATCCAGGAAACACAGAGCAGACAGTGAAGGCTGCAGTGACCTCCCCAATGGCAGACCTGAGACCCCTCACCCAGTCCCAGGCACAGAGAACAGTGCGGTGTTTGCCCATCAGCTGCCCTTTTCTGAAAGTGGCACATGGGGTGGAGGGGGGGGGGCGGTGCAGAGAGAAAGATGTTCTATCATCTAATGCAAAAACCACAGGAGGCTCAAGTTCCTGGGCTCCCTCCCTGATCATTAACTCTCCCCCACCACTAACTCCCGAAGGGGGGCCACAGATAGATGGTCACAGCCCTGCTCACACCCCTATGAGAAAAATAAACATCCACATGGGCACCTCCACACCAGTTCAATAAACGGGTGGGAGAGGAGAGGCTGATCCTGAGGCCCCGCCCACAGGCCGCCCTCATGCCCATCTCACCACTTCTCTTGAACTTCTTGAACGGAATGAGTCGAGGGGAACAGAGATGGGCTGTTCTGGCCCCTGTCCCGATCCTAGTGTGAGCCTCTTGTCCCCTTGAGGCAAGCTCAGGGTCCAGGAGTCTACAGCGTCCAAAGGGCACAGGCCTGGGCTGCTGGCGGGGCAGGTGGCAGGGCTCTGAGGTGGAGGCGGGCCAGGGACTTGTGGGAAAGGCTGACCCACAGTGCGGAGTACCAGTGGGAGCATGAAAGAACTGGCTGTGCGGGTGGCACCGGGAGACCTGAACTGGGGAAGGGACACAGACATGGAGGGAGGGCAGCAGCAAAGGCAGGGTTCACCCTTCTAGAAATTTCTCCCAGAGGGGCCCTTCGCCCAGGAAGTTGGATCTTAGGACCAGAGGGCCCTCTGAGATCTTCTCAAACACCAAAGGATGGAAACCCAGTGAGGACAGTAACTTGCCTGCAGAAGGCAGTTTCCTTCTAGCTACACTGTGCCTGCCTGCTTTTCCTGGGGATCTGTTCCCCCTGAGGCTTCTCCCACAGTGGGCGTTGGCTCTGGGACCGGAAGAACTCTTGTCCTCATCCTGGGGCTGCTCAGCAGACGTGCAGGTGTCCACAGAGGAGCCAGGAGACCCCGAGTTGGCCCTGGTGCTAGCTCCAGCTCTGCTCTCCTACACGTCCACTCCTTGCTGTGCCCTCACTGGACAGCCCTGCCCACCTGTGCCTCTAGAACTTGGAGAAGGCATAGCAGGATCTGCAGAATGGTCTGTGCCCTCTGCCTCCGGCCCTGCCACGCACACACACACACACACACACACACACACACACACACACCTCCTTCCCCCTGGTGCCTAGAGCAAGGAATCTGCAGGAGGCAAGCCAGCCTTGTACCATCATCCAAGGCCCTGGGTCTCTGAAGCCCAGTGAGGCTGTCCTCTGGTGCAGGCCTGAGGGCTGAGTCAGCAAGATGCTGGCCATGCACTGTCGGTCTCTCTCAGCAATGTGTCCCCTTCCCCTCCCTCCCACCCCTTTTTGCCTGGATGTCACCTCTTGGAGTGGCCTCTCTGACTGTGCTCGGGCACAGCTGTCTTCTACTTACTCTGGGCTCCCGCTTTGCCTCATATGGGCCCCATCACCATGTGCTCTGCTCCCCACTACCAGGCGAGCATCCCTGGAAAACTGGCCGCAGCTCACCCTCTGTGTAGCCCCAGATAAACGAGTGCATGGTGCCTGGCATGGAGTAGGGCTCCGTACAGGGAGGGAAAGAACCCCGAGTCCCCATTTCATGTGCCCTATTAGAACTTCCGGCTCTCCAGTCTAGAAAAGGGTCTGTTTTATTGCTCGAGGGCAGCTCTTGATCACAGTTTCCTTCCTCTCCCAGATGCCCTCCGTGTGTGCCCGTGCGTGGAGATGAAGTCTTTCTATGGAGAACGCAGGAAGATTGGTTAGAAGGCCCTTGCAGTGGGGGGCGGGCGGTGGGGGGGCTGGAAGGGGGACAGCGCCTTTCCTGGCCCTGGTTTGTTCCCAGTTTCCTTGGCCCTCCCATGGGTTCCTCTGGGCCAGTTTGCGGGGTCCCATCAGATCATCTGGAGTCTCCCCCTTCCCAGGGCTGAGCGGTCCCCAGCAACACAATCTCTTTTGCTCTTCGTGTCCCCACCAGCCAGTTTCTGCTGTTACCCTTGATACGGCCCATCACATCTGGGGGAATTAAAGATGCGTTTGGAGGGGTTGCCACAGTCTCTCCCCACACGCCTGCATGCACACGCCTGTGTCCTCGTCCTGCCTGTTCTGGGCTGGGTCTCTCGCCCAGTGCACAGGCCCACGGACACCAGAGTGGGACCTAGAGACCCGTCATGTCTCCATATGTCTATTAGGCACACATTTCTGAGTTATATAATGTTTTGTTTCAAAGCTCTGAGACACTTGCATGCATTCTTTCTTTTCTTCCCTCCCTCCAGCTCCCTTTCCGTGCATTCTTTCTTCCCTCCCCCCAGCTCTCCCTGGTAGTCATTTATTCATCCATCTGTGTATTCACGCATTGATTCAACACACATTCTTTCCGTGTGTCACTCCAGTCCAGGCTCTGAGGCTGACGAGCTTACCAGGCCAGGACCTCAGTCTCATACTATGGGACGGACAGGCTGTGGGCTCAGATAATCATGGCAGAGAAGTGATGAGCGCCCCCAGAGGACGGGTCCCATATTAGGGGCTCCAGAGGGAGGGCTGCTTTGGACTGGGAGTGGAAGCAAAGCACTCGTGGACAAGGTACTAGATCTGGAAGAAAAGGAGAACTGACCATGTGGAGATGTGGAAGCAGGGCGGGGTGCGTGAGGGCGTCCCAGGCAGAGGGGGAAGCAGAGCAAAGGCGGGGAGTCAGGACAGCACAGAGCAGGCTCAGGAGAGGGTGCACTGGCCAAATCTGCCTGCTGTCTGTCTAGATAAATTAAGTTTTAGTGGGTCACCGCCACACCCTGTTGTTTACACATCGTCCACATGTACAGGCAGAGTGGAGTAATGGCAACCGACACTGCATGGCCAGCAGAGCTTAAAATCTTTACTATCTGGCCCTTTGCAGAAAACGTTTGCCTGCCCCTGATCTGGAGCGACTGGCAGGTGGTGGGTTTGGGTGAGAGCACAGAGTGCTTATATGTGGGGGGGGGGGAGGTATGGGAGGCAGTAAAGCCCAATGAGTAGGTTCAAGTGTTGAGTGCTGAGAGGCCACTGAAGGCTTTGGAGCAGGGAGTGTCGGATGAGGAGATAAGAATTGCGATTTGGGAAGACATCTGATAGCTGGTGGAGATTGGTTGGCAAGGGAGAGAGACAGGAGACCTGAGAGATCTTAGCAGATAGTTGGGTAAGAAAGGAGGGCTTGAACTCGGGGAGTGGCAGGGAGCGGAGGGGGAGGAGGTGTGAGTTACTGGGGGTGGGGGTCTGTAGGAGGGTGGTGGCCAAGGGCACTGAGATTTGGGGCTGGGGCCAGGAACAGAAGCAGGGACACAGGAGAGAGCCAGCCAGCAGCTTTCCCACAGACACGACACTGGACTTGGTTCTAGCATCTGGGCCAGACCTGCAGACAGAGGTGGGCAAGGAACAGGAGGAAGAGGACAATTTCCTTCCAACTTCCTGGGTAAAGGGCCCGGCTGGGAGACATTTCCTCAAGGACAAACTCTGCCTTTGCTGCTGTCCTCCCTCCGTGTCTGTGTTCCTTCCCCACTTTAGGTCCCCCAGTGCCACCTGCACAGCCAGTTCTTTCACGCTTCTGGTGGCACCTCAGTGTGGGTCAACTATTCCCACAAGTCCCTGTGCCTGCCTTCACACCCCCAACTGGCTGCCATCTCTGGGTCAGTGAAGGGTCCCTAGGGAAGCTCCAGGCCTGTGGATAGAAAGGACAGGGGGGTGTCTGGGGTGAACGGCCTCCCCCTGCTCCCTCCCACCCTGGCCTCAGCTTCCTGTCTCCGCCCTCACTCAGGGACCCCCCTCTGTAGCCATGGCTTGTTGTCATTCCCACAATGGTGACGGAGCGCTTCTACGGCAGGAGAGCTGAGAGGGAGTGTAGGCTGGGGAAGGGACAAACCACCCAGGCAGCCTCTCGCTGAGCTGAGGGCAGGGACCACTCATCCACCTGTACTCCCACACCGGGGATGGAGCAGTAGGGGCTCATCAAAAAGACTGTCATCGAAACAGAATAAGGGGCCCTTCCCTTCAGCTTCTGGGAGAAGGAACCAGGGGGGATGGAGGGTGGGCTGCCTCTGAGGGGCTGCTTCTCTCCCTTTCCTCCTGAGATGGCTGTCCCCAGCTTTCCTGCCCAGAGTAATGGAATCAATAGACCCCAAGTGGAGGGTCACGGGGGCCAGGCCTTGGGGAGCTCCCGCAAGGCAGCCACCCAGCCGAGCCCCCAGGACTCATAACACCAAGTGTGTATCGTGGTTCTGTTTACCAGGCACGGTAACGTACATCACCTCACATGCAGCCCACGCATGAACTCTACTGGAATCAAACGAGGGGTAAGACAAGCCCCACATGGGGAGGCTGCGGAAAAGCAAGGTGTATCCAAAAGAAACCAGGCAACGGTTTAGCAAACGTCTAAGAGGAAATGGGGGGTGGGGAGGGGAGTCCGAGTTACCAGGCACTGAGGGGGCTACAGTGGGGCAGGAGGCCATGCTTGGAACTTTCCACACCTATAGGCAATCACAGTGAGAGCCAGCTGCTGAGTCAGCATCTCCCAAGGGATAGGGGAAGAAGGGTGACACAAGGAAGCTGGTGGTGCCCAAAGGGACATGTGGACCATGCCAGAGCCTGGTCACCTGATAGGTGGCACCGCCCTGACCGGCCGAGCTGCCCTCCACTCTAGCATGAAATTGAGCTGGCAACCGTCTGTGCAGCAGGCCCCCGAGCCCCTGCCAGCCGCCACTCAAGCATGCTCGGAGTAATTAGGAGCAGCCCAAGGGTGACACTGGCACTTCAGCCCAAATCAGGAGGGGCAACCTAATGGAGGGGAGCAGGGCATGGAAGGACCCACTGAGCCTGCCAAGAGAGCACGTGGAAGCCAGCTGTGACAGCGCAGGGGAACCCACCAGGGAGGGAAGGGGCAGCTGGCTCCCACGATGCAGTGGGTGCCCGGGGACCTGAACACCTCCGCCGGCCCCCTCCCTGCTCAAGTCCTCATCCTGGCACTGGGAATGCCCACTGGTTTTTTTCCCCAGCTGCTTTACGGAGGTTATAATGGACCATCAAATCTGGGATACGTTTACGGTGTGCAACCCAATATATATACACACTGTGAAATAGTTACCACAAGCCAATCAACATACCCATCACTTTACCACTTTAACATTTTCCTTTTTTCTTTCTTTTCTGTGGTGAGAACACCTAAGGTCTGAGGTCTACTCTCTTAGCAAATTTCAAGTAGACAGTAGAATACCGCCAACGACAGTCCCACTGCTGTACGCCACCAGTTCCCTGGGACTTACCCATCCTGCATGACGGAAACTTTGGAGGGCATGCCTGCCCACTGTCAGTCCACCAGCCCACCGTCCCATCCAGGCGGGGGTCCTCGCTGCCTCACACACCCAGGCCTTGTTCCCCTGCCCCCGCACCTAACCTTAAGGGGTGCCCCCCACTATACTTCACACCCCACCCACCGTCTTGGCCATACCAGTCCCAACTCCTGCCCGAAACATGTCCCTGTGCCTCACCACCCACCACATGGGGTCCTACTTTAAATTCTTTGTTCTAGGGTGTGTGTGTGTGTGTGAGAGAGAGAGAGAGAGAGAGAGAGAGAGAGAGAGAGGAGACTGTGTGTGAGACAGAAAGGTGTGTGTGTGTATGTTCTGTGGCCCCTACACGAAGCCTCTACGGTAGCACCTGGTGTGATGGCATGAGGGGAGCCCCGCAGAAAGGCTGAGTGGGGAGCATTACGAGGCACCTCCACGGAGCCACCTGTCTCCTACTGTGGCACTGACCACAGTCCACGCCTGACGCTTGTTGAACGGCCTGACCCTGGACAAGACCCTAAGGACCACCAAACCCAGGACCCTGATGGACTCATTCAGCAGTGATACCTCACATCTCACATACGGCCTGGCACGTACCACACACATAACATGCATTGGAGGGATGGATGGGCGGACGGACGACGGACAGACAGACCAATGGACATCGCAGGCTTTGGAGTCAGAGGTAGGTGAAATCTTATCCCCCTCTAACCAGCTGTGACCCCTTGGGCATCATCGCCTGACCTCTCTGAGTCAGTGTCCTGTGTGTAAAATAAGAGCACTTGCACTCGCCATGCGAGGACTCAACGAAGCAGCTGGGGTCGACGAGCACATACCCGGGAAGCAGCAGGTGGTTAACACCTGGAAACCATTCCATTTCTCCTGGTCCCCATGCTATCGACTACTATCCTGTGATCAAACAGGTGTGTGATACTTGCAAGGTGAATGAATACGTGGGTCACTAGCCCCCACCAGCTCTTCCCCGCTCCCTTGGTCCCTTATCCAAAGGGAGGAATGTGTGCACCTCACACCTGGCCCCCAGTTTTCTCATTTCCCACACCCACCTCTGACATCACAGGGCTTGTCAAGGGTCTTAGCTCACCCTGGCTCCATTCCCCAGCTACAGAGCCACATCTCCTCACCTGGACAGACGTGCAGGTGGTAATGACGCTGGTCCCCAGGCTGGTGCTATCACTGAGGTCATCTGGCAAAGAAGGCGTTTTTTCTGCCCGAGGGGCCTGCGTGGCCTGGAATGAGGGGTTCTTAGGGGAGAGGTTCACATCTGTGCCATTGCCAAAGGCCTGGATGGCGTTCCCTGTGGGGCGGAGAGAGCACGTAGACGCAGAGAAATCAAGGCCACTTTCATCACTTCTGCCTCTCACCATCCCAGCTGCTACCTGCCCTGTAACAGCCCAGAGCTGGGGACGGTGTGTAGCTTCTCCAGACTTAACTGTGCTGCGGCTCCCCTTCACACACCAGGGCGCATGCGTCGAGAAGAAAACAGCAAGAGAGAGGTTGAAAAAGACAAGAGTCCAGAAAAGAAAGAAATGTATGTGATGAGGAATGTAGAGAAGGAAAGGAGAAGAGCTGGGAAAGCGGGAAGCCTGGAAGGGAGGAGCAGGCCGTGCCCAGGACGCCCTCTTCTCAGGGGCATTCAGTGCTGCAGACCACGCCCCCTTCAGAAGCTGCCCCACCCCCAGCCCCCTAGACACAGGTTCTCCTGGCTCCTTATCCACCTCAGATGCTTCTAGGTCCCCACCACTGGCAATCCAGGTACCCCAGACTCAGCCCTCCTCCCTGGGTAGCTCCACCCACTCCGGCACCATCAGCACTAATTCACTCGGGGATAAATAATGGGACCCCTTGGACAAAATTCCGTCCCCAAGGCTTAACCCGATAACCAAAAGCCTAAATAAATTCTCACCTCCATGCCCTAGATGTGCCTCAAACTCATCACGTCACCTGAACTAAGCATCGCCCCCTCCCGTTGTGACACTGCTTTCCCACGTTTCCAGTGTTGGAGGTGTCATCTCTCCCCACCCAAGTCCCCCAGCATGCCTCCCTAACCACCCACTTGCCGTCATTGGAGCCCACCTCCTGAAGACCTCTCCACCCCATCTCCCCCCTCCACCCTTCCTGACACTGCCCTGGTTCGCTCGT
Source organism: Rhinolophus sinicus (assembly GCF_036562045.2). Taxonomy (NCBI): domain Eukaryota; kingdom Metazoa; phylum Chordata; class Mammalia; order Chiroptera; family Rhinolophidae; genus Rhinolophus; species Rhinolophus sinicus. The sequence goes on along the minus strand of NC_133757.1, from coordinate 89,074,698 downwards.
CACTGTCCTCTCCCATCACAGCTTCTACACCCTCTGAGGGGGCTCACCCTCTGTGGGTCCCGTCAGAACCACATCCCTACCCCCCACCCCCTCAACTCCAGAAGCAGAGAGTGAGCCTTCTGAAGTGCAGCTCTGACCACAGCACCACACCCTGACCCGCTGCAGTGGCCCACACCACCCCTGGACACCGGCAGGACTGGAAGACCCTGACCCTCAGGTCTGCAAAGCCCTTTGGGAGGGAGACTCTCTCCACCTGCAAACCCCCTCTGCCCTCTCCAGCTGACCGATGCCCCTGTACCTCAATGGGTCAGCCTCTGAGAAGTCCTCAGGGCCTCTCTCCTCACGGCTGATGGAGGCATCCCCACCCTGGGCTCCTGAAGCGCCCTGTTCAGACCCCCAGCCCAGCATGTTCACCCCGGACTGTGACCACAGGTACCTCCATCAGACTGCAAGCTGTCCATGACAGACACTGGGACTTGAATCTCTGAATCCCCAGGGCTGTACAGAAAGGGAGCATGGACAGATGGACAAAAAGAAGAATGGAGGGAAGGGAAGGGGGAGGAGAGCTTCGGGGGGGGGAGTAGCAAGGGTGTCAGACTGGAGAGATCAGGCACACGGAGCTTGTGGCTCACCTCGCTCTGCAGCCTTTACATTAGGAGTTTGGTGACTTGCAAAGAAAGTCACCGATTCCAAGGAGATCCTTCAAAATATCTCCTTAAAGGAGAAGCGATAGACAGCTGAGCTCTCACCATAGGGCTGTCCCCAAAGGAAGCTGGCAGGATAGCAGAGCAGAAACCTTCGGCCTTGGCATGACAGGGGCCCAAGGCCTCCAGTGGTAAATGGAGGCTGGCCTACTGACAGCTCTGGTGTGACTCTCCACAAGCACACAATCAGGGTCTCCACAGGCAACATCCACACTGGAGAAGCCCCACACAGACCACTGGCCATTCCAACAGAGAACGAAGGGAATGGCTCGGGCAGCCCTCTAGGGCCCCTCTGGGATATGAGGGGTGAGAGGTCCCGTGGAGAGGGGAGGGCACTGCAGGACTTACGAAGGCAGGGGTTCTCAGTGAAGTCCCTGAGGAACTTCTCACACTCTTCCTCCATGTTCCCACTACCACGACAGCTGCACCAGGGGGACACCACGATCCCAGTGAGGCTGGAGTCCACGTAGTTGGGCGTCATGTCAAACCCTGGGCAGGGAGAAAGGGGGGCAAAGGAGAGGGGAGCAGTGAGGCCTCCTTTTGAGGCCCCCAGGCCTCAGGCACCACAGGGAAGAGGCTTGGGACTCTCCTTCCCTCCCACCTGCCCCCAAACCGACATCATCTCAACTCACAATCCAAACTCAGAGCATTTCTGTCCCAGCAGCCATGGGGATCAAAGTGGGCAGAGGGCTGTCGGCACAGAGGACAGGCCAGGACACCCATGAAGACACCTCAGCATGGACCTTGCTGTCTCCTTGACCACCAAGCAGAGTGTGTTTGGGACTCAGGGCAGCTAGGCTCACATCCTGGGCTTGGATCCCAGTGCCCATATGTACTAGTTAGGTGAACCTGTACAAGTTACTCCACTTCTCTAAGCCTCAGTTGCCCCATCTGTAAAATGGAAATCCCAACACCTCCCTACTAAGTGCTGTTGTGAGAATTAAATAAGACAGTCCCTGTAAACTGATTAGCACAGCATCTGGAATATCAAAACCATGCAATAAATGTTACTTTTTCTTCTTATTTCAAAAGCTTTGAAGGTCCCTGGAGCCTTCTCCTCGCCTGATAACCTCCGGTTTCCCGTGGCATCTCTGGCTGAAACGCCGCAGAGAAGGGCGAGCTCAGGCTGTCTACCCACTGGCCCAGAGCTTGGCCTGGGCCCCTGCCTGCTGAGACTGGGGCAGCCTGGAGCCTACTGTGAGCCTAGACGCATAGGCGATGGCTTACCAATCATGCCAGCATAGGAGCCCAGACACGCCTGGTAATTGTCAGCAGGGCAGCTGGTGACCGTCTGGTAGGCGCGACAATTGGCATGGAAGTCCGCCAGCCGAGACCTGGTATCAGGAGAAGACCCATGGAGAGAAGTTTAGTGTGGCTGCTTTCCCGCCTCCTCTGTGGTACAAGGGCTCCTCCCGCAGCTTCCTGGGGTGGAGGAAGCCAAAAAGACGGAGAGGAGGACTGGGGGGAGGCACCAAGCCATGGGGGCTCAAGGTTGGCAGCTCCTGAAGGACAGGACTCTCCAAGAGCTGGGCACACGGGTTAGACATGGTACGCTCTGGATGGATCTTTGAGTCAAAGGAACAAAGAGACCCCCTACCCATAGCAGGTTTGTGAGAGTGCCTGGGACCAAGTCAGGGAAGCTGAGCTCTGCTTTCTGCTCAGCCACACTCCTGGGGACCTTGCCCAAGTCCTATCACACATCAGTCTTCCCACCTGAAGAATGGGTACAATAACCCAGCCCCAGCTACCTCATACGATGTATCAGAGGTCCAAGGAACACACCCCAAGGAGGCATGAGACTTCCCCTAGGTGACACATCCTGAGGGTGTTTTTGACCTGTGTTCCACATCAAACTAAACCAAAGCCCCCTGGTTCCCCCTCCACCAGCTTCCTGATCCCACTAAGCAGAATCAGCCTTTCTTCCCCTGGGAACGTAATCTGCCATCACCCATTCCTCTGTGTCAGCACCAGTGACGCTGCTTCAGAACTGTATGCGCACAGCCCTGGGCTCCCCCCTCAGCTATGAGCCGCCGAGAGGCAGGTGCTATCAGACTGAGTCTGTCCCCAGCTCCCAGCACTGCATGTGGAGGGTCACGTGGTGCCCGGGGAACCATATTTAACCTACACGGCAATTCCTGCTCCTTCTTCCTCCTGCCCTGACCACTAGCACCCTGGCCTCAGGTTGTCACCATCAGCCTGGGCTGGGGCACCACCTCCACTCGCCATCACTACCTCCTTTAGGTAAGTTCCCTTTGCCATGGTGTCCTCAAGTATCATATCCCTTGTGTCTCAAAGGAGCTGCAAGCGGTGAATAATAAGGTCTTGCTCATGTTGGGATTTTCCCAATAATGGTACACGAGGTCTGACAATTAAGTTCGCGAACTCATCCTAGAAAAAGTGCTACATACCTCATTGCTGAATATCACAACGGTCACCTTCGAAGTACTCCCCTTGGGAAACTAAGCACTGACGCCAGCGCCTAGTCCACATTTCAAAGCAATTTTGGAACTCTTTTTCTGGAAACTCTTTTTCTGGCCATCAGAGCTATTGTCGTATTACCCTTAATGTCCTGAATGTCATCAGAATGTCTTCCTTTCAATATTTCCTTCACCTTCAGGTAAAGAAAGAAGTCACTAGGGGCCAGATCAGGTGAGTAGAGAGGGTGTTCCAATACAGTTATTTGTTTACTGGCTAAAATCTCCCTCCCAGGCAGTGCTGTGTGAGCTGGTGCATTGTCGTGATGCAAGAGCCATGAATTGTTGGAGACAAGTTCAGGTTGTCTAACTTTTTCGTGCAGCCTTTTCAGCACTTGCAAATAGTAAACTTAGTTAACTGTTTGTCCAGTTGGTACAACTTCATAATGAATAATCCCTCTGATAGCAAAAAAGATTAGCTACATCTTGTTGCAACAAGTTCGCGAACTTAATTGTCAGACCTCGTATAGTAGGAACCTCAACAAATACGTGCTCAGTGAGAACACTACAGACGGACCAGAACCCAGCTGTTGACGCCTTGTGCCGGCTCTTTCCACACCATAAGGTACTTCACAAAACTACCCCAAAGGTCATCCTGAATTCAGCTGCCCTGGACTCTGTCCCATTTGAGCAGGTAGAGAGAAAGACACCAGGCAGGCTGAGAGGACGACCACCTTCAAAGCAGGCAGCTGTCTGGGTTCCACCACAGGACACGTTCTGGTTCGCTTGGGAAGAAGCTCTCCAGAGGGATTCGACACCAACCAGGCCTCGCGTGCCCCTAACCCCTGCAGCCCACAGAGGCAGCAAGGTGGGGGCCATGGGAAATGATGAGGGTCAAAGGGCCGGGGTTCTCACATCAGCTGTGCCCTTAACTCAAAGGTGACCTTAGGTGAGTCCTGGCTTCTCAGGGACTTGGTTTCCTTACTTAGCAAATAGATAGGAAGTGATCTTAGTATATAGTTTAAAAGATATTTTCACAGTTTGAGAAGATGAAAAAGTTCTGGAGATGGATGGTGGTGATGGTTGCACAACAATGTGAATGTACTTAGTGCCACTGAACTGGACATTTACAAATGGTTAACAGGGTAACTTTTATGATATGTATCATTGACCACAATACAAACAATGATTTAAGGAAAGGTACTTGTACACCCATCTTTTATCATTGAATTGTCACAAAAAGTCTGACACACAGTTCTTAGGATTATCCCCCTTTACCGAGCAGTAAGCCAAGCCTCAGAGAAGCTAAATAACTTGCCCAAGACCCCGGAGCTACTGAGCTGTGGAGCCAGGACCCCGTCCCAGACCTCCCACACAAGGTGGATGCCCATTCTGGCAGGTCCCACTGCTCCCGTGCAAAAGTTCTTAAGGTCCTTCCAGAGCCCACATTCTATGTCTCTGTAAACCCATCTTGTCTTTCACAGGAAACGAGACGGGAATCTGCAGCTATCTCCACCCTCTCTCCTGCCCATAAGTACACCCTCTAGCTCCTCACCACTCAGCCCCAAGACAGCAAAAAACAGTATTTCCAACCAAGCCTCCCCCCCCCAACCCCCGCAGAATAAGACGTGGTCTTGAATGTCCCCACTCCACAACCCAGCACATGAGAGAAGGTGCTATGAAAGGATGACAGGGGCTGGTCTCTGCCCACACCCTAGATCTCCAGACACCTGAGAGAGGAAAGAGACTTTTAATAGAGGGAATCTGGAGGCCAACAAAACCTCTAAGCACCTTTTGTGGGCTGAACTGTGTCACCCAAATAAGCTATGTCGTTGTCCTAATCTCTGGGACCTGTGAATGTGACCCTATTTGGAAATAAACTCTTTGCAGTTGTAACCAAGATGAGGTCACAGTGAAGCAGGATGGGCCCTCATGCCAATGACCTGTGTCCTTATAAGAGGATGAAAAGAGACACAGACACACAGTGAGAACGCACGTGAAGACGGAGGCAGAGGTTGGAACGATGCACTGAAAGCTCAGGAACGCCAAGGATTGCCGGCAACAGGAAGCTAGGAGAAAAGCGTGGAACAGATTCTCCCTTCAAGCCTTCAGAGGGAGAACGGCCCTGCTGACACCTTGATTTCAGACTTCTGGGCTCCAGAATTATGAGAGAATAAATTTTTGTTTTAAGCACCCACTTTGTGGCACTTTGTTACAGCAGCCACAGGACACTCACAGCACTGCATTGTTTGCTTTGGCCAAACGTCTCCCCCAAGAAGGAGGAATGTGGTCTGGCCCCTGCACTGAGGAGGGTATTAGGTGGGCAGCATCGAGCCAGAACTGAGCTCCTGCGGGATATGGGGCTGCTGGCTAGATCACAAGCAGAGCCAATAGTTATCATCACCTCCCGGCCGAAGAGCGTCCAGATACCATCTCCTAGCTGAAATACAGGAGTGCATTCTAATGCCATTTGCTCACACAGAAGGCCTGGCTCCCTCCGGCCACAGGACCCACCTGCAGCCCTTCCCGTGAAGCCCATTCTGACCACTCACCTCTGTATTCCAGCTACACACATCGTCTGCACTAGGCCATTCCATACTTAACTGCATAGAGACTTACTGATGTTGTCTTGTTTGGGCTCTCGAACAGAAACACACATTCCCAGGGAGCAGACTCTACTGATTTCTTCATCCGTCTCCTCCAGACCCCTTGGGGCAGGATGAGGAGGTAACTAGCCACTCATCCTTTCTCCAAACATGTACTGAGCCCCTGCCACGTGGCTGAGAGACTGAGGATGGGAAGGGCACACATGTCGGGAAGGAAATCCTAGCTAATCGGCACAGGGCAGCACGCCCACCAGGCCAGGCTCCTGCGGGAGCACACTGCCCACTATGCACCGCTGAGGGCCTCCCAGACAGCTCCACTCACGCCTGGAACACAGGTTCACATCCATTGTGCAAGGGGAGTGCTGCAGGCACTGGCTTTGGGAACCCTGAGAGCCCTGCCTGGCCTCACCATCCACGAGGCCTCTCAAAATGTCCCCGGGCCCCACAGGCTGGAGGACTGAAAGCACGAACAAGGAAGAGAGGACAGCCCACAAAGAGAGACACGGCCATGATCAGAGGAAAGAGGGGGTGTGACGGAAGCAAGCCTTCCAGAACTGGAGGTGAAAGAGTCGGGGCACCAGGGGGAGGGGCCGGTGGGACCCCCCCCACCCCCAGTGAGGGGAGGGCAGGTACTGATGGTGCGAGAGGAGAGGGTCTTTCATGCAGCTGTGCTCTATCTCTTGCCCGCTGTGTGCCCTTGGGCAAGCCTGTCATGTCTCTTTGCTCAATGTCCCCGGTTATCAAGTGGCGTGAGCCGCGCCTTCCTCCCTCCCTCACAGGGTGACATTAAAGAGCCGGGCCCAGAGAGGAGGCACTGTGTACCCTTCTCTTCCTCCTCTATCTCGGTGTGCTGTCCCCAGCACTGCGCCTGCCACTGGCAAGTGCAAACAGGAAACAGCTTTCCCTATGTCTGACCGAAGGAAAGAACTACCTGTTCCCCCTGCCAAGGTGGGTCTGGGTCCCATGAAAGGTGATGTCAACACACCAGGGAAAGATGGCTCCTTCACCCCACCCCACCTCACCACCTGGCTCCAGAGTCACGTTGCTGGACCCCAGGGGAATGATGTCCTCCCTACTCCAACGTCACTCTCCATGCCACGCTGAGGACACAGGAGGAGCAGCACAGGCCCCTGAAGATGGCCCACAGGCACGAGGTCCCTTTGCCAGAGCCCAGGGTGACCACAGGGAAGTGCTGTCTTGTTCCTCTGAGGTTGTGGCCTATTTCCTTTCCAGCAGGCCCATGGTTCTATTCAGAGCCCGAGAAGGGGACGAAGCAGGCCCAAGACCAGCAGACGGCAGAGGGGAAGGGTGGGGTGAGGCGAAGCAGCTAGGCCTTCTGTTCCTCCGTTTCTCCATTCTCACGTGTCACGGCAGCCTGGGCAGGCGAGAGGGACAAATGGGGCCACTTAGGAGGATACGCTGTCTGAGTCTCCAGGAGGCTTTTGATTGCTCAGGTTCTCTCTACCCCTCAAGACACGCTGAAGTCCACGGCAGCCAGAGCCCTCTGTCAGCATCAGAAACCACACGGTGTCCATTTCTTTCAAACCCGTGACACTCGCAACTCCAACCACGATGCACACCAGCCGAGTGACCACGCCCGGTCCAGCCCTGGTAGGTACAACTCCAAGGCAAACGTTGTCCTTTTGATAGTGCACTGCGAGCCAGCTGGGACTCTCGGAGCCATCTTCGGGCAAGACGCCACTCTTCCCTACAGACGCCCTGAGGTCACCCGTCTCTTGGACTCCTCTCTACCTGCCGGGGACAGACTTTCCCGGATCAGCCCCATCACTTCGCAGATTTCTTCCTTTCAGAGCCCATAAGACAGAGGGTATAAAAGAAAGCACAAGGGAGAGACAGACAGACAGACAGAAAAAGAAGAAAACAGAGATCCAGCAAGAGAAGCAGTATGAACACAAGCCAAGTCCATCTCAGCGAGGTCAAGTGAAGAGTGCCGGATGAGCTCAGGGCAGCAGGTGGGTCCGTACAGAAAACACAAACCCTCTTCGGGCTTGTTTCATCAGCAGCTGTAGCCTATTCAATCACAGGAAAGCAGCGGGAGAGACCAAGAGAGACCCTTGACCCCCAATTTGATTAAACAGTTGCCAGATTAAATGCAGGACATCCATTTAATTTGAATTTCAGATAAGCAATAATCCTTTTTTTTTTTTAGTATAAGTATATGCCATATCTGAGCCTATCTTATATGGACCAGTTTTCCATTGTTTATCTGGAATTCAAATTTCACTGGGTATTCTGTATCCTGTATTCTTATTTGTTAGGTCGGGCCATGCTGTTTGATGGAAGATGTGTTCTCGCAAAAAGAAAAAGAGGCATGCTGGATGTACGGAGACCAACCCCCACAAGCAGAAATCATCCAGACTGGGTGGGGGGTGGGGGCATGAGGGAGGCTTCCTATAGGTCAATGGTCCTCAAAGGGTGGTCTACAGACGAAAACATTATCAACTGGGAACTTGACAGAAACGAGAATTCTCCAGCCCCAACCCAGACCTAAGCAGATCTGACATTCCAGGGTAGGGCCCAGCAATCTGTGCTTTTAACAAGTCCTCTCAGTGATTTGGAGACAGGCTACAGTTTGGAGATATGGCCATCTACACAGGCTCCAGAGTTGGGCTGTGGGGACCCTCCAGGTGCCACGCCCTGGTCTCAGCTTTCACTTTCCCATTTCATAGCCCAGCCAAGGAAGAAAGTAATGCTTCCGGCCATAGCCCAAAGGCTCAGTTTACATGGTAAAAGAGCGTGCGTGTTTGTACACACACACATACACACACACACACACACACACACACACGCTGGCGTACGCGCCCCTATCTCCACAGATACACAGTTACATACAGTTACACCTGGACACATATCTCTCAGTTCCGTGCTTTGGCCTCAGCCAAGAGAGTGCACAGGTACCTCTTATCAATGAGACACTACCTTGATCCATACTGTAAACAGCTTCCTTAACACATATACTTTCTCACATCTCTCTGGCCTCGTCTAATTCTGGGGTGAACTGCTCCCACAGAACCCCAAAATACTCCAATGCTAGCCAATACATGGCTTTTTGGTCTGAAGTTCTTAGCAACTTCCCAAAGTTTCCCTGCCCTCCCTTTCCTCTTTTTCCAGTTCTCATTCCTACTGTTCCTACTGGTATGAGAACTGGAAAAAGAGGAAAGGGAGATCATGATTATTGAGGACCTACTATGTGCCAGACACTGTTATCTTAATTGAATTTTCTGCACAACCCCACACAGTAGACGTATTTCCCAGCAAGGACAGGATAGCTCCGAGAGGCAGGTCGCACAGATACACAGCTTTCATGCAGCCAGCACACCTGGGCCAGGCACGTGCCAGTGACGACAAGGTCCTTCCTCTGGCTCTGCTGCCATGAGCCATCACTGCTCACAAGGCTTCCAGGGCAGCCACCAGTACTGCCTCCCGCAAACTAACAGGGCACTGGAATAGTTCACGGAGGCGAAAAAGGACTCCCAAGAAGGGCAAATTACTCATACTGGGCTTCACAGGCAATTTATGGAAACGCAGAGAGAATGGTTTTAATAGACCCATGTGCCTCCGGAATGGCTTTCTGAGGTCCCCTCCAAGCAGCGTAGGACCCCATTAAGTGGGTTCAATGTGATGTGACACTGAGGAAGGGGAAAGTGCGTTTCGCCCACATGGCCGCTTTCTGACACCTCTGGGCTCACTGTGGATAGCTCGGACCTCCATCCTTTCCCCGCCTCCTCCCTGAAATGACCACTACTTGTTCTGTGACATTAGGTACCAACTGGGCTTTCTTCTCCCCTGTTTATTCTGTAAGTGTACGCTGGATACTTATTCTTTCTGCCCGGATGAGCCTCTCCCCTAGGGGCAGGCTGGGGCCTTCCTCCTCCAGACAAGCTGCCCACCATGGCACTCCACCCTCCTGGGCCGCAGGTGGACACACGACCCAGGCAGGGCCAACCACACAGCTCTTTTCCTGGCCACACTGACTGGTCCAGGAAGAAGGAAGTAACACAAGCTAGGCCAAACAGAGCCTTTCCCTGAGGTTTTCCTAATGGAGCAGGCACAGGAGAACATTCTTTTCCTTCTGGTTATGGGACACCATAGATGTGAGCCCAGAGACCCTAGCTCTAGCCCCATGGTCCTAAGAATAAACATGCAGCTAACCTGCAGAGAGAAGCAGAAACAAGAGACAAGGAGACAGGGGCCGGCCCGGTGGCTCAGGCGGTTAGAGCTCCATGCTCCTAACTCCAAAGGCTGCCGGTTCGATTCTCACATGGGCCAGTGGGCTCTCAACCACAAGGCTGCCAGTTCAGCTCCTCGAGTCGTGCAAGGGATGGTGGGCTTGGCCCCTTCAACTAGCAACGGCAACTGGACCTGGAGCTGAGCTGCACCCTCCACAACTAAGGCTGAAAGGACAACAACTTGAAGCTGAATGGCATCCTCCATAACTAAGATTGGAAGGACAACAACTTGACTTGGAAAAAAGTCCTGGAAGTACACACTGTTCCCCAATAAAGTCCTGTTCCCCTTCCCCAATAAAATCTTAAAAAAAAAAAAGAGAGAGAGAGACAAGGAGACACAAAGAAAGAGAAAGACAGACAGACAGTGACACAGAGACCTATTTGTATTTGAGTCCTGGATACTCTCTTGCCCTTTCTATATTTTATTGGAAACCAATAAATTCCTCTTTAATTTTTCTTAAGCTAATTGGGTCTCTGTCACTTAAAACAGAAAAACTATTGACTACTATTTAGCTTCACTCTCTGATTTGATATGATCTTCTCTGTCCAAGTTCAAAGCAACCAGAAAGGGCACACAGTGAAAAGGACACAGGCCAAAAACCAAACCCGCAAAGCGTCAGACTAACCTACACAGAAGAGCCACGCGTGCAGGAGCATTTCAGTGAGAGCAACTTGGAACGTGGATGATGGTAAAATTCGGGAAGGAACATGTGCTTGGCTTTGGGTTCTCTCCCCAGCTCATCTAGGAAGGAATGGCTCAGACAGATAAGCTCCAGAATGCTACGTCGCTACTAAAAATGACGAGGATGCAGGTTATGCCAATATATGAAAATTCAAACATGAAATCACGTTAAGGGATAAAAAGCAGGAAACACAAAGCAAGAGTCTACGTCCCCTGGTTACAAACAGGGAAATACAGTAAGTGTAGGCACTGACAAGATCCAGACGTAAATTTCACAAGATGCTAACACACTCTTTGTTATGTTCTCTTGTAATAAAGTTGCTTTAAGACTGCCGTTATTTCTTTAAGTTTAATTGAACAGGGCCTATTATAAATCATGATTGTTCTAAGCCTTTGGTAGAGAAACCATTGTTGGTTCCAGAAGCATTAACAAGTATAACGGACTCACTGTCCCAAGACAAAGAGGCTGAGAGAGAAAAGCTACCAGCTCAGAGAACGGGCTACTCACTCTGGGGTCCTGATTGCTAGGATCTAGTAGACTGGAGACAGAGCCAGACAATCAGCTCTAATGAGTCTTTTGGAGCAAAAATTAATATCAGATCTGGTCTTATTTTACTATAAGACCAGGTATAATATGATATGATATAATATAATATAATAATATAATATAATAATATAATATAATATAATATAATATAATATAATATAATACCGGGTCTAATATTAATTTTTGCTCCAAAAGATGCATTAGAGCTGACTGTCCAGCTAGGTCTTCTTTTCGGGGAAACAGGGTACTCACTAGCATGTGACCTTCCGGGCCTCCATTGCCTCATCTGCAAAACGGAGGTAATAACAGTACTTACCTCATAGGGTCATGGCAAGGATTGAATGAGACGTCCAATGAGCAAATGCAGGTAAGTGCCCGGACAGCGCCTGGCATGTAGCGGGTTCCCCATCAATACTTGCTGACACTGTCACTGGGATTCTGCTAACCAGTCCTGAACATGGAACACTGTGAAGAAGGCGTGAGCTCTTTCTCTTCAGGCCAAAGGGGCATAGTATCTCTAATCTATTAACAAGCACCTCCTGCATTTGCAGTGTCACATAAAGCACTTCCACTGACATCACCACGTTTTACTCTGACCACGAATCTCTGAAGTTGGCATTATTACCCTGTTTTACAGATAAGGAAACAGAGGCCTAGAGAGGTTAATTAACTCACTTAACATCACAGCAGCAAGGCCAGGAGACTTAGTTTCAAATCTTAGCTCCAGGGCCAATGGGTTTTCCCTGCCACCACTCTGTCCCTGCCCTTAGCTTTCCCAGCCACTCTTTTCCAGCCCCCTCTACGCTCCCCCTCTCCCAGCATTTTACAGCCACAGAACCAGGGAGGTTTATGTCTCTTCTGGTGGCATCCAAAGGAATCAGTGGGGTGCCCCCTTCCTCCTTGGCCCCCTTTTCCATCCAGCATCCCCACTGTCTTCTAGGTGAGCCATGAGGGAATCCACAGGAAACAACCTGAAGAGGATGGTGGTTGGAGCCACTGGACTCCAGCTGCCCAGAAATAATCGATCATACCCAGGCCACCATCAAGAGACTGACACACCAATCACAGTGGCCAACCCAAGCCCACTTTGGGAGAGATCTGGAGGGTCTGGATGGGACAGAAGTCATCCTAAGCCCACATGGATCTCCCACCCAGGGCCCAGCAGTGGGAGCCAAGACCACTTGCTTCTTCTGGAGACCATGATTGGTTATACTCCTTCGTGTCCTCTGAAAATACAGGCAGGTGGGCAGGTACCCTTTTCTCCATTTTTCCCCAATCCCTTCACCTATGTTCCAAACCTATTATTACCTGGTAAGAAAAGAAAAGAATTAAATGTATGCATCATTTGATTTTAATTGAAGGACTGTTCTATTTCATTGAACTGCTAAGTAAGCTGAACAAGAGATTGTGTTTACATAAGCAAACCCCAAGTCACTATAGACTTGCTGTCACATTAAGTCAATACTTATGAAGGCTCTCTATTTAATTATTCAGTAAGGATTGACTTATTATTGTGTTAAGAGTGTGGTTAGCCTTGAGCTAGGTAGCTAGCCAGCTGAAAGATTTCTTTCAACTTTCTCTGAATGCTGATATGGTTTTTGCTGGTGGAAGGAGGTTAGGTTTTGTCCCTCCCTGCCTATCACCACCCTCTCCCCTGCTGCAGAGCAGAAAGCTCCAGTCCGCCTCCCTGAAGCCAGGGTACCAGGTGATTCTGTGGTATCCGAGGAGTGGGCAAGGTCCCAGTCGCCAGTGGTCGGCCTCTCACAAGGTCTTCCTAACCCTGGTAATTAGTCCCGAGACTCTGACACCTGGGCTCTCATTAGCTTAGTTTTTCTGTTCTTAGGTCTAGCTGTTCTGACCTTATTCTTCCTGTTCCCGATGCTGAGGACATCCGACTTGAAGACCCAGCTCCCTCCCCACATTTGTTATTCCCAGCACTTCCCCTCCCTTCACTCTCCACGGAATGTGTTGCTCAGCCTTCACAATCCATCCAAACCCTATTATTCTATGGCATACTATTACAGAGATTCAGATAGGTTTTTACATCAAATCACATTTCTTGAAACATCACATTCGGAGGGGAAAAAAAACACATGCACGCACAGCCTAACCTGTAGACCGGCAAGAGAAGCAGAGTGATTACAGGTTACACATCCCAGCCACCAAAACCCCGACTCTGCAATCACAGGGCTATAGCCCTGGGCAAGTTACTCATCCTCTGTGAAGGCCCTCATCCATAAAGGAGGTCTGGTTTCTGGTAGGAATAACCCAGATTTCACGTCCAGCACCGAGGACCATGCCTGGTACGACACTCTGGTGACTGCAGCCCCACTAACGCGTCCCCTCCCGCCCAGGGAGGACTCCCTGGGCTTGGACAGCTCATCGGTTACCACCCTGATCCCCATCTGTCATTGGCTCCCTCCTCATCTCTATCATCTCATCTGTGTGTTTACTCATCCTCCTCTGTCCCGTCCCAAACCCGCGCAGCAATATCAAACGATACAGGTTCCCCAACTAGGACGTTTCGCAGAGCCTTATCCCGTGGTGCTCCTCCTGCCAGGCATGCCTTTCCCCAAGCAGCTTGTCCTTGAAGCCTCTTCCAGCTCACCCTTCCAAACCCAGTTCCAGTGCCAGCTCTTCCAGAAAACCTTCTGTGAATGCCTTGTCCCAACTCTGAATGCGTTTCACAAACTCCAACAACTGTGCTTACACTACCACCCATATCATAACTTTATCTTTTCCTATCTGTTTCTCCCATTAAACTATGAGTTCTTTCAGAAAAGAAACCGGATTATTCATGTTTGACTCTTCAGTTCCCAGAGTAGTGCTTGACACCAGATAGGGACTCAGTAGCCACTGGATAGAAGAAGAAAGGGAGAGGAGGCAAGGACGGATGGATAGATGGATGGTGGATGGATGGGGGCGATATCTGAAGGAACTGTATCTAAGCAGGAAGACAGCCAAGTACTGCCCTAACATCTCCCCTTAAAAAATAAAATCGCAAGCAATTTCCAGTTGACAGCACAGCAAAATGCAGCAACGTTGCATTAACTTGGGCACCAAGACAGCTCAGCCCCCCCACAATGCCCTTTGGTGGGTCTGTCTTCCTCCCCTCCTCAGGTCCTGCATGGTGTTTGTTGGGAACTTGGAATAACATCTTTGCTATGTCTGGTAATAGCCATTCTCTAAAGGAGGCCCCAGGGGCCTGCGAGAATTAACACACATCTTTAAGCACCACTCTTAACATGAAGAAGTGCCTTGAGGACCTACAGAGAAAATCCAATGGGCCCCGGTGGAGAAAGGCTGGGTAAACTGTCCATTCTCATACAGGCAGAGCACAGAGGGAATCAGCGATAGGGCCAACGGAGTGTTTAGGTCAAAACGCCTGCAGCTTACAAGTCATGAACCCTGAGAACATCACCACACCTCTCAGTGTCTGGCTCGGACACCTACACAGAAGACTGTTTGGAATAAAACCATAGATGCCAAAGTGAACAGTGAAACCATACACACAGAAATACTTTTGGAAAATAGAGTTCACTATCTACATGTTTATTCTTTTTGTTGTTAGGAATAATAAAAAAGAGAATGAGGCAAGACTATTGTACCCAGCTTCTCCTCTTCAGCTGACTCGAGGGACCAGCTCCCAGCACGGGGAGCTGGAGCAGGGACAGGATGCAGATGTGGCAGAGCAGATGAGAAGCCTGCACACCACAGCCTGCACCCACCGGGAAGCAGGAAGGACCAGGTGTGGCTGGCGTCTGCTCTCAGAGAGCACTGGGAGAACACACACTCGGGACCCTCAGCCTCCTCCCGACCGTCCTCCATTCCAGGCCTTCTAGAGTGAACTGCACAGGCAAATATTCCTTCCGTCAGGCAAATATCTGGGCAGCTATGCCACCACTTGGAGTCTTTCTCATTATATAGACTAATGAGAATACTGTGCTTCTCTGAAGCAATTCATCAAGGCAGCATCCATTATACATGACATTTTCCCTGAACTAACAAAGAATGTGAGGCTGGGGAAACTGGTTAAAAAGAAATGTTTAGCGGATTCCAGAAACCATGCTGAAATGAATGGCCCACCCCCTTGTGGGTCAGCGCTCCCTCTGTGCTCCGCCTCCCACGTAGACCCCCTGCCTGGGCCACAGGGCCTCCTGAGCTGCAGGTTGGGGAAGGGGAGGGGTGCTGGATCCCCAGAATATACTGCCTTAGGAGGAGAGCGAAGCCGTGAGCGGCAGTATTACTGAAGCATATAAGACCAGATTATTTGTGGTCCCAACTTGCTGAGGCAAGATGAAAAACACAGCAAACTACAGCTGCTGAACTCAGCTTTTTTTCTCTTTCTTCCTTCTTTCTCCTTCGCTGAGGTTAGTGTTTTACAAAAAAAGGGCTTTAAAAAAATAAAATCTATAAACTGGGGGTTCCAACCTGTCAGCTAAGGTCAAGCACACAGAAGCAGCATCCAGGGAGGAGAACACAAGCCATCTGTCTCACCTGTAAAGAGGGTGCTCACTCAAGTGCATTACCACACTCATGCCGTGTGAGGGCTCTGCCACCCTGACAGACACAAGGCCATACTGCCCCTCAGGTAAAGAGTCCTCGTTCCTCCCCAATCACAAGCCCTTCCCCTAAGCCCTGAATCTTGCATGGGCCCTCCAACTCCAAACCAAGCAACAACATTAGGTCTCCCTTTGACATCAAAGGGCCCGGAGCCATGTCCCCCACCGCCCACCTGGGCAGTACTGTACCAGCACTGAGTACACAGAGCTGCAGTCCTGCAATGAGTCAGCTTCTACCAGTGCCTCTCATGGGGTGTGGGCTGGATGGAAATCAGAGGGGACACGACAAACCACTCAGAGAAAGCAAGTGGTCACTGGGTCCCACTGGATGAGTCACCAGCCCTCTGAAAACTGCTACTATAAGTCAATGAGACATCAGGACCTGGAGCTCCTAAGGGTTTGAACTGGAGCCTCTCGCTTCATCTGAGAAGATAAAGCGTGCCGGTAGACCATTCCCAGATGGCAGGGAAAAGACGGCGACTACCATGTGAAGACATACCGCCAGTAGAGGACTGAGAAGACTCTTCGCTCATCAAGCGTTTGAATGCATTTATCTTGGAACACGCAGATTCTGAGGCCCGGTAAAGTTCCTCCCTGCTTCTACTGAGTCTCTCACACATGCCCTGCAGGGCTCTGCCAAGGAGTACAAGGTACAGAGGGGAAAAGAAACCTGAGTGGAAATTGAGACAGAATCAGGGGAAGACCCAGGGAATGAGAGAAAGCCATGATGCCCAATGGTGCATCGGAGAGCAGAAACGGGATCCAGCCATGGGAGAAAGCATGCATGATTGGGTTATTGAGGCAGAATCTAGAGCGATGTCCCAGAGTCTGCAAAGAACAGAAGCCTTCCCAGGGCACCTGTGCTCCAACTTGAACCAAAGGAAGCCCCTGAGGTGTCTGCTATGGACTGAATGTTGGTTCTCACCCCCCCAAATTCATATGTTGAAACTTGATCCCCAATGTACAGGTATTAGAAGGTGAGGCCTTAGGAGAGTGATTAGGACTTGAGGATGGAGCTCTCATGCTGGGATTAGCACCCTTCTAAAAGAGACCACACAGAGCTCCCTTCCTCCTTCTACCATGTGAGGACCCAACAGAAAGACGGCCATCTATGAATGAGGAAGTGAACTCCCATCAAATACCAAATGTGCCTGCACCTTGATCTTAGACTTCCCAGCCTCCAAACTGTAAGAAATAAATTTCTGTTATGTATAAGGCACCCAGTCTGTGGTATTTCTGTCATGGAAGCCCAAATGGACTGAGACAAGGCCCACCACCAACCTCCATTCTCTCCAGTGGATGTAAGGGGCAGGGTAGCCCAGATGCACTTAGAAAGCTTTAAGCTCCCCAAGGGAATTGGAAGTGGAAGGTAGGTCCCCAAGACTGCTCGCTCACTCAGTCCTCTTCCCAGTAGGCTAGAAAGTAGGTTGTCCATAACACCATTGGATATCCAGCATATCCGGTAAAACAAACTCTAGTTCCTTAATCCCATACCGCTGTCGCCCAAGGTAGGAGGCAGCAGCTCAGTGTGTCAGCCAAGATGGAACCACACCACAGCTGGCAGAAGGCAGAGCTGACTCAGTAGACAAGGCCCCAGGGCAGGGAGTCAAACAGGGCAGAAGAAATAATGACGGTGGTGGGGCACAGTGGATAGAAAGCTGCCAATCACGGCCCAGACCCACCAGGAAACAAGAGGGACGGTGGGCAGTCAGGGTCTACTCAAAGAGATCCACAAGAGGACGACACCTCGAGTGGAACAGAGCTTGAAGGGAGAAAAGCCAATCCGGCTGATGATGTCGAATCTAAGGGCTCAAGGAGCAGTCCTACCTACACAGGACGGTAACCCAGTGGATGGTCTAACACGGGGGCCTGGTGTTTCACGGCATTCCTTCCTGCTGTCCTTTGGCCTACTGGTTGTGTACCGGATATCTTTACGGGCAACCTGAATTTCATCTGGATATCACTGGTGGCAGAGACGTTGGTGTTCAAAGGAAAGAGAAAGCAAAATCTACTTTTGCACTGGAATGGGATACACTGAGCTTTGATACATGTGAATTTGTGGCAAAGAAGAAGGCAGACCCGTTTGATAGCTGATGGAAGGGCTATCCTTTGAATACCCAGTTGATATGTTCCTCTGCAACAGCAGGTCTGCAAATCGTGGAAAGAGCAACATGATGTTGGAAGGCTTTAAAACAGAGCCCTCCCAAACCAGGAGGCGAACCGGGAATGGCAAGTTGAGATCTGGTGATTGGTGATCTGCGGGCAAAGGGTCTGCAAGGGGTGAAGGCTGACATTTTAACGAAGGTGTCCAAGACACCGAGACAATGGAAGTCTGTGTGCATAGAACTGAACATAAATGAAATAAAAAAACAATTTATCCCAGGGAACATTCAGGAGTTGGTAAAGGATACAATAGTGTCCTTGGTCCCCCGACCCACCCTGGGCTCAAACACAGAAAGCCACACGTAATGGCACCACGCAGAGTGGGACACAGTCAGTGTCGGAACTAGGCTGCAATGGGCAGAGTCATGACCCAGGCTCACTCTCTGGGCACTGGCCTTCCAGGCTAGAACTCGCTCCCACTCACCTGCACATAGCAGACCTTCTCAAAACCTACCCGTTCGGAGCCCCCCTGCTCTGAAAGGGAGCAGACGGGACAGCAACACGTACACGAGAGAACAGGGTGCCACCCAAGCCTGCATCTTCAGAACAGAGCTAGCCAGCTTGGAGAGGTTGCGGAGTCAAACATTGACACCAGTTAGTTCATCCCAAATGACATTTTTGAGTTCCTCCCAAAAGAGACCTCAGAGCTAGGTCGTTCAAATCCAGCTCCGGCCAAAAATCAAGACCCGTAGCCCTGCTCCCAGTACAAGGAAATGGGCTGCTGCCGCCAGTGACATGAAGCTGGAAAGGCTGAGGCTCCCAGGACAGGGGCGAGGGCGGAAGCCCTTCAAGGAAGCCCACGGCCCAGCCCACAGCCCTGCGCTGGGCGGAGAGAGCCGCGAGGATGCTGAGCCCGCCCAGACACTCAGGATGTGAAACCTGTACCATGGAAACCAGTATTGTATGCTGTTTATATTTCTGTGATTATTTCCTTTCAGAGCTGCCTTTGAGTTTACTGAGACCTACCTAACTAATACTAAATAACGAGAACTAACAGTTTTTGAGTGTTTACTGCATGTCCGCCAAGCACCTCTGAAAGCATTAACGCATTTAATCCTCACAAACACCCTGAGACAGGGAGTAACACAAAGTTACCCATTTCACAGAGAAGGGGACTTAGGCTTGGAGAGAAGCTGTGATTGTGGCCCAGCTGGGAAGGGCTGGGGCTGGGACTTAAGGCCAGGCCTGTGGTACAAGCCAAAAGCCACCAGTCCTCTCAGAAGTGGATGAGTTTGGGCCACTGTTCCCTTGTGGGACAGACATCACCCTCTGGGGTTTGACTGTGGCAGCAGAATCCAAGAGAGGCTCCGAGGTGGCATGTCAGTCATGAGGGCAGAGCCAGTGCTGCCTGCCCTTCAACACACTCTGCCCCTTTCCCCTTGAGACTCAAATCCAAGTTCCACCCAGGGTGCTAGGCTTTGCTGCCCTGAGGAAGGCTGGCCCCTCTCAGGCCTGTTGTCCAGCTTGGTCTCTGCCCTCCAAATCGTGGTCTTTCTCCAGCTCTTCTGTCTGCTGGGAAACCACAGTACTCCCTCACTTCAGAACAACACCCCAGACCATCTTTTCCTAAATAAGAGCCCTGGCACCCCCCCCATCCCTCTCCATCTCTTTTTCCTCACAAGGCTCCATAGCATTTCCCAGCCTTTCTTGGGGAGCACTCACCCATTTCAGCCTCCTCCTACTCTCCTCTCATGGAATAGTACCTGTCATGAACTTTGTAGGGCCTGCCAGCCTCCGGGCCACAGTGACAACAGCAAGACCACCCTTCTCTCGCTGGTGACCACCCTTCTCTCACTGGTGACCCCCCGGGGAAGTGTGGGGACCTCCTCCGTGTATTCGTGTCCTAGAGCTGTCACAACAAAAAACAACAGAAATTAATTCTCTCCCATTCCGGAGGCTTAGAAGTCTGAGATCAAGGTTTCAGCTGGGCCGTGCTCCCTCTGAAGGCACCAGGAGAGGAAACTTCCCATCTCTTCCCAGCTGCTGGTGGCTCCCAGCAATCCCTGGCCTTCCTGGGCATGGGGCTGCATCACTCCAGGCTCTGCCTCCATCTTCACACAGCTTTCTCCCTGTGTGTCTCCGGGTTTGCTCTCCCCTTGTTAAAAGGACATTGGTCATTGGATTCAGGGGCCCTCCCTAACCCAGCATGACTTCATTTTAACCAATTACATCTGCAAAGACCTTATTCAAATAAGGCCACATTGCAAGTTTCCAGGGGGACATGAGTTTTTGGAGGGACACTGTTCCACCCACTCACACTCATCCGTCACCTTCCCCTTGCAGCAGGCACTTGATCTCACCTCCTCGCCCCACATCCTAACCTGGGTTCAGATGCAGGCTGAGACCCGCTGTGTGTCCAGCTGGGGTAGCCACTCCTCCAAGGACAGGCTTTCCCTCCCCAGGATCTATGCCTCTGCTACCCACCCAGAGCTGGGTCCAGCGCCCCACGAGAGACAGGCAGGGCCTCCTCTGCCCCTGTTGGGGGGCCTCCTCTGGGTAGGGCCTTGGGGGCTGCCCTGGGGGGAGAGGAGTGGGACCCGCCACCCCCCAGCACCAGGTCCCCAGCGGGGAGCCATTCACACTGTGCTCTCTCCCCTCCCTGTGTCCTGTCAGAGCAGGACAGCTGGGGGGCCTTGGCCTCCCTTCCTCAGGGTCCCAGACGCCAATGCTATGTCCCCCAAGGCGGGGTGTGCCCCAGCAGGGGTTACAGACGCCCGACGGGATGCGGCATGGGGTGGTGGGCTGGCTGTAATGGGGTCAGCCGGGCCCATGTAGAAGCGCTGCCACTCCGTCTGACCACATACTGGTCTCTAAGCAGAGTTTCAGTTTGTCATGGAGGAGGAGCAGGCCCATCCGTCTGTTCCGTTCATGCCACAGTGGTCTCTGTGTGCTGACATCCCATTTTCAATGACTGTCTGGATTCACGGCAAATACTCTGATTATTTTCCAAAGGATAAACAAGCGGAGGTCACTTTAATGGTACACATGCCAGCTGGATATTAAAACAAAAGTGTTTGGATGTTCCACACAAGTAAACGGCAGATAAATCTGGGCCACTCTCCAGCCCCGGCACACTCCGTCTCCCATTGGAAGAATTCTAGAGAATACAGAGAAGGTAAAGATACCAGCAAAGTCCTCCTCGCAGGGGGACGCAGGACGCAGATGAGTTTGTCAGGCTGCACGTTCCAGGACCTTCTCCCATCCAAGTACTAACGAGGCCCGACCCTGCTTAGCTTCCGAGATCAGATGAGATTGGGCGTGTTCAGGGTGGCCAGCACCTTCTCTACGGGGCCCTGTTCCATGCTGCACCAGCCGGGGTTTTCAGCCCTCGCTGTGCTCACCCAGGGAGCTGGGGAAAACTGGATCCCTGGGCCCCAAACCCAGGGAGTCTGTTTCAATCTGTTTTCGGAGGGCCCTGGAATCACAGTATGCATAAGCCCCGCAGTTGATGGAGCCACATCTGGAGGGACGATGCAGACTAACGCTGAGAATGCAGCCTGTGGAGCCAGCCCTGCTCCACCTTATAAGCTATATGGCCTTGGGCAAGTCACTTAGTGTCCTTATCTGAACATGGAGAAATAATCACAGTGCCTGCCTCAAAAGGTTTTGGTCAAGACCATGGGGGCCAGGCATGAAAATTCCTAACGGTGACAGGGTACCTGACTCAGGAGAGCTCCATCAATATCACCTGCTTTGATAGGCCACACCCTTTGGGGCAAGCCTGCCTCCTGAGGAGGTAGTGTCAACTACAGGGGGAAGGGGCAGGTCCCATCTGCCAGCCCTGCTCTGGGGTTTGGGCAGCAAAGGCCTGTGCCCAGTAAATTCCAAGGGGCACATACCATGTGGGGCAGACCAAGATCAGGGCAGGATGAGGCAGGGGAGCCCCAGACAGCATACCAGGCCTGGGGAAAACAGATCACCCAGGGGCAGCTTACTCCCTGGGTTTATCTCCTGTCATCTACGGTAAGCCATTATTCAGTGTCGATAAAGATAAAGAACTCAGTCTGATCCAAGCTGTGTGTGTGTGGGGTGGGGGGGCAGGACAAGAAAGAGGAGAGGCATTCACACTGGAGCTGAGCATTGCAAGAGAGCAGGGCTGTGCCGCTCCTTTAGGCCCATGCGGTGGGGGCGGAGGGGTCACCATGAAATATCCCCAAGGGAGAAGGTCCCGGGATACAAGGCTGGGGTCCAGGATGCCCACCTGCCTTTCCTTTCACTTGGAGGTTCCCCCTTTTACAATTGCGCAGAGCCTGAGTTTGTTACTACTAAAGAGGAAGGCAATTTCTTTACAGAAGCAGCACCTACAGTCCAGCAGCACTGTGGGGGCATGCTGACAAAATCCGCAGCCAACACACAGACCCACTCACGGAGAGAATCCCTCTTACCAGCTGCACACACATGCACTCACTCCTGCACCCTCACAGGAAGGCACACTCCTCCTCCGAAGAACACACAGGCTGAGTCCCCCGCCCCCCACCACCCTCAAAGGGCTCGGTGACCTGGGTGCACCCAGCGAATGACTCTCCTTTCTGCTCCTCGGACCACAAGAATGAAGAGGCCACATCCCACCCTGGCATGCCAGCCGGGAGACCCACAGACCTGACGTCAGACCTGGGAAATCTAGAATTGGAGACACAGGCCCAGGATACGCTGAAGAGAACAGCTGCCATTGGACAACCCAGAGAATCAAGGGAGGGGTGTCCTCTCTGGGCCAGAGGAGGAGCAATTGTAAAGGTGTCACCAGGGCTCTCAGTATTGTGGCCCAAGAAGCGACCTGAGGCCAGTGAGCCCACTCCAGAAATGAAGGTGCTGCCCAGAGGGGAGCAGCTCACCCACAGCCGGCCCAGCTCCTGTCTGCATGCCAGAGCAGGCGGTGGGGGTGGGGTGGGCAGCAGAGACTGGTACTGCCATGCCACCTGCAAGCTCCTCCTCACAACGCAGTCACTCAGCACCGCCCATATGCTGTGGCTCCTCCCATATGCTGTGGCTCCTCCCATATGCTGTGGCTCCTCCCATATGCTGTGGCTCCTCCCATATGCTATGGCTCCTCCCATATGCTATGGCTCCTCCCATATGTTGTGGCTCCTCCCATATGCTGTGGCTCCTCCCATATGCTGTGGCTCCTCCATATCTGTCCCCCATACCTCAGCCACTCACATGCGTGTGGCATCCACAAACACGCAAACCTGTGTCCTCTCATGCAAACTTACTGAATCACAAGACAGAGAGAAAAGCCCTCTGCTTTTCGACCTCCTTGGGTGGTAGGAAATTTAGTAATGCCCTGAGCCCAGTTTTCCTCATATCCTCCCTCCTGCCCTGCCCCCAATTCCAAAAATAAGGCGTCACAGTTTATGAAATACAGAAGCTGGGATAAGTATCATTTCATTCAGCCCCTTTGTTTTCAGATAAAGAGCTAACCCCCAGAGGTGATAGCACCCCTGAGTTTTCCAAGGAGAGGGTATCGACTTGGGGGTAGGACCCCAGAATTCTGGCCCCACACGTGTCCCTTCCATCAAGCTGCTGACGCTGTCTCAGCTCGTACTTCCCTCATACTCAAAGACAAGCTCTCGCTGTGCGTTATTTCTACTTGGTCTGCACAGCAACCTGCTGAGGGAGGGCATTCCTTCGCCATCACCGGGGCGCTCAATGTCACACAGTGACCAAGCGACAGCTCCAAGATGAGACAACTCCATCCCCTGAGACCAAAACTGCCTTCATCCCAATCCCTGGGCCCGCGGTCAGTGACAAAAAGCCAGGTTAGAACTGTGCTATTACCCAAAGTCACCAGGGAAACTGAGGACGGTGAGGATTTGGTCATATTCCTTGGCGTAGAGAACAGCGTTTGCATATCCTTATCCATTTCAATAGCCAACTCTAATTCCAAGAGGCCTTAATATGCTCTCTTGTCTCTTTTCCAAAGTCATCTTAAAATATATATTTTTAATCGAAAAGAGCTCCAGCCTAATAGCACTTTTGTAGGTCACTCATCTGGCAGCCTGCCAAGAGCGAGGCAGCCACCTGCACAGACTATAAAGTTTGTATGCTCAAACAGATATTTTACTCCAAAGAAAA
Organism: Rhinolophus sinicus; assembly: GCF_036562045.2. NCBI lineage: Eukaryota > Metazoa > Chordata > Mammalia > Chiroptera > Rhinolophidae > Rhinolophus > Rhinolophus sinicus. The sequence goes on along the minus strand of NC_133757.1, from coordinate 89,050,698 downwards.
TCTCTTATCGCCTCACTTTAGTGGTTCCCGGTGCATACCTAGCTCTAATCCCCAGGGGCTTTGGTTCTCTGTTCCACGGAAAACCAGCCAATGAGAAAGAGTGACAGAAGGAAACTCCCAGGGGCAGACAGAACCTTCAGCAAGCAGTGACAGCAAACACAGTGGAGGAGACAGAAGTTTTAAAAGAGCAAAACACAGTGACTCCAAACTCACAGTCTCTGGGGCTAATTAGTGTGGAGCAAACAGCTCTCTCCGAGTCGGTCCCTCCAGAAGGCATTGCCAACGCCATCTGTGTGGCTTAACTGGGAGTCAAGGATAGAACTGTGTCATCAAGAAAAGGGTAAGTTACCTTTTACAATCTCTGTAGGAGACAAAGAGCATTCAGGAACTCCACGAGTATTTATTACACCCTGCATTGTGCCGGGCCTGGGCTTGAGCCATGGTGTAACCATGAGCGATGCATGGGGCGCATTGCGGGCAGGATAACCTGGAGAGAAGGCAGCTGTGTCTCACCTTCCTCGAGGTGCAGCAGAACGAGAAAGAACTAAGATGGTGAACGGTGTTTTTCCTCCCTGCCACACACACCCATGTGTCCTTTCTACAAGGCGAGCATGATTTTGAGGCCGGAAGGCTGGGGGTCACTGCCGCTAAGAGGAGGCCTGATTTTCAGAAGCGTCATGAAGGCAGGCTAAGAGCTGGAGATGCCCGGGGGCCTGGTGATGGGGAGGGCAGAAAAGGCCATCAGGTGAAGAGAAGGCCACTTCCCAGGCCAGAGGAAACCTGGGCTCTCTGCCTGGGGCCCAGATGAGAGACCCTGGGAGCTGCTGAACAGCAAGCCCAATCGCCTGTATGGCCTTCCTGGGCAAGCCTGGGGTCAGTGGAATTTACAACTGTGGGGGCACAGGAGTGCCCAGCACATGCTCAAGGCCTAGCCCCGCTGTGCTGCGAGGCTGGATGAGAAGCAACACCACAGGCTGAAGGTCAGCCCTCCACCCCTGCTGGGAGCCTGGATCCTGCAGCCCACACACAGGGGAAGCTCAATCCACTAGGATCTCATTTCCTGCTGGCCAGGGCGGGCAGGGAAACTTGCAGCCAGTTTAGAAAAATCAGGAAATGTGATCTGACCCCAGAGTACTGTGGAGGAAAGTCCACATATTTCACAAGGGCAGTCATCCTAAGAATAGCTCTGACAGGGGCTGGGACGTGGGGCTGGAGAACAGGGCGCAGGGCACAGCTTCCTGGAAGGCAGACACACTTAGGAGAGGTGCTGACCGCGAAGGGTCTTCTCAGATGAACGAGCACTTGCCATTTGGTGAGGAGAACGCTCTGGGCAGAGGCCCTGTCCCTGCAGAATCCCAGAGGCAGAAAAAGCAGAGGCAAGTTACACATCCATGCAGGCACCTGAGAGGGGTGCCAGGGAAGGGGGCTGTAGTGGGGGGGGGGGGCAGGGGGAATAGGGCTCAGACCACAGATTCTTCTGGAACCAGAGGCAGAAGGGCCCCAGGGTCTAAGTGCTTTGAAAACTTCATTCTGAGGACTTATCTGAGGGCTGCTCACTACCAGGCTGTTTGATTGCAAAATCCATTCCCAAATGGCCCGCTCCTCTGGGAGAAGGTATAGGGACTGTATATCAAGAGCGGCTACCCTTCCAACACTGCGTATCTGTCTCCCAGCTTCCTCACCATGCAGCCAGCAGGCCCTGATGCCTCTGGAATCACTGGGCACCCACCCCGGGGCCCAGCTCGTGGCCTGCCGCAGCCCCAGCTTCAGGGAGTCGGGTCATCGCTAATTAGAATGAGCACATTACAGCCTTAGCATTTATCCACAGTATCGGGTTAGAAGGAAGGGTCCCAGCCCACAGTCCCACCAGCAGGCCTCTGCCCAGCACCCCCCACCTGAGGATGTGCCCTTTCAGTGCTCGGAAGAGAGAGGAGACAAAGGAAGACAAAGCCCTGGCCCCTCCTCCACTTTAACCACCTGCCAGGTGGTCCCACGCCCAGCAAGGCCCACAGCTGAGCTGGGGCCACTGGAAACCCTGATCTAGTTAAAATACATCTATCTGCAGCATTCAGAAAATAGCTATCTACAGTATTGCTTTCAGCTATAATGGAAAACTGATGGCTTTTATCTCCCCAACTTTATGACTATTGATGGGATAGAGGCTGAGGTTTGATGACCATTTAATAGCCGACCCTGTGCAGTTATAGGAGCATCAGAAAGCAGTGAAAGCGCCGAGATGATTGTCTGGCAGAGAATTCTCCGCTGAGGTCCAGGAAGCAAAACAACCACCCTCCCCAGGCTCCAGCAGAAGAAAACATCAAAGTCATTATCATTTCTGTTGCTTCCCCCTCCTTTCTGCCACTGACCTCTGGGAGGTTGATCCAAAGTGGAGGGAGGTGGAGGGGACCAGAGCAATGCAGGCATGAGCCCTTATGGAGAAAGAAGGGGCGAGGGAGAGGGCTGCGGACTGAGGACCCCCGTGGGCGACACCCCCACGGGCCCCCCACCCCTTCCCGTCCACGGACTGGCTGGATCCTGGCAGGACTACAGGGACTCGGGACTGTCTGGGCTCCAGGGAAAGAGCTGGAAGGAAAGGGAAGGGAGCAGAGGTCTGGTCTAGCCTGTGATCCAACTGGGCTTAGACCTTCTGCCCAAGGCCAGAAGCCAAAAATCTATCTCCAGGGCTCGACAGGTACTCAAGCACCAAGCTTCCCTGACCTTCTGCCCCTCCCACTTTGGGGGCTCTACCCACTGCTGCCCCACCTTTCTTCTCAGATCCACAGGCCAGCACTCTGTGCTGGAGCTATCACACTTCTAAACAAGGGGTGGGGAGGGGGTGCCAGGGGCAGATTCTTGGCAGCATTCCAAGTACCTTCACCGATCTCTCATTTTCTACAACAGCCTCATGAGGTGCACAAGACAGATGTGATTCTGTCCATTATTTTAAACTTAAAAAAAAAAACTGAGGAGTAAGGGGGAGGGGTGGTAGATGAGGGTAAGGGGGATCAAATATATGGTGATGGGAGGAGAACTGACTCTGGGTGGTGAACACACAGTGGGATATATAGAGGATGTAATACAGAATTGTACACCTGAAATCTATGTAACTTTACTAACAATTGCCACCCCAATAAACTTTAATTTAAAAAAAAAAAAAAAAAAAAAAACAGGCTCAGAAATGTTCCATGTCCCAAGTCTGGGACCCCCAGTTTTGATTCCCTGTCCAGTTACCCTCCGCCACGCCAAGCTGCCTCGCAGCACAGGACACTGCCCAGGGCATTGAGGCCTTTGGTCCGGGCCCTGCCACTCCCCAGCTGTGTGACTGTGGGCAGATAACTTCCCTCCTCTGGGCCTCCGCTTCCTCATCTATAAAGGGAAATGTTGGGATGAACTTCAATCTCTCCTCCAGCTCTCTTTGGGGCTCCATCCAGACACATTCTCAGGCACAGTGATGCCTTGCTCTGCCCACAGCTGCCACCTTTCCAGATAGCACATCTTTCTCCTGTGATAAAACTGAGCCACACTAGAGACAGAAAACAGAGCCCCATCACACCAGGAACTCTCCTTCAGGCCATGCCGGGGAAGTGGGGTGTTCAGGCAAGTGGGCAGAGATCTCCAAGGCTCTCCTTTCCCCCACCTTCAGGCCCAATAAGGTGCTCTGGTTGGTTCCCTCTCTGAGGCCCTCTCTACAGGGTCCCCCAGACCTGTTCACCTGCCCAGTTTCCTCCCTACAGCCTTCAGAGATAAGAGCCCACCTGGTCTCCAAACACAGCCCTATGACCCAACCCGTCCACGAGCAGCTAAATAACTCTGCTGCCACAGCCCCAAGTCTCCTGAGCTCACTGGGTACCACTTGATTTCATAGGGATTTCGAGCTGTCCCTGCTGGATGATCCAAGCTTGGTTTACTTAAAACTCCCCCAGAGAAACAAAGCACTTAGGAAAACCACCTTGAGGGAATGTGCCACTGCCCTGGCCTTCCAGGCTCAGCCCCCCAACACTCTCCAACATGCCCCACTCTCAACGTTACCAGCCAGCGTGGCTTGTAATGATGCCAACACACGTACCAATTCCTAAAATCTTCCACTTTAGGGCATCATCTTTCCTTGTCTTTGCATGGCTGCTAAAGAGGCCCCCCCATATTCCATTCTACAAGTCACTGGCTGCACTGCAGCCCTCACCTGTGCGCTGCCACAAGGCATAAGAGGAAACAGACCACACTTTCCTAATCACCCAGCCTAGCGGAGAACAGCCCAAACCCACAAATGGAAACTACCCAGAAACACTCCCACCCACTGTGAAGACGCTGCTCCATTCCAGCCCCCCCACCCCCTATCCCCCACTTCACCTCAAGGAAGTTCAGAGGCGGGAGTGAAGAGCTCTCTGAGGACCTTCTTGCCCGAGTCAGCCCTTCCCTCGAGGGCTTAGAAGGTGCTGTTGCCACCATCAGTCAGTCTTCGGTCCGAACATGAGTTTCTCACATGGTAAGAATGAACAGACACGTGTACGAAGACAAACTGTGCATGTCACCCACAGGGATGCAAAGCCACAGGGAAAACTGAACCGCCATGAGAAGCCAGTAAACCTGTATGCATGGAGCTGCTACCCAAGACTGAAATGTTACCAGTATGTTTAGAGAAGAAAAAAAAAATAGCTTACAAAACAGCATGTACTGCATGACATCGTTTTTGTTAAAAATCTGTGTATCCATATTTGAAAAGTCTGAAAGTACACATTTTCCAGAATGTTAACTGTTATTTCAGGGTGTTAGGATTGCAGGTGATTTCTACTTTCTTTAGTATACCACCCTGCCTTGCCTGAGTTATGTTTTAGAGTGAGCGCACACAGCTTTTATAATCAGTAAAGGGAATTTTATTTTGACAATTAGGAAAAAAAGAAAAAGAGAGAGTAAAGGGGGAAGAGAGGGGAGGGGGGACTCCTAGATCACTAATCCTTTCCCTTCATTTGATCCTGAAATAGGACATCCTCACTATACCTGCTCAAAAGGGACCTAAAAAGGTCCCTAACCTGACACTCATCTGAGGCCTACCAAGGGGTCTCCAGCCTCTGTCTCTGTACCTCTGATGATGGGGAACTCACTACCTAACAAGGCAACTCATTCCAGTTTCCAACGAGATCAGAGAGTCAGTTATAGGCAGAAGCAATGCTAGGACTGCACTAACCCAGAACTCTTTCCACCTGACTCTATTTCTTCCTCTTATTAAGCAACAAGTTTGAAGAACCCTGAGCCTCTTGGAGTTGGGGACCGACAGGTAGAAGACTGGAAGGGACTAGGGGAGACCCTCTCTGCTCAGTGTCGCCCCAAGGCATCTCAAAGCTCTTCTCTCTCTCTCTCTCTCTCTCTCTCTCTCTCTCTCTCTCACACACACACACACACACACACACACACACACTTGCCTCCTTGTACCTTCTGCCTCAAGCTTCCCCCTCTTGTCTGGAAGGCTCTGCCACCAGGGTGCTGTACCCTCCTTCCCACCCCAGCTGCAGGACCCTGTCTCCCTGGCACCTTCCAGGGCTCTTCCAGCCACACGCTCCCCTTCCCTGAATGCCCACAGCAAGCAGTTTAATCCTTACAACACTTAATTACACAGGACCTCCTCCTTGTAGTTAGTGTTTACACAGGGGTGAGACTTGTCTCCCCAAATGAGCTTATAAGCGCTTTGAAGGAAGTAATGTTGACCATGTGCCTGTGTGCCAGGGCCTAGGCTCACTGCTTTTCCTGCGGTATTTCACTTAATCCCATAATCTCGATCGCAAGCCCCAGCCTCTCTCCAGAACTCCCACTTATACAAATACGTCGCGAACACTTCCGCTTGTATGTTCCAAAGGCTTATCAAACAAGAGGTTCCAAACCCAAACATCTTCCCTCTATGCTCAGACCTCCTCCTCCTCCTCCCCTCTCTTCTCTCACATGATGGCTTCGGCCAGCCAGATGGCCACCAGGCCAGAGACCTCAGCATCACCCTGGACTTCTCCCCTCCCTCACATTCCACATCAGTAAGTCCCCATGAACGGACCTCTGCAGCGTGTCTCCATTCAGGGCCCTCCCCGCTCACCCCCGGCCTTGGCCCAATCACGGTGGGTCCCCAGCAGGACTCTCCATGCCCAGACTCCCTCTCCTCTGACCACTGTGTACACAGTGGCCAAAGGGATCTTTCTAAACCACCAACTGGGTCGGGTCACTCTCTTGCTTAAAATACTTCATGGCTTTCTATTGTCTTCCTGAGAAAACTCAAACCCATCAGCAAACTATATAAGGGTTTTATAAGCTGGTCCCCCCTGCTGCCCTCAGGCTCCCTTTTTTAATACACACATTCCTTCTGTAAGAACCAGAAGGGCCACTCCCAGTACAGGCCCACATATCTCCTCTGAGCCGCCTGCCCCACCAGCCCCACCAGCCTCGTGGGGCCGGCCTCCACCTCACAGCCAGCAGCAGCCTGCAGACTACTCAGGGCAGGCTGTGATTCACCCCAGCTTCCTAGGTGCTGAGTCGGTGGAAACGGAGCTGCAACGCAGTCCTACAGAATGGGGTACCAGGCTTCAGTGTAGTGCCCCTACTTTGACACAGAGCACAGAGGTTCCTCCATATTAAAGAACCTAACCAAGCTCATGCAAAGTGCGGAGGCAAAGATCTGAACTCCCGGGGTGGGACTCCAGTCTCTTCATGCACCTTCTAAAGACCACATGGCAGGGGGTAGGGTCTTTCCTTGGGTATGTCACACTGCTCAGAGAGTATGCCCAGCAGTCCTACGGGTGCAGAAATCATACACTCAGGAGGATGCTTGCCAGATTAAAGCAATGATCTCAGGCCACGCACGGTGTGAGCAGCTCTCCAAAAATTTCTCACCTGCGCTATACAAGGAGCAAATAACTTACTGTTCTTTGTGGATAACTCAACATCCTGGCTCTGCTCTAAGTGGGAAAGCACCCAGGGTAGTCTAATAGGCTTGCCCACTTCAGAGACCAGGAATAACAGAGTTACCTGCTAAGGCTTACAAGACAGCCTCTAAAAGGGCCCTGAGGTGGACAGCTGGCTCCAGGACACCAGGCTAAAGCCACATAAGAATCAGGGAGCAGGACTGCCTCACGCGTGTGGACAATGCCCAGGAAGACAAAGAACATATCCTGGCCCGTCCTGGGAAAAAGCCACATCTCACCCCGGAGAGGAAGCCCAGGGCAGGTCCACCCCCAGGGGCACCTCTCAAGTGTCCTCAGTGCTGTTCTAAGTGCCTCCTCTACGAGGAAGGCAAACAAGCAAGGCCTCCCTGGGCATCCCAAGCTGTCTCTTCTGGGAGGGTGGGCCATCTAGGTTGCTCAGAAGAGCATGGGGTTTAGAGAAAGGTCTCTTCCCACAATCTAAGGTCTCTTTTGGCCATGACTGGAGAAGCTGTCAGTGGCGATTATACGATGGCTTCTCAGAGCCCAGAGACATGGGAGGTGGGGATGTTTGGGGTCCTAATCACACCACCAAACACTTATCAAGCACTTCCGGGGTGCAGGCACGATCCCGTACCTCCTCTTATGCTAGCCTTGTCCTGGGAGATCCCACCCCTCCCCCGAGCCTTAAACACCATAAATACGCCAATGACACCCAGAATGTATAACTCCAGTCGAGCTCCAGCTAGGGATGTGTCAAAGGCGTCGCAAAATTAACATGCCTACAGTGGAACTCCTGATTTCTCGCCCCCACCAAGCCTTTGCTATCTCAGAAAATGGCACCATCACCCACCAAGTTGCTTCAGCCAGAAGCCGTACGTTATCCTTGAGTTTCTCCATCTCCCTCCCTCCCACATCAAGCTGCATCATTTCTAGCTCCAAAATACCTCAAATGTACCCACTTCTCTCTCTCCACATGGCCACCCCCCAGGGTGAGCTGCCATCCTCTCTTGTCTAGTGAACTAAAATAACCTCCTCCCCATCGCTTTCGGGTCATTCTTGCCTCCTCCCGTAATTCTCCACACAGTAGCCAGAGTCGTCTTTTATACCACAGTTTTAATAATGTTACTAGGTAGCTTCCGAAGCTTCCTTCTAACTGCACTCAGAATAAATCCAAACTCCTTGCCATGGCCTGTAAGGCCCTATGTGACCTGTCCTTGCCTGGCCCCAACCTCCTCCTGCACCCCTCTCCCGAGTGCCCTCTGCTCCAGCCACACCAGCCTCCTGTTGCTTCCCCAGCAATGCCAACTTCCTTCCTTCCTCCAAACTTCTGCATGTGCTACTCCCTCATGAATTGTTCTTTCTCCCATCTGTCTTACTTCTGGCTCCTCATTCTCCAGGTCTGTTTAAATGTCATACTCAGATAAACTTCTCCTGACCCCCCCTTTCTAAGTAGGACTACCCTCCTTCCCCATTTATTCTCTATTTCTACATCCTGCTCAGTTTGAAAATATGAATTATGTACTTGCCTCTTTACTTGATTAGTGTCTATTTCCTCCATAAAACTGACTATAAGCTCCAAGGGGGCAGGGACCATCTCCATTTTGTTCTCCAGTAAACATATAGTGTCTATACAGTGCCTGGCACCCAATAATTTTTAAATAAATAAATTAACATGGTAGTGATATAAAAATAAAAAAATCAAAGACCTAATCGCAAAGATAAAGTATTAAAGGAAAGCCACGTGATCAATGCCACATGAAAGACACAGACAACTTCTAGAAAGCATCAGTGGAAGGAGTGGCTAAAACAGGGCTCAGGCAGATGAGGACCAAACAGGCTTCGAATGAGGCATAAGTCTAGATTTGTAGACTGAATGCTTGTGTCCTCCCCCCACCCCAAACTGACATCTTGAAACCCTCCTGTCCAATGTGATGACATTTGGAGATGGAGTCATTGAGACGTGATTAGATCATGAGGGCACATCTTCCATGATAGGATTAGTGCCCTTATAGAAAGAGGAAGAAACACCAGATCTCTCTTTTCATGCACACACCAAGGAAAGCCATCTGAGGAGACATGACCCCAAAGAGAGCCAGCCCTCACCAAGAACCCGACTATGCTGGTACCCTGATCTTGGGTTTCCAGCATCCAGGACTGTGAGAAAGAAATGTCTGTTATTTAAGCCCCACAGTCTATGGAATTTTGTTATAGCAGCCAAGCAGACTTAGACACTAACTAGCAAGGAAAGAGCCCATGGCAATGAATGGAAGCAGAAATAATTAAGGAGCCAGTGAACATTGCAAGCTCAGGGTAGCTGAATGTGTGCCCTGCCCCTGTGTAAGCAAACACACACCTGTAGGTGATGCCTCGGGTCTAAACAAACCTCACCGACTTGTATTCTACCACTTTCTGCATAGTAGCATCTCCCCAAATGGGTCATTCTTCCTACTGCTCGCCCAGTAGAGTGGGTTCTCATGCGGAGCTCCACAAGTGGGAGCCTTAGCTACACAAGGGGCGCACCTCATCTCTCCGGGGTGTAAGCTTTGTGGAACCCAGATGCCCAGAGAACAGCCTGGACAGCCAAGGTTAAAGGCATTCTCTGTCCAGCTGGACTGACATCCCTGTAGGAGCCAGAGCAGGAAGACACAGAAACCAGATCTTGTCAACTAGACATCTCTGTTGGAGCTTCTCTGTGTTTATGTTCCCAGAGCCTTTAGTAAAGTAATGGTCAACATTCCAGCCTTATCTCAACTTGCCATAGGAAATTCCAAGAGGAGTCCTTTGGGCACCCTTCACCTTGAGTTCAAGGGTGAGAGAGGCCCCTACCCAGGGAGGCCAGCAGCAGGAAGCAGCACGGGTCTCAGCATCTCTGGCAGGACTGAGGATTCAAGGCCCCTCCCTCAGAGAGAGTCTCCTTCTACTGGCAACCTTCCTGGTTAGGTTTTCTTCAGGAAGATGGTACTTCTTTACCCCATGGCACTTCTGGGCACAGTGTTGCTCTGAGGATGGATAGGGCTGTCGGGCTCCAAGTTCTGCACAAGTCCAGGTAGACCCCTGAGCAAGGTCCTCATCTGTGTGTCTCATCTCCTTCAAGAAGAGGCGACACCCCTGTGCCACTGGAGTGGCCCGGGGAAGACCTGGTAGGTAGCAGAGTAGAACTGGGATGTCAAGAGGCCCTGAGTGGAAATACCATCATCTCGCTTACTGTGCGGCTCTATTCCCATTGCAGAGACAATAAACACAGTGTCCCATCACTAGGCTGGAAGCACCCTGTGGGCCAGGACTACTTACTTCATTCACTCTCCAATCCCAACACAAGGCCTGTCCCAGAGTCGAAGACCAATAAACAGTTGTAAAATAAAGGAATGGCTCCCAAGGCCCCCATCCTCCTGCTACAGGTGACCCACTGGCCTCAGGAACAACGGGCTGGAGTCCAAGGGCATCAATTCTGCCCTTCCCATGCCCATGGCACGCATCACTAATCAATCACAGCCCTCTCTGCTACTGGGCCCAGGGGTAGCCAATCCGAGTTGGCCATCTAGAGAAGGCAGAGGTTCTTAAGTTTTGGGAGGTCAAGGGACCCTTGGAGAATCTAATAAAAGCAGTGAGTTCTCTCTGGAACATACACACAAAACCTTGTGTGTGATTTCAAAATATTCAAGACCCTTTCCTTTCAAAAAAGTGAAGGTTTGGAAGCTCCACAGCCCACCTATCTCTATGCAAATAGTTATTTGCTGCCATTTAGAGATAACCTGCTAAAAGCATCAGCCAACAGATTCTATGGAGAGTCCAAAAGAAGCTAAGGGACAGCCCCAAAGAGCCAAAAATCAAACCCAGACTGGTCCATCCACACTGCCTATAGACACCGGACATGCCCCAAGCCAGGTAACAGAGGGCTTGCTAAAGGTACTGCTCCCCACTCCTTGTAGACAGCCTTAAAGGAGGGGAGGGACCCAAGCCCTCTGCCATCCCAGCAATCCTCAGACAAGGACAGTGTCCACTGCACAGAGGGGCCCCGGCAGCCCGGGCAGCCCCAGGCTGGAATCTATTTATACACATCCTCAGCACCCAGAGGTTAGCTTACAGCCCAGGATATGGCACAGGGCCAGCACTGAGTTATTTTTATCTTCTTGGCAGACCAAGAGGAACAGGACATTATAGGGGGCCTCTTCCAAACAGGCCTAGAAGGGACACAGTTTACAGGACAACAGAATCCTCCTTCCCACAGCTCCCCAACACACACACACACACACACACACACACACACACACACACACAAAAAAAAAACTGTACCTCTACGCACTCATCCTTGAATGAATGTAAGCTGTAAGAGTAGAAACCAAAAAAAAAAGAAGTAGGTCATAGGCATTTGGGGGCTGGGGTGAGAGAATTCGGCCAAGTTCCAGGGACTCATTCTAAAAGATTCTCCAGACTCCATGTCAGAAACTTTTAAAGGAAAAGCCGCTCCTGGTCTTAAGTCCACAGCCTGGAAGCCTCATGGGCTGGAAACCAGACAAAGGTGAACAGCAGAGCATGGGCTCCCAGGCTGCACCTTCGGAACAAGGTGGCTAGAGCAGGAAACATCCACTCGCACCCCAAAGTGATCCTGATCCAAAGAGCAGGGAGAGGGTGGGGGGAGAAGGATTCGGAAGGGCTTCCAATAATCCTGGGACCCCAGCAAGAGGACACCCTGGTGTAACCAAAGGGTTTTTCAATCCCCAACACTTTGTTGTTAGTGAGATCTCATAAGACAACACAAGAGGGTCTGTTACTATCCCACGGGGGTGTATGAGGCGCCCACTGGGGGTGTCACACAGCATGTCCAGGGACTTGCTTTGATGTAGTGCCAGCTGAGGTGGGCCCTGGCCAAGCTGCCCTCCACCCCTCCAAGAATCCTGAGCCAAGATTCCCTCAGGGAGAAGCCTGGGTGGGCATAGCCGTGCCAATTCCCCAAGCAGAAGCGTGAAGAGGCCAGGCAGGCCTAGGTGCTATAGCACTGAAGCAGGGAGATGCCCATGGAGGAGGGCGTCATTCCCAAAGGCTCAGCCCAGAGAGGCTCTCCCAAGACCCCCATCAAGGCCAGCTTTGCCATTCAAGTATCCAGGAAAGGAAGGCTGGGGGTGTCCCCAGTTCTTGTTCCGAACAACATGGCACTGGACTCTCCCATTTTCACAGTAAAGGTTTCCACCTGGGGCACCCACTCTGGGGAGAGGGGAGAAAACTGGAGGAAGCCAAGGCCAGGAAGAGAAGGGAGAGCGCTCCTTTCTGGGCATAGCAGAGGACTGCCTGTTCTCCGGATGGCCCTCTCCAGCCTCCTGTCACCTCCCAGGCTCCTCCTTAAATCCCCCAGGGTCCACAGGTCAGTAAGTCAGGCCTACATGCACATCGCAAGAGGTCAGCTCCTCTCCTTGGAACCCAACCCCACTCCATCTACCCTGAAGAGGTGTCTCTGGTCATTTCCTCTTGTACCAGGAGCTAATCTCTCCAGAATTTAATCTCAGGTGGAGGCACAGAGGGAAAAGGCAGACCGGAAAGCTGTTTCCACATACTCAGATCCATCGACCTGGACAGGTCCTTAGAGACAGGTGAGCAAACTTGTGTGATCAATGAAGAAATCAAGGCCACCACAAGGAGGGAAATGGTCCACCCAGAACCACTCAGGAGATCGGGGCAGAGTGAGCACAGAAGGCAGTTCTCCTGGCTCCAGGGCCACCATGGCAACCCGCTCCACCCCATGACCCACCGGCCTCTGCTTCTCTCCAGTGCACCTCTCTCACCCCACCTCAAGCCTCAACTCTAGAGGTAGAGGCAAAACTCCCTAAAGGACACTTGGCCATGCTGTAACAACCCTCCAGGTCCTGCCAGCCTCGTTCTAGATGCAGGCTCTGACCTCATCCCTGCCCCACTGCTTGCAGGACCATGGGGATGGGAGACAGGTTAGAGAAATACCCTGGTTCTGGAGCAGGAGCTCACCTGGCCACAGCCAGGAACACCTGGAACTTCCTACACAAGACCCAGTTCAAAACTCTGGAGACCACACTGTTCAAGGGTCCTGCAGTAGCTGTTGTTTAAATTTACATGCCAGCGTGTGTCCCCTTAACCTCTAGGCTGAGCATCTCTCAGACACTGCCTGCCTTGAACTCCTGGGAGGCCTCTCCCTGACCTGCCCAGTACTGAGTCTTGTTTAAATACCTTTTCTCATTCTAAGTTTTGAAGTTTATCCCCCAATACTCCTGTCCCTGGCTCCCCCACCTCCAGACAAACAAACCAACCAACCAGAAACCCCTCTGGCTCTTAAACAGATAAAGATATTTTACAAGCCTACAAGCCACCAAAATCAGCCTGCTCCAAGCTCTCCCATCTCTGTCTCACTGGGAGCCGAAGATCCCTCAGGAGCCACACATATTGTCCCTCCTTGAAATAACACTAATAAAGGGGGTGCTAGTGTCCATGCTGTTCCTGTGCTCAGAACTCCTCAGTGACATCTGCATGAACTTGGCTCCAGACCCCTGCAGCCCACGGGCCTTGAGGAGGATACACCTGGCCCACAGGTGTGCACTGCATCCCGAAGGTCACTGGGCCTGGCCTCAGGCTGACCCTCCAGCTCCCTTCCAGGCTCTCATCCATCCTGTCATTCCACATATGCTGACAGGGTCATGGCAGCAGTTAGAACAAGGACAGAGAATGATCATGCTCCTTTCCATCCAGTTGGGGAGTCATGCTACCTACCCATCGAGTCTTGGTAATTTCTCAGCTACCAGGAAAGCTCGGAGCTCCCGCCAGATCGCACACGTCAGCATGTGCTCCCTGGGCCTCTTTAGGCTCCAATTTTTTACTTCCAACCACCCTCTTGTTTATGCAGAGTTTAAGTCACCTCAATCCAGGGGTTTGGGGGACTATAAGGTGTATTTTTTAAGTAAGCAAGAGAGAAGAGCCCCCCTTCTTCCTGGCTTTCCCGAGCACTGCGGCCCCATCTCTCAATTCCAGCAGCACTTATTCCAAAACAACATAGTGCCTCCCCTGCAGTGTACATGCCGCCCAGCGTTCCCGTGGGACACAGGAGACCTCCCCTCCCCTCTATGTACTGCACCTGCCCCCACCCACCCTGTCCTTCTCAACACGGGGTGCCCCCTCTGCCTCCACTTCCTCCTCCCCATCAGAACTCACAGGCTCCACTTCTGCTGCCCCTCCCTTAAGACCTGCCGTTTCCAGCAGAGTCTGCCTCACTGTCCACATGCAACACTGTCTCTGTCACCTAAACACTGAGGATGCCCAAATCGGTGGGCATACCCTCCCTAGACTCCCTCTTGGGCTCTACCAACTCCTCTGTGCCCTCTCATTCACTGCGGTGGCTTTAAACACCAGCGAGGCACCCAGCAGCTCCCAACCCACTTCTCCACTCTGGCCCCTTCACTGAGCTCCAGGCCCACATGGGCAGATGCCTCCAGACACTGCCATGGGGATGGCATGGTCCCCCAGGCACCTCAAACACTGCACGTCCAACATCACCCCACTGAATGGCTCCAATGCCCCAGAGATATTCAGCCAGGAAACATGGCGGGCACCATCCACTTATCCATTCAAGTAATGTTGGTGGAGTGCTGAGCACGGCCAGCTTCTAAGTGCAGGATGAGATGTGGGGTAACAACAGAAACAACAGCTTTTGCCTCCAGGGAACTCTCAACCAGTCACCCAGTCCTGTCAAGTCCACTTACCAGACATCTCCGAAATGACACACTTATCTCCATCCCACAGCCACTATGTTAGTCCAGTTCAGTTATGCTATACAGGGATGAAAGCAGTATCGACCGAATCCCAGCTATGTATGACCTTAGGCAGATTACTTCCTATCGCTCTGTTTCCTCGTTTGGCAGACAGAGATGGCAACAGTACCTATCTCATAGCCTGTTGCAAGGATTAAATGAGATAAACCACATAGTAGACCGGTGTCTTGCACACAGTAGGCACTCTGGCTATCTAAACTATTGTGAGCTCTGTGTGTACAGCAGCCTTACCTCTGGCCTCCCCACCTCGTGGCCCACACTCCATATGCACCCACCACCTGCCCAGGCTCTCTCCTACCCTCTGACCTTTGCCTATGCTTTCCCAGCTGACTTGTTCCCTGGCTTTCCCCGTCTCATTTTCTGAGGTTCAGCTCAAGCCCCTCATCTGGACCCCCAAGCTGAGGCAAATGTCTCTCCTCAGGAAGCCCTCAGCCCTTGATCCACTGCACTGGGATCAATGCTATCCTAGCTGTCTCCCCTTCTGTACTGGATGCTCCTTAGAGAGCATGCCCAGGCCTTAGAAGCCAGCACTGGATGCAGGAGGGACTTGATAAATGCTTAGCAACAAACGGGGAAACATAAGAATTATAAAGAGGCAAATTTCAACTTGCCGTGACAACAACAAAAACTTTCCTACTAATTAGGACACACTTATTAAGCATTTACTATACGCCAGCCTCCGTGCTTAGCTTTGGACACACAGGATGTAATCAGTCCGCAAATAACCCTGGGATGTGGGTATTTTTATTCCTGTTTTGCTGATGAAGGAATGGAGACCGGAGACATTTTTCAAACTTGGCCCACGTCACACAGCTAGTAATTGGAAAAGTCTGGATTCAAACCCAGGACTGTCCATCCCAGCACTGGATGGACTTAGTTCTCAGTATGGAAGGAGCTGCCTCTGTGACTTAACGAGAGCCCCAACCTAATGGCCACATGACCTCATATATTAGGAGGGGGGGGCATCCTTTAGAGGTGGGGACTGAATTCACAGAAGGACCCTTCCTATTCCCGGCTCTAGGGGGTGTGTGATTTAAATTATAAGCTCCTAGAGTTGTTCATCTTGGTTTCTCCAGGGTGCTTAGCATGAGGCTGGGCACAGAGAAGGCAAACAATAAACCTGTGCTGAATGAATGAATGAATGGATGGATGAATGAATGAATGAACCGTTCATTCTGCACAAGTCCACGTCACCCTCTTTGCTGGGCGCAGAGTCATCACCCAGCAGACCCGAAGGATGCCAGGAAGGGAGGGCTCCCCAGGGGCCTGCGCTCTTACCGGCACAGGTGGTCGGTACGGCACACGCTGCGTAGGTCCAGGCAATTGGGCTTCTCCTTGTCCTCGTAGGAGCAGCTGGGCAGGATGGTCTGCCGACGGCGCTCGGCACAGCCCGGGTCCTGGCAGGAGCAGAAGAGCATGCGGTAGGTGTACTCGCTGGGCACCCGGTCGAAGAACTGACGCAGGGCCTTGTGGCACTTGCGGCGGTTACAGATCTCGCGGTTGCAGATGGAGATGTAAGAGGAGCGCAGCTTCTTGCAGTTTTCATTCAGGTTGCAGGCCTTGGCAGCGTCCAGGCAGTGGTTGTTCTTGGCGCTGACCGCCGGGTCCGCCCCTGTCCCTGGAGAGGCAGGGAGAGGGAGGTTCAGAGGCCTGCACACGCACCTCCCAACGTGCACTAGCACCGGCCTCAGCTTCCTAGTCTGTGAAATGGGATCGCATCCCAGCCCCACCTACTCAGGTGGTGGCAAGGATTACCTGAGTGTGCGTACAGGTCCACACAGTGCCCAGAATAGTGCCTGGGGCGGAGTACGCCTGTGTGGTGAGCTATTACGATGGGGACTGTTACGCCAATGTCTTATTTAAGACTTATCACAAGCTGAAAAGGAGAGCACCCAGGTGTTCTCGTGGCTCTGTTCACAAATGTAGGAAATGGGGAAATAAGATGCTGCCTCAAGATCAGATAGCTGGGGGTCGGCCAGTGAGCTCAGTTGGTTAGAGCACGGTGCTCTTAATAACAAGGTTGCCGGTTCGATCCCCACATGGGCCACTCTGAGCTGCACCCTCCACAATTTGATTGAAACAACTATTTGACTTGGAGCTGATGGGTCCTGGAAAAACACACTTAAGTAAATAAAAGTTTAAAATAAAAAATAAAGATCAGACAGCTGCGTGGCAGCGGAGCCCAGACGAGTGTGGGGCCCCTGAGTACCAGCGGCAGCACGCTGCAGCAGGGCTTCTGGCAGGGACACTATTGGCATTTACGGAGGAACAACTATCATATGGGAGCTTCAGCAGCCGGGGCTCACACAGAACCGCTGCCACCATCCTCACCCTCTACCCCTGTGACCACCGTGACTGCCCCTGCTACCACACGAGTCAGTGTCATAACCCACAAAAGAGGACACTCCTGGCAGGGAGCCTGGCAGTGTGAGATGCAGGCTGAAGTCCAGCCCCGGATGCTACCGAGCTGAGTGCACCACCAGCCACAGGGCAGAAGTGCGGGACACTGGGACTTTGGTGTCAGTGCCGCAGCTTTGAGTCCTGTGCCACTGCCCACAGAGCAGATCGTCTGGGCACAAAGCAGGACCCCCAGGAATCGTTAGGTTCCCCTGGGGTGGCTGCCCCCCCTCACAAGTCTCAGCTGTTCCAAGGGGAACATACAGCACAGGGACCACCCCACCCTCCACCGCCAGCCAACTCCCACCTCCAGAGCGCCTCTTGTCCATCCTGATGACAGACAGAGAGGGGAGGTGGGAATCCAGTCTGCACATGCCCCCAGAGACATTCTGGTGACGGCACATGGGCGCTCGCTGAACTCTAACTCTTCATTTCACAGATGAGGAGACTGAGGTGCTGAGGAAAGAAGGCGCTTGTCCAAGGTCACCCAGCACACGGGGAGCAACGCAGGCCAGGGACCCAGACCTCAGCAGCACTGTGGTACGGCAGGGAGAAGCGCTGGCTTAGGTTTCAGGATGAGCCATACCTTCTCATTTACTCTTCGTCCACATAACAAATGCTTTTCTGCTACGTGATCCATTTGCCCTGTCTGCTAGAATATCCCCTTCAGCTATGACTTCGCCCATCTTTAAGGAGAAAAAAGAGCTCCCCCTGCCTATACACCCACCACTAAGCATCCACCCTATATTCCTGCTCCCCTTTAAAACAAAGCCTCTCAAACAAGTCATATACACCAGCGGTCTCCTTCTCCCTTTCCGTTCTCTCCTGGACCCACGGCAGCCTGGCACTGGTCCCCTACCTCATCAGGGACCCTCAGCTTTTTCTCCTCAGCCCCTCTCCTCATGGCTGTCTGCTCTCGGCAGGTCCTTCTGCTGCCTCCCTGTGCTCTCCTCAGCCTGCTTCGTTGGTTCCATCTTTTCCACCAAGGCTCAGCCCCCCTTCTCTATATGCACCCACGTCCCAGGGCCTTAAGCACCATCAGTATGCTGTTGACTCCCAAATATATATCCCCAAGCAGACCTCCCCCTGAACCCCAGATTCATACGTCCACCTGCCTGCTGACTAGCTCCACCTAAAAAGCTGACACCCGCATCCCAAACTTATGCCCCCCACCAAACCCCACATGTTCCCCCAAGGCTGCCCCAGCCCTGGTCTTCCTCATCCCTCTGAAAATAGCTGCACCCTTCCAGCGCTCAGGCCAAAACTCCTGTTGCTTCCCCGATCCCTCTCGCATTCACACAGCATGACAGAAAAACCTGGCAGTTCTACCTTCAAAATACCTCCAGAATCCAACCACTTCTCACCACCACCACTGCTACCAGTTGGTCCAAGCCACTGCCACTCCGTGCTGGTAAGGACCTCCTGCCCAGGCTCCCCGCTACGTGCACACACACACACACACACACACACACACACACACACACACAGGCCAGCCTGCCCCAAAACAATCCTCTCATCACAGCTGGAGCAAACCTTCTAGAACCCAAGGCAGAGAGATAAGGCTCCTGGGCCCCCCCAGCTTCCAGTGACTTCCCATCTCATTCAGAGGCCTTGGTATAGCCTACGGCGCTCCATACCTGTGCAGTCCAATATGGTAACCACTAGCCACCAGTGGCCACTGAGCCTGAAACACGGCGAGCCTGAAATGAGCTGTCCCCACTGGATTTTGAAAATACACACCAGATTTTGAATACGTAGTGAGAAAAAAAAAAGTAAAGCATTTCAGTAATATTTTATTCTGAATATATGTCGAAGGGATAATATTTTGGAAATAGCGTGTTGAACAAATGCCTTATTAAAATTTCACTTGCTTCTTTTTACTTTTTGAATGTAACTACTAGAAAATTCAGAATTACACCTGTGACCCATATGATATTGCTATTAGCCAGCACTGTTTCCTATAACCTCACCTCCTCCTCTTCCCCAGCTCCCTTACTCCATTCCACCACACTGGCCTCCCTGCTCTTCCTGAAACACGCCCTCACCTGAAAGCCTTTGCACTCCCTGCTTCCCTCACCCCCACCACCCCAAAGCTACTTTCCTCACTTCTTTCAGGTCTCTGCTCAAATGTTACCTTATCTGTGAGTCCTTCCTGACCTCCCTATACATAATAACAAGTCACACTGCCTTTCCCCTCCACTCTGACCTCTTTTCCCCACAGAACCCATTACCATCTGCCATAGTACATATTTACTGACTCATCTGTTTGTTTGTATCAAATATAAGCTCTGTGAAGGCAAGGGCTTTGTCTGCTGTGCTCATTGTGCTGTATCCATATTTCCCAGTGTCTGGTACATGGGGTACTGAAGATGAGTTTGGGGAGTAAAAGAATAAATGTACTTAGAATACCTAGGTCATATTAAGTGCTCAAAAAGTGTCGGTTAACATGATTAAGGAAGCCCAGCTGATGCAGAGTTGGCAATGGTGGTCAAAACAAGACCATGTCTGATCCGGTATTAGTGTGGAGCCCAGCCCAGAGGTGCTCAGAAAATTCAGGGAAAATCAACAAAGACTGAGCCATCACCCAACACCCTGCCTCTCTAACACTAGCCCTACAAAGGCAGAAAGAGCAAACTCCCTCTCTTCTTATAAAAATAAAAGGAGAATTAGGCAGAAAGGGCATTAAGGTTGGTTTTCCTATTTATTCGGTTAACAAATCTATTGAAGGCCTACTATGTGTAGGCACTTCCCCAGAGACACAGCTGGGGACAAAGGTACAAGGTATGCATTGGGGAAGTTGGGCTGTTGTGGCAGCAAAGGAAAGCATCCTGCCCAGACACACAGAAGCAGTGACATCTCTGCTGAAACCTACAGGGTGATTAGTCCGAGGGAGAAAAGGGAGTGGAAAGGGGTGTCCAGGGAGAGGAAACTGACAGCAAGGGAAAAGGCTGGGAGGTGCTGACAGTTCTCAGTGCACCCGGAGATGGATACTGAGAGACTGAAAGAGGGACTGAGCCGAGATGATGCTGGAGAGCCAAGCTGGGGCTTGCCAGCCACGGTTGACTGTCGTAGCAGCTCCGTGAGCTGCTACCAAGCCATTCTGCCTGGGCCCGGCAAGGACCCAAGGATGCCGGTCCACACAAAAGCTATTCTGGAAGCTCGGCCTCTTCGGGAGGGTTCTCCCCAGCCAATCAGGTGGTTCTTTCCCATTCAGTGCACCTTTCAGGACACTGGCTGGCAGAAGGGAAGAGCAAAGCAGCCTGGGCCGAGGTGGAGAAGAGCGAAGATGGAGAGAGACCCCAGCGAGGGGCAGGGCGACAACCACGAACAGAACAGCAGCTAATTTAGCCCTGCGGCTGCTTTTAGGTTCCCCAGGTGCTCCGTTCCCGCTCCTCTCAGCATGTTCCTGAGCTAATGCCAGTGTAATTATAGCCTCAGTGGCTTCCATTTGGAGCTTGAATAGTGACAGCTTTTGCTAGGGGGTGGCAGATGTAAACCCCTGCGCCAAAACTTGGTAAATTTCATACAAGAAAAATACAAGAAACAAAAAAATGTGGCAACAGTAACAGTAATTGCCTAGGTACCAGGAAGATGTCCCTTCTGGTCCTCCTAGTGGGTAGGTGGGGCAAGTGGGCCCGATGACATGGCCCCCATGACGGGGCCTCCACTCCACAATGGAGAAAGGTCCTGGGAGCTGGGCCAGGCTCTGGCTCTCCTTGTCGGTGAGGAAACATGGAGGGGCGGGGGGGACTGACAGGCGGACTGGACAGCCCCTTCCCAGCCCATCACTGCCTCTCCAGCCACACTAAGGCACCCTCCCCTCCGTTCCAAGAGGCTGTGTTTTCCTCTTCAAGAGTCCCCACTGGGAAGCAAGGAGGAGGTGCTGGGTTGCAAACACCAGACTCAGCCAGTGGAGGAAGCAGCCCCGGAACTAAAATGTCCAGAGGACAGCAGAGAGGCCCCTGCTAGAACCGCCCCCAACTCCACACCCCTACACCCCGCCCCATCCCTGCACAGATTGCTGAGACCACACAGGAAACTGCCAGGGACTCAGGAACTAGAAATTTATCCCAGGCCTGGGCCAACCCACTCTCCAGACTCATTCCCACTCCTACCAGGCCTGCTGAGAGGAGTCAGATGGGCAGAGTCAGCCAAGGAGTAAATGGTAACAGCTGCCCCCAGGAGAGTAAGGCGGGATTTAACAACACCTGGCACTTTCCAAAACCTCCCAGCTCCAGCCTCTGGGGACATGTTCTGGCTTCTTCATCCCATTCCCTTCCTCTCCCTGGTGAGGGCAAAGGTGGAGGGGTTTGGGGAGGAACTCAGAGGACAACGGTAGAGGGGCTGCCTCACCCCAGACAAGCCTCAGCCACCCCCTTCCCTCCTGGGCGGCTACCCTGAGCCAATGACCAACTGTCCCTAGATCTTCAAACTGATATCCCCCAAATATTTGCTTGACACGTATATAGTGCTTCAATCACCCAGGTACCACCTATATCATTTTGGCCATGTTTCCAGTACCACCTGTAATAATATTTAATTATTTTGTTCTTTAAATCCTTTACTTCTTCAATTAAATGAAATGTTTAAATTTCTTCAATTCACTCACTTTTGTTAAATGTTTCAATACCTACCTAGATTTGTTCTAAATAATAACAACTATGTTAGTTCTGGATTTTTCTAGTATGTGTTCAAAAGCACTGCTATTAAAGCAAAAGTATTTATTCTCATGCCCATCACCCATTCCAGCAGGGGTGTGCGTGCACTCAAAGGGAACTGATTTAACAGTCGTGCGTTGCGACTCACTAGAACTGCCTGTGACACACAGATGCACTGCCCCACTCCAGACCCTCCAAATTGGAAGCTCCATGGCTGGCACCCAGGAATCTGGATTTTCCAAGCTCCCTGTGATTCTGAGATTGTCTTTCCAAAGTTGGAGAACCAATGACCGAGGAGAGGCTGAACTGCCTGTGACCTGTTTCCCAAATATGTACGCGCCCGACCCAGCACACAATTTACCAGACTCCCTCTCAGCAGAAGATAATTTGGTGGCCTTGTGTTGTCACCAGAGCATGCCCCCTCGGGACTTCACCTCCCCACCCAACCGAGAGAGTCATCAAGGTAGATTTTGCAACTACAAGCAGGCCTCTTCCTGCAAGAGGAGAAATAAGATGCTCACCATCCTGTGATACTTCCGAGTACTTCAGCTCCCCTTCTGGCCTTCCAGGAACCTGCCAGTCTGGTTGCTGGCCACTAATCCCATTTCCAGCTGCAGTGTCCATCCCCGAGCCCACCGAGCTCCTGGGCTATGGTCTGCAGCTCTGCCACTAAAGTGAGAGTGAGAGACCTGGGCCCTAATTCTGTCTCTGCCTCTCGCAGTTGTGTGAAACCCCAGACAAAGCCTGACCCAATCTGGGTCTCGTTTCTTCACCTGAAACTATATGGTCTCCTATATTTTGTGACTCTCCTGCTTACCCACCTCCCCTGTGCATGCACGCACACGAACACACACACACAAGACTCTGCAGGCTACAGGGAGCGAGGAAGCTCCCTGTCCCACCCCATTCCTATGAGCAGGCTAAAAGGAGTCCAGCCTGACGCTGTGCAAACACTGCAGGTATGCAAACAGCAGCACGCATCTACACGCAGGCACCTATATCCTTTACGCACGGCACCTATATCCCCGTTGGTTAACCATCAGTCAGATGGCTGTCAGTCAGCAAATATTTTCATGTACTGACTATGTGCCTTAGAAATCTAGCTGTGAGCTGGAAAGGCAGAGTCCCTGCTCGCCCGGGCCATTTATTCTCATGACAAGAAGATTGGTAATAAACACATAACAAAGAAATAAAGTAATTTAAAGTACTGATAAGTGCTATGAAGAAAATAAAATAAGGGAATTTAGAAAAGAATGACTGGGAGATGAGGGAGGGTCTCTCCTAGGAGGGGACATCCAAGTTGAGACAGAAGGACAGGCAGGAGTGAAACATGCGAAACATCCAAGGTAGGAAAATCCCAAGCAACAGGGAAAGCAGGTGCAAAGGTCCTGAGACAGACATGAGCCTGGCGTGTTCGCAGGCAGAAGGAAGGGTAAGGTGGCTGGAGCTTCCCGAATGAATCAGAAGTAGGAGGGGGAAGAAGCCGGAGGGACAGTCCAGGGATATCTGGAGGGACAGTCCAGGGAGATCATGTGGGATCTTGTAGGGCAGCGTAAGAACTTCAGATTTTATTCTAAGATGCAAAGTGTCTGGAGGGTTTTAAGGAGGGGAATCTACTGACCTTATTTACTTTGGCTGAAGCACGGAAGACAGAGGACACGGGGGTCGGGGCTAAAGAGGAGGCCAGCTACATACAGGCTGTTGCAGTAGCAGGTGAAAGACGGTGGCAACTTGGTGCAGTGGTGACTGCAGCAATGGTGAAAAATGAGCCCATTCTGCATGTAATTTAGAGATAAACCAATGGGATGGGTTGGAAGCTGAATGGGAGAAAAAGAAAGAAATCAAGGAAAAGTCCCTGGTTTTGGGCCTCTGTACCAGGTGGATGGTGGAATCGTGCTGTGAAACAGGAAGACTTGGAGGGAAGAAGGAGGGGCTAAACTCCATGGATAATTCTGTTTGGACATAAGGTTGAGGCGCCCATTAGACGTCCAAGTGGAGACGTTCAAGAGGCAGAAGGATAAACGAGTCTGGAGTTCAGGAGAGAGATCTGTGCTACAGACATAAAGGGAGCCTGACTGACTGGAAGCTGTTCAAAGCCACATAACTAAGTGAGGGGGCCGAGGGTGAGAAAGAGGGAAAGGGTCACGACAGAGCTCCAGGGACCATCTCTTAGTGAGAGGGAACCATGAGGTGGAGGAAATCAGGCGATACCGGTGCATGGAAGCCAAGACAAGCATTCAAAAAGGAGGACAGTCAACTGCGTCCAAACAATGAGGGGCATAAGCGTAAGCAGAGGAGCAAGCACCAATGAGGTGTGGACTCCACAAACTCTGACCGGGCTGAATGGAGCTTACATGGTCGTGCAGTATAGTCAAGTAACAAACAGAAACTCTCTCCTTGGCCTGAGGCTCGCTCACTGGGCTTCACAAGGGTCCCTGCCACTCGGCTCAGGGCTGGGCTGGCAATAAAGAGCAGGTCCTCTGGCCCAGCAGTGGCTTGGGAGGCAGAGGACCTGGCTGGGCCACCGATTAGCAGAGCACGGGTTATGCAACCTCTTTGAGCCTCATTTTCCTCATCTGCAAAATGGGCTCCATCACCCACCCTGCCTACACACAGGACCACGCTAAAGGTTAGATGGGAAATTATAGATGAAACTGCCTCACGCTGTTCCCAGCCCATAGCACACACACAACATAAGCTTGTTTGAGAACACGGTCCCTGGCTGGAAAAAGCCTCCCCTCTATCACTTGGTTTTCACACGGCCCTGCTAGCAGAGGCCCGTCTCATGTGTCTCGTGCTCCAGCCTCACACGCCACACCCCAGAAGGTAAAAGGGTCCCTGGTCTTCCTATTGGTGAGCAAGAAGCGACCTTCAGAGCTCCCGCTGCTCATCCAGGAAGCTTAAGAAAGCAGGGCCTCAGGGACCTTCCTCACCTTGGGCCCCACCAGAAGTGGGCAGTGGTGGCCAGGAGCCCCAAACCATCCGGCATGAAGCGGTGCCTCAGTTTCCCCAAGAAGCGACCATCCTGCCCCAGCATGCCTCGCCCAGGGATCCGGCGGGACCCCAACCCTCATCCCCTGCTGCTCTGGACGGCC
This sequence comes from Rhinolophus sinicus, assembly GCF_036562045.2. NCBI lineage: Eukaryota > Metazoa > Chordata > Mammalia > Chiroptera > Rhinolophidae > Rhinolophus > Rhinolophus sinicus. Next base: position 89,025,865 of record NC_133757.1, on the reverse strand, counting down.
AGGGTGCTATCCTCCTCAAATTGGCCCGGCGTCCTTATACCCTTGACTTCCTCTCGAACTGTCCCTTCCCTTCCAGTCCCCCCAAGAGGTGGTCACCCCAGCACCGTCAGGGCCACCTGCATTTTGGACGCAGGCCAAACCACCAAAGTCAATCTGATGAAAGGCAAATTCACATGAAAATCAGTTCGAAAAAAACCAATTGCTTTTGCATATCATTTGGTATCTTGTCAAATTTCAACCACTGTCAGAACCTTTTCTCCAAATCTACGAAAAGTATATTAGACTTAATTTTGTGTTTCTAGAGATTAAAAACTTTAATCTCATTATTTCACATTTGAAGGGACTTTTTTGGCCACTTTTGAGCCACTTTTATCCTTTTACAACTAGTTTTGGTAGTTTTTTTTTGGTGTTGTTTTTTTAATATTTAGGATTTTTACCATTCTCACACCAATTCCCACAATGGTATAAGAACTTTAGTTTTGTATTTATGACAATTCAAAACCAAATTGAAGCATTTCATATTGACGTGACTCACCTAAATCTCTTCTCAGCATTTTTCATTTGTATTGAATAAATGGAGGAATGAGGGGGCCTTAATCATAAACTACATTTTGTTTACTGATTATGAATCTACTTTTCTCACCATAAGACGTATACATCAACCACGACCGTTAGATTCCAAAACCTGAATATACCTTAAAATACAACTATGAAAACCATTTCCAAAAATCTTCAGAAAAAATGAAAACCATTCAATGTGAATTTCTACACATTTTTAAAATAACAAAAAGAAACAAGTTTTGATCAATCAATAAATTTGGTAAACTTGGCAATTTGGTCATTCAGTGCCCTGAGTTTGAAAACAGTGACCCCTAGGCAGCTCATGGACAGCTGACCTCTGGGCCCAGGAACAACGGGAGGCCTTTCTCCTAATGCTACCTCTGCCATTTCTTCTCCTGTGTGTCTTCTGTCACCAGGCTACCACCCTGCTCCTCCTTGAGGTTGTCACTACCAACCCCACTACGTCCATTGCCCGCCGTCAGGGATGACCTCACCCCTGGCTCACTCGCCTCCCTCCCTCCCCTTCCCATTGGCTCCCACTCAACACTCAGCCTTCCTGCCTACGGAGACTCTGCCCATCCTCTCTCCCTACTGTCATGTCACACCCTCCCTCTGGACTTCCTCAGCAGCTGTAGCACTCCTGAAGCGGTGCCCTCAAACACACCCCTCAGACCACCCTCTCCTCACCACCTCCCTCCCTCCTTGCTACCCCACTCCCACACCCTAACCCACTAACCCCTTCACTTGCTCTTCCTCAGCCATCCACACACACACACACACACACACACACACACACACACACACACACACACACACACACTGTCCTCATTTTCCTCCTCACCCAGCAAACACCCAGACCTCCTCAGCCCGCTCTTCCTCAATCATGCTCACTGCCCAATCCTGGTTAAACCCATGCACTTCCCATGGTGCCTCTGAGCCAAATGTCTGTAGCTGGAGAAATACACACAACCAGGCTGACTGGTCTCACTTTAAATTCCTGACTTCACACCTCAAATGCCATCGTGGCCATTTTCACATCTTCTCCTGCTTCAATCTTCCTACTCTGTCTCCTCCCCCTGTTCTTGCCTCAGACTTTCATAGAAAACAGAAGATGTGGACAGAAACTCCCTCACCTTCCCTCCGCGGCAAGACCAACGTCTGCCACCTGTGCTAGGCCCCAGCTCTGCCCCCTCTATTCTGAGAGAGGAAAGTCCCATCCCTCCTCCCCCTCAAGGATATCACTCCTGAAATGACCCCTCCCTCTCTGCTTCAAAGTCTCTCTCCAATGAGTCATTTCCAACAGCATCTGACAGGCCGCCCATCTCAGAATACGACAAGAACAATGCACGACACGGCTTCTCATGACCCAACCCCACATCCTCCTATTTTGTTGTGTGCTTCACAGAGAAATTTCCAAGAGCCACCAATGGTGAGCCACCTTCTCCCCTCACCTTTGCACCTCCATCCTACCCAAAACAAGCTTCCAACCCACCACCCTACTAAGGATACTCCAGTCAATGTCCTCTGTGACCTCCATGCTGCCGAACCCGAAGGTCACTTCTCTAAACTTCTCCTACTTGACCTCTGGAGCTGCACTGGCACAGCTGACACCACCTCTTGTCCTGAGACCCATGCTTCTCTTGGCCCCCTTCCCCACCCCACCCCGGCATCCCTGACTTGATTTCTCCTTCCTCATTGCGTGGAGAGTCCCTGCCTCCCTCTCTCTCTCCACACTCTCTAGTGACCTCATTCCCTGGTTCTAAACACCATCTATATGTTAATGACTCTCAATCTATACATCAACCCTCACCTCTCCTCAGAACTCCAGGCTTACAGCCAGCTACCTACTTGGCATTTCCAGGTGGATGTCTAACTACCATGTTTCCCCACCCATAAGACCTAACTGGAAAATAAGCCCTACCATGATTTGTCAGGATGACTTCCCCTGAACAGAAGCCCTCATGTGTCTTTTGGAGCAAAAATGAATATAAGACCTGGTCTTATTTTCAGAGTAGCATTTCAACCCTAACGGGGCCGAAAGAGAATTCTGGTTTTCTGCTCCCCTCCCCAAAACTGTCCCTTCCCTCATTTGCTCCATCATGACATATGGCAGTGTCACTGTGGTTCCATCCTAAATTATCAGCATTATCCTAAACTCCAGCCCACATCCACTCAACTCTGCCCACAACAGACCCCAGATCCAAGTATCCTCTCCGTCTCTTCTGCTGTCTTGGGACGTGGCCACTGCAACAGCCTCTCTCTGCTCTCCTGCTACCACTCTTATCCAAGCCCCTCCTCACCACATGATCCAGTCTCCCACGATACAAGAGTAACATATTTGCCGTGTATAATGAGCACTTTTTTGCCCAAATTTGAGAGGGAAAAATAAGGATGCGCATTATCCATGGGTAGTACTAATTCCATATCTATATAAATGTTTTTGATGCTTTTATGCTTATGAATTAAAAGTGTAACGCTAGAAATCAATAACGATATCCGTATGCAAAATAATACCCTAGCATATGATAATCAGTTTTGTTGAACTTACAATGAACTTGCAACAACGAAGAGTTCTTGGCCTTCTATGATGTGTAAATATCTCAAATTTGTTACCAGTACATAAAATTTCTTGTACCATAATATGTTAAAAAATAGGAGAACTGACTCTGGGTGGTGAACACACAATGGGATTTATAGATGATGTAATACAGAATTGTACACCTGAAATCTATGTAATTTTACTAACAATTGTCACCCCAATAAATTTTTAAAAAATAATAAAACTAAAAATAATAATAATAATAAAAATAAAGGTTAACATTCCTTTATAATACAAAAAAACAAGTACCTAAATGTAAACAAATAAAAATTCGAATTAAAAAATTAAAATGAAAGATTTTTTTTTTCCCCTGAAAGTTTGGGCCAAAACATGGGTGCACATTATACACAGGAGCGCGTTATACACAGCAAAACATGGTAATCTTTTCAAAAGCATAAATTGTACTGTTACTCAAGTGTCTAAATTCTCCAAGGGTCCCTCATCACTCTTAAGAGTGAACTCCAAACTCCACTTGCCTGTAGCAATCCGGCTCCTGCCTGGCTCTGTGCCCACCTCCCAAACCACCTCCTCCCCCTCATTCCCTGGGCCCCAGCCACACGGCCTGCCTTAGGTCCCGCCCTCCACCACGCGTGTCCCCACCTAGGGCCTTTCCCCAGTTGTTCCCTCTGCCATTCCCCAGACCTTCCCATGGCTGGATCCTTCTCGGGAACCATATTTTGGCATTCCCAATCTAGAGCAGCACCCATGAATCTCTGTCCTGTCATCCAATTTTAATTCTTGGCCTAGCATTCATCACTATTTTACATGTTTTTGTTAATTTGTTTGTTGGCTTATCTTTCTCTGTTTTTCTCTGTCTCGGGCTAATTGAACATAAGCTCCATGAGAGCAAGAGACTCCTCTGTCTTGTTCATGGACATACCCTCAGTGTATGGCACGCAAGAGATGGTCAGTGAGTATTTAGGTATAAGTTCATACACTGTGCTTCTGCAGAGAAGGTAACTAACTAAGGTCCAGAGTTCAATGTCATAACCTCCAGACTAGAAAGCCCCAACATACACACGCCGAAGTTCAGTCCACTCATCGTTTTTGTCGGCCAGGCGAAGATTACCTTCCCATCTTCTAATGCCAGTCTATAGTCACCCCTGATCACCGTTCCCAGGGTTTCCCCCAGAGATAAGGGAGCGGAGGGCAGCAGTTGTTGCTCTGAGGGAAGGGCCATATCTCCACTCACCATTTTCCCACTCAGCCTTCTCCGACCGGCCTCCCTTCCTTCCCTATTCACACCCAGAGGAGGCCACAGACAAACACTGGTAACCACCCTCACACACACACACACACACACATCACCTCACACATACACACGTCACCCCACATACATACACCCACACACACCACCCACACACATACCCACACATACACTACACCCACCACACACACACACACACACACACACACCACCCCACACATACACACATCACCCCACATTCACACAACACACGTACTATGCACACTTTACATCCCCCACCTACACACTACATACATGCGCACACATTCTGATCTCTCTCAGACACATTCCCTGCTATACCTACCCCTGGGGTTATGTTGACAGATATGGTGGGGAGGGGAATTCCCAGGGCAGATGTCCAGTAAATACGGTGAATACAGCTCATGGCTAAGCCAGGAGTAGGCTCAGAGGGCACAAAATCCTGCAGAGCTAAGAGCAGGGAGACCCAGCTCAGAACACCATACATCCCATTGCTGGCACAGCCTGTCTTATGTTCCCATGAGGAAGCAAGGAGGTGAACCCCAGGAGGTATTATTTGAAGGGCACCAGAAAATACCTTCACCCAAAAAAACTTCACCCCAACCATGGCACCTGAAATTCTACCATGAAAAACCCTTGTTTAGGGTTAAATTTTGTTCTCTCTCTGTTCTTTTTTTTTTTTTTTTCATAGCAATTTTTTCCTTGGACCCAAAGGCAACAAAACATGACGTCAACACCCTGCTCACACCTTAATGTGAGCAAATCCTTCTAGCCAGTGACAGGAGCCTGACGTCCCCAGGCATTGTTGAGAGAGGGGGCAGAAATGGCACAGAAAGGGAAGGGGGAAAACAGATTTTTCCCGTTTCCCCCAGATGCCTTGGCACCATGTGATGGGAAAGCTGGTCTCCTCCCAGTTGTTCCTCACTGCTGTTCATCAGGAGTCACTGGTCCCCTGGCCCCATCCACCCAGACGCCTCAATTCTCCCGGTCCCCTCTACCCCACAAGCCTCTCCTTGGCCATCTGACGAATTCTCCCTAAAAGGGGAGGGGTAAGAGGTAACAGAGCTGCAGCAAAAGCCCAATTTTCATTGATACTCAGAGTCTCTGACAGCTGTTAGAAGAAGAATGTGATTTCGAAATTTAAATGGCACGCTTCTGCATTGGCTCAGGGAGACAACCTGAGGATAAGCAGTTTATCGCCTGAGCCACCATGCAGTGGGGGCAGGGAGAGAGGTTGCTTGTTCCTTCAGTTCCTCCCCTGCCCTCCATCCCCACACCCACCACTACCTCCTCAAAGGGGCTGCCTCAGAATGGGGTCTCCGTGAGGCACCCACCAACGAGATGAATTGATAAAGCCCTCACTTGCCAGTCTTCTGCAACCCAAGGGGAGAAGGGGCTCGGGGCACAAAGGCTCAGGCACACCCTCAGTGCCCCTTAGGCATCCAGCATAACTGAGCCAGATCCAATTCCTCTCCCACCCCCGCTAGAGCCGCTGAGGCAACCTTCATGGGGGACTGAAGCCCTCCACCACCAAGGGCAGCTTGGTCCCTCCCCAGGGACCTGGGACCCCTCGCCAAGCAGTAACCCTGAGTTCCGTCCTGGAAAAGTCCTGGGCAGGAGTCAGGGAGGAAACCCCGGAGAGACCAATCTCCCATCCGTCAGAAGGGTCTCTATTCAGTGTCCCCTGAGCCCACCGGGCTCAGAAGATGAGTGGTTCCTTCAATACTCTGAGCTTGGCCAGGCCTCCGAGCCATGACGCTGCCAGGGCCGTCATTCCCAGATCCCACTCTCTCCTCTTCCAAGACTTCGCGGATTTCCCCAGACACTGCCAGCTGCAGCCTCCCTGGATTCCTGGGGCAGCACTCTGTCTACACCACCACCACTAAACCGCTTAATGGGTGTCTAAGGGGGTGCCTGTTAGCCCCCTGGACAGTGAGGACATGGGTCTGATTCACTTCAAAGCCGCGTCTGTGTGGAAACCACTGAGCACTCAATGTTTACTGAGCAAACCGTGCTCCTCCAGACACAGCCCCACCTCTGCCAGAGGCACTTCTGAGCACCCAGCCATGATCTGCCTCTCTCAGCTTCAGGGACTGCTATGCATGACACACACGGGACACCTGCTAGTCACCTTTCCTTGTGCAGGCCTAACACCCTCCAGCAGGTGACAGTGCCACCTGTGGCCACCATCCCAGTGCTCCGTGCTCCAGCATCGTGTTAGGGAGCTGTGCACACGTCATCGCCAATCCTTGCAGGGTAGGTCGAACTGTTCCTTTTTTTTTCAATTGGGGAATATTGGGGGACAGTGTGTTTCTCCAGGGCCCATCAGCTCCAACCTGTTGTCCTTCAGTCTAGTTGTGGAGGGCGCAGCTCAGCTCCAAGTCCAGTCGCCATTTTCAATCTTAGTTGCAGGGGGCGCAGCCCACCATCTCATGTGGAATTGAACCAGCAACCTTGTTGTTAAGAGCCCGCACTCTAAGCAACTGAGCTAGCCGGCTGCCCTTCCGGCAACTCAGTGGCAGCTCGTTGTCTTCAATCTAGTTGTGGAGGGCACGGTTCACTGGCTCATGTGGGAATCAAACTGGCAACCCTGTTGTTCAGAGCTCGCACTCTAACCACTGAGCCATCTGGCCACCCTGAACTGTTCCATTTTATAGATGGTAAAAATGAGGTTCAGAGGGGTCAAGTGACCTATCTGTGGTCACCCAGCTGGTGGGTCAAGGCCAGGATTCAAAACTAGGACCAGCAGACCTCAGAATCCACGTTCCACCCACTATTCCAGGACCCTCCCTGGAGCTGTATTAGGAGCACAGCACTGACACAGAGACCAACACCCATAGTCCTACATGAGCCCCAACACATGACAGTGAGTGCCATGCCAAAGGACAACGTGCTACGGCACCAGGGGGCAGAGTGGTGTTCACCTCTCCGGGGCCATCTGCAGGGCTTCTTGACAGGGGTAGGGTTCCCTCCTCTCCTGAGCCCCCCAAAAGGGGACCACCTGAGCCTCCAACAAGAACATGTCCTGGCTCCATCCAAGCAAGATGGCCCACCCAGAGGCGTCCTTGCCAACTGAGGTGGACACCACCATCTCTTCTTCTTTCTACCCACAAAAGGCCCCAAGCCCAGCCTCTCGCCAGCCTCCATGTGTCACTATCCAGTCATAGTGGAGCAACCAAGGCCATAGCAGCTCAGCCGGAGCCCTGGGGTCCCCCTGTCCCCTGAAAACCACCCAGTCACCTCCCACTCCAGCCCCCACCCAGCACGCTCATGGGTTGGAGGCAGCCTCGCATCACCATAGGCATGTGTTGCCTAAATGCCGGGTTCCAGGCTGGCCCTGCCACGGCTTGCCATTAGACCTTGAGAAATTATTCCACAAGAAGTTTTAGTAGCTACATGTTTTAGTGCAATGTACCAGGTACCGGGTCAGGCACTTCTCTGCTGTATCTCACTCAGTCCTTCCAAATCCCTGGGAGGTAGGGGTTTCTATCGGCCCCATGTTATCCCAGAGGAAACGGGCTTCGAGGTGAGGCACCCACTGGGCAGGAGCGGAACCAGGATTCAAACCTTGGTCTCTGTGTGTACCTTCTCTCTGAGCCTCAGTTTCCTTTCCTATCAGGAAACGATCTCAAAGTTCCCTTCCAGCTGCAGAAAAGACATGTTTGCGTAAATATGTTTCCTACCCGGGCATCTGGCAACACTTGCACTGGATGCCAGAGGCCCTGAGGCCCTGGCCTCTCACCAAGACTGCCAAGGCAGCGCCTGCTGACAGCCCAGCCGAGGCCATCTGCCTGTCACTTCTCCCTTCAGCGTGGCCTGTGCTTATAAGGAAAACCGCTGCCTGGACTACCAAGGCCTTTCATCCTCACTTTGATGGCCTCCCTCCAGGTGGATGGGGCATTTCTGCTTCCCTCACTCTCCACATCATCCCTTCACAACGTCTCTCTGCCTGGAGGATCTTTCTTTTTCCCTAAGAAGGCTTTCTCTCTTCTCTCCACCTCAGTCCATCCTCTCCTGCCTCCCCAGATAGGACCAGCTGGGAATCAGTATTCACAGGACACCTGGGGATGGAAGAACGCTCACCTTTAGCTCCTCCTCCCCTGCACCCCCTGTAGAAGGTACGCTGCCACGACTGAACGCCCTCGGTCGACAGAGGATGACTCACTGTCACTCTGCCTATATCTACTCTCGTTGAATTCTCCTTATCAACCCTACGGGCAGGTATCACACTCCCATTTGACAAACATGGGCACCACAGCTCCAAAAGGCCACCATGAGGCCTAAAATCACACAGCCGTAAGTGGATGAGTCAGGATTCAAACCCAGAACTGGATGGCTCAAGGCCCACACTCATCCCACGTACCAGGTGGGACTGGTGCCCTGAACACTCCATTTCGTGTTTTCAAGGGCAGTTTGAAGTGCTCCAACCAGGACAAACGTCACTTATCCATGAAGTCTCCCTTCCCGTCTATACGGCTGGGGCAGGCCATTGGATGCCTCCAACATCACCGTCGCCGTGGTTCAGGGCAGACCCAGACTGCTCTCCTCCTGGTCTTGGACTTGGGACTAACTGGACACCAGAAATCCCAGAACCAGTCACTGAGCCAGGGCCTGTGTCTGAACTGGGCAGAGAGGACGGGAGGACTTGCCCTGCCCCCATGGTATCCGGCGTCAGAGTGTTGGGGGAATCCTGGCAGCTTTCTTTGTCAACAGAATCCCAGTAGGACTTTCCAAGAACCCCAGCAGAAAGAGAAGGCCAGAGATAGAGAAGAACACACATTCCTAGGGGCCCTGCACCAGGGCTCCCAATTCTCAGACAGTAGATGGTAAAGAGAAAGTAGCGACTGAGCCCCCCAGAGACAACAGTCTCTGGGTCCCCAATTGGGGGCAGTGTGGCCTAGAGGAGGGCCACCAAGACTCCTGGAGATACCCCCCCACCCCACCGTTGTTCCACACAGAGGTGGTGGTGGGGCAGCATACAGCCAAATATGGGGGTGTGGAAATGAGAATGTGTCCACACCAACCTACAGGGCAGCAGCCTTGTATGCACCCAAGGCTTGGGTGCAGGCCAGGCCTTCCCAGCCAGCAAGCTACAGGCAGTAACACACGTGCCCAATACTGACCCCTTGGCCCACAGGGCAGCCAAGCAGGGGCCTGAGACCACGTGAGCTCCGAGCTGCTCTGCTCACCCTAGTGTACTAAAGAACACTGATGCTGTCTGGGCAGCCTGGCGGGAAAAGGTTGAGGAATCCTGCTCTACACCCATGTCTTCCTTCTTCAGAAAGGAAATGTAAAGTCTGGAGCAGGTAGTGACCTGCCTAAGCCCCTCGGCTGATTTGTGGCAGAGAAGGCACTGGAACCCGGGCCTCCCAGCTCCCCATGCAGCCTTCTCTCTGCTGAGCCCACCACGGCTGGCTTGGTTTCTTGGTAGCAATCCCCACCCAACTATGCACCCAAGTTTCCCCAGACAGAGCCGCCCACACACCAATTCTAGGGCGTGTTACCAGGAGCAAGGAGGAGGAATCTGTCACAGACCCCAAAGACTTGCCCTCACTGTGGGGAGCGGTCTCCAGACACAGGGACCCAGGGTTGTGTGCGCCCAGTTATATCTGGGCCGCAGGTCAAGGAAGTTGATTCCATGAGCGGCAGACACAGTAATTTCCTCATTTGTCTTGTCAACATTCCGTAAAGATTTTCTGCTAAGAAGATACTTAATGTGAGTCTGGGAAGCAGCACGGGCCTGGCTAAGATTAGGACCTCTGACCTGCAACCTTCAGGGAGCAAGTTAAAGGTATTTCTTCACTGGAGGGAAACCCAATGGCTCCCGCCTAGGCAGCTGTACTCAACTGGTACCTGAGCTACTGGGAGGGTGGGAAATGGGTACATCGGAGCCAGGAAGTCACCCCCACCATCGCATCCACAGGTCCACCATAACTTCCACCTGCATCTGTGCCCCTGAGCACTGTCTTAAAGCAGGAGTCCAAGGCGAGTTTCTATCCAAAAATAACATCTCTGCTATTATCCCACCGAGGGCCTATGACAGTGAGAGCCCAGGCCAGGGGACCCAACACACAAAGCACCTTTGAAGTCTCCATTCCATTCACCACCGCCACCAAGGCCCAAGGGCATGTCCAAATGGTCCCCCTTTAACCAGTGATTCCTTTCTCCTGGGGGTCCAGGATTTCTCCCACCAGGTATACGTGTGTCATCTCATCTCAATCCATTAGACATGCATTCTCAACAGGAGAGGAGGGTGTCACCCCCAAGGGAACAAAATTGGATTCAGCACAAAGTAGATATGACAATGGTTTGTGGCCCTCCAAAACTGAATCTTGTGGAGAAAATTTCATTCTTTGGCATTTGCTAGGGGCTGAATTGTGCGTCGCAAAGAGTTGTTATTTGTATGTGACAGTATTTGGAGCGAGGGCTTTTGGGAGGTAAATTTAAATGAGGTCGTAAGGGTGGGGCCCTGATCCAATAGGGCTGTAGCCTCATAAGAAGAGGAACAGACCACTTTCTCTGTCTCTCTCTGCCCCCCTTCTCCTCCACACCTCCACCAGGTCTCCTGTCCCACTCAGCCCTATGTGGACACAGTGAGAAGTGGAGAGAGACTTCTCACTCTACAAGTCAGTGACAGCTCTCACCAGAAACCGAACACTATTGGACCTTGATCTTGAACTTCCAGCCTCCAAAATGTGAGATAATAAATTAATGTTGTTTAAGCCACTCAGTCTCTGATCTTTTATTATGGCAGCCCAAGCCAACTAAGACAGACTTTCTCTCATTAGAGAAAATTAAGTTTTCTCCTTAGGGGAATAATGGCGGGGGGGAAGGGGGAGGCTGGGCAACATTGTCTTAAAGAATTCTTCGTTTGAAAGGGCTTGGGTTTCACTGGAGAATCTTCTGTGTCACCTTTTAGAGTACCACTTCTCACCTGGCAGTGATTGTGCCCCCAGGCAATGTCTGGAGACATTTTGGGTCATCACAACTTGGGGAGAGGGAGCTACTGGCACCCGTGGGCAGAGGCCAGGGTAGCTGCCAAACATCCTATAAGGCACAGGATGGATGGTTCCTCCCACAGAAATTACCCAGCTCACACTGTCAATAGTGGTGCTGTGGAGAAACCCTGGTTACAGCAAAAGGAACTTCAGAAGGCCTCAAATACTGCCCCAAACCATCTGGAAACACCCCAGGGAAGAAGCCCACCCCGCCACCTTTGGGCACCAGCGATTACTCCAGGAAGAGCCCACCCTCAGCCCCCACAGAGCCCTCCTAAAGATTAGAAGCCCCTCTCAGTGCCCGAGCAGGCGCTGGCTGCCCACTGGTCCCCCAAACGACAGAGGGAACAAGGCCAAGAAGAAGAACCAAACATACTCATTGGGCGCCCACAAGTGGACCATGGGTGGCAAGCAAAACTGGAGCTCAACCTGAGCCTTCTCCATGGGCAGGCAGGATGGGGGTGGCCGGGGATCAGAGCTCTCCCTCAGGTGACCCCTCAGTGGGTGCAAGGAGTGAGGGCATGGGGACCTCAGGAGCATGGGGAACCCAGAGCACAACGAACGGCAGTGACACTAATGCCAACAAACCCAGATAACGCTTCCTGAACGCTCACCCAGCAGCATGCGGACCCCTTTACCACCACTCGCTCATTCAGAGCTCACGACAATCCACAAGATAGGTACTCGCGCCATTGCACAGCTGAGGAAACTGAGGCCCAAAGAGCTTGAGCAACTCAAGCAAAGTAAAAGAGCCCCAAAGCGGAAGAGCTTGGGAACTGGAAAGAAGGACTCAGTAAGGCAAACACAGGTGACAGAATAGGAGAGTGACATCGAGTTTCAGATTCAAGACCGGCTGCGTGGCCGGCTAACGCTACCAATTCCCATAAATGCTTTACTCCACAGACAGCTTTGGGGTGAGTGTTATGTCTCCTTGTTTACAGATGAGGATATGAGGCTCAGAAACGTAAAGGGGCTTGCAGGATGCCTGAGCCAAGCCCAGGGCTCTATCTGCCATGCCGAGGAGAAGCAGTGAGGCCCCAGCACAAACCCACTTACCTGAGAAGATTGAAGCAAGCCTGAAGATGTCCGAGAGGCGTGAGGTCACCGGCTCGTAGGGCGAGGCCTCGTAAAACTCCTCACCTGGAAGAGAGAACAGCGTCACGCACAAGTGCCCCCTTCCCAAAGTGAATGGGCAAGTTATGCATGAAATGTTAGACATGTCACATGGGCGAGTTATTTCCTCCAGCTAGAATAGCAGAAAGTCCCCCAAAGCAGGTCAGACTGCCTAATCCACTCTCTCCTGACCTCCCAGCATGACTAGCCCTCTTCTAAGGACTTCCAAATGCTTCTGGAAAGAAGGCATGCGGGAGGTAGAACCATGATAGCCTGCGGAAGGCCAGGTCCGATCCGTCAATACAACACTCTCATTTCACCAGAGAAGGCGCAAAGGTGGCCCAGAGAGGTGAAGCAACCAGCCTGAGATCGCAGAGCGACTCATGGCAGCCCTGGAGCTAGACTCTGGTCTCCTTGCCTCACACTGGCTTTCTCTCCCATCACACCAGGCTGGCTCTGCTCAGGCCACTTGAGAGCACAGAATGTCCTCTTTGCTTCCCATCATGACACCAGAATCACACAGGGCTAAAGGTCAGCTGAGCAGAAGCCTGGTGCCAGGCCCCTGGCAACCTGACCCCCTCCTGCACTCTCTACCTGTCTTCACCACCACCTGCTGGCTCCTCAGATTTCTCCTGGGGGCTTTGAGTGTGTCCGAGGCTTGGCGACAGGAAAAGCAAGGGAGCGACAGGAGATAAATGACACAGGGCTGCCCTAGAGACCCGCCACCACCTCACTGGACTCCCGCCCACTCAGCTAACACCTCACAGGAAAGGAACTATCCTCTTGAGACATTACTGTGAGAAGAAATCAATGAAGAATCACTCAGGCTGTGCGTGTGTGTGGAGGGGCAGGGGAGACATGGAAGACCCACCTCACGCACCGATCTCCCACCCACCCAGGGCCCGGGGCCACAGCAGGCAGCCCCTGCCTAGGGGAGCCCATGTGGGCAGAATCCACAGGGACCACCTGCAGGAAAGTGCCAGCCATCCAGAAGCAGGCCTGGGAATCCGCCTGGGGGGCTGGGTGGGGGGCGGCTCAGTCAGCCAGGCCCTTGAGGTCACCCAGAGGCCAGGACTGGAGGCCTTATCAACCTTCAGCAGTGCACAGAGCAAGGCAGCTGTCAGCTATATTGACAGACCCCCCGAAAAGGGCATAGACCCCCAGATAACACGGGAAGTACATTTCCCCTGGAGAAATGGCCCACCCTTCACTTGACCTCATAGCAGTACAGCACCTCACGCCCTACAACACCCAACACACAGCCTGAGGCACAGTGGGTGCCAAACTAGTATTTGACGATCGACCTGATTCAAACATCCCTCATTCCATCAGACCCATCTCCAACCTTCCCCATGGGGCCTGTATGATCTCTACCCACCAGCCCTGGAGAAACTCCCTGTGGTGGGGTCACCAGCCAGCGCTAGTCATTGGGACCAAATAACATAAGTGCTTAGGAAGCACTTTTATAATAAAAATGATGTTACACTGTGTTTTCCACGTGCCAGCCCTATTGAAAGTATTTTAGATGTACTAACCCATTCAATCCTCCTAATTTCTCTATGAGGTAGGGATCATTACTCTCCCTATTTTACCAATAAGGAACTGGGGCACAGAGACACTAAATAACTTGCCCAAAGTCACACAGCTGTAAAGTGACAGAGCCAGGCTTCAGACCCAGGCAGTTGGCTACCGAGTCTAAGTACTTAATCACTATGAACGCTGTCTCCAAACATGAAGTGTTATTGAAACCACACTGTTCTTAAACAAGTACTGCTGTGGTTTAACTCTTCACAGGACTGGTCTTCCCCCAGCTGGACTGCTGGCCCCGCGCAGGGCCTGTCCTTCCCTACTGCATCTGGTACAGGTCTGCACCTAGGTACAGATCAGCCAGTATGATTGGCTAGGGGATCTCTGGGGGAAACAGCATCTCACAGCACTGGCTGGAAGGGGCCCATCCTATTTAAGTCAACGGAATGCACCAGTGGGAAATCCGAGGCCTGGCCACTCGGGCATCCCCAGCAGCCAGACTGAAACCAAATCAGGACATCAGGCTCCTGGGCCATGAGCTGGGAGAGGACATGTGGGAGGCATTGGCTTTTCACATCTGAAGGACCAGAGTGACCTGGAACTTCAGCACCACCTTTGGAGAAGGCAACAAGGTGGTCTCGAGTTCCCCATGCAGCCAACAGCAACAGCCCCACCTTATAAATACCGGTGGTGATGGTGGTGATGAGGATGAAAAGGGAAGACAGGCCCAAGGCCACAGGATCTCCCCCAGGTCAGGGTAAAGGGGCCAGATGAAAAGTCAGCTTGCTATGTGCTTGCTTGCTGTGTGCCCTGGGATACCACCTCACCTTCCTGCATATCAGCTTCCCCATCAAAATGGGGGTGGGACCAAATAACTCCAGCTTCTTTGCAGTTGGGACCACGTAGGAGCTCGATAGAGGCCACATTGCTGCCAGCATGAGCTCTTTCCAATGGCCACAGCCTCAGCCTCAGGCAGAGGGAGATGTGTGGGGCCAAGTCTCCAGGGGACTTTCACCCACCGGCAGGGGCCAAGGAGAAGCCAAGAATCAAAGCCCAGACCCACACAGGTCTCCCCCGATTCCCCCTATCCCACCCAGGCCCAAGCCACGTTATTCGGTTTATTAAGGAATAGGGAGGAAGTGCTCGGTGGACCATTTCCCCTGTGCCATAAATAACTACGTCTCAGATAGATCCTGTCACTCACAGGAACAGTACCTACTATTAAAAGGCCTCTTGGCTTCCCCTGGTCAGCCCTGGGCAGAAACTACCTCTGGCCCCCAAGACTCAGGGAGGGGGCAGGGTTCTGAGGAATGAGAAAAACTGGGGGTCTGCTTTTCTAGAATGGGTCCAGAGGAAGGGCCTCCCAAACTTGTATGAGGGCTGGTACAGGGACCATACCATGGCTTCTTCATGCTGTTATCTTCTGAAGCACACAATAGGTGCTTAACAGATGTTTGTTGAGTCACTGACCCAACAAACTGTCTCAGGATTTAGAACCGAGCCAACTCCAGCCAGGCATTCCTGGGTCAAAGGGGCCTTCAAGACCACAGGGCAATGCACAGCATAAATGTATATTATGCTTGCTATTATCCAAGCGCCTCATTGCCCGCGTACAATCAGAAGGTCCTCTGAGCTCTGATGCGGTGATGTCAGAGGGCGCCCATCAGACGGGAAGGTCCTTAGGTGGCCCACCCAGCCCTCCTGGCTGGCAGTTCTTCTGTTCCCTCCCCTCTGCATTCCGCAGCACATAGGACACCCACCCCAACTTATTGCCCAATCTCCCTTGGGTTGAAACATAAGACTGCAGGAAAGAAAACAAGAAACTAGACAGCCCAGCTCCCTGAATTAGGGACCTTAATTTTCTGTGCAATACAGAGTCAGCCTGGGGCACAGACAGCTCCACACATGGAGAACAAAGTGTGTGGGCCCCTCTCTTGACTCATTTCCAGTTCTAGGACTTGAAGTTGCCAGAAATGGGAAGAGTGACCACCTGATTCATAAGGAATCACTGTTATGAATGGTGCTGATACTATTAATAATTATATGCACGGCTTATTTCCATATTCAGGGCATAGTTGAACTATCTTGGCCACTGGTCAGGAACCCCTCGCTATCTGCCCTCCACACCTGGTCCATTTCCACCTTCCTTCCAGCACCTGGAGGCGGGGTTGCTCCTCTGAGCTAAGGCTAACCCCCTCACTGAACCCACCTCGTCCCCTCTCCCAGGCACTACCCACAGAGCACCCCTTTTCCTTCACCTCAGTAACTCCATCACCACTGTAGTGCCTTAGAATTTCAACTGCTCAACCTTCTCACATCTTAAAAAAAAACAGTCATCCTTTGTTCTCTCCTCTTCATACATAAAATTCTACAAGTTGCTGTCCACATTCATCATCCCCAGCTCTCCAATTACCTCCCATTCACTCCCTAGCCAGGCTTTTGCTCCCAGCCACCTAAGAAGCTCACGCCCAAGGCATCAGGGACACTTTTCCACCTTCTCTCCTGTTGAACCTAAAGTACTGGAGGCTGATCCACGCCTTCCTTCTGAGTGAGCTCCTCCCTGGTTTCCTGCTGTCCCCCCACCTCTCTCTGAGCCTCCTCAGTCACCCTTGCAGGCCCCCTTTCCTCCCCTACCCATCTGTAAATGTTGGGGGTCCTGGGGGCTCTGTCCCTACCATCCTCCCAGGGTGATTGCACCCACTCCCTTGGCCCTGGTTCCTACCTACAAGCTGATGGCAACTTCTAAATCTCTGTCACCTGAGCTCCAGCCCTGCATCCCCAGCTGTCTGCAGGGCATGGCCAACGAGAGGCACATGACCACAAATAAACTCATCATCTCCCTGCCCTCCCCCTGCTCAAAAGCTTTGCTGCTCTTGTGGCTGGCCCCACCCCCCACCCAGTCTCCCAAGACAGAAACAGGGTCCCTCCATGACTCTTCACTCCCTTCACCAAGATCTGTGGGTTCCACCTCCTGTCTAGCTCTTGGACCCTCCTCCTTTCCGGACCCATCCTTGTTCAGCCGCCATGATTCCTGGCCTGTGTCACACAGCACCTCAGGTCTCTCCGGTCTGCTCTCTTCATGGAACGACACAAGCATCGTCCTGTAGCAGAGCTCAAGGATGATCTCACTTACAACCATCCAGGGTGCCCTGCTGTCCACCAGATCCCATGCACCCCACTTCTCCTCACCCCACCCCACGTCCTCCCTCCACGTACTGAGTCACCTGCAGGTGTGTAAGCGAGTTCAGCTCGCTCCCATGCAGGCCTTTACCCAGCCCTCCCTGCACCTCCCACACTCCCTGCACCTCCCTTCACCACGTAACTGCACCACACTCTTTAGGCTCAGCTGGGAGGCTGCCTCTTCCAGGAAGGCTCTCTGGGTTCTGTAACAAGGGATTAGATGCCCTTCAGTGCTACCACAGCCTCCAGTGCTTCCGACAGCACTCTCACCACCAAAAAACAGAACGCCCCTCACTTATCTGCACCCCCAGACTATGAACTCCATCAAGGCAGAGGCAGCCCCAGCTTGTTCACGACTGTTCCCACAATGCCTAGCAGACAGTAAACTCTCAAACAGTTGTTGAATTAATAAATGAACGTCTGACCCAGGTGGCCAACCCTCCTACAGAATATGCAAATCCTCTACACTCCAGTCTGCAGGAGAAGTCAACGGGGGAATTGGTCTTGTGGGGGGAGTGATACAGGTTCCGCTTTGGGACTTGGGGACAGGATTGCCGAATGATATGGACGTGCTGCCCTCACACTGCTCCAAGCTCTGTAAAAGGTGCTTAGGCCCAGTCCCGGGATCAGGAAGCGACCTGAAGAGCAGGCCTCCTGAGAGCAGGAAGAGCGGGAAGGGGCCAGGCCTCACTTCGGTGGGTAAGCAATGGGAGTGGCAGGGACTGGCGGGCTGGCCGTTCAGCTCTGCAGGTCTACCCTTCTCTCGCTTCTGTTCTCACTTCTCCATCTTCCTGGGACTCTTCCTCACCTCCTGTGACCACTTCATATAGTCGTAGGTCCTTCTGTCCCTGGCTTACTTCCTCTCCCCACAACCCCTGCTCCCGGCTTCTTTCTCCAGCAGTGTTCACCTGACCCTCCCTCTTCCTCAGCTGCCCTCCTAGGTTGGCTAACTACTTCCTGGGGATCTAGTTTCCCCCCAGCAGAGAGGACTAGAAAGCTGGCCAGTTCACTCCATCACCTAGCCCTTCCTCTGAACCGCAGCGCTCCCCACCCCCACCACACACACACACACACACACACACACACACACACACACACACACATCTGGCCACCTCCCCCACCCAGCCAGGCTTACCCTCCGTCAGCCCCAGGTGGATGCTCCAGTAGATCTGCAGGCACTGCAGCTCCTTCTTCATACCCCGCTTGCAGCGGCAGTCGTACAGCGGGCTCTCCTGCAGGACCTCCAGGGCCGCCTGGCACTCCTTGTTGGCCAGCATGGTGTTGCGGTCCCGGCCCGCCAGGCACTGCCTCAGCGTGCGGTAGCGGGAGCTGCAGTTAGATTCGGCGGCACACAGCTCATTGGCCCGGACACAATCCACTGGGGGGCGCCAGCCGTGCAGCTCGGGGCCCTGCAGGGAGGAAGGGCTGGCCAAAGAGCGGAGGGTCTCCTCTGGGTGGTGGGGAGGGAAGACAAGCATGAGTGAGGACCGCCACAGTCTCCCACCCAAGATGCAGGGCTGGGGGTCAGGCCCTTCTGGAACCTCACACCCATTTACTCCAAAGCACATCAAGGCCCACTCAGTGCCACCTCTCCCAACAGAGCAGGTCTCAGGAAGGGCTGCTGGTCCCAAGGCACCAACTTCCCTCCTCAAAACCCAAGGAGAACTCAAGCTGCCATTCTTTCCAGACTATCAGATGCACTTCCTCTATCAGATGCACTTCCGGCTGCAACCACACACCCCTCAGCATGTGCCCTGGACCTGGAAGCAAAGCACTGTGAAGCCAGAAGCCCCTTGGGCAAGACCACAGACAGTCCAAGATGCCAGGAAGCCAGAGAAGACAGTGACAACCTCAGCAGAGAACTTCAGGGTGCAGGGCCTGCTGGCGTGTGCAGAGGCGGGAGCCCATTCATAGCCCCTATGCCTCCTGTCAACTTCAGTTCCAGCCAGAGGTCCACCAAAACACTGGTTAAACGGTGAAAGAGGCAGATAGTAATTAACTGTCATAGCCTTTAGGACCTTAGACACCACAGAGTCCGGGCCCGATTTTACCCTGAGGAAATTGAGGCCCAAAGCAGGGAGATGACAATTCAAGTCACACACAGGCTGCAAAGGCTCCTTGAACCCCTAGCCTATTTATTCTGAGTTCCTAGACTTTAAGAGAAGACCCAGAGACCAGCCTGACCCCATGTCTGAGGTGTACCACAGTCCCACCCAGCCCCACCACACCTCCCAGTCTAACTTTGCAGCAGCCACCGCCTGAAACCGTGCCTTCCACAGACAATCTCCACCCCAGCCCCCACCAAAGAAAATCCAGCAGGTACGCCTGAGAGCAACTTCATTTTATTTTCGTTTCTCTCTCTCCACCTTTTTCCTGTTTCTCTATCTCACTTTTCTCTTTCTCACTTCCTCCTAAGAGGTCTATTTCTCTATCACCATTTCTCTTTGAATAATCTTGTTCTCTGTCTCTCCCTATCCGTCTCTCAATCGCTCTCTCTCCATCACCTCCTATTTATTTTTCTCTTTCTTTCCTCACTTCCCACCCTCCCCTGAAACCCTCTTGCCCTCTGTCTCTCCCTTTTTTCTTTTCTCCAAAAGGCAAATATGAAGGCAATTACAAAAGGGAAAGAGCACCGCTCCTCAGCTGGTCTCATACATGAAACCTGTCTTCTCCAAAAGTGAAGGTCCCCCCTTCTCATCGTTCACCCCCAGTGTCCAAACCCACAGTCCTCAGGAGGGTGGGAGATCAGGGAACAAGATTCAGAGGGGAAGGGCACGGAGAGGTCCACTTGATCTTTTCAAAATCAAGCTCCCAAAATGCTTTCCCATATCATAGACATCTTCCCGGTCTCCCTGTCCTCTCCGAGCCTCTCACTCCAGATACTGCCCTAGATAAAGGCCATACCATAGCCTATAGTCAAGACTGCCTTTTCCAAGACCCAAGGAGTGATTTGAAAAGCTTCCTCCACTCCATCCTACCCCAAAACATATTATGATCCTAGGCCAGAAGTCTCCTCCTCAGAATCCCCCCACGTCTACCCAGAAAGGCCACTTTTCACTGCCCCCTCAGCCCGCTCCGCGCTCAGGGGGGAGCTACCGCAGGGAGACAGCGACACCTAGAGGTAAAGCACTGCACTGTGAACTTGTCTCCCGAAAGAGACACGGAGGGAAAGGAATCTGGCTCCTAGGGGGAGGAGGCCTACTGAAGGGCAGAGAGTAGGCCTGGAGGAAGCCTCGGGGGCCAGCGCAATAGACATTTCCTTCCCCCACCAACCATACCTCTTTCCTCAGGACAGGAAAAGCTGAAGGCTAAGCCGAGACCAGAGAAGAAACCAGCATGGAGTGCCAGCATGGACAGTAAGACATCTGCCCAGACCCTGTCCACCACCCAAGCCGAGGCAGCAGCTTTATTTCCTGAATTCAGCAAATTCTTAGATCCCTGAGCAGAACTTGGTGCACCTGGGCCACCAGGAGCAGCGGAGCTGACCCGGCCTCATTTGCACCTGCTGCGTCCACCTAACCAGCCAGCCAGCCGGCTGGAGCCTTAAGACCAACCCAGTCTTTGGCTTTCCACTGATTTCACTCATCCCAGCATCCCAGCTGGCTTCTCACCTCCCATATTGACTGTGCCTGAGGTGCACTGAGAAAGGGGCACCCTCAGCAGGCTTGCCCATCAGGATATTAGCCCAGGGGGGTGGGACAATAACACTTACCCTGCCTACCCTACAGGTGGGGTCTAGAGCCCTAGAGACAATCCTTACAGAATCCTGGCTCCTGTGCCAAAAGCAAGGGCTTCCCCCATCCTGCCAGCTGACACATGTGACTGGGGCAGGAGATGCTGGTGCATCCTTTCACCAAACTGCCTGACTGCCACCTGTCCCAGACTCTTCCAGTTGGTGTCATGACCCCTGGAAGCATTCAAGCCCAGCCAGAGAAAGAAATCATGGCAACTCAGGGCCAAGAATTCTGAGAAAGTGAAGGTCAGAATGTATCCTGGTGATGTTTCCAAGTTCTAGATTGGGAGAAAACTCAGATCCATCAAGAAAGACACCTGGAAGAGCTTCTAGAGACACTGGAGACTGAGCAACTACACAGAGCTACAGTCACCCTCCTGCAATGAGTGTCCCCAGAAGAGCTGTGAGGCCAGTGGGAAGTGAGCCCTCTGACCAGACCCTCCCACCCCACCCAAGTAGCTTTCCCCATCTCATTGTGTCCCTGGGCATGTCAACACTGGAGATCAGAAGGGCTGGGCCGAAAAGGCCTCTGCGCCCCAGACCGCCCTCAGAACCTTGAGAGGGGCACACTAACGGCCCTGCTCCTGGGAACATGCTTCACCATGCCCCCAACCCAAGTCCAGAAAAACCTCTCCCCAAATGGAATCACCAACCAACTCCCAACTGTGCGCTTCTTGCTGGGAAAGGGGCCCTAGGGCTGGAGTTTCCTTATCACCAACCTATCCCTTCCTTCTTGGCTGGCCTAACCCAGAGCCTTTCAATGTCCTGTGGTCACTCGGTTAACCCCTCACCTAGTTTTGGAAAGGGACTTCTCAAGGACAAGGAACTGAAGGGCTCTGACCAAAAGGGCTGCTGACCCCACTCCTCTACTGCTCTCACCCCCTTCTCTCACCCCTCAGCCCCCAGGGTCGCATACACCAGGGTGAGCATCTCTGACCAGCACACGCTCTCACACACACCCCTACACATGCACCATAAGAACAGAGTGGACTCCTCAGCCCTCTCAGCTGGGAAAAGCCTGCCTGCAACATGAGGGTCTGGGCTGGAAATAACAGGGAACCATCCGGCTCGCCTCTACTGTGGGTCCTCCTAAGACACTGATGCCTGGCAGTCCTGCAGGCCTGGGGTGTGTGTGCAGCTCAGCAGCATGCAATCTGACTGCTTTTCCAGGAAATATAATTTTATTTTCTACTTGGTCCCAGAAAGCTGGGTTTTCAAACCAGTGGGAGAAAAGGTCAGGTTTTATAGCAGCCCCTTCTGAATGAGAGTCCACTTGCAGAGGGTTGCCAGGAAGGGCTGCAGGATCTCAGTGGGCCCAGCACACCTACCCACCTTCCTCCCTCAGCCCCTCCCACCTGAGAAGCTGCCTCTGGCTTAGGACAGCAGAACAGTGGTGACCACACCCTAGAGCAAGGCTAAGCCCCCTGGGGAACTCATGCCTAGGAGAGGGGGAAGAAAACGGGGTGGACCAAGGGCCCAGGGCCCAACCAACAGTGACCAGAATCCCCTGTCCTAGTCAGGGGGCACTTATTAGTCCACCCACATCTTTCTGAGACCAGCACCCACCTCCCCAGGCCGTCCCCTCTCCCCTCCTTCAGGAGGAACAACATGTACTCATGACCCAGCGAGGCAGCCTGGCTCACCACTGGCCACACAGCAGGCCAGGGTGGTAGGAATAGCACCCACACTAAAGCAAATATGTGCTCCTTTGAGACACACACACACACACACACACACACACACACACACACACGCACACACACCGTCACCCAGCTCCCTGGACAGCACCTGCTCCTGGAAGCAGCCTTGCCTGGGACTCCCAGTCAGCACACAGCCTTGCAAACACCCTCTTCCTCACCTCCACTCCCAGAAGGCTCCCTCTCTACCAACTTCCCAAGCAGCTGAGATCTCATAGAGCATAAAAGAGAGGACCAGGGTTGGGAATTCTGGGTGGGAAAGAGACTGCCCAGGGTCCCCAGCACCAGGCAGCCCTCCTTCCTGCCCTTGGGGTTCTTACAGAATAAGCAGTAGTTCCGATCCAGTTTTTTCATTACCGCTCCTACATCACCCAAACTTTGGCCTCCCTCCTTCTTCTTTGCACCAGCTACAGGGTCCCCCGGTCTCCAGAGGTAAGACCGGGAAAGCAGTGAACACAGCTCACAACCCTACACACACACACACACACACACACACACACACACAGACACACACACGCCCACCCCTGTGGCTGGGCCTGGACATAGGGGAGGGTAAAGGGTAGGAGAAACTTGGAAAAGTGTACCAGGGAGTAGAGCCGAAGGAAGAGGTTCAGGGAGTTGGAAACGGGGTGCATTCTCCAGAGGTTGATTGCTAGGTGGGGGATGGCTGCCAGCCCTCCCGACACAGAGATGTCCAACCAGGAGCTACTGGTGAAACACCCATGCCCTCCACCACCATCCACCGGGGAGCCGGGAAAGGAGGGATTGGCAGGATTTTTCTCATTGGCAGGATTTTTCTCTCCCGACACTGAGTCTCTTCCCTCCCTCCTCTCTTCCAGATCAAGAGTTGGATTTATTTTTCTTAAGTTGCCCATTATTTTGAGAGAAATGAGTGCTATCATTGTGTGTGAATGACGAGTGTGTGTGTGTGTGTGTGTGTGTGCGTGTGTGCGCGCGCGCGCATGTGTGTGTGCGCGCGGGGATGGCTTGGGTGTGCTAAGTCTCCTTCCAGACCCCCTCGTGTAACCAGCCAACCCCGGCTCCTGCCCTCTGCCCGCAGCCTCGCGCACGGCCCTGCTCGGCTGGCAGCGCCCGGGCCGCCTCGCTCCCCGGCGCCCCGCTCGCCGCACGCCCATCCCCAAGTCCCCGGCTGCTCGCAGGCGCCCGTACGCGCAGCCCCGCGCGGCACCCCAGGCTCCAGCGGACCTGCTGCCCTCGTCGCCTGCAGGTACTCACCTAGAAAGAAGAAGAGGCAGAAGGCGTTTGCCAAGATCATGTTAAATAAATCCCACAGGTTTTTTGTGGTTGGTTGTTTGGTGTTTTTGTTTCTTTTTGTCTTTCTCCCTTGGGTAAAATAAAAATAACAACAGTAATAATACCCAAGCAGTGATAGTCAGCCCCAAATCCAATGCGGAGATCCCAGCGAGTCCACCCGATAAATATCCTGAGTCCTGCGATGTTCGCCTCTGGCTGGAGGGGGTGGGGAGAGGAGGGCGGTGGGCGCCTCCCGAAGCCCCCTTGCCCACTAAAATCAAATACACAGGTATATCTGTGGATGTCTGCTTCCCAGCCGACAGCGATCCCGAGGTCTGCCGTCCCTCTGCTGGTCCGGGAGGCGCGGGTCCCCGTGGGTCCGATCCCCTGTGCTCCTCTGGAGGGGCTGGAGGAGGTGGGGGGAGAGGTGACGGGACAGTGAAGGGCTGGAAGGAATCGGCGAGGGTGGGGGTCAACAAAAAAAACACGCAAATAGAAAGCAATCCACCGATGGGGGAAGCGCCAGGGAACAATCCAGCGAGAGCTTGGAGGACGCGAGACTGGAGTCGCTTCTTTCTCTCCAAGACGAAGGAAAGATTCAAAAAAACCTTCTTTCGCTACCCCTTGGCCGGCTCACTTTTTTCTAATGGAATTCTGGTGCCCGAGTCTCGGCGTGCGAGTGTCTTCCTCCCTCTCCCTCCCGCTTCTCTCCGGGCTCTCGCTCTTTGCTCGCTCTCCCCAGCTCTCCCTGGCTCGCCTCTCTCCCTCCCCTCTCCCTCTCTCCCGCTCCTCCCTCCGCCCGCCCCCTTCCCCCTTCGCGGCTCCCTCGCTTCGGCTCTCGGCTCTCGCGCCCGCGCCCCTCTCCTCCGCCGGGGGCTCGGCGCTGGGGCTCCCAGGCGACTGGCGGCGCGGGGCGCGGGCGCGGCGGAGCAGCGACACTCTGCAGCGGTGGCAGCGGCAGCACGGCGGTGTCGCGGGGAACGCTGGCTGAAAGAGCTCGGCCGCCCGCTGTTCCCTGGACTGACCTGCTGCCTGGGCCGAAAACTGACGGGCTCCCCCGGCTGCCGCGCAAAACCCCCAAATCCTCCGCGCTCCTGCCACCCCACCCCCACCTCCAGCCGCGGGCTGGCTGCGCTCTCCCACCCCCACCCCACCCCTGCCCCGCCCCCTCGGCCACCGAGTTGTGGACGCCGGAGGAGGGTCAGCGGAAGCTCAAGGCCGCCGAGTCCAGGACCCCCAGTCATCCCGGGGGTTGGAGGAGGGGCAGTAGAAAAGAAAAACCCCGTTTGGCGGCTGGGGTGTGGGGAGGGAGCTACACCCTCCTCCCGCGGCTACGTCCAAGGCTGGGGAACCGGAGCCGAGAGTCTCCCCGGAGGCGCCAGGGAAAAGAAGGACCCCTCGGACGCCAGCCGCCAGCGTCTCGGTGCAGCCCGTTGGCCCAGGTCTAGCCCCTTGCACACATACACGTGTGCATTCCACGCGAAGCTCGAGAACTTTCCTCGCACGCCCGTGGCGCACTCGCCCCCCGCACGCCTAGCGTCGCAACCCTTCGAGATTCCCTTTCCCTACTCTCTCCTCCCTGGCGCGGGCAGAAGGCTGCCGAGCCGGCCGCCCTGACCGCCACCTCCAGGGCAGCCAAACCTGCCCGAACCACGCCGAATGGGGCAGGCGGGGGCTTGCTCCGTACGCCGGCGGGAGCGCCCAGAAATCACCCAGCTAGGGCTCAGCGCCAGGCTTGCGACTCCGCGCTCGGCAGTGGGCTGGGCACCGGGAAGCTCTCCTGGGCAGTGGGCAGCTCCTCGCAGCCTAGGCTTCGGGTGGAGTCCCCCTCCTCCAGCCGGGAAGGGGG
This sequence comes from Rhinolophus sinicus, assembly GCF_036562045.2. Classification (NCBI taxonomy): domain Eukaryota; kingdom Metazoa; phylum Chordata; class Mammalia; order Chiroptera; family Rhinolophidae; genus Rhinolophus; species Rhinolophus sinicus. The sequence continues at coordinate 89,000,129 of NC_133757.1, read as the reverse complement.
TGATTGATCCATCTGTCGAAGGGCCAGGCTTACTGGTGTGTTTTAGTCACAGAATTTACAATAAACGCCCAGGAACACCAAAAAGGAAGCGTCTAACTGGGAAAGGGCTGAAGAGGAGAGGTGAGGTTGCTGACACGTTCTCGCAAGAAGGGCGTGGCGGCGGGGCTGGGGACACGCGGGGGTACACACCCACGCATGCACGCCAGGCACTCCCGTTTCACGCTCCCTCCTGACGCGTCCTCAATACGTTAGCGCTGCCTGCACCCCTCGGTCTGGCGCACAAATTCCTGCATGCAGCTCCGCGCTCACCCGGTGTGCTGGGGTGGGGTACACCCAGTGCCTCAAAAACTTTCCGCTGCACCCCAAACCGTATCTGAGCTCCATCTAAGGCATAGTTGGTGGTGCCTTTTAAGATGCATTTTTAAATGTACAAGACTCTGGAAAAGAGTAAATGCTAGAGAGAAATCGACCTGGGCGCGAAGGGAGGGATCACTCACAAAACCCGCAGCCTTCGCTCGTGGGAAAGCTAGAGGGAGCAACTTCCATTTTGCGGATTTAGGCGGGAACGTGGCTTTCCCTGCCTTGGGAGCGCTGAGCTCTGAACGCCTCTCTCATTTGGCGCATCTCGGGGCGTTGGCCGTCCCTCCACCCTGTCGCAGCGGTGGAATAGTGTCTGATGAGGTACGGCCCTAGGTTAGTGGAGGACCTGGGCCAAGAGAGCTTGGGGGTTGGAGCTGGGGTGAGCCCCCTGGGGGCTTCCCTCCTGTCATACCTCTCCAGTTCTAGGAAATCAGTTAAGATCAGACAAGGTCTCCTGGCTTCCTCCCCAAAATTGGGACACTTTGGGGAGGGGCTTCAGAAAAGTGTAGGTTAGAGGATGAAAAACCCAACAGGAATTACACTGTTGGGTAGTCCCCGACCAGAGGCCAGAAGCTGGGAGCCTGGCGTGTATGAACTTTCTACCTCTCCCCCTACTTCCAGGGTCTTCCAGTGGCCCAGATACTGCCATCACTTCCACATTTTTTGTATCCCTCTCAGCTTATCCCTCTTCCAAGAGCTCTACTCCAGACTCCAAAATTACTGCTCAGTACATCCCTTGCCCTCCTCCAAAACTGTTTTTAAATGTCTTTTAACCCTCACTGGACATAAGGAGGAAAACTCTGTATATGGGAGCTTTGCCCTGCCCTCTTTTCAGTGAAGGGGCTAAGAAAGCAGCAGGGGATACCCAGGGGTTGGCTCCCACTGATTTCCTGTGGTGGAGGGAGAGGAATCTAGAAGCAGGAGGTGAGTGATTGAGGCTTTCCAGGGACTCAGGGGTCACCCGCCTTCATAAGGACAGCGGGCAACACCAGCCAGACTAACTTTCAGCCTGTTTTGGCTGTGGGACTCTCTGACCTTTGGTCCTCTCTTTCCTCCTGTCTATATGAGCTTTTCATATTACATCCCACCCACTCTCTGCCAACTCCAACCCTCAACCTGAGCTGTCCTTAGATATGGTAGAGTCCAAGTGTCACACCGTTATTTCCTGAGCATCTGCTATGTGTGAGGGGCCCCTCTGCCAGGATCTGCAGAGGAAACACAGATGAACACCTACTAGTCATAAGCAATTTCATCTTGCTGAACCTCAGTTATCTATAAAATGGGGATTAAAAAAAACAACCTTGTAGAGATTAGATGAGATACAATACACAGAGCAGCTAGTGAAACACCAGGTTCACAGATAGTTGTTCATAAAATGCCACCCCTTTCCTGTGGGATCCAGAAGAAGAATTGGGAACCCATGACAAGACATAAAACCTAAGTGACAAACAAAAGGCAGAGAGAAAAGGCTATGGGGTTCAAGGGAAATAGAGACTACTTGTAGAGTATCAGGGCTAGAAGATCTTGCAAGAGGAAGTCATGAGAGGAGAGTCAGCAGATGCAAACCCTGTTCCCTGATACGCTTTCACAGGCCCGCAGGTACTGCATCCTTTGGACCACCTTCAAGGGCCCATTCCAGCGGCAGCTGAGCTCACCAGCACATGAGCCTCCTGCCCACCCAAGACGGTCCCTCCCCATCACAGACCTAGGAGTTGTCATGTGCAGGGGCAGGAAAGAGGACACCTGGTTTAGGCCTTTAGTTTCCTCCTTTTCCCTTACCTCTCTAGGCCTGTTGGTCTTATGGGACGGGTTCTCTGGAGGGCAAGAGCAGTAAAGAAGCAGAGATAGGACAGAAGAACTAGTGGAAGGGGAGAGGGTTGCAGCCTCACCCCCATATACACACGTACATGCACACACACACACACACACACACACACACACACACGCACGCATTCGCTGCACAGGTCAACTGACCAGACTTGTGCCACTCCCAGGAAAACTCATTCCTTCCCTTCCTTTGGGAAGAAAGCTGAGGGTTTTCCCTTGCCCCAGAGATCAAAACCAACCAGGAATAAAAGGAAGAAGGTGCCCACTAAGATGTGTCAGGAGCCACAGAGCTGGCAAGTGGAGGTGCCATGGGACAGCCGTTGACCCAGGGCCTCCCACAATCGATCAACCAGCACGAACTTATTACATCCTTCTCTGTCCTCAGCACAGTGCCAGGGTCATGGGGAATATGCCCTGAGCAGGCCAACCCTTGCCATGGGAGCATGTATAGATAGACTTAGGTCAGGTACCGATGAAAAGAGTGGGCAACCCCAGGGCACACTGGGGCCAGGGAGAGGAAGGAGGAGTTAGCACCCCTGGATGTCAGGAGGACTTGCCGAGGAGGCAGGATCTGCGCTGGACCCCAAAGGAGGGTGGAAAGGTGCTGAGCACAGAGGTGGGCAGTCTGAGAAGCGAGCAGCATAGGCCAAAGCACAGTGGTGAGAAACATTTGAGGAACAGCCTAAGAGTTGGGAGGAAGCAAGGGCACCGGTGGGAGGGCCTGGGAGGAGAAGATCTGGAAGATCCAACTGGGATGAGCAGTGGAGGAAAGCACTGACGGCTTCAGGCTTGTACCCCTAGGAGCCACTGACACTTTCGGAGCAGGCGAGTGACATGACGGAGAATGGTGTTCTAGGAAGATTGATCTGACAACTCTGTGAAGGATGGAGACAAGGGACCCGTTAGAAGGCAATCGTAACAGTCTCAGCCCAAGGCAAGGAGGGCCCGAAACAGGAGATGGGGGGCCTGGATGAAGGTGGTGGCTGTCAGAGGCCCTGTGAAGATGAATCAGCAAGATGTGACAACAGGTGCAACACAGGCGACAGGGAGGAGGGCAATGGCCTTCCCCTGAGACGGTGGCCAGGCCAGGATAAAGTGACCAGCCCAGATTTCCGAGGCTTTGTTGTTGGAAAAAGTACAGTAGCCACCTTTATGGCATGATATATGTTGGTGTTCCTTTAATTCTTACAATAACTCTGTGGGGTAAGTACTATTAATAGCCCCCCTTCGAATGAGAAAACTGAAGCAAGAAAAGTGATTTAAGTTGCCTGAGGTTATATTTTAAGTGGCAGAGCCAGGATTTGAACTCTAGCAGTTAGGATCCAGGGTCCTACCTTGGTAGCTTCTGTGAGCTGAATAAATAAGCTAAGTGATGGCTCTCCCAGGCTGTACATTTTCATGTCCCGATTCAGGACACCTTCAATACTCCCTTTCCCCCTGCCCTGTAAAACAGCAGTGTGGAGACATCAAGAGAACTGAAATTTCTCTTTATCTGTCCTGTGGCCCTTGTCTGGCCTGGAGCCTAGAAAGGACCCTGTCCAGCAAGTGCCCAGCTCATCCATGGGCTTTCCCAGCCCCATGCCAGCCTCTGTCTCCTTCCTAATGCCAGGCTGACCCCCTCACCAACATTCCCTCCCCCGCCCCCCCTTGGCCACTCCAGATCCGGAAGGCCCAGCCTGGCTGGAATGGAGACCAGCAGGGATTTAACAAAACCATCTGATTCCCAAAGAGAGAGCAGGGCTGCCGGGCAGAGTGGGTGGGACGGGCCTGGGAGGAGGGAAGAAATGCACACCACTGCATTCAGAGGCATTGATTTCTCTAATTGATTTCAGTCAATGTTCTCCTGCTTCATCATTCTCTTTAGAGGTAGACACCGAAGAAGGTGGGAATCTGGTTTTACTTAGCCTCTCCTCAGGGCCTCAGAGACCTCTCTGCAGCCCCACCCAGGCCTGGGAGCCCCCAGCCCCAGGGTAGCCCATTAGAGGGGGAGGAGGCAGGAATGCAGATGGAAGTGACTGGCTGGAAGCTATCAGCATCACGGTACTGGATCTAGCACCTCACAGTTTCACAACTTCCTCTCTGGTCTGGAGACCTGGCAACATACCTGGGAGGAAGGCGGGGCACAATTACCTTCCTTTCCAGGAGAACAAACTCAGGCTTGAAGACAGCTGATGACGTGGGCAAGGTCCCAACACAGCCAGCAAGTGGCCGAGCCAGGGCTCAAAAGTGTTTCCTCCTACACCCCGGCCTCGTGAGCGTTTCCCTCTGACACAGAAACCTAGGATTCATCCGCCTGCACGGCTTTCTCCCTCCTAGAAGATCATGGATAGGGCGGAAGAGGCATCCAACAATTTTTGGCACTGCCTTTTTTCCATCCAGGAGGGGCCTGGGAAGGGCTGTTTCTCGAAACTCCTCTTTCACCAGAAGTCACAGACGTCCTGAGAAAACTGTGATGCCCCACTCCTCCCGTCCCCTTCACAACTCCCCAGTGGCAGCAGGAGCCGGGCTGGTAAGGACCCTTCTGGTGAGCTACTGTCAGCTTAAAATATCCCAGCTGACTTTCAAGCCTCCTCCCCACTGGCACTGACTTCACTGCACTCCGCCTGTGTTGGCACCTGCCAGGCCACGCCTTGGCGTTGTACTAGGGCCAGCACTATGCTTGGCAAACCCCAGCTGCCAGGAACAACCCCACAGCCTCTCTCCTGAGCACCCACATCCACCCCAGGTCTTAGGCACTAGCAACCTGACAGGTTACCCAAGGTCAGAGGTAGTAGAATCCAGGGAGAGGGCAGTGATTGTCTCTGCCAAGCTGTGGGGAGCCAGCTCCTGCTGCCTGGAAACCCCAGGAAAGCTCTCAGCCCCAGTGGCCCCCGACAGGGATTGTGTCTTTATTTAGCTAAGCCCAACAAGGTAGGTGGAGCATCGGAGCTAGGTCTGAGATGGACTGTCACGTGAAGGGCTCAGCTCAGTCACCAGGGTCTAGAAGGCAGCTCGCAGGGGGCTCTGGACAGACAATGGGAACCAGAATGACCCTTTCTGAACAGACATGCTTCCCCAGAGTTTGGCCACATAAGCACATTTACTTGCATGCTCACCTCCCTCACTCTGACTTCCTGTCCTGGGACCTTCTGTTACATCATTCAGAACATTCTCTCCTTACTCTCACTGTCCCCAGGCACTAGTGCTTTCCCACTATCCTGTCAGCTCTTGCCTGAGTAGGAAATTATGCCCAGTGGGAGGGGCAATGTGTAACCCAAAGGAGTGAATTGCTAATGGTAGAATTTCAATCATCTTGGGCCCTCAGGCTCTTCAGGTTGGAAGGAACCTTCCAGGACAACCATAATAAACAGCCAACAGGGGTAGAGTACGCAACAGCTTACAAAGCTTTTTCTATAAATCCGTCTCGCTTAGGCCTCCCACACAGCCTCTGAGGCGGGCAGATGAGCAAACAAAGTCCAGGCATCAAGCGACTGGTCCATGATGCAGAGTCAGGGAATTGCTGATTGATTTAGGACTTGAACCCAGGCATTCTGATTCCAAATTCCCTATTTGTGAGGTGGCCTTGGCTTCAATACTTCAGAAAAATAAAATTAAAATTAAATGCTTTTTCATTGTAAAAACAGAAACAATTTCATAGAAACACTACCCAGGACAGGGTGTTTATTTCTCCTGGGGCCTGCATTCCACGGTCTTGGACAGCTGAGATAATTGAGTTCCTCCTTAGGCCAAGACGGAATTTGCCTCCCATGTCCACAAGGATGGGAAATATGGGGAGTGTCCCAGGAGTCCCTCAGATTGCGCATGCCCATGGGCAGCCAGCTGCCATCAGCCTCCCAGGTCATAGGCCTGTTCTTTCAGCAGAGTGGACAGAGGCTGCTCCTAACAAAGCCATCAGCCCTGCCCACCTACTACTCTCCAGCCCGAGTCACCATGGGGAAGAAGTCATCACCTCTGCAAAGCCCACTCCAGGAGGGGCCATTCCCAGGGGTCCAGGCACCTGCGGACTCCCTTCTCCACAATGGGTGAGTCCCTGCTCCCTGGAAAGGAGGGGCTGGCTGCAGTAGGGAGTCTGCAGTGTTGACAGCAATGGGAGCTTCAGGATTCTGCAGTGTTCCCAGCCCTGGGCAGTCCCATCTCTTGACATTCTTGCTACCTGGCTCCCGGGCAACACCCCAACTGCAAGTGTGGCATTGCAGAAAGAGGCCGGGATAGGGTTCGGGTTATCGCTTTGACTGGGGCTCTAACACCCAGCTCTGTCCCCAGCCACATATGTCACCTCAGCTCCTCTGGGACAAGAATCCCCACCCTGCCTGTCTCACACAGGACAAGGAAGAACAATGAGACACTGAAGGGGACAGTGCCTTGAAATGTCTGAGACACTGCAGATGCAAGAAGGAGTCATGGCGTTTGGGGGCAGCCCACACTCCATGGTGACCCTCGGCCACTTTCCCACCTGCTTCAGGAATAGGCAGCCCCCACCCAGTGCCCGGCTTGGGACAGCTCTTGCTGCTCTAGTGACTCGAGCTCCATGGTAACGAGGAACATTCCCTTTCCATGGGAGAACCCGAGGCCTCCAGAGCTCAGCGCTCTTCATACTTGGCTGGAAATACCCGTTTTCTTGTCCGCACACCTCACTCAACTCAAAGCTCTCTGCAGACAGGACCTATGTCATCTTCATCCCTGTGTCATCAGAGGCTGGCACATCAAAAGTGCTCAGTAAGTGCTTGTGGGAAGGAGGGAGGGAAGGAAGGAGGGAGGGAGGAAAGGAGGAAGGGAGAAAGAAATGATGACTCTTACCTCATAGGTATAACCTTAGCAAAGGGACTTGAGCCAGAATCGCTGCCCTGATTCAAAGCATGTACCCTTTTACTGGACTCACTAGGGTGTCACTGACCCACACATAAATGCCTTCCCTTCCATTCTTTTCTCCTTAGAAAAAACCTGATAAATCTGACCAGAGGATTTTATTTTTTTTTTTGCCATTTAAGTTCTTTTAATTCAAACTAGATTGGCTTATGCTCTTCACTCTAAAGTCTAATTCTATAAAGATTTAGTGCACACGTTAAAATTCTCCATCGACACAACGAATTGCCTCGCTCCTACTTGTTAGCCTGTGAGTCCCACGCCCCACACTCTATCCAAGCCAGTGACCCTAATACGTTTTTGGTCTAAAGAAACGAAGCAGCTACAACGTGGGTTGTCCCCCAGCTGGACGCCCCTGAAGTAGGTGCCGGAGGGCACAGTCCCCAGAGAACGGGTGCCAGGGCCTAGAGCACAAGTTCCTCAAGGAGTTTCTGAACAAAGGAGCAGAACTGGTCTGGCGCCTCCCACAAGTGGTCAGCGCCTCCTACCTCCGGCCCCTTGTGTCTCCACAGCAAGGTACACCTTGTGCTGGGGTCGGGGGGGACCTCTAGTTTCCAGCTTCGCCTTCCACCAAACTGACCTGCTCTCTCATTTCCTCTCCGCCAGCTGCCACTTTGGAAGGCAGTCCGATAAACCGACCCCCAGCCAAGTAATAATCTATGTATTTTAAGAGTTGCCAATGCGTTGCATTTTCCAGAACGAGCAAAATTGATAATGGTCTCTTCTTTTGCAATCAATCCCAATCAATCAATCATTGAATTCTTCTATATCTTCTGGGTACTCCTCTCTAACTACTGCACATTTTAAAGAAATATGGACCAACAAAGCCTTAATTCAAGTAATGACCCTCTAATCATAGAAATCAGGCACAGGAGAAAGGGATTCAGATGAGAACCCAGATGGAGAATTTGCAGCATCCACGTGCCTCTCCCCTCTTCTAACCATGGCAGACATTGTTAATTGATGGCAGCTAAGCCTTCTCAACGCAGCGCCCCAGGCAGCCACAACCAGTCACTTGCGGTGCGCAGACAGGTCCATCTAGTCCATTTGCAGGTGCTGGCTGGATGAGTTCTGAATGCTCTCAAGTTCTAAGAACCAGGGTTCTGGGAGGTGACTGGGAGGCTGGTCCCTCCCCCCTTCATGTCACATTATGGGCTGACCTGAGCCGCCCAGCCTAGCCAGGAGTGTCCAGTAGGGGTGTCCAAAAGGCTTTTCAAAAGACAGAGACCTCCCACTCCCCAAAGGAGGACAGAGAAGGGGTCTGTTGCAGGAGACCTATTGTGCCAAAAAAAAAGTATCAGCCCTGTTGGAATCGGATGACCAATTAGAACAAATCTCTGCTACAGAAGGGCTTCTACCTCCCATCGGCCCTCAAGGAGGGGCATTTCTTCCCGAGGTGCTGCTCATAGCCCCTGCTGGACCACTACCCTGGATGCTGCATCCATCTGCTCCTGGATGGGTCCCAGGCCACCAGAGGATGAGAAAGAACCTCCCTTCAGGTTCCCCCCTCAATGAGGAACCAGCAGCAACAATGAGCCAGCCACACACAATATCACAATGGCAGCCAAGCCAGCCCTGGCATTTCCACAGGAGCAGGAGACAGACACCATGTGGGCCCCAGGGGATGCAGCCAGAGGGCAGGAGGGAAGGGAGCCTGAGCATGGTCCCCATATCACACGCCATTGTCACAGACCCGCGCCTTCAGAATTCAAGTTAGAACTTGCTTTTGTGTCTCCTTTACCTAGTTTCCTCATTCCCATTTGTTCAACAGGACACTGTATTGAGCCTTCTACGCTCCAGGCCCCTTCCTGCGATGGAGGGTATGGCAGACAAGGCCCTCCCCCCAGGAAGCGTCCCTCCCAGTCCTCTCTTCAACGTACCACCACAGTCCAGCCAGGCCCTTCTCCACTATAACACCACCGTGGGGGCTCCTTACAGGCCTTTGGACGTAGGAAATGAAAATGTAACCAGAAGGCCTTACACAGTGTCCTGGCAATACAATCTCAGTTGATCCTCAACACACCTGTGCAGCCACTGGCCGGGGTTATTGGTCATGAAGATGGGGCTCACTCCTGGTCCTGCCACTTACTAGCTGTGCAGCCTTGGACAGGTCCTTTAACCTTGACGCACCTCAAAATGGGGTCCGTAGACCTACCCTGCCCACCTCACACAATTGGTGTCTCATTCAGCCATCATTAAAGCACCTGCTGCAATAGACACAAACACAAAATCAACAAAGACTGCATCTATCTTGAATAAAACGGTATTGAGGAACTTCCAGCCTGGTTAGGGCAGATGTATTAAACAAATAAATGCAACCAAGTTTGGAAGCTACCGTGGAAGAATTAGGATATAGTAGGGAGAAGGATTAATTGAAAAACAGATATGGGTAGAAATGGGGATTTTAGAGAAGTCATTACACAAAGAAGTAACACTGAGCTCTTAGCAGCAGGCATTCCCATATAGGTAATTGTTCCAAGGATCAAAAAAGA